>NC_064872.1:83187191-83812191 GCF_943734695.1 Anopheles maculipalpis
TGCTAAAGGCACCTGTACCAGTGATCTGGGCGTTGGTGGTTATAAAGCTATGCCACGGAAAGCATTTCAAAGGATGTTTCTAGATACGCTAGCTGCGATACATGATTTGGTTTACAGCAAGTATGTCTCACTAAATCGGAATGCTAGCGAACAGCAACAGCAAGGGAAAAGCTCTTTTGCAGGACAATTTCCGCTGCTGGCTGGTGTGGGACTGTGCGCGATTGGAACACATATAGAAATAGCTGAGCCAGCAGAGGATAAGTATCTGTTTTACTACAAGTATGGCGCGTACTGCCTCAATGCATTGTTGGTAAGTTTAGCACGATTGCATTAAAATCGACTGCTTCGCATTCTTTTCAAAGACCAAAAACACTGCCTTACTTCTATAACTACCTACTCCGGGCTGCAGGAGCTTATCAAGCTTATTGGAAGTCATATCCTAATTTCACTATATTACACAACACTAACCTTGCATAAGATTTTTTTAAGACTGATTCAAATCAAATAAATATGTTGTACAACACAAAGATAGAACATTTTCAAATAATAAATAAATGATTTTCAGATAACAATTGCTTATCCTAGGTACAAAAAAAATACAGCTTTGGAAGGGAAAAATGAATGGAAGAAAATTTTTCTAGGTTCTTAACTAAATGTTATTAAATCGGCAACAAATGGCCTCACTTTTCTTGCAAATTTCATGCAAACATGGCAAGCTGATCAAGCTTTATTAAGATACAAGCTTTAAAATGCAACAAAATTAAATCGCCCATACAAAATATATGACCTACCCCCCGGGTATTCCAAATGTTTCAAGTTGGTAGCTCCATTATATTAAATGTCACTGAAAAATAAAAATGCAAAACATATCCGGGTCGGTGGTCATTGAAATAAAGGTTAACCAACAAATTTCTTCTATTCCAGATTTGTGATCAGAATAAACGCATTAGGTACGCTAATGCAAGCTTCTACGCTGCCATGAATGATGTACATTTATGGTCCAGCTCGGGGTTGGATAGCTATTTTAGTGACGAGTATTATAACGGAAGTGCAAACTGTTATGTATTAGGTAAGACTGGCTCCGTAAATTTAACTATTTTAAAATATATTAATTTTTTTCTCTTTCTTTTAAAAGCAAGTTCCACATTTCCTTGCAAAATGTGGCTAATCACACCAAAGCAAGACGCTAAGCCCAACAGCCCCGAGGCTGCATTTAACGAACAGCACGAAAAAGCATTTGCAGCTGCGGTGGAAACAATGCGACTGTTAAAGGACCGCTTTAGATGCCTGCTGGGCAATCCACCCATCCCATACAAACCTGCCGAATGTGCCACCATCGTAAAAGTCTGTTGTGCGCTTCACAACATGTGCATGGAGTGCGAAACAGTTCAATAACAATTTCCATTGCATCTATTTCCTTGAATGCGTTTTTATTTCGATTTTAATACCTCCGTGAAATCACGCAGCGCATCACAAACATTCCTCATATTCTCGTTCAACGCTTCACACGTTTTTGTTATCGCTCGCATCTCACCGATCAGTTCCTCATTTTGTGCCAGAGAAGCATTTACCGCGGTAATTAGCATTTGGTTAGTTTCGAGCGCTTTGCGAAAGTTTGCTTCCCTAGCTCGCTTTCTAGTCGATGAGTCGAAAGCAGAGGCAGAATCGCTTCTACTGCTGGATCCTCCATTTCCCAGCGGATCCATATCGTTTCGATGCATTTTGATGGTTATGTTTGGAAGTTTCTCCAACCGTTTCTGGCACGCCCGTATCCTTTCCGAGGAACGTGTTGTCGATTCGTTCCTATCGTCATCGGACCCCGCGTCATCCTGCAGCAACGCTCCCTCCATATTAGAATCGGTGTGGTCTTCCGCGTCGAACTGGGTTGTCTCTTCGTCATGCATATCTTCCGATCCGGAACCGACCTCTTCCGTTAACTTTGCTTTCTTTATCTCATAGCCCAACAGCTTCATCACTCGTCTATGTGTGGGTGAAAGGTGCTTTGGATAAATGCCTGCAGCAATGTCCGCATTGTATTGCGTTGCCCGCTTTTTCAAGCTGCACTTATAGTCAAACCAAGCCTGACAACAACAAAAAACGGGAAACGGGATACGGATGGTGATTATTTTATCGTGCCTGAAGGAGATGGTAGTTTTTACCCTTTTCCATCCGGTAACATCTTTACGTGCCGGTCCTATATCGTTTAAGTTGCTGGCAACCTTTCGCCAGAATCCGTTTTGCGAACCCCGTACCAAGTTTCGTGCGATATCTGGTTCCGCTTCGAGGCAGGTTATCAGTCGGTTAAGCTGTTGGTTTGTTATTCGGGAAATTCTCCTGAGAAGATAGTGTTGGGTTTGAAGAAAATTAGTAAAAGTTAACTACATCTGCATAAAATAGTACTTACGTATTAGTTTTGTTTCGATCCATGGTATGTTCGAAATATACTTAGTGTGTTATTTAACTTTTAAATAGCGCAAAGAAATACTTCTCACAGAGCCGGGAGATTCGGAAATGGTTTCCCACCGGATTTAAAAAAAACAAACACGACACAAGAAATCGGACGCCGCTCCACAAACAAAACGAAAAATAAACATGTAAACATGTGAGCTGTCAAAAAAATGCATTGACATTAGAGGATCAAGCATTCAAAATTTGAAAAAAGCATACTATCAAAAATCGTTCGACAGAGCAGTGACTCTGTCCATCTATATTGTTTTTCTATACTCAATCTCTATATTCTATATAGTTCTACAGACAATATAGACAAATATAGATGTTGAACAATATAGACAAATCTATATTGTGCTATCCTTGAAGCTATTTTACAAAGAAAAAACTTGATTTTATATTCTTTTTTATATTTAGGTAGCAAATGGCTATCCTATGACAGGTTTGATCCAGTCTCCGAATCCACACTATTAAACAATCCGGTGCATTTTTGACGGCGGTGTTAGAACTGTCATCCCAGAAGCCAAAACTCGAAGCTGTTGTTTATTGCTGCTCCTTCGCATAATATTTTGCAATATTCACAGCAATAGTGCATCAAACATAGAAGCTTACGTATTGCTTTACGTTCACAAATTAAAGTTCTCTTCAATCATCATCACATCATCATCGATCCCGCTTGAAATAGAAGCGTACTAAATTGTGCCTTCCTGCCGAAAGACGCCCCTTGTTGGAGCTAGCAGCAGTCGCATCGCACAGCTCATAAAAGCTGACTCATAGCGTCGCAATGGACAGTGATAATGGCGAAGAGAATGCGGCCTCTCCATTGGAAACCCTCAACGATGAACGGCACCGAAGCCGATCCCCACTGGAAACGGTAGCCGAGGAAGCGGAAGGTAGGAAACATTTCCCGGTCACTTTTTTACACGCTTTTTGGGTTGAACTTTGTATGCTCGCTTGGGACGCATTCTCATTGTGTGTACGTAGTGTATAGCAAAAAACTGTATCTGTCCTTCTTCCTATGTACGTTGGGCGTGTAGTTTCAGTATTGTAGTATAGCATTTGTTGCGTTGTGCTCAATGGGGTGTTAAGGTGTAATGTCTTTGTCGCTTTCATTGTAGGGTATCAACCCATTCCGGTAACACCGCAAACGGTATGGAGTTCGTATCCGCTTCTGGTAGAGGACAGCACCAGGGTCCTGCTGGCACCGTCGCTCGAACAGACATTGCGGTATTTTTTCACCCGCCGCGGTAAGGACGTCACGGAGATAAGCCGCAGCGATCTGCTGATAGTACTTATCTACGTGCTCGCCCTAGAGACGGGCTTGACACCGAAGGGTGCCTCACTGCCGTCCGCCTTACGGTCGGAGAGACAACACTGCCACCGGTCGTTCGATAAACGGCTCGTGCACCATTTCGCCACCCGGCTGCCGATGGACTGGTTCCGGAATTCGGCTGGCCCTTACCGGTGCGAGCTGGAGTTGGTACACGAGAAAGCCACCAGGAGCAATTTGAGCTGCGCGCTCGTTGCTTTCTGCAGCGGAGACATGCTCGTGGTGAACCTGCTGCCACACTATGGGCTGAAGGCATCCCTTTCTACCACCATACCTATCAGCTATCACGTACCGGCGGTCAATGCGGACCGGCTTCCCTTTTGCTTCCAGTATCTGGCGGGGCTTTCGGTGAAGGTAAAGAACGAACTGCTCGTACCGTTTCGGAACCATATGTACAGGTCCATACTAACCATCAGCCCATCGCTGCAAGGCATACCGGACGAGGTGCTGTTAAAGGTGATGGCGCACTTGGATAATACCTCGATAAATCAGCTAAAGCGCGCCATAACTCCGGTGCCTTAGCCTATGGTAATGTTACATATAAAAAGTTGTGTATGAATGTTGAGCTGAGCCGTAATAAAGTTAATATGCCCCTATATCATTACTGTAATTGTACGTGTCGTGTTGTACTCATATTTATATTAGCTTTCGCATCTTTGTTTGTATTTTTCATGTAGGATTGGTGTGGTTGAAAGAACGCTTGCATTAAAGGCTACTTCTTGTAGCGAATACTCGTATTATATTTTTATCAGCAAATTTAAAATCGCCCACATTTCCAGATGAAACCGAAGACGAAATGCTGCGTCAACGGATTGAAGCGTTGACTATTTTGAGCAATGAAATAGCCGCTCCATCGATGCTGTCAAATGACTCACAATCGTTGGCCGAATTTCCTGTGCGAGATGAAGTTGGTAAGTGTGGAAAAGAACATCCAAAATACACAAAATCATTTTATAAAAAAAAGCGCCATATTTTCAAAAAATCCATTCAACTATCCTCCTCCCTTCTAATCGACGATTTGACACAAGCCCAAGGTTAATACAAAAACCATTTCGGGTATGGTTCGGGTCCGCGATTTTAAATCACTATTGCTCACCTGCTCTACCGCCGGGCAATTACCACCAAGCTTCACTCCCATAGTTAGTCACTATGGGATTTATCCTGCTTTTGGCCATAATTCAAAATTAAACGATGGTAGCAGTTGTGCAGCTTGGACTAGTAGTAGTGTAGCTTCGGCCAGTGGCGTTCGTATGTTGCGTGTCTCCACGAGTCTCCAGTGGTCCAGTGGTTCCATCGAGAGTGTGTGTTTTGTGTGTGAAAATTTAAATCAAAATTGTTGCAAAGTGTCGTGTCGAAACGAATCGGCTGCATTTGGTTGCACCGGCCCATTAAGGGCCCTCCCCCGGGAAGGTCAGTTTTATGCTTTACAGCTAGTTTCAGCCGTGGTGTAGTGTCAACAAAGCGCTGCTTTGGAATGTGTATGCGCGTGTGTGTGTGGAAATGGTGGTGTGCTGCTAGTGCTGCTGATGCGTGTGGTGGTTGTCAACGTTTAAACTCCGATCAGATCGAGTAAAATAACGAATAGCGAGGTAAAAAGTTGCGTGTTATGTGAAATGGAGCAGCACGGTGTATTAGTTGGCTAAACAAAAGTTAGTGAAAAACGTCCCTTTTTGGTTTCGCGATGGCAAATGTGTGGAATTGTGTGCCATTCCGCGTTCAAAGAAATTGTGCGTGAGTTTTGTGTAGGGAAAAGTATGTGTGCGTGTGTCTGCTTGAGAGAGTTTGATTGAGTTTGTGTTGTAGGGGATGATGATGATCGTCAAGTGCATCGTTGGGGGATGGTTGCGTACAGTATAATGCATCATATGAAAAAAAAGAGTAGTACGTTAAGATTGTGGGAGCGCATTACTACGTATACGTTGTGCTTTTTTTCTGCCTGTAGTGTGTTAGTGAAATATCCATACGCGTACGCATACCAACGCGCGAACCCGTGTCGTGACCACGTATACATGCACACAAACACACATACGCTGCGTGTGCCTTTTCACTTCTCTGCCTATTTTCTTACTTTGTACTCCAAAAGTGCATGCTCCCTTTTTATCCACTTTCTTAAGGGATTTTTTTTGTGTTTGCTAAAATATGCAAATAACGAAACGTAAGAAATAATAAGCGCCCGTATTTCTTGCTATTACCGATTGAAAGGAAAGAAAAATTTGTTTTTTGTTTAAATTAGTAATTGGTTCAGGAAATTGTTTTTCTGGAGCCTCAGATGATTGAGCTTCAAGTTTTCAGTAAATTCAACTATGCATATGGCTACAAGCTTGTAGCAAAAACGCGACTATTTTTCATTGATTTCAGTCAAACAAATTTCAATCACGTTTGCCTGTTACTTAAGTTGCTACCTAAATGTTTGTATTAACGAGCGAATTAAGCGCTTGTTCTAATTAACAATTGTAAAACGCGGTCGATGTGTGTGCTTGCGTGTGTAAGTATCCGTTTCCGTAAAGAAGAGAAGTAAAAATGCGATTATATTGACGCGGTTTAAGTTTTTTACTCGCTAAATAACACTGCTATCGAGAACAGAAGAGAAAAAGGCAGATTAATAAGCGCGTGTTCAAAGCCGATCGAAAGCCATACGAAAAATAAGGCGAAACTGCGGATTGATTAGCATAACGACGAATTAGCATTGGAGATGTGTGGACGCGTCAAGACCATCATCGATGGCTGCTAGATTTGGCTTACAAACGGCTGCTGTGTTGATTGAAACATTCTGCCGATGATGCCGTAAAATAAGCGCAAGGTAAGTTGAGTTAGTAAATAAAAATGTAAATTTCAAGTTTAAATTTTTTTTTAGTTTTTAAAATTTATAAACAATTCATTTAATATGAATGTGAATAAAGGGGGAGAAAAAACAGGAACATTTATCCGTTCAGGAAATGCACACACCTGCACAAAAACTCCCTTCATTTGCACCTGTTCACAGCCCAAAAAGTTCTGGGTTGCTACCACCACCACCATCACCAACCATCCCGTACGCTATCTCTTTGTGCTGCGCGTACATGCATTCGTCCCCGTTTTGCAGTAGTGTGCGTGAAGCGTAGCATGAAACACAGCATCACAGCACGATGGAAGGGAAGATCCTTTTTTCCTGCGGTCTGCATATCCTAGTGCGACGAGCTTTGTTTGTATGCGCCGGCGTCCGAGATACGATACAGTAGTATTGGTGTGCAATTTCGTACACCGTTCTCTGTCGTTCTAATGCTCTCTTTCTTGTGCGATCCTTCCATTCCCGGTTGGTACCGGGATGTGGTATATTATGCTGTGGAGCATGAAGGGAACTTGTAGCACAAAAAAAAAAACCAGAAGCGATACCATTTTCCAAACTCTAGGCTACAACAATACTGTCTGTGCACGGTAAGCGGATGCTGTTCTTTGTCTTGTTGCCAAAAAAAAAAAACAAGAAAAGCTGCAAAAACTAAAATTAAAGCATATTAGCTGTTCTCGGGGGTGTAAAGTGGTAGACGAACAGGGTTAGTAGTAAGCAGGGATGGATAGACGAACACCACAGGATTTCGCTGTGCCGTATGGCTTGGAATCTCGGTCAGCTGCTGCGACACATTGTGGACGCGGTAACAAAGAGAGAAAGCCACGTGTATGTGGAGCGTTTTTTTTTTTGCTGTCCGATTTGCGGCCAGGTCGAGCTGTAAGGTTCCCGAGCCGTCCATCTGGATTGGCAAGTGCTAAATGGTGCATTTGTTTGGTGCAATAGATGCAGTTTGTTTCTACCCTTTTTTTTCGAAGATTGCACAAAGTTGCAACAGATGGAATTGATGACGTTTTGTTGCGGCAAGAAGGAGGAGAATTAACTTATCTTTGCCTTGCGAATTTTGTCTATGCATTATGTAGTATGAGTTTAAAAACTAGAGCTTAATAGAGACAAAACTTGGGCTGTCCGATGGAGGAGGTGACAGCTGCAAAGGCCTTCGAACGGCAGGACCAGGGATCAAATCCCATCTTGACTAAGTAGGTCGTTCAGCCAAGAAGAAACAGAAGAGCTTAGGAAATTTTAATGAAAAATAGATCATTTTCAAAACATTTGAAATGTAACAATTTAATTGTATTTTATTTGGGGTAGTTCTGTGACACATTGGCAGCACGACTGGGAATCAATTTCCGGACTATATTCCCATCTAAGTCTGATGCAGAAATTCTTGACGCTGGTCACCGGTCTATCTAGGTTTTTGTTTTCTAGCCTTAAAATTGTAGGTCCTGACGAGTTCTGGCGAGAAACTTCCTAACGGGGAACGGGTGGGGCTGTAGTGGCTCCTCCATCGCATCTCTCGAAGCATAGATACTATAGATAGATATAGAAAGTTGGTTTTAGACAGAGTCCTTGCCTGTGAAACGTACGTAGGCGTATGTGACCGAGGCTCAGGTTGGATCAAACCCAAGTTTTTGGCTGGCTTGAACTAGTACGATACGAATCTGTAGTGAATACCCAGCTACGGATAAAACTATGTCAAGGAAGCCAAAAATGACAGTTCATGAACTTTCAAGCTAGTGACAAATATGAAGCAGAAGTAGAAGACGATTTGAGGGCTTTAGTTTGTATAGAATCAATTAGAAATCTACGGCAATTTCATATACAATTGTTAGACAATTCTTTCTACCTGAGCCCTGAGCCCTGAAAGTCTACATCTAGGACCAAATTCTACAATTATTTCTCATAGTTTTCACCACCTTTATGCAGCAATTCATGCAGCAAATCTTAATTTCATCCAAAAACACACACGCACACGAAAGTTTATTTCATTTGAACCTTGATCTGGTCACGTGTACCGTTTAACTTTTTCCTCTTCCGGTGACGAAACACAGTCTGCTAGTCGTTTTCCACCGCAATCGTGCACAATTTTCCAATAATGATTCCGCTCTGCAGATGTTTCTGGTGTCTGGCTTTTTTCACGTTCCTTCTCGCGCATCGACAGCCTACAGCAGGAAAAGCTCCACACGCACACGATTGGGATGAAATTGAATTTCCTTTTTCGTCCGAAGTAGCAGATATTGGTCACGTTAGCGCGACGCATTTTGTGGTCGATAAGTGTATTTGAGGGAGGTTCATTTTTATGTTTGTTTTCTATTTAGAATATCTAGGTGTTGATGTAGAAAAATTGCGCCCAATTAGGTTGTATTTATGCTGTAAACTGGAAGAGTATGGCCGATGTGAAAGCTCTGCTTAATTTGTATGAATACTGATGGGAGTTCGGGAGTCTCGGGATCTAAACACACTGATTTAGGATGAAAAAAAGCAAAACTACAACCGCCTCTCTTAAAATAAAATATCATCTTACCTCTTATTAGGGACGCAACATGAATGGATCCTTGCTAAAAATTGACACTATTGACGTCCCGTTCCCTTGTCCTTCGTTGCTATTGAAGAAGACTGTTCAATGAAATTGTAAGTCCCACTTTCCCACTTGTCCACGTCTAAACTGCCTGTCTATGCCTGCCTCTATAAACAGCAGCTGATGAATTTGTAAATCTTGATTCACGCGCGTGGCACTGACGGTGACAAGTGGATATAAAGTATGTCTTCCAAAAGCTGTTGCTGTACCGCGGTGAGGGTGCCTCTCTTACTTGCAGGGCGTTATAGTGCCGATTTTTGTCCGCACTTCCAAGAAGGTGCACAAGGTGGCCCGGGCACGTGGTGAAATTTTTTGGCACTCGCCAACTGGCGGCACCACATTCGTGTGATATCGATACCGTCATGCCGGAAAAGCGTGTCACTTGACTCGATAGGTCTTCCTGGCCCGCCCGCAAATGGGGCTCGTTGGAATATTGTCTGTGTAGGAGTCGTCGGGAAGTTTTTGGTTTTTGTGCTTCCTCCGTTATGAATTTTGCAAATATTGTGCAGGAACTATAGTGAAAGAGAATTGGTTGGCCGTCCCTTCCCTTTGAGTGGTCGGGTCGTTACTTGCCCGTGCTTTATCAGACGACGAACGAATGGGCAGGATCAACTCGGACGCCATATTGTTGCTGTCTCGTCATATTGTCTGATGTCACTTCCGATTGAGAGATGGGGCATCGTTCGGCCACCCAGGGGAAGTAGGTTTCAGTCCTCACCGGAACCGGAAGGCGACCGTATGACAGGTGCTTGGCACGAGTGATGATGCCAAGGGAAAAATGTAGATTGTCGAGGCTAGAGACAGAGGGATTCACAATGGTTTACATTCATGCCATATTTATTGAACCTGCTGGAAGGAATTTTAATGTGCTATTTAAGTAGGGACGGAAATCGATTTTTTATTCACAAACAAAAATCTTTATCCGGCTCTTTATCGTGACTTTTGTATATAGTTTTGCCATTCTGTATCATTTTTTTTCCTTTAAAGAAAGGTGTGCTAGTTTGTAAACAATTTGCCCTCGATTCGACGCTTGCCTAGCCACAGGAATGCCTTTCTAGAAGAGTTATTCCCTGCAACGTTTAGCTCATTTACCAACGGAAAGCACTAAAGTACGAAACGATCAATACTTTACCCAACCACCCAACCACGGCGAATAGAATGCAAAAACTGCACCTAAAACCGGGAATTTGCGTCTAAAAGTTCGCGCTCCACAATGCATTCGGTGGCACTCGGTTAGAAAACGATTTCACCAACGGTTGATAAAAAAAAACACCAATGTGTCGATTTTTGTTTCATTTTTTTGCTTGTTGCCACTGAGCACATAGCGGACGAAAGGAAAGACCGTGGGTTTGACGTGCTTTTGACGGGTTGGCAGACAGTATCATAGTTTCCGTAGTTTCTTCACTGTGTGTGCTTTTTTTTTACTATATTCAAGCACAAACGAATCGAACTCCCGGGCTAGAAGTTTGTTTGAAGTCTAACGAACGAATTGCCTCGAATTTGCATCTAGATGTGCGCTAAAAGTGCGCTGCTACGACCAGTCAGGCAGACGGAGCAGCAGAAGAGGGCAAAGCGAGACGGAACAGGACCGTCAACTAACGTCGTCGGTTGGAAGTAGCTTCCACCGGCTCTTTAGCTACATTTAGAAGCAAAATATTCGTTTGAATGTGCTTTGTCTGAACTTTAGGTGAGGTGGACTTTAATATTGCTGGAAACTGGCTGCCATCTCTAGCTTTGAAACTAACATCGGTGTCAGTTTTGTCGTACGTTCTATTTTAAATTTAACTCTTTTTGAAGCATGAAACGCTGTGCGCTCGATTAAATTAGCGTTGCGCTGAAAATCCTTTGCACTTGGGAAGCGACGCTAGAGTGCCTTTTATGTACCTACAAAAATAGTAGTTGATACTTTAAAGTTTCATAAAAAATATAATGCTTCTTTAGCGATATTAATGTAAAAGCAGCTAGTATTGAGTTGCTGTAAAACTTGGCACAATTTGTTTTACATTCATTGTAAAAAAGGGCCTGGATCATGTATCAAGGTACATCCTGGTAAAAACACCGACAAACGACTGCCACCCTTCCATGTAAATTTCTATTCCGACAAGCTAATGAAGCTCAGAAAAGACCTGAAAGAAGTACCCATGAAGGGGTGGCATGTACTTTCACTTGTCGACACTTGCGATCAATCGATGACCTCTTCTGAGCGTGATCACGGGCTGTAACACGATGCACCAGCTACCCAACAAACCAACCAAACCCTAGCTACGATTACACGTGGTTGCGCATATTTCTTACCCCTTCAAATTTTGTTTCCAACTGGTCCGATTTCGTTTGGATAGAGTTTGATTCAAGATTCATGTGATTTTTGAAAAAAAGGCACACCCATATCCCAATGTGTTGTGCGCAAAATTTGTCATAACAATTTTCTCCTAACCTTTACCCAAATGATATTGTCTACCGTTCCGTTCCATTAAATCGTTTGCTTTTTGACTCTGGTTGGCCCCCTTTTTTAAGAGGCGCGGGCGCGCGCCAGTAAATCCAAGTCTTTTCTTAATTTCCTCCTTCAACGCGAAAAAGCTTGAGGCGGGGGGGAGGGTTAGGAATGCTTAATCATGCGCGCACATAGCATTGTTGCCATTTGTTGTGTACATATCTCTCGCTCTCCCCATTCGATGTTCGAGTTCAAATCGATTTACGGTCACAAACGCTCGTTAATCGTCGATTTTTAAACGGTTTTTCGCTTCGTTCCATTTCCAAACCGACGTCGTCGTCGTCGTCGTAATCGTCGTAATGGCGGCAAGATGACCGTTCTCCCTGTGTAGCGCCACGTTTACGCTTGGTTTGGGTGAAGTTTGCAAGAAGTAAGCAAACGGGGAAAATTAAATGCCCGGCGGTGGAGTATAAAAATGGCGCACAACAAAACAGCAAGCCACAAACAATAACCATTTGTGGAAGTACGAATGCAAACGGGAGGGCTGGCAGCATGTGCGAATGCTAGTTGTGTCGCACTTAATTAAGAGCTGACAAAGTGTGGAGGGGGACGAACAATAAATAAACGTTTGAAACAATCGTAATTGATCAAACGCATTAGCGGGGCGTGTATGGCGATCATGTGGAACTTATTGAAGAAGAAAAAAACATTCCAATTTGCTAATAGATTGTTTGTGGAGCATTCAAAAGCGTTTGAAGAAAGAATTGATACGAAGAGGAATAATTGCAAGGATGAGAACGAGAAGAAGAGATTCACGGCTAAAATAGTGTCATCCGGTTATCCATGATTCTGTGATGTGTCAGGTCTGGGTTCAAGTCATCGTCTCTACTGAGCGAGATAACATGGTGTTGTCTTGTTTCAAGATTCGTAGATAATGTTTTCCTTAAGATCTTTTTTTCTTCTTCGAAACTTTAACTTCGAGAGGACGTGATCTTTCATTTCTGACATCTTCAATTTGTATTTGTAAGTACCTTCTGAAGGACAGTGTTGGATACGTAGCAGTTAAAACACAAACCCAGCGTTATACCCTATATGAGAGAATGAAGAATTCTAATGCTTGTGTCCAGCAGAATACTTAGACAAAAGTATCGATTGTTCTCGAGGAGTTTCTCCTGCCCATCTTTGCTCCAAACTGGCGTGAATGTTGGCTAGAATTTATCATCAGCATCTTTTGCTCTACATATACCCGGGAAAAACGTGTTGTGCTGGCAAATTTAGACTTCCAGTAGTACCGTATTTTGTTTCCCTTATCATTTGCATACTTCTAGTTCGAACGCGCTTCTGCAGTTTCGCCACTGATTGCGTACCCGGCAGTGATAATGTGGCGCTTGTTTGCAACAGTCGCGCGCGGTAAAGCGAAGCCAACACGCAACGAAAACAAACATTTATCGTCTGGGGTTTCTTTTTTCTTTTTTCGTTCAGCCTGTCTCACGACTGACCAAAAGTAAATAGAGCAAACCAAGGCGAGCAGCAAAACATGCGAGAAAGAAACGGAGGAAAGATAAGCAGCCAGCGGCGTGCCCGAAGAAATAGGAGTCGCTGGTGCCCAATGACGATTACTTTGGAGAGCGTAACTTGATCTGATCGTTGAAATGTTTGACCTATTTGTATCCGTTCCTGTCGGCGGTTTTGGGACAGCCAAATTGACCGTCCGTCGCTTTCGTCTCCGTTTGTGGCGATCGCTAGTTCTAGGGGGTTTGAGAAAGACCCTCGAAAGGACGGGGAAATGGATACACTTTATTGTGGCGTGTCTAAAATGACAAATAGTGTGAACTCTCGTTGGGTGTTCACGGACTTCCGATGGGGGTAGAGCATTTGATTAGTCAGATATGAAGTAAATAGAAATAAAATTAATAAATTTTCATCTTTGCATTCTTGAAGATCATTTTACGCTGGCTATTTCGTGCTGATATCAGATATGAAACCATGAAATACCAAACTTGATAGGCAGTCGGTGGCTGCCGAGAAGAAGGTCGTCCCTTTGGGGGATAAAAATGTCAAACTGCGGTTCACATTTTGCTCAAACAAAACGTTTACACTTTGACCTTTAGCTTGTTTTTCTTTTGGTTCATTTATGTAAGAGCACTTATTTGCCTTTCGATTGCCATTTGTTTTTATTTGAGACAATTCGTTGGTAACAAATGGTAACAATACTCAAAACTTCTCGCTATATATTTTCATACTGCCGTTACAAATCTATTGTACTTCCGTTCGTAGAGCAGGATGAGTGTAAAGATGAGTCTATCCTGATGTCCTGATGCTACATTCCGCACAAAACCTTTTGTTATGCATGAAACGTCCTTGTAAAGAGCATAAACAAAATGCTTTCTCCCTGTGCTCACTGTTCTAGAACAAAGAAGCATCGTCCGGATATGATCTATGCAAGGAAATATACATCCACATCGCCGAAAAAAGCAACAAAATAAGCCCCTGATGTTGGACGACGGTAGCTGATTCAGCAACATTGATTATGCGTTGTTCAATATCGGCCCAGGGTGGCGGCAATAGGATCAAACGTTAACTTGCCTCTATCGTCGCATGTAAAGCTCGCTTCCCAAACATCCGCCGCCGTTGGCGCCATGTCCTGTAATTGTTATTTGTTTTGCCTTGGGGCCCTCAAGGGATGGCACGAATTTCTACGAATGGGTTCGTGTGTGGGCGTGCGCGTGTGTGGATGTTTTGTGGATAGCTTTGGGTGGCGCCAATTTCGTTTCCGAGGCCAATTTCGGGCTGTATTCGGATCCAGATTGATAGCAGGAGTACGCTGATGGTTGCAGATAGGAAACACAACTATGTCCTTGCAATTCGGTACATTGTTTACGGTATCGTCAAATACAGCGTTTTGCCAGCAATTACAAAATCTCAACATCGTCATAAGTAACGCCCCACACATCTTGGCGTGGATATTTGAGTAAAGCCATTTAATTGCTTTCGAAACGATTTTCTTGACACTCGTTCTGTGCAAAATAAATAAAACGCAAACAACAAATCCTTCCCCATAATGCTTTCAACTCAGAAATCGAAGAATGATTGAATGATTGGCGAAAACATTTTGATGTCGCTAGCCAGCACCAATCGGGGCGGCATTTATTTCTGTTGCAAGATGGCTCCATCCGGTCGGCCAGGCTGTCAAGTTTGTTCATCGCCACATCCGACGACGCCTTCCGGTCGAAACATAGCCACATAGTGTTTCGTGTCGGGTCATCGCCAACATCGACGGATGCATTCCCGTTCAGAGCTTGCCCGGGCAGCTACGGGACCACCATGTGCCAACGTGTGTGCTAATCTTTTGGTTGCTTTTTGGGTAGGTTGGTGGAGAAGCTGTATTGGCTGTATCGTGAAGCATCGTGTTGGTTCATTTTTGTTCTCCCTCAATATCAACTACTTTTTTGTTCTGTTTCTATCCATACGGTTGATAATTGCACAAACTGTTGGAGTTTGGGATGGCAACAAACGAGGGTAATGATGTGCCAGTGCCCAAGGATGGTCGTGTGCTCTGTGTGCTGTGTTGGGCAACGATAATGGCGCACATATGGAATGCTACGACATCGATGGTGACGATGATGGATGGGCTGGTTGTTGGAAGATAATGCATCCGGCATGATTTTGTGCAACAGTTTCAGACGGAATGGACACTGTTTTTAAAATTAAACATCGTTTAGATTGTTGTTATTTTTGAAAAAGGTTTGTGTATTTTGTTTTGGTGAATGATCACGGAACATTAAAAGTACATTTTTTGGCATGTTACTTTGGTTTTTAACCGACATCTGATTTTTCTCCGTTTTCCGTATCTAATGACCTTCCGAAGATGCATACGATTTAGGTAGGTCAAACGCATTTTTTGTGAGCTCCGAAAAGGAGGATTTTCGTTCCACTCACCCCAGCAAGCGTGTATGTCGTCGGATGTTAGCTAGACATTGGTGATTTATGGGCATGTCATGCATTGCACGCTCTTCAATCAGCTGATGGCAGAAGGATAGTACAAAAGTGTGGAATATGGGCCGTTTGTTAGGCAAGGAAAACCACAATAATTAAGCGTTTCCCATTAGTTTGCGCTGAGGGGCCATTTAGTACCAGAACGGGAACCCCACACTTAATCTGAGTATCATTTATAACGATGAGAAATGGACGTTGTTTTCGTGTAGGAAACACTTGTCTCAGTAGATAATAAGAGGCTACATTTCACCTTTTAAGGTAATAGAAAAAGCGACAAATTGAGGCTGATAAAAATAGTCTGCAAATAATTGAAATTTGTTATATTTTGGCAGAATACGTAGTAGAATCCTGTGTTTCTGTTCTCAGATATTTATTGAGGATTAAATATTTGCGAACAAGTTTAGAATATCTTGAAACTGGTGCTCTTCAGCCTTACTAGTGGAAATAAATACTCCGTAACATTCAACTTACTTTATTGGATATAGAGTGAAGGAAAGATCTGATTATAAGGTTTACTTCTTCTTGGCTTAACGATCAGCTGGATCTTGCGGATCTTATAATGCATTAGCAGATTAGGTCCACCGGTGAGGCTCGGTGGCATAGGCGACAGCGGCACCGATCTTCAAACGGCAGCACCGTGGTTCAAATCCCTTCTGGGCATCGCGTAGCGAGGACTTTACTACCCAACTACGTGGTTATCGGCAAGCCTAGTGAGCCATTCGATGACCGGGCGTGACCTTAGGAGTCGTCGAGCCAAGAAGATTAGGTACACGACCCGTTAAGAAAGGTCTAGGTCCGTCTAACATCGTCTAGCGCGTATTCTCAAAATTACTTCTTAATATCTCAAGTATCAAAGGCACTCTAGTCAAGTAGACGAGTTCACACAAGCAGAAAAGGTAATTGAAAACTCTACCAACGGAAGGTCCACCTCCGATTCGCAAGTTTCGCAAAACAATAGATGTAACCACCCTCCTCCCCCAAACTATCTCACATGTCACACTGCATAGTTAACATGAAATTTGACTTTTTTATGTCTCGGCACTCGGAAAACTTATGTTATATGGCTTGGGATCCGAGCGGATGGTGTGTGGGGAAGGAAATACTTCACCAAAGCCCTGGGTATACTGTTACACGTGCTCTCCGTTCGAATGTCAATCCGAGCGCAGCCATCACAGGCAAGCGGGGTGTGGTGCTCAGTACCCACATCAACGTTAAAATGTTGTCGTCATTTTCTCTTCTTGCTTTCCGGTGATTCGCTTACCGCCCTACGCCCCACACACCGCGGGTGTAGTATGGACCGGGAGGCGACGGGTATATAAATTACAACATCACACCTCTAATTAACACTTGTTGCACGTGCTGGTGACTTGGTTACTAAATTACTCTCTCCACGCCATGCTGAAATTTGTAGCCTTTTTTTTATTTTTTTGTTTGTTTTGGCTATTAAGATATGTTGCTGAAGTCTTGCGTTGGATGTATGTATGTGTGCAAGTTGCTCCCGAGTGTGCCCTTTTGTAGAGGCGTTTTTTCCATAATGAGCTCTCGTTGAAAATGGCTAATGCAGGTACTTCCCGCACAAAGCTTACGGGGTTTGCGCTCGTCTGAAAAATAAAAGGAACCGAAGGAAGCATTATGAAGTTGCTTTCCCGATGGAAGGTCGACCGAGGATGATGATTATGATGATGCTAATGATGCTACAAACAACAAGGGTAACGGAAAAGTTTAGCTATACGAATTTTCCATTCCAAAATTTGACCAGAAAATTGGCAAAATTTCAACCGTAATGGCGCCGTTTGGGCTTATCTGAGTGCCCAATTGGCACTTGTGTGGAAGTGGAAAAAAATCACTTGAACTTGAAATTTGTACTCCAATGGAAAATGCGTTGTGCTACTAAAACGGAGATGGTTATCTAAAAGAGAGAAAAACTTTAAAATAGTTGTATAATAATGGCTTTCTCCTTGCCGCATTGTGCAGCTCGTTAATTAGGGTGCGCCGAATCAACCGCTTGTGCCGTCATCATCAGCTGCCTTTCAAATCAAGGTCAGCTGGCCAAGTGGGTTTCCTGATGAAATTTGACCATTTCTTCTGCAGTTTGTCAAGTAAAAAAACAGGTCTATAGCTGGAGTAACAGTCTCGATGGAATGAAAGATGAATTTAAACGAAGCTCACCGTTATTACACTTTTTTCGAAGCTATTTCCTAATTGGGTAAATGTGACAGAAGCAGCTGATCGAGATTTATGTTTAATGATACGCTACAGATTATCAGGACGTTGCTTTATTGCTCTACTAATTTTGGACAGCAAATATCGATTATTTCGTTTTAAAAATCTAACCTACAAACGCACGCCTCTTTAGTGATGACATAAAACCATCCGTTCCGTCTGTAGACATCAGTCCAAATGTACGTGTGTTGCATCTCTCGCGTGCACAGGAACAAAGTCGAACCTGAGGAGAAAAATCTGTGTTTGAAATTATTATTTTTACCTCAGCCAGTACTTTCCGAGAATTTTAACAAGTCACAAGACCCCAACAGAAAGAAAAATCCTCGACGCCATAGAACGAATTGCAAATTTCGCATCTTGTACACACTTCATTCCGAGTGGAGGTGTTAACGATGTGTGCAGCTTTTCCTCATCAGCAGCAGTCGGCAGATCAACCAAAAATAAGTAAAAACTCACTCTAAATTGATTCTTTCACTCACATTTGGCATGTCTCCCTGCCAGGGCGCCACACTTCCATCCATCGCTAGAATGGGACACCAAATGACGTCCAAATTTGCGGACGCTGGCTGACGCGGGTTTCGGTAAATATTTTTAGAACTCTACTTTCACTTCATTCACCCACCAGTCAGACGACGGCGTCGCGACACGCCTTCGGTGCTGTTCATTTTTCATCGTAAAATTCGTCCCAAGAAATAACAGCAACATGCCAATCGACCTCCGCTCGCGCGAACATGTGCTTCTAGGGGTTTGGAAAACAGATTTCTGCCATTGATGCGCACCATAACGCGCCTTGTGTTCCATCTAGAAATCGGCAATCGGCGCCGATTCTATGATAAATGTTTGTTCGTCGTGGAAGGCCAATGGTACCGTGTGTCATGCTGTCGCAGTATCCGGTTTTATTACACATCACCTCTCCCCGGTTGCTTTTTGGATCACGTCACGGATCACCATAATCCTCCGATCTGCTCCGAATCTACTCCGAACGGGGGAAGGTTTTTATTTATGTTTGAAGATTTCTTCATGTTGGTTTCCCAACAATACGCTGGTGGCTGGATGTTGCTGCTAGGGAAAGCAAAATCAACCATTTCTTTTGCTCAAGGTTAGGCGCACAATAAGAAAATTCGAAGCGAGTCCCGGTCCCTACAAGATCGCCAGATTGTTCGAATCTAGCCGTAACGGCTCGGCCTGCTGCAAGCCAATGTGTACCATTGCGTCCGTGGCCGTGATGCGTTTGGCTGTGCTTTGGGCGACCTATTCACGGCCAATGTCAACCCGTGTCAAAAATAAAGTCCCCACGGTTGAGAGCGCGCTGTGGTTTGCAGTTTTCGATGGGAAACGTATTTAAAACAAGGGCATATTGTATCGCGTGTTCATAGGAATATCTGGCCTCCGGCAGTAACTCCACTTAACGCAGTCATTCGAACCAGTGTGTGTGTGTGTGGCTTTGAAGCGTGTCTTAAAAATCCTTGTCACCATGCTCTTTTAACCACCCCGACGGGATTCCCGTTTGTCCAATTTTGTGCCCCATTTGGTCGTTTCCGGCCGGATGGCGGGGCATCGCGCACCGGCTCGGTTGCTTTTGCTGGTTTTAGGCTTTTTTTTTTGGTTTTATATTTGTAGATTATTTCGCCCGCCAGTAGGAAGCGCGTTTTTGAATTTTCCCACACCACTGTGTGTTGTGTGCCTTGGCCGTTGGAACGGTTTACAAGCCACACCACAACTTTGGACCGAGCACACGCTTACTGGTAGTTGACACAAGCGCGGGAAATTGCGGAAGCGTGTGAAGCAAGCGTGCACGCAGTGGTGGTTTGCCTTTTGAAGCGATTTAGAGTTAGATTTGATTTTGCGCGCGTTTATTTCTTCGCCTTTTTTTTGTTGAGTGGGTGTGTCCCAGTGTGTATGTGGCTCGTGTAGTGCACCGTTTCGATGGTATCTTTTGACGTGAAAGAATTAAAACCAACACCGTCCTTCTCCTGCTAGGACCGTTGAGCTCGTTAGTGATTGATATGGGATTCTCGGTGTAAAGATTTGGGTTAACCAACAGATTACAAAGCGTACGATGGCAGACAGCAGCAGTGTGACGTTTTGGGGCCATTTATCATCCGGTGCGGATTGTGTGTCGGAGGCATGACTTATCCATTATAGAAGGTAACGGAACGATTTTGAATGATTTAGAAAGTGCAAGATTTGGGAAAATCTCATGTTTAAATTGATAAAACAGATAGGTAGCAACAAAATCTTGCTCTAATGTTTTGTTTATTTATTATTTTAAATCGTAAAAAAAGATTTAGTAAAGCTAAATCTGCCTTGGGCGTTCTTATGTGTGCAGGGCCAATACCTAATTCAAGGTTGTCGTGAACATAATGTTTTGCATATTTTTCCTGCTCCCGCAAGCACTTTGCAATAAAATGATCCTCCAAAAAGGCCCTTTATAAGGCAACGCACTCAATCATACAAATCACTTGGTCTCGGATTTCTGATTTGATTGGTATGCTGCTCCGTTTCCCACACCCCTACACTTCAGAACAGAAGATAGATGTACCTTCCAAACGGAGCAGCACGACGAACCAAAATTTTCTTCTAGATTTTATGCAATATTCTACAACCTGGGCTCAACAATGTTTGAAATTTTTATCATAACATTCCCATTTACGGCTGTACTATTGGTGTGCATTATTTTTTATTATTTGCTCTCAAAAGGACCTGTGTGTGTGTGTGCCGAGTTTTAGGCGCAAAAACCCACTGATGTGGGTTCGCTGGCTGTTGCGGTTGAATCGGAATGGGGGTTTCTCGTTTGCCTGCCATTGCTATTAAATCGTCGTTTTTCGTAACTTTTTTTTTTCGCCTCAGTACATTAGGGCAAATCGGGCATCTTTCCTTTGCCACCTAATGCTTTATGCTTTATGAAAAGGTTATCCAAAGGCGTATTCACAAACAACATTCAACAGACTCCAAATAGGATACACAAAAGGAGCAGGTAAAACGTTGAAAGTGGGAGTCTTTGATGTTTGCGTTGGTGTTGGTGCCACCGTTCGCTGCCACCTAACGCAATTACTTTCAATGACATTTATGAAATGGTTGATCAAAATTTAATGCCTCATGCACTGGATGCGATGTAGACCTTTGGAGGAGATGTGGTGTGTAATATTTTCGGCAGTTCCCTGTACTGTCATGTGTTGCATGTTTACGTTAACTTCGAGGTGAAAATGAGGCTTGTTGGTTGTATTTTTCCTCTGTTTGTCTAAGTTTGTGGAAAAATTCAATCATGTTTCATATTTGTTTGCCAACTATTTTGCCTCTTTCAATTTTAACGCACCGTGAACGTTGGGTAGAAAACTGTGCGAGACGGTAATAAACGAATAAGTTCTTGTGAATTCATAAACCAAGACCAACATCAAAGAATCCAACTCTGTTCCTAGTTGTTTGCCAGTGCCGTCAGGTACTGGGTTGTTCTCCTAATCCTTGCCGGGATAAAATGCTGCTGAAACAAACATTACCTACCAGGGATCGGAAGGTACGGGCGCTTACGCATTACGTTTTTCCCTGCTCGCTTGTTTTCCGATCGATGGTTTTCTTTCTCTCTCTCTCTCTCTCTCTCTCTCTCTCTCTCTCTCTCTCTCTTTCTTTTTGATATGGTTTGTTCTCCGGTGGTTAAATCACTTAACTTTTATTTTCCACCTCCTGCCGTGTGTCGGAAGCTCCGCATACCGGTCGGAAGCGGCTTACACGTTAAGTGGAAAGGCTGCTCACAGCGGGAAATGATAGCATTTTTCCCTGGTGCAAACTAAAAAAAAATGACTCACACTGGCAAGGTGAAACGGGTGGCGCAATTTGTGTACTGCATATTTTATACACCGGAACATCAGGCAAACCTGTTAAACCGGAAGCTGGGCTGGCGCTTCCGATGCGACGAATGCGTGCGGTGGAGGGAAAAAATAATATAACAAGTATTGCACGGCATAGCCAGGCTGGACCGAAGGTATCCCGGAAGGGATTGAACCATAATTCGATCTCAAAGTTAAATTGATTCCGGCAGATAGCGGGAGGTATTCCGTTTTCCATTCCGCTTACTTCCAGCACAGTTTCGCGCAAAGATTTTGGAAAAAAGTTCTATTCAAGCGATTTAAAGAGAAAGAGAGAAAGAAAGGGAGAGAAAAAAGACATTTTTCATATCAGTTAAGGACGAAAAATTGACTCGAAAAAGCATCACCACAGTGTTCTCCCAAGGCTTCTTTCCTCGCTATAATTAGTGTCAGGAAACGGAAACCATCCGCACGCCAGTGTGTGGCGGTCAAAGAGCAATATTTTGTCTTCGCCCGAGTCAAAATTTTTCCCATAAGTAGATGACATCCAACCGGGGATCTTACGAACAGAAAAAATACCCCCAAAAGTCCAATAGGCAACGATTCGTTTGCGATGCACATCACGTACGCGGCCGAAAACTAGATGAGACTTGGAAAGCCGAGTTTGGCTTCCGCCTGTCTAATGGCGTCCCTCCCCATCCCCAAAAGCTCCCGGACGATACACTTCGACAAAGTGTCGATTGTCCTTCCCAAAAAAAAAAGAAAAACAAAAAAAAACAAGGCCACGTGAAGGATCTTTGCGTTAGGGGGGTATTTATTAGGACTTAGTTAGTCACCAGATGCCAGCGTCTGGAGGGATGCGCTGTCTATTTGCACAAGGATTTGAGCGATATTGTGCCTTCCCGTGTGTGTGTGTGTCTTCCCTTGGGGCGATGTAGACAACAAACAAAAAAAGGGAAGAAAACTGAGGGGATAAAATCTTCCTCTTGGGTTCGTTTGCTGGGATGAAACGCTGCTGGCACACGTGTGTTTTTACGGTTTGCTATTTTATTTTGTAGGGCTTTTGACGATCAGGATATGCGGTGTGTGCCCCGTTGTAACGTATGTTTTTGTTGGTCCGGATTTAGAAGCTTTTTCTTTCGGTCCCCTTTTTTGTTCGGCCGGTTTCGGGCGTGTACTATGACTTCACAAATGCCGAGAAATCTCCCGTAAAATGTTTGCGTAAAGTGTGCGAGATTAGGGATGTTGCAAGACATGGCAAGGAATGCTACTAAACATTTGGTAATGGAAAATAATCACTCCCTGGTGTAAGAACATGGAACAGGAATTTGTGTTGAGAGTGTTCGACTTTGTCTAGTATTGGTTCTGGATTTGTTTGTCGTTTCAGTATGGCTTTGTTTACCCAAGACCATTAGATTGGATACTATTTAAGTGGGCATTAAGCTTTTCTTTGGTCTGTGACATTACTTTCTTTGATGTTTTTATGTGCTAAATATGCGGTGGTCACCGAATTCCAAATTACTTGTCCTGGTTGGATCGTTCGGTGCCTGTTTTGCTACAAGGCAGAGCTTCAAACCAATGATGCCCGTGATTTCATAGTAAATATTTCGAGTACTTGATTGATTTCAAGACATAGAATGGTCTCCGAGCCTTCCATATTCAAGTCATAGATGGGCTTATCTAGCGTTTGAAGTAAACATTCGCTGCTTGCATGACAGCAGGTATTAAAGATTGTCATAAACGATTTCTTTCCTTTATGGAGTTTCAAACATTTAAATCATAATACGATAACTCTGAATTGATATTCGTATCAGGCTACGCTGTACAGCAAATTACAGAACAAATTACAACAAAACTTTTACTTACTCTATTGATAATGCGTCGATTTCCATTGCGTAAAAGTGGCATAAGCTGTCCAAATAACATTACTCACATTTTTCACTTTCACTGCGAATCAATAGTGTTTAGCATACGACAAAATAAAAGGGAAAACACCCATACCCCATCCACTCACGCGTGTTGAATTTATCAAGCAAAAGTTTGAAAGATATCTGAACGAGATTTCGCTTTCGACTTCCAATGTTTCTTTTCGTTTCCCCTGTTGGAAAGAGCGAAGAACATAATGCGTGTAACAGGGTGGGCGACTGTAATACGCGTGCCGGTGAAGCGTAAAGGCGAACGAGATCAATTATTAGAAAGGTGTGGCCTGCACGCTTCCATAGAAAATTGGCAGCGAAAGGTGTTGAAAGAATTAAGTGGATTTGCCGTGAGATGAAATTTGCTGATAGCGGATTTTTGCTGTTTAGAAATATTGGAATAATTATTTCTATTTCATTAAAGCTTTATTAAGCTCTATTTTCATCAAACAAATTAGGTAAAAGCAAAAGACATAGACCCGACGTTTGACTATTTTTGTTGAACATTTTCTAATGAAACGAATTTTTTCAAGGGCGCAGCCCGACAAACCGACATAGGTTTATGTTTACCCACAGTTTTGTACAGCGGGGAAAATAAGAAAGAGTGAGCCACACATCAAACAATGCTTCAATTCGAAAAAAAAAACAGCGATGTAAACACACGTTGTTGTTTTACTTACCTTAGACTCTCGGTAGAACAGTTGGAATCCGGTCTGACACACACTTTCGGATGTTTTTCCTCCGGAGCGTGGTTTTGTTCTGTGGTCGTTGTATCGCACGCTCGTCGCGATGTGCGCAATTGCGCCTGCCTAAGTAGATTACAATTTGGCTGATTTTAACTTCAAAGCTGTGTTTTTTGTGGCAACCGGCTGCCGCACGTCTTCGGCACTACGGCACAAAATGGAAAAGCCCCTGCGTCGGTAATTAAAACTTTATGAGACCACATTCCATCGTCGGCAGATACCTTCTCCCCCAGCCTGAGTAGCAAACGCGCCCGAGACACTTGCTTGAGGTAAAGTTTTTTGTTGTTGTTTGGGAGTTCTGTCTAACATTTTCGGGCGGAAGGTTTCGTCAACTATAGATGTTTGTTTGGAGATAAAGAAGCTTCTTTGCTTGATCAACATTCCGGGGTGCTCCTATTTTCTTAAGCCGGCGATATGGCAGCGGAGACACTGATGCGGGAAAACTAGGACAACATTTCCTAACAACTGTGCATCATCGTGTTCGCGGATGTAGTTCTAATTTCGTTAAGCCCCCTGTACTTCTTGTGCGCGTTAGTTGGCGGATTTCTTTTATGATGCTGCAATGACGATGCTAAAAGATATGACGATAGTAGTGTGGCTTTAAATTTGCCCAACGCTCGCGCTATTACAGCTCGAAATTCATCCTAGACGTACGACGGCGTGACTGGACAAGTGAAATTCTGAAGCAACTCATCATGGGGCACTCGGGCACAGGCTCGTATGCTGAACATGCCCGCCATTTCTTTGCCACTGCTGGTGGCGTGGTTGAAGTGCGTTTTTGTACAGCAACGCGTACACATTCCGTATGAAAATAGCACCGTCAGCAGCAGCAGTACCGGACCCCGAGGATGGAAAATATTTTCTACGCCTGGCACAGACGTACAAGTACACACGGTCTCACATCTGTTTGCCGTGGAATGTTGGAAAAATGATGCTGCAAAAGGGTGTTTTATTTTTTGAAATTTTGTTTGCCATAAAAGACGATGCTAAATGGGAAAGATTTTTGAAACAGCCGAAGGTTTGGTATGTGCAACTAGAGCAGCATTTTTCTTGCAAATATTTTCGAGTGAAATGTACAAATGGAAAGGTTTTCTATTTGGAGTTTTTGCTTTCCCTGCTCACAACGGAGTTCATAAAGCAAAGAGCTATTTGGTTGTGAAATCAGTAGGCAAAATAACTTGCAATCTTGCATTGCTATTCACTCTGTGTGTGTCGCTGTGTACTTATTTAATTAAAACCTAAATAAAATCGATATCAAACCGTTTTTATTTTTCCTTCATTATGTTGTCCGATGACGAAACGGATGACCTATCCGTTATGAGTTATTTGGAAGCTTTTAAGTTTTTCCTGTCTCTGTTTTGCCCGAGCTTGATTTGTAAGGGAAAATTCCAGTGGGATTTAATGTCACAAATTTTTGGCAGCTTTTTTTTTCCTTTTTCTCTCACGCTCCGTCTGTTCGTCACACAGCGAAGGTACATTGTTGGTCTTCATTGTATAAAATTTCCACTTTTTTAAGAGCTCAAAGTTGTGTTTTATTTTATACGGTGGTTTGTACTGAAAAAGGGTTTAAGGGTGTCTCAACGAAAACATGAAGCTTGTTCGTCATATTCCGCTATCCCCGTCTGCCAAGCACTGCCTTGTGGGTGCAGCAGTGTGGAGTAAATTATTACGCCTTCGTGAAAATATGTGGAAAAAGTATGCAAATTCAGTTGCGAAAGGGTTTTGCATCGATTATTTTGTGCTCTGTTTTCTAGCGAGTGTTTTGAGTGTGCAATTTGAAATTTTTAAAAGGACTCATACTTTAAGAGTGCTTTCGAAAAACGAATTTTTAAATTTAACCCAATAATCTGGACTTTTTAGCTGTTTAAATTAAGTAAGATCTTTCAACAAGAACTGATGAAGAACACACTTCGTGAGACACTCAGGACGATTGCTCATCCGTTGCTGTTGAATATCTTCCTACTCAAAACGACATAATTGAGCATTGCTAAAAGACATGGATCCCCGAAGCTATTTGCTTCAAAATGAAGAAAAACAAATTACAAGAATCGCTTACTGGAACGCTTTTTGCCGACCATCCGCAGAGAAGGCTACCGCCTTTGTGGACGCATCAGTCGAGCGCATTGTTGTGTTTTTCGCGATCGGTGGGAAAATTACCAGCTTTTCCACTAGAACTGACCCATAGCTATCAGAAGCCCTCCCGACGTAATAATGTTCGAAACTTAAAATAAGGTCGGGATGGTGGAAAAGTTTTCATCTCGCTTTGCAGTTTATTCCTTTCGCGAAACTTACTTTATCAGCAGTTTTGATCGCAAAAGGTAGTGTATGGCACATCCAGCATCATCGTTGAGACTACCGAGGAAAAAAAAGAAAAAATGGAAGGCCGAGACGAGCTTTTCGGTTTGTTTGCTCTGACAAATGAGTTCGCGGTGAAGGTTGTCGGCGCTTCCTTTTATGTCGGCGAACCAAGGACGGAAGCTGGAGAATATGATGGCTGATTAGCTGTGACGAGTTGTTGAGAAAACTTGGGAAGTTGCGTTTCTTCTATTTTTTTTTCCTTTCAACTCATAGAATGAGTAACCGAGCCTGGTAGGGAATAGGTAACTGATGCTGAGCTCTGCAAGCTTTTTTTTCTCTACTGATAGGACGATAGGAGTTTAAGGAAATTTGTATTTTTTCCTTTGTCGCCTTTTCGCCGAAAAAACTGATCAGGAAATGAAAAGCGCGTGAACCAATCCAATCGATACAACGCACTGCCAATAAGACAAATGATGCTGGGAAAGAATCCTCCGTAACAGCCTCCACTCGCGCTTACCTGAGTGAATTAAGTGTTATTTTCGTACGCACGGCGGTAAGATAAACTTTCCAAAGCTTATCGTACGAGGGATAATTTCGGTTCATTATAAAGCGGGGTTTCCACTTTCAATCGATTGGAAAGGGATTTATGGGCAGTTTGATTAAGTTGACTATCCGGCGACACTTCAAACGGTAATGGATATTGAGATTATCGCAGCTATTTAAAGTTTTCCCTGTGAAGTACAGACAAGCGTTATTAATACATCTTTAAAATTGCATAAATTCAGGCGTTTTTTGGACCCAGCATAAAATTGTACAGAAATGACTGGCTATTATGAGTTTCGCTGTATTTCCTACTATTCATTAACACCTCGTTTTATACCATGCTTCCTCCCAGCTCTTTGGGGACGAGAACACGAGTGTCCAATTTTTTCCTCGACCCTGTCCCACAACAACAGATCCTTTTCATACTCGTCCGCCATGTATCGTTATGACTCTTGTGTTACCCTGTTCATATCTTAACCTGTGTGTTGAGTGGCAGTACAGGAAACATGGCACTAAAAACGTTTGATGAGTGTGGTGTCGGTTGGTTTCACCTTTTTTTTTCTTGTTCTCTAGAGTCGTCGACCATTTGGTTAGGAGGCTTTGCTCTAGGACAAAGACATGCAAAGCTTCTATCTATCCTTGCTGTATGGCATTTTCTTCTCTTGTGAAAAGCTCTTGGAGCAGGGGGAAAGGGCGTCCGAAAGGGAAGTGAACAATTTCTGTCACCCATCAGCACTGACGACGGCGACGCCATCCTTACTTTCATGGGCATGTAGTTACAGCGTTGTACGTACAATTTTTTACTCTTGTCTCACGAGTCGTACGACCGAGACACGAGACCTCGAGACTAGATTGATGATGCGAACACGTGAAACGCTAACCACCATCCTCCTGGCCTGCTGTGGCTTACAGAAGCGACTGTGGGTAATCTCCTGAGGATCCAGTCTCCGATATCTCCTCCCTTGTGGCAGAAGCAGAAGAGTCATATCCTTGCTCCCCCTCCTTATGTGTGTAGAAACTCTCGTTGGTGGTGGTAGTAGTAGTAGTAAGTGAGCAAATCACACCGCGTGGAACATAAATCTCGGCAGCACCTCTGCTCTGAAACGACGAATGTGGTAGCATCAAGTGTCGTCCCGTGCGCAACGAGCCTCTCGTTACTTTTGGCGTGTGGAAACGCTAAAAACATTCACCTACAACGTAGCGCAAAATGGGTGCTTTTAGGCGGGAAAGCAAAAAAAAAAAATAAACAAGAACGCCAGCAAGACAAGCAGCTTGTCAGCAGTGTAGCCATGTTCTTCATCCGGCGCTTGCAAGTCTTGCGTTTCATTAGATGGGTTCATGAAAGCAAAATTAAAGCGAGAGGATGCTGCTAGTAGGTAAAGGAAACTCATCAGGATGCTGTTCTCTCAAGGTAAGCTACAGTACCAGCTTTGTGGCACCCATTTAGTCCTTGTTTTTCGACGTGTGTTCACTATTGGACAGCAAAAGGGAATAGCGGTGGTGTGTGTGCAACATGTCAAGCACAGTTGTGTTGCCCTTTTTTCTGTGAACCTTTTCTTCGCTGAACCGCTGAATGATGAGCAAAATGGTGTGCTTGGCGAACGTGAATGATCTTCGCTTGTTTATGGGCTTCTGCATTTCTAGTACTAAATGCTTTGTTTAGAATTATGAGCTGAGGTTTAGGTCAACAAAATTGAATTTTGGAGCTTACACAGAATTTTGTAAGTAATGTTTTTAATAAAACGATTTCTGGAACGCAATTCGCTTCCAAAGTGTTGCTTACATATTGAGTCATTAATCTCTAACTCAACTCGGTCACGAAACTCGGGGCTGCTCCGAAGCGTGCGTGTGCTAATCGAACCGGGAAACATACACACCACATGCAACGAACATAAAATGGCATAAAGTAAGTCGTCAGTAAGCAGTGCTGAGAAGTCTCTTTCATTGCTCGTTGTGTACAATTGTTCGTTCTTTCGTTTTATTCTTTTTGACGACAGAATTTATGGGCTTAACGAAGTTATTTCATTTGGCAGTCAGTTACGTCTCATGCCATTCCGTTCGCAGCAACTACCTCTCTTCTTGTTCATGTGAAATTGCTGATCAAATGAGACCACTCATCGGGCACGCGACTCGCGTCTTGAAATGAAGATGATGAAGGTGATTTCGCAGGGGGGGATAGAGGCACAGCAGCTGCTGGAGTCGGGCATTGGTGTCTCTTCAGATGCCGGATGTTAAAATTATGTCTCACATAAACTCACACTTTGGCACCGGGTAGGGTCGTTAACAAACGACAGACGGTGGTTAAAAGTGATGACGCTCGTCGCCTATCGAACTGTGTCCGCAGACGCGTTGCGATGGGTCCGCGGCATCAATTAGACTCGATTAGCTTAGCGGCATCGTTTGGTATGATCGTGGACACTGGCGGCCAACTGTGTCACCCTGTGTCATGGTTGCGAATTTTCACTACACTAAAAGCATCAGACACGACTAAAACGAGAGAAAAAGAGAAAGAACTAGTGCCTTTCCAATGCTCGAAATGGCATTTCGGTCAGAAACATTCCCCGCATCGGTGCTAGCTAGTGCTTGGTGTGAAGGAAATGTGAATTCTTCGGTCAATTAGTAGAGCACTGCTGCCGGCGAATTATATTGCCAACTTTGCTTCACTGTCATCGCCCAAAACAGCGACCGAAACCTTCTTGTGAAGTCTTCGGGACTAGCACTAGCACTACACTTACACCGACTCCACAAGGACCAGGAGGCCAGCATCGCAAATGTACATAGTACACAAGTAAGAAAACTAAGACCGTTTGGACGGATTTGCCGGGCAGCATCTTGTCGGCCAGTTTATCGACGGTAATTTGTTGCAATAAACTACAATTAGCGTGACATTTCGCAATGTCGGACCCATTATGGTTGGGCGCATCGTGGTGGAGCAGACTCTGGTGCTGTAGGGTCATGTGTCGTCTCGAATTAAGATGAGTCTCGTGGCGGCTGCAGCGTTTTTATGTGGTTTTTAAGAATTTTAGTGACATAAAACTTCATTATATGAAATTGGCTGCAACTTTTGTGACTCCATTTATTTGCCAATCTGTATAGCAAACATATTCTTCTTAAATTTGCTTTTAATTTCTGTAACACCTTCAGCGCAACACGATAGAAAATTCTGTTTTACAGCACTATTTGCATAAATCCTAGGGACGGTTGATTCGAGGGGGTTTAGTGGAGATATGCCATACGTTGACGATGAACACCAACACCATTCATTTTGCAAACCTTTTAATAACCAATTAAAAATTCATTCACGCCTCCTCGTGCCTTGCCTTGTCGTGTCAAGACTGTCGGTGAGGTGGAGGTGCTTGCCCTCTCACCGGTTGCTCTAGGATCCGGGTCTATTGTTTGCCAAAATGCCCCACCCAGGTTGTTGGGGCAGGTAAGGTCAATTAGTTAAAAGTAGAATTACATGCAAAACTTTGTCTGGCATGATACAGTCATGAGAGATCCATGAGGGTGGTGTCTGTATGTGTGTGCGCGTCTATACCACAGTCCAATGTATCCACAAGATTAGATGGTTTCGTGAGTCCATATGGTAGAAACACTAAGCCGGCAGGCAAACTTTGATCAATTTTAGCAATATAAATAGAAAATATAAATTTTATGGTTTGATTTATTTTCGTAACGCAAACTTGATTCCTTACCTTATGCCCGATAATAAGGAAATGTCTCAGGATCAATCCTGAAAACTTTCTCACAAGATTGTTCAACTGTTTTCCTTCAACTAAAGGATGTATTCATTTATCAAAAAGCCATCTGTTCAAATAGATTCCCCCCTCGAGTGATTGAGGCATTTGTTGGTTTTCGCCAAAAGCCTCTAGCAAACTCCATCCGCAGCCAGTACACGTTAAATATGTGCATAATAAATGTAGAAAAAATCTCCCTAGGCAAGTTGCGGGTTTGCTCGGTTATATCCGCTGAAGCGTAGTCACCCGAGTGTTGATCCAAAGACTAACCGGAGTGTTTTCCTCTGGTAGATCGCGTACCTTCTAGCCGTTTGCTCATAAGTAACAATTAGGTGGTTGTACCCGTCGGATGGAGCGGGCGATGGATGCGTGTGCTGTTTTTATAAGACATGAGTTTTCTCGTTAAAATTATGTTCAACCGTAACCGTAGTTCTGCAGAAACTGGGGAGCGAAGAACAGTAGATAAGCAGCTGATACACACAGCACACAGCACACTACACAGAGCTGATGAATGTTTTTTGCTTCTCATAAGGCTACATCAGCACACATTCTGTTCGTATTTACCTTTGGAAAGTTAAGCTTTGGTATGTACTTATAATGCTGTTGCATATAGAGTTAAGTTGGAGAAAAAGAATTATAAATCATCATATAAATATTTAACCTCCAGTCCGGTGATGAAGCGACACCAGTGTCGTTCTTCACTCGGTAGGACCCGGGTTCAAAACGTATCTGTAGGGACCGTTCCCCCGTAGTGAGGACTGACTATCCAACTGCGCCGTGGTATTACCAAGTCTAGTAAGCTATTCGATGGTCATTAAGCCAAGTAGAAGAACAATATTTAACCTTGAGGTTTAACGTCAAAGAGACATTATCATCAAAAGAATATTCTCAATGTTTAATTTTCCCCATGTATTTGATCTTGATCTTATCTTACTGATCAGGTGTAGTTTATCTGACTTCAACTTCCATCCTGCTATTGCAATTTCGGTAAGGTGCTCCTTGCTTTTGCTTTCCAAAAATGTTTTGGTCACTTTTCACCGGTCGGCAATTCCCTCGTGGCTGGATCGTGTCCACGCGAAAACCCATTTAATGTGTGGGAAAAGAATGGTTTCCTAAACGTTTGCCAGTGTGTTGGTTCTATGCCGTTCCGGACACACGTGTGCTGTATTCATTCGTTGTGTGTGATGCCCGTAGGAGGCTTTGCCCGGTAATGGATCTGCCACAGACCCGTGCACGTTTGGGCGTCATATTTTCCAGCTAGTCTGGGTGGTGGGTTTTTCATTGTGTATTTTTTCCATTTCTGCATGCCGTAGCCGCTACTTCTTGTGTGTGCGAGGTTCATTATGCGTTTAATTTATGCATGTGTTAAAAGAAAAGCAACATCCCACAAGGCAGAATTACGCGAAGTTCGCCACACAGTAACCCCCAGCACCCACCACGCCAGCGTTATTTTTTGTATCGGTAACCCACCCCACTACGAAGCGGATTGAATTATTAAAGGCATGCTTTATTGCGTTTTCTTTCGCGGGCAAGTTATTGGGGGATGTGTGTTTGTTGTGGCCTGTGGACGGTTGTTGGCGATTTTGTGCCAGTGTTGGTCGTTTCGCACGGTTTGTTTTCGATTCCGAGTTTGCATTCCATCGGGTGGATTTCTCTCTCTCTCTCTCTCTCTCTCTCTCTCTCTCTCTCTCTCTCTTCTGTGTTGCGCTTTTGCCACCATCAAGTGAAAAAATCGACTTCCAGAGTGTCCGGGTGCGCTACTACGTATTGGAGCAATTTTCGCACTCACACACGGCTGAGGGTTTGGGAAAAGGCGTATTCTGCTGCAGTACAGCGAGTTTCTTCTCGCCATCGTCGTGATACGTCTCGTCTGCCCTCGTTTGGTTCGGGCTTTCTCCTGCGGGCTGTGGTTTTTCATTTGTGCAGAAATTTCCCATCGCAGAAACATATCTCTTGGCTTGGTCTTGGGTTGGTCGGTTGGTAAGGTCAACAGAAGCTTGCATACGCTAACGAACGCTCCCAAGTACATGGCTAGTACATGACTGTTTTCGATTCGTGCATGCTCACTGTGTTGCAGTTGCTGCATTAGAGCAGTTGATGCTTGGGTCTTTTCTCCTTCTTTTTTGCAATGGGGTGGGAGTGAAACGTGATGAAGGTTTCCCTGTTTTTGGCGTTTGGGTTGCATTTGTCCGTCTTTACAGCAATCTTCTTTTGATCTATGTGAGGTGGAGGTATTGGAATTACTAAGGGAAACTATCTATACAGGAAATGTGAGTTTATTTTGGTTAGAATTAAAAAGAGACTTATTATAACCCATTTAAAAAAATTTATTAATAATTTTTACATCATATTTAATTAGAGAGTTTAATAAATTCAAGAAACATTCAATTTGAATAAGCATTTTTTTTTGTTTCCTTAACGGCATCAAATTGTAAAATAAATATGTAGATATGGGCGACAGCCTGGCAAAATATTGATTATAGATTCAAGTCGCAAATAAGACAATCAAATGGAAAATGTCTAAACAAAGCCATCAACCATCCTGACGAGCGGGAGACAGCGTCATTAGGAGATTTATTTTTCAGATGCTCAACAACAACAAAAAACACAGAAAAGTAAAAAGCACGTCAAAAGAATGTGTTGCCGTCTTTGGAAAACCAAATTTAAATTCAAACCACTACTGCTTCTTTACCTTATCCGGAATCACCGTTCTGCTGGCGGGCTTGGTATAATGCGAAGCGACAAGCACACTGACAGGAATGTGCCATTTTTCATGGAAATCCAATTCAATTCCGGTGCCAAAATGAAGAAAGAGCTGTCGGTGGATTTAAATGATTTAACCATCGTTTGACATGGTAAGGGAAACTCGGGAACCGTCCCCAGTCCCTGTTGAGGGGGGCTGCTCGGTCCGATTTTATCTCATCCCATTTGGCCATTTTCCGTCACGGTTTGAAGCTGAAGGCAGCACGCAGCTTAGCTTACGGACCGGAGTATTTCATCCAGACCGGGCTGGACGTATCCGTCATTTATTACGCTACCGGGTGACATTTGCTGTGAAGGTTTCAGTGTGGGCGCGAGCACTACTTCCCGTGTTGGGTTTGGAGTCCTGTTGCTTTTATTCCTCGATCTGTGTTCGTGTCGTCCCTGATGGTTTGATGTTGGGTACTAGGCAATCAATTGGGAAAAACAGCAGCCTCTACTCCCGGTCAGCTATATTTAGGACAAAGTGGGCTTCTCCCCGGGAACATTTTTTTTCAAATCGTGTTACAATTCAATGTCCAGCAGGGAGTTGAGATGAATTGGTTTTTGCTTCCTGCGAGCAGACTGTTCTGGTTTTCCGTTGACGATTTTAGGTATTTTTGTTTTCGTTTACAATTACCACGCAGCTTGCAGATATAAATTAAATGCAATAAATAAAGTGCAGATATAAATTAGGTTTTTATGTAAATTAAACGTATGTCAACTTATTTTCGTCTTTTTTGAGATTTACATTTAGGTTTTGGTTATGGAAATAAATGCTTCATTTTAATAATTCTGTATAAAAATAGTCCACATTTATTCCACGCCTTCCCAATAAATCCTCGTGTTCAATTAATTTGGAGAGCGACAAAACACACTGATTTGTGGAGTACACTGAATAGAGGGACGAGAGGTGGAAGTTGTCATTTCCCGCTATCGTATTACTTCATCTTATTATGGTTAATTTTCCGGCTCGTTGAAGAGTGGCTGAAGCGCGCTGTCTTCGACGCCATGAACTCCAACAGCGAACGATTTATGAATAATTCAATTAATATCAGCATTGTACGCGGAACGAACTCTCATTGTAGAAGCTTTGGAAAACGGTTTCTCTGCATCCTTCACAGGCACCACGTACTTTACATATCAAAAAATGCACTCATTCCGAAGCGAGGGAAGTTAACTCGTTCCTAGAATCTCGTTTCGTTCTAAATTTGGAGAGTAAAGCATTGGAAAGCGAAATAAAGCGTCCCCAGAGATTCCATTGCCAGGGTAGTATTTGTTCCGAATCTGGTAAGCTCTGAAGAACTGATTCAACTTCTTAGGGTTGTTCTGGAAATAATCGTCTATCTTTCAGGGCTGTTGAAGTTTATTCCGGTCCAAAAAAGCGAAGGCTTGTGTACGGTTAGGTTCGAGTTGAACTTGAGCCAACGACAGATGCACAGTGCGATTAGTGCTATAGTCTGAAATAGGTTGTGCTGTTGATATCGTTTTCCTGGCGAATGGGCTACAATTTGACATAGAAGACAAGCATTGGGACTCAATATAATCCATCACAAATTGTCTCCCATCAAAAATTGCTCAACTGTAAACTCTGGACGTTCGCCAAAAAGGGTATAAGCCTTCGATACAACGCACAAAGACAGATGCTGGCATTGAGATATTTTTCTTAAAACAATCAAGCCTTTTAATTCTTGATGTACAGTGTACAGCTTCAGGTGCAAATACGCTGTGAGTTGTGAGGAGCACATTGTATCCTTGATGGCTAGACAACTTCATTGGCTTTCAGTAGGAAGCACTAGTTACGGCTATCTTAGTATAGAAGAAGCCCAAGAGGAAACGCAAGGCAATAAAAAGGAAATGTTTTCAGTTATCTGATGCTAACCGACGTTAAGCTATATAATCAATTTTCTGTCATTCCCTACTACAGTCATCAACAAAGATACAGAGACGAATGGGATGATGTTCTCGACAAGATAGTCTCGAACTTTAGGGAGCTGCTCGGTTCGTTACAAGCAGTATTTATCTATAGCACTAGAGCACAGCTTGTGTCACTATTATGGGTCCGGTTCGTCTTTATTGTCTTGATAAGAAAGAAGCCAAGAAAGATAGTCGCAGATTCAGCCTTGCGAAATTCCTTGTGTTATTGATGGCAACGGAATAGCAGCATAGCTGACGATGGTAAGATAGCGAGCTTATTCTCTCTCCTATTTTTCATTAATCTGAGATATCGTATGTGGTATGGTAAGGTTTGGTTTAAAGTCTACACAGCGTTCAATGCGAGGAGTGAACAAATGGACTCACGGGTAATCTAAAATTAATTAACAACAGGAAGTATTATTATAGGAAACATTCTTTACTAAAAGCTCGTGTCATAACCATTGGCACTGTATTTTTTATTCACCACCTAAAGCAAATGATTGACAATACGGCACTGGACTGTAATAATCAATTGTAAATAAAATAAAGCAAATGTTTATACATTAATACCCTCATTTCAACCAAACCTTCAACTGATCCCAACTGATACAGTATATGCAACAAAAAAAAGGCTACAGAAAATCAAAAACGATAGCCGCTGCCGGTCCTTTCCACTACCGACCATTAGTGGGCCGTTTGCACAACAACAAAAACGAGATTTAGATTTAGGTACGGGTAACAGGTTTAGAGAGAAAAGCGCAAACGACATTTTAATAATGCGCCGTTAAGCCCATTTCGTCTCCTTCGCCACCGGGAGTGTTGATTTAATGGAGGAAAGATATTCTTAACCGTTGTTGGATAATGCGTAAAACATAACACACAACACGATTGGGATGGATAAAGACGATACTTTGAGCGGCCCCAACATGAAGGTAAACAATAGGATTGCTTTTATTAAAAAATGCTTTGCCCTCTTTGTCTCTTCGTTCGTTTGGTGCAAAGATGTGCAAATTTGTTTGCAAATGTATTAAAACGAAGTGATGATGTCTGCTGATGCTTCAGACTGTCAGAGGCATTAACAGTGAAACGATGGGCGAATAAAATGTGGCTGAAAGTTGTAAAGGTATTGCTGCAGAGAATGGAATCAGTTTTTTTCATACCTTCGATGTTCCATGTTGAACAAAGTTTTATAATACTAAGTAAAATATGATGTAGATAAAATAGATACAAGTAATAAATGAAATCTAAATTTTAAATTAATGTTTGTTATATAATTATTATGTGTTACTAATGTTGTGTTTTTTTCTATTTCTTTTTAGGGTCTTCGAAGCTAGATGTGTCACTCTTGCACACCTCAAAAGCAAAGGATCATAACACTAAAAGCATAAAAAGACGCGGCACTACAGACGCTCTATAATCGGTAGTAATTTGTCAGCTATTTTCTGCGTCACGGTGGCACTTTCCCGATTTGATTTATACGCTACCGCATGGCGCCTAGCATCCGATGCTAAGAAGAGAAAGGAAACAAAAACCGGCATTACCACTTGCCAACTGCACAGGTTTTCTTCCGATGTACACAACTGTACCTGGTCAGCTGACAAACGACCGGGAAAATAGAGGGAGTAAGAGAGAGAGAGATAGCGAAAGAGACAGAAAGCAGTGAAACATGTGAACAAAAAACATCGTCTGCCCACAGTTCAATCGATTCCTCCATGCTGTTTGCAGTCGTAAATAAAGACCCTCGATCCATGAGTCCCAAGAGCACGGGGGCGATAAAAAGGTCTGGGAAAATATTACACCGACGCCGCTAAAAGAAGAAAAAATGCACACACACACACACGTACCTGAAAGGAAAATTATGCTACATTATGATCAGAGAGAGAAGCGGTACTGCAGGTTATGGTGCGCGCAATGCTAGGAAGAAAATTGAAAGTGAAACCACCAGCAACATCGCTAAATTGCAGCTGCCACCGTTGCCGACAGCAGAGCGCCGTAGATCTTGTGCGCGCGTACACTAATGTCCGTTCGTTCGACGGGTGGAAAAACTCTCGCCAACCTGCGCTATAATACGCGTGTTCGTACTCCGTGTTTCCTTTTACCATACGGAGGGGAAAGGGAGAAATAAAGGAATAAAATTACCGGAAATTATTCACCATCTCCGGACACACTCAGCTTCCATTTTCCATCTTTGAGGTGATACGCTTCTCCAAAATAAGAGCAACGTCCTGGTAAAAAATAAACCGACCAGCTTCTTCACCGACCCAAATCGACGTTGTACGTCGGTGCAGGCATTTTTTTTCCTCCGTAATTTGACCACACCCATGGTGGTACGGGTGCTTCTTTTCTTGTTGGATGGAGTTGGGCACATAAAGGTCGCTCGAGCCGTATGAACCATTTTAAGCGTAAAATATGATTCCATATTATTAGTATCATACTAACCATAACGCTTTGCGATTAGGAGTTAGTGGTAAAATGATTTGCAATCACGATTATGATAGGTAGAATAAGTCTTATGCCGATGACGCTCATCGGTTCTGAATGAGAACTTCAAAGTGTGTGTGTTCTGTGTGGCTTTATAGATGCATCTTCGAAGAAGCGTTTGTTATCGTTCGCTGTTTAGAGATAGCTCAAGATAACAGGCAAATCAGAAGCGTGCATTGGACAAGCAACACGTGCCCTCCTAGCTTACTTACTACGGTGTGCATTTGATCAGCAGACACTTCCTGTGTAATGGTGCAAAATGGAGAATATAGTACCGAGCGAACTCACCCCTGTTGGTTGTGATTTATTGCTCGTATGGATCGTTGGAATCGGTGTTTATTTAATGATACTTTTCCATCCTTAGTTCTCCATTCGTCTTAACTGGAAAAGCAAATCAGTGTTGGTGTCGAATTGCAACCGAGCAGAAGGTTGTGTGTTAAGTGTGCGAGTGTGTAAATATTGTTGTGGGTGCGGTGCAGAACAGCATTCGATGCCGATGTACACGAATGCCGTCAGCGGGGTTGCGATACTAGGGTGCAGCCAGTGAAAAGCTGTTACAAGTAAAGAAGCGCTCGTTAGATCTCAGCGACGACCCGCGCCGCTCGCGACCGAGAAATTTGTACAGGAGGGGTTTAAAGGAAATAGCGTCAACATTCGATCTCAACCGGGCGATTCACAGGACTCGGGTGACGAGGAGCTTGCGCCTCGCACCGGTCCCTGTGCCCAGCCACGCTCGACAGTGGCTGGAGGAGGAGGTGGTGGTGGTGGAGGAGGACTGTTGGGAGGATATCCGGCCGGCAACATGTCGATGAATGGGCGCGAGCTGGTGAAGCAGTCCCAACCGACCGACTACAACCAGAGCGTGTTGACGATGCAGAAATCGGTCACCATCACGGTGACACCGCAGCGCAGCAACTCGATGGATCTGCTAAACTTCGAGGAGAAGCGACAGCTGATCGCGTCCTCACTGTCGCTGTCAGACATTCTGCATGTCAGCCCGGCTGCGGCTCACGTTGCCAAGGAGGTCGCCGCCAGTACGGTGATTGGTAAGTTTGTGTGAGAGTGGAAGACCTGCTTGGAGAGAGCATATCTTGGGTTGTTCGATTAAATCGATCGTCTGATTCTTAAACTAATCTATTCCTATATTATTTTTCTTTTAAAATACTTAAAAATCGAGTTATGTATATTCAACATATACACTTAAAAAGTAATATTCAAAAAGAACCGTAACGTAACCCATAGAAACACCTCCGGTATCAAATCATTAAATTGCGCAAGCGGCCGGTTAATGTTTTAGTATCAATTATCGGTGGCAGGTGGTGTGCCGCACCGAGCCCAACAAACATCATCTGCCGGGGGTCTTTTTTTGCAAAAGCATAATCATTTCCTGTGCGATCTTAAGTAACATGCGCATAAGATCTTGCTAGCCAAATAGACAAGATCTTGCAGATTGTTCCGCCGGCATTTTGTACAACCAGTCAGTCAGTCAGTCAGTCAGTAGTGGTTAGTTGTCTGCAAAGGTAAACATTACCGCTCATTATCGGTTGTGAAATATTGTTCCCAAGGCAGTAACAGTGCAAATGTACGCGCTGAGAGAGGAAACGGATGACGACGATGAACGGTCGGTAAGGTGCATCGTGTTACGACAAATTCCGTTGAAGGTGCCGTTTGCAGGGTTTGACCAATCATCGATTTAAGTATGATGCAATGGGGTGTGTTAATGCAGTTAACAACCTGTTTCCATGCATGCACACACACAAACAGATTGAACGCTTGAACGATGAACGTTAGGTAGCTTCAACATCCGTTGAAGTTGAAATTGAGATGACGTTTCCATTCAAAATAATGTTTCTTTTCAAAAAAAGACTGTTTATGGATGGCAAAGTGGGAATTCTACATTGAAGAAGTATTCCACAAAAACACTATCGAGCGGTTCTTGGGCAGTTGCCAGTGTTTCGATAGAGTTTTGCAAAAAAATATATATTTGTGGCTGCTGGTCAGGTGGTCAGTCAGTCAGTTGGAAGTCTCTTGGACCGCCAACATGCTCACAGTAAAAAAGATAATCGCAAAAGACCTGTCAGTTGCTCATCAAGAGTGATTTTCCACCTTCTAGACAGAAATTCTTACAATTGGGTTCAAATTACTTTAGAAGAGTAATGTTGCGAAAACTATCCTTCAAAATAAGTTGTTTGAAGGAGGACTTGTTGACAATATTTATATATGTTGGACCTCTTTTATCCGATGCTAATTAAGTTAACACATTTGAACTGACTGAATTGGAGTGCGTCATAAGAACGATGATAATGAAGCATTCACGAATTTACCGATGAGATGTTTTTTTGTCACTGATTTTATTTTTATGTACCACTTCAACGATGTGCTTGTGTCAGTACTGTATTCCTTTTCTTCGAGTGCTACGCTACACCATCGACACCGCAAAGCGCCACACTCGAGATAAGAAGCGAACGTTTTTTACTTTGAACGGTCCGGTCTGGATGTCTAGTGCTGCTTTCGGGTGCTAATCTCGTTTGCTTTTGGAATGCTTCAGCCTTCCGTTATCTATGGCATAAGGAAACGATGCTGCGTCTATTATTAGTGGCCTTAATGGCCACTAATTTGACGCTATCATTTAGAAACTAGCGTTTCTATCAGCTGTTATGGTTCGGGCCGTCTGCATTGCAGATGAAACAAGCCTTCTTTCTATTCAACTTGTGGAAAATTTGCAAATATAATGTATTTTCTAAGCTTTTAACCAGAAGGAGTATCATCATTTACATATAGTAGGAAACATGTAAATGTAAGATGTTTCCCTATTTTGCCTATGACATCCCATTAACAATTCAATCAATCCATCGACACTAAATCCCATTTTCGCACGATTCTAAAGTGCATTTGTGCTCGTAAAAGGACAGCAATCGCACAGAACACCGATTAAATCTTCGACGCGAACTATACACAAGCACTCAGCCAGCACACTCTTCCTTGCCTCGCTGCTATCGGCCGGATGATGATTGACAAGTTCCACTCCGTCAGCTTCGGTTCACGCGCACCACAAGCAACCAGAACAACGTACGCCAGCGTGACGCATAGCTTAATCATGCGTAACGAATAATGTGTTATTGGTGGCCTTTTGGAATGCGCGAGACTGGTGGGCGAACGTGTCGATGAGGGTAACACTGAGGACACCTGAGAACACATCCGTTACATAATGATGAAATACATTTTCACGTCGACTAACGTCAAGTATGCAAACACCTACTTCAGTTTGTTTGCATGTCTCCTGTGTACTATTTGTATCTAACCTATAATAGCATATTATCTGATGTGACGTGATAGTGACGTTGCGTACGAAATGTTAAATCATACTAATTGAATCGGTAAATATTCGCAGACGTATTGTGTCTCGGAAATCGGAGCAAAATTGTACCAAACATGTTGGAGGGTCGTTCACAATGTTCAGTCGATGGTGGTGTTTTGAAAAATGTTTGCTGTTATAATTAGTATATGTATCTCCAGGGGTATTTTTGGTTGTATGAACTTTTGTAAATTATAGAGCAAAGTCCATATAGAAATAAAGACCTTTAAAATAATCATGGGTTTTAAAAGCCCTGCTGCACTTTTCCTATAACTTATTGCAACAAAACCGATCCTGTATCTACAAGTTTGATATAGAAACTTAATTGATGAAAGCCCCTTAAACACAACCTAAAACAAATGCCACTGTGGAAGGAATTACGGCAAGATTCTATTTTAAGAACCCATTACGCTTATGATGATGATAGCGTTGATGCAGTTGCAACTCTCGGTTTACTGTCGGTAAGGATTTTTTTTTGTCGTATCATCAAGCATGGTAATGTTTTCCGACTCAATTGAATGTGCTGCGGTCGTTTGCCGTTTGCCTCTTTGCATTCACCTGCCTCTGAATTAAGTGGTTAAAGCCCCGTGTAAGTACTTGCAAATTGATGAAGTTTTCCATCGAACACACCGATGGCGGATGGATGTGTCCGGGCAGCAGTTTGCTGAGGAATTTTGTGTGTAGCCCAAGTAACGCATTTCTTCGGAATGATGCACGTTCGAGTGCAGTTCTAGTAAGCATTCGAATAAAATTGCAAGTGACTCACGTGAACTAGAACGCATACAATTGATGGTATGCAATATTAAGTAGATGAGTTTTCTAGTATTTCATTAGTATGTAGTATAGTTTTTAGTATTTTTCACGTAATGGGTAGAAGCATGTTCATCAGGAAGCGTTCTGATTAGTGTCTCTCTGATCATATATTTAAATTATTGTACTATTCCTTCTGTTTTGGGCTTGTACTACATATCTCAGCTACCTCCATATTTCCCAAACGAAACATATTTACACCGAGCGCAATTTATTGTTTCCGAAAATGTCAATAACCCCGCGATACGCTATCCATGCCGGGGCTTAGCTTCCCCGGTGCGTCTGCCGGGAATTAGCCATCGTTAATTAACTTTACTTTGCGGCACAAAACAAGAGCTTTTAGCTCCGCCTGTGGTTTTTTTCCGTATAGGAAAGGAAGTATAATTCGATTAATTTTCCTCCCATCGTGGCCACGGCTCACCAAAGTCTCCGACAACGCGGGTGGAAAGCTAATAGCAGTCGAGTGATGAGTAATATTGACCACCAAAAGTATGCTTCCAAGAACGCTCCAACGGTGGGGGAAGGGTACCTGCACTCAACCTCCCCCAAAAATCAAAGCTGCACGAAAGAAAGACGGGGGGAAAAACGACACAGCCGAGCGAAAGGAAATCTCGTTCCAGTAATCGGTCGGCAATCACAGCATATTATGATTGTATGCGGGAGCCACCACCATAATAAAGCTTCGGTCAGTTCGAGTGGGTTGCTGTGGGTGGTATTGCGTTGATGGTGGCGCTGAGATCTAGCGCTATTATTTGTCCGTCATGGGCTATTGCCGTTGGTCGTTCTTTCGCAAGGACAAACTGGGTGGGGTGGATTTTTTTTTCTTCCTACGGTTCATCTCATTTATCTCTTTGCTCAACGGGAGATCACTTACCATCGTCGTGAAGAGATTGTTAAACATACTCGTTCGTGGAAAACACGTTGAATGGATGGTCTCAACTTTGGGGACGGATGTACATGAGCAGCACGATGAAAGAACCCGGAGACGCGAAGGATCAATCAGAAACGACGGCATTGGTAGCGGCGTCTTCGATTGTACCTTCGAGAGGTTATTCGATATCCTTCATTTACTGGGTGTATGTGTGGGGGGGGTTCCGTTTATAGTCCATTTATTATGGATGATTTCATTTTTCCTTGTGAACATGGGATGCTAAAGGTATGTAGGTTATCACTTAATGCTTTTTACACACAAAAGCTGTGAAAGTAGATGTAATTTGCTTAGGAAGTATGCATGAGATGAATTTTTAGTTGTATAGCTTACCATATCTAGAAGACTTGATTTATCCTCGTCTGGATAATCAGTCTTGGGTACTGGCGAACCGGAAGCCTATGTTATTGGATACCATTTTCTTATTGCTTACAATTGGTGTCCCCAGGAAAAAAACGTCTACTTATATTTAATTTAATACAAAGTATTGCAATTTTGAGAAATAACAAGCTTCCTTCCAGCACTTTTCTGCTTATCACAACTGCTAGAAGAAACTTTTATCCTGCTTGTACTTTTCAAAACGAAGTTAGTTAAGTTAAAATGTGTTACCTACATCCAGGAGTAGCCAGCAATATCGATTTCAAAACTCTCCGACAGTATGTCACTGCTTCCCAAGTCCATTCTCTCAAATTCCCAGTCCAATGGGCCAAAGGGAATTTCTCGGAAAACGCATGCACACGCTCAACAAAAAAAAGCACATGGCACGACATCGCCTACGCTACTACGCTTTTATCAGCTGCTTCACTATCTATTGCCAGTTCCACAGACGCCTTGGTACCGCCCTGCCTTCGTATGAACTCTACTCGATGCCGTGCTGGCTGCTAGCGCAGAGTGTCCATGCGTTTGGCAAAAATAGATCCACCCCGAAAGATTATGATTGATTGAGCTTAATTAATTGGAATTGGATAAATCGAGCGCGCCTCCTTGCGTTACCGTGTGAGGCCAACCGAAGGGCCAAATCGAGCGGACAAACCCACCATCACCACCAGCGCGTTGTCACTTTATCGCTCCACTGCCATTACCGATACGAGTGCACATCGATTGTACGGGGGCGCCCTGGATGAAAATGGACATCGATGATATGTGCCGAGTTTGGGACTGGGTGCACTCGGAAAGTGACGACAGCCATTACTGTCCGATGTACAGTGCATGGCCAAGTTTTAGGTGCAGACGTTTATGTTGCCTGTTGTTGGCCTCGGTAGGCTGCAATGTATGTTCGGGAATTACTTTTTCGTGCGAAAATATTGGTAAAAAAATGGATAAAAGTCTCAAAACAATTATGAAAAAATTTAAATCTCTAAAAATTATTTGAAAACCTGTATTCATAGGAATATTTTGCATTTTCACCTGTTATTGCTTTACAATAAAAACAACGGGTCCAATAAGTATAAAAAAACCAAAGATCTCCGTGTACGCTAACTTTGTACCGTACTGTAGAACATGCTTTTCAGCTACCGTCACTGCAGCACACACACACGTGTTCGCACGAAGAAAATAATAAAAGCAAGCATCTTTCCAATCACTTTATCTCACATTGGTCGTTATCGGAGATAGTTGAACATGACGGGGCGTGGACGTGATTGGATTTGTTTTTATGTTTCCATTCTACCGAACTCGCTTCTACTCGAAGTGTATCGATTGAAAGCTATGATCAAACGTAGCCCTTTCACTACACACACCCACACGGCGCACACTGCACAACATCTCCCCGTCATATAGATCTTGGGGCGATGGGGTAGGTCGCTTTTGATGTCTGTCCCGTCTGCCCCTGGTGTAGGATGCCACCGGTACAGACTTCTTCGAAGGGCTTGGTTATGATTTGGGAGGCGATGAGGATATTTTTGGAGCATCGTTACAAACAAAACACACGCTTAAAAGTGCGTTTAGGATTGTAATCTCCGTAGCGAACATTCGCAAGCCCCAAACGAAAACCCCAATTCCGAAGAAGAGCTCTTAAAACAACAGTTTCTGTTTGCAATGCGTTTATCTCTAGCCTGAAATGACAAAGGGGCAACCCGTTTTGCTTGTGGGAGTGTTTGCAAAAATTGGAAACATATTTAGTTTGGGTAGTATTTTTCGTCAGAACATCTAAAGCACCTTCTTCGTATCAGTACCAAAAATTACCTTTGAAGCAGTTGTGCTATGTTCTCCGAAAACCGTTTTCTCTATTTTTCTTAACTTTATTTGTCTATGGAGTCTGTAAGATCGTGGTTTCTATAATGCTCAAGTCAATCCACTCTCAATCCACTTTATATCGTTTCGTTTATGGCACTCAAAATATCGTTGACATCTTGCTGACAGGCTCAATAAAAGAATGCACAAGAGGCTCTATATCCCAGAAAAGCGACTGAGCTAGTAAACACGGTCCACCACTACCAGGAACAGAATCACCCCGAAACCCATGCCTTCTCTAATCTATCTAACTCGGCATGGAAGCGTATTGGTCAGGTGGTAAAAGTTTCGGTCGAAATGTCGAAGCCAGTGTTCGTCTCCGATTCGGCGAAACGGCCCTAAAGCGCTGATCGGATAGGGGCAGGGTTGCGATAGCTTGGAAAGGTACGGGGCAAGGGACGACAAAGCTTCGTGTAATCCTTGAAGTGACGTTTTTGCCATGGCTCGAGTGGTTATTTTTGGTGTAGTATTTTTTGTTTGTTGTTGTTGTTTGTTTCCGTTTTCCCGGCCCGGAAAGCGTACTCTGGCCGATGGAGAGTCACCGGTCACGGAAGTGGGCAATACTTAGTTTTGAGAAGCAAAGTGGGCGCAAGCTTTTCATTATTGCTTTTTCGGTTCATTAGAACTTTCTTCTTGCTGCTCTGTTGAGTGCCCTCAAGTTCGTTTATCGCCTGGGTTTTGTCATTTGTTGGGCAAAGTTTGTGGTTTTTATTAAACGTAGCGAAAATGTGTTTGTTACCGTTTGCTGCCCGGGAGTCGGTTTCAAGTTTTTTTTTCAGGGCGGGAGTTTTGTTTTTGTTATTAATTCGTAAAAAAAAATACAGAAAAGTGTTGTTACTTGTTGGGGTTCCTCTTTTTGAATGAAATTTCATTAGTGGGAAGTAGCAAAACAATGACGACGCTCGATTTGGATTTGGATTTTTGGCTACATGGCAAGAAGTTGTTTATTCTTCTTTAATTGAGTACTTGGTTTTTCGTGTGTTTTTCCTGAATAAATTGAACTATTTCTTTGAGTAAACTTATCATCTTACAAATTGTATCAGCATTTAGAGCATTTTAGGTAGAGCATTTTTACCAAGCTTTTAAATTGTTCGTTAAAGATAGATTAATGTATGTATTTATAAATTTCATTATTAAATTTCCGAGGAAATCAGCTTATTCAGCACATTTTTTTTTATTTCTTGCAGAATTCTAGAAACAAATCTATGATTTTAAATGTTTATAAACACAATTGTGAAGCAGTTTATTTTAAATTTCATCGTAGTTAAATTTAAAAAATGTTGTTATTAGTGATTGCTGTGATTAGTGATCTTGTCAGAATGAAAAGCTGTAGTACGCAGTTAAATAAATACATTTTATAAAAAATAAAATGCATTTTCAGTCATAAGATTGCACTGCTCATTTTTGTGCTGATTGTTTTTGGATGAGAAAACAATAACAAAATCTTTGCTCATAATAAATATTGTGGTTTTAAACGAGATAGTTTTACAATTGCTCATGAGTTATGCAACAGCTGAATTCCATTAAGTTTGATGAATGAACATGCAATGGCATCTTATTGACGTGTTGAGAATCATTTCTCAATGACGATTCATTGGCCCATTATTCATCTCTGCTAAAAATGGTGTACTAGCAGCAGTTGAACATTGTTACACAGTGCAATTAAAAAAAAAGAAACGCTATTTTTACGTAAAATTGTATGTAAATATAACACAAATCACCGCTAGCATAGTGTTTAATTATCACGAAATTGATTCCCTAGATTTAATCCGTTCGCCTTTGAGAGAATAACCCATCGTTGCACATCCCCCCAAAGCGCGTAATCGATGAGCTAACGACAACAGCAACGAAAACCTTTCACGCGAATAAAGAGCCATCGATGTGGAATGTTTGCTATCAGCCCGCACCCGAGCATGATGTGATAATGTTTGGGTAGGCCACGGGAGAAGCGGGTTATGACTGGTTTCGATGAAGGTTGATCAAGCACCACCTGGTGGTGCTTGAACAACGGTGGCCATGATCTCGTCCGAAACGTGTAGTTGGATTTTTTTCTCATTTCTTTACGATTTTTGGTGCTTGTTGATCTGCCCAACTCGTCCAACCCAGTGTTCTTCAGCTTTCTGTTGCGTCTCTCTCTCTCGACCATCGCACATACACGATGCACGCATACATTCTTTCGGATCGTTTTCTTTCCCATTATGTCGTTTACTCGGCTGATCCTCTATCCCTTCCCTTCTCCGCCCCCTCCAAAGGAGGGTCTGGGAAGTGGTAGCAGAACCGGTTTCGTTTCTTCTCACCGTTTATCAGAAGGCCACCGGTTTGGTTTCATGGTCAGAGTGTGTAATTTTTGTGATGTGCCTTTTGTGTCCTTTTCGGGTTATGCTACGGCCCAGCATGATAATAAAAAAAAAACACGCGTACACATTCACAGCCACGAAAAGCCATAGTCGTAGGGTTGGGTTGATGTGTGGTATATGGTGTTTTAGTGTGCAATTTTTTGTGTGGTTGTGATGGGGTGTTTTGTTGTTGTTTGCTGATTTAAAAAGTATGTCTTACAAAAAAAGGCTCCAGACGGTGGTTTTATAGTATCTGGAGGCACACCCTTATTTACGAGGAAGAGAAGCAAAAAAAAAAAAGTTGTTTAATTCAACCTGTCCATCACTTTGAATTCCTTCGTCGCGTATGGGGAGATGAAACAGAATTGAAGATTGTTTTTTGCTCTTTTTTTGTTTTTTTTTTATGAAGCTTTATGTATATTATCAAATATGGAATGAATGTAATATCATATCATTTTACGCCTAGCAGTTATGCTATACGCATTACTGCCTATTCAAATGAAGGATTGGGATGAATTCTAGCCATGAGTTATGGAAACTATTTATTAAGATTAAATTAAGATGATTACAATAAAACCATTTCCACACAATCCAACTATTCAAGCCAAACCAGATATTGCAACACGGTGAGATAAAAAAAAACTTCGCTTATTCCGCGTTTCAACAATTCATCTCATAGCTCATGATAAATGGTAAATGATCAAGGTTTCGCTGTCATGTTTCCATAAAAATGTTCGAAAGGATTTCTACCAAGCTATTGTAGCATTTTATGGGTCAATGTTTCCTGTCAAGTTTTTATTGTTCCAAAGCTTTTTCGTGTAGTTTTAGTTGTACGTGCAGAAAATCCTTTTAAATTGACGAGTTGTAAATTAAACAACCGTTTTAAACCCGTTTGAAATTAGTATTAGTTAAGTAAATTAATTACACAGTATAAGGGGTGGCCCTGTGGTGTAGGCCACAGCGACGCCGGTCCTCAAACGATAGGACCCGGGGTTCAACTCCTATACGGATCGTCTCCCGTAGTGAGGATTGACTATATAGTAAGTCATTCGATAAAAAAAATGTCAATTTCCCATAAAAATCCTATCGAGTGGTAGAGTGGAGTAGTGCCATTTTCGACAAAAATATAAAATTGTAATAAAATACCTTGTAAATAACAAGGTTGTTAAAATAATGGATTTTTATTATCGAAGGTATGAGGGTATCTGTTTTGCATGCCTCGTATCAATCAAACCGTTTGCAGGCATCGTTAAATACATTCACTTTTCTCCACTGAGTCACAGTTGATAATTTTAATGATCGCTTATTGGCACCTCTTTCACCAGCTTCCTCTGTATTTGTGTGTGTGTGTGTGTTGCTGTTGTTGTGAGTGGAATAAAGCTCTCCCTAAAACTAATGAAAGCACAGCTTACCGGAATGCTGTTTATCCTATAATGATAAAACATTTCACGATCCCTTTTATGCCATGGGAAAGCGACTGGTTTGTTCCCTCTTTTTTCAATGAAACAATAATTTATCGTTATTTACTGTACAACGTATGCATCATAGAGTTTGCATTGAGTTTTCTTTATACACACGTGTGGCTTTAAAAAAACATACATTTTGCATCATCTAAAACACAATAAAGCTATCTGTTTGTTGCTAGTGAAATTTTAACTTACTCCCAACAAATGTTTGTTTCACCGTGGCGCGTCATGTACGTGGAAAATACGTCTTCTCTATCTACTTTTCTGTTCATCTTGACTTTTGTTCGTTTTGCAGCCTCATTTTTTTATCATCCCATGCAAAACGAAGGAAAGAAATCATCACTCCCTTTAATAAACACCTTCCGTAAAGCAACGTTGTTGCACAATTCGATTTAAAAATTAATGTGTCCCCGTGCTTTGCTTTCTCTTCCTCTTTTGCAGCGACAAAAAAACAGAACGGCACGACGATGCGCTCGAACAGTCTCAACTCGGGCTCCCGGACACCGCCGCTCGAACGCAAGAGCAGCAAATTCAGCGCGTTCGGCCGGCTGTTCAAACCGTGGAAATGGCGAAGAAAAAAGAAAAGCGAAAAGTTCGAGTCCACCTCAAAGTGTAAGTTTTGCTGCAAATGGCTGCTGCTAATTGATTCCCTGTTGTTTGTGTCTTTTCTTCTTTTATTTTTTTGGTCTTTTGGTTGACATTTTTGTCCTTTATTTCTAACCGGCTACTGCTGCTGCTGTGTGTGTGTATTATGCATAAAAGCGAATCTCTTTTGTTCTGGTTTTATTTAATTATGTTTCAGGTTTTCCTTTCTCTGTTATGTTACTAATTGTGTTTGTAAACTAATTTCACTTTTCTTACTACCTTTTTTTACTGTTTTGTTTTGTTTTGTTTTGTTTTGTGTATGTACTTTTTCACTTTTCATTCGTCATTTTAACACTTAATAATGCATTCGTGGATTTTATCATTTGTTGCATTTTTAACCTCGGATTTTTACTCATTTTTACTAACAATTTACAACCTTTAACCCTAACTTGCAATTCCATTATGTGACATATATTGCATTTTCCTTACGTTTTGTTTTTTCTCTTTTCTTTTTTTTTATCTTCCTCCTTTCTACTACTGATTGCACGCGCGCCGTCCCGTGTTTGCTCTCAACCATTTCCTTACCATCGTTCATCATTCAAACCCTTACACCATTCACACCCAATCCACCGGGTGGGTGTCCTTTTTCCCCCTTTTCTATCCTGTGTTCAACAAAACAAAATAATAACAAAAAAAAACGAACAAAATCGTACGAAATTTTCCCACGGAAATGTGCAGCGCTCGAGCGGAAAATTTCAGTACGTGCCAACCGGGAAGAACTTGTACAAAAGGGCATTCTGTTGCCGGAAAGCCCTACATCTGCACTATCGATAGCTGGTAAGTAGAAGTGTACGCCGTTTATACCGTAGTTTAACGATCAACGAACAAGAAATGGTTACGCTTTTGGAGTGCTGCTCAAAACCGATTGGCTAAATTTTATGTAAAAATGGGACACAAATTATTCCAATTACATTTCTTTATTTATTTAGGCTTTTGGTTTGCATCTATTCTATTGGTTTTTGTTCCACATTTTGGGGGGTTGCGGTTGCAATTAGTTTTTCATTTAAATTGACATTTTATATTGAATTTTTTCTTCTCTTCACGCTTTTATTTGAATTGCCTTTGAATATTTACCTCATTTTTGTTCTAATCTTATTTTTTGCTTGCTGTGGACCTGGCCGCTGGTTCACGCTTCCTCGGAAGTTAAGATCTTCTGTACACCTTCATAAATTGTACCAATTTCATGTACCGCTCATTATCTGCGACATTTGTTAATCGATGAGTTATGTCCATTTTTACTCTCATCATGCCGCTTCCTTGCCGATTGGTATGCGCCTCTTCGATCGCAAAACACAACAAACAACAACAACGATAATACGCAATAACTGAAATTCCACAATTCGCTGTGCCACGTATGTGTCCATCCCTCGCTGTATGTGTGTGCACCCCATTGCGACCGGCTGGTGGGATTGACACTTTTGCTCTCGCATTGTGCGCTTCCCTAAACTAACTTCGATCATCCAACCAATCTACACGACGATGTATGAATAAAAAAAAACCCCTACCGTCGCCTTCAAAAACTCCGAAGCCATTTGCATCAGTCCCACGGAATCGGTTACGTGGTCCACCTCATCTCACAGGCAATTGCAAACCTTCCATCATCAGCCGCCGCCACCGCCACCCCCAATGGCGTCGCTGCACTATCGAAGTCCAAGTAAGTGGTGGTGCTCTCTGTTCCGGTTTCGGACCTCCGCCTCCCCATGAGCACCAAAACACGACACCCTTAACCATCCCCCTTGTGACCGTAGCTGTTCTCACTTTTCGATTACGAGTTGTTGTTTTTTTTTTCGTGTGTGCACTGTGTTGTTGTTTATGTTCCGTCATTGAATGTTTTGTTTGTGCGTTGTTGTTGCAGCAGCTGTGTGTTCGGCTGCGAGCCGAACAGCCATTGTTGTTGTGTGTGTTATTCTAGTTTTGGGTTTTGTAAAAGGCATGACATCCGTTGCACCGCAAATTTGGCAAGTACTGTAATATCTTTGACAAGTTCAGTTGTTCATTCATTTTTTTTGTGTATATTCATTCATCATAGTATGATTATTGTCTGATCTAACTGCGCACTACCCTAAGCAGTTTTTTGGGGCAAAATTTTCATTTTTAATATTCATGCATGGTCTGCTTCTCATCTCATGATTTTACATGTAGATCGTTATGAGTCATGTTTTGTGTCATCCATGACACACGCTTAGTCATTAAGTTGGTATTCTTGTGGAGAAATATTTACGTTTGTTTGTGTTTTTGCCAATCGGGAAAGATTTGTTGCATGATTGACGACAGCTTTTGTATCATTGACCGAATTATTCGCCAGCTCTGCAGTTGTTCGCCTCTGTTTTAATCGCATGTTTGTTTTTTATTGTTGTGGCTGTAGTTATTAAATCGTTTGGTTGCTCTTACCTTTTACGGTACGAGCAGTCCATTATTGCCCGTGCGCTGGTCTCCTTTCCCTTTATAGTCCCGGTTGGCACCAATAACACAGTCAGTGAATGAAATATTAACAAGTGATTATTGAATCAGATAAATCTTTTCGTTCTTAATCAACCTTGTTACTGATGGTAGTAAAAAACAAGAAAGATCATGCTCGCTTTTTGTTTATTGAAAGTAAAAATTAACTGAAAATTTGCGTCTCATATACCTATTTCTCTCAATTTAAACTTAAATAAACAAAACGATAAATTATAACTTATATTTATTCTTAGCTTTGTACAAATATCAATCACTGTATTTCATGTGGTGAGTTATTCAAGTCAAAAACCACGAAGCAATATTCACCTCCCTTTTTCACCACAGTTGTAGCGCTACACGTATCGTTTTAGTTTAGCTAGCACTTCATAGATGGCGCTGAAATCTCAAATAGGTGTCAGATGATCTGGTAACTGAAACAGTTTCCAGGTTATTTTTTAAGCTTTTGCTTGGTAAACTATTCTAGTATGTACTAAAATTATTTAAACATACAAAAAAATGTGTTATCGAAACCAGCCGTTCCCCATGAAAATTGCATTATCAGATAGTGAATGCATCCCGATTGAATTTGGTTTGTAAAACTATCAAACAACCCAGTTCCGCATGTGCGTGTCTATAAAGTGCACTCTCAGCTTAATCCTCTTACAAAGCGTAGGTACACCAAACGTTGTTCGATACGTACGGAATCGTAGCTCGTTACGGTACGATACTCACATGTATCGATGGTTATATTGTGTGTTGTTTTTATTTCCGCTTCCTTTCTCACGTGACTACTAACTATACCTTTCCCCCCCTTTTTTCAGACGAGGAGCAATACACGATCTACAACTCAGTGAACGGAACGAACGGTGCCGTCCTGCCAAATCTCGCAACATCCGCCACCGCACCAAATAGTACTAGCATAGCGAGCAACAACGTGCCTTTATCGCAATCGGCCCAGCAGATCAGCAGCCTCGGCGGTCCGGGCGGTGTCGGCACCCCGGTCGGTTCCCTCAATCTGTCGGCCATCCTTGGCGGTGGTAGTGGTAACATGGGTCCCGGAGGACAACTGGTCCATACGTCCACCGGTGGCAATAGTGGTGGTGCGGGTGTTATTGGTGCGAACATGATCAGTGGTAGTACGGCTGGCAGTGCGTTGGCCAGCATTTTGACCGGAAGTGTTAGTTTAAGTGGCAGTGGGGGTGGTTCTGGTGCCAGCGGGTCAAGTGGAAACAGTGGACCGGGTGGTGGTGGTGGAGGAGGAGGAGTAGGAGGTAGTGGTGGAGGTGGTGGTGCCGGTGTGGTGCTCGTATCCGGCCTGTCACACTCGCAGTCGGCGCATCAGATAGGGCAGCCGCCACCACCGTCGCTTGTTCACGCGCAGCTTGCCCCCCATCAAGCCCTTCAACAGCAGCTGCAGCAGCATTTCGCAAACGTAGCTGCTAATGCCAGTGCCAACATGAATCAAGGTAAGTGTTTGGTTGGTTGTATTGATTTACTTTAGAGTCGAATAAATGCTCCATATATTGAGGAATATTTTTGAAACAAGAGGGGTTCTAATTGAGTTTTTTACTCAGTTGTTGGGAACTTTTGATCGAATTGAGTTGTATTGGATTGTCTTTAGTTTATTGTCTTTCGGATTTATCTCAACTTTTTTTCTCAGATCTCAGAGCTTTTTTTTAAACAAACCCGTTCGTTCTTGACCTTTATCGGGAGTTTTTTTTATCTTGTAGAATTTTGAACAAAAGATAACGCACGTAAAATGCTAGCCAAAAGTGCTGTCAACAATGATGGTGGCAAGGTTTTATCTATGCCGGATTTTACTTTCCTTCGTAAGCCATTTTCATTTTCTCTGGAATGCTTCTTTTGTCAGGACAAAATTCTTTCCCCAATCTTATAAAACCAACAGAAAACCCAAAACATTAAGCGAGTAATTTTACGTACACAAACATAAGCTTTTTTTTTCTTTCGGCAAGAAGCTGGGTTAAGGATACGGGAAGAAAAACATGCCATTCCAAGACAGAACTAAAGAATTTGGGGAAAATTTTTCGACCCTTTTATGGAAAGCCGTCCCTTTCATATGTTGAACATATTTTGAAAGAATTTTGTATGGTAGAGTTGCTATGTTTGAATTTTAAAATATTTTTGAAATATTTACTAGTGAATGCAAACAAGTTTTGCATACAACTTTGGGAAAAAAGGTTCGACAGGAACTTAGCGTAGAGTTATTTCTGTCGAAAACACAACTCCAAAACCGTTTTTGGGAAGCGCTCCTAAAATCACATGTAAACGTTCGAACCCGTGTGGGTTGATTGCACGTTTACGGTTGCTCCGGGTGAATTATGTCTTTTAGCTTCCGAATCCGGATGTGTCAGTTAATGCGTTCCTCGGTTGAGATTGTACAATCTCTTCCCTTTTTCGTTTCATTTCCTTCTTTATTCCCCTCATGTATGTGAGTGTGCCGTGACACACATTTTAGCTCGATTTTCTGTGAATGTACACGCCACCAGGCGCCTCCATGGAAAACAAACGGACGAAAGGTGCTGGAGTTTGGAACACATTTCCCGGAACTCTCGGTCGCTCGCTCGCAATGTCTATTCTTTTCTCAGGCCGGCATGCTAGATCTCTTCGTGTTTGGTTGTGCTAGTTTGCTATCGCGTCGCTTCACGATCGGTCGTACCGAAAAAGCCTGGCACATCTCGGTTTCTCGTGGCCTCATTTTTGAGCTCCATTATGCGGAACGGAGGGAGCAGTTGGGTGGCGGGGTTCAACTTAATCCCTCTTATGAATTTCTGGCCCCTTTTCAGTGTTTGCAAATCTTGTGCATGCAGTGCATGTTGGTGTTCGTTACAAAATGAGTCTCACTGACCTACCCTGCGTTGCGTTGAGTTTGGAGTTTAAATCGTGCTTTAGGAGAATTTAAGTACCAAGAAAAAAAGCTTCTTCTTTTTGGTTTTTTTTGCAAATGCAATTCTGCTGAAATGCTCTGAATTTCGAATGGTAGAGCAATTCATGGGTTTTGTGGTTTCTTTTTAAAAATAATTGCTGGACAACAATGGAAAACTTTTTTAGTCTTTTCTTCATTGATACCATAAATACTTAATATTGATGTAAATTGTAGTGGAAAATTGCAGTGAAAATTGTAATACAAAATTGTTGCTTTTTAGCACAATATCGAACACTATCAACATAGTAACGCACCGCATACGTTATCAGTTACGATCAAAAGAAATATTTGCCCTATTCGCTTGTTGTATTGTGTTCATTTTACCTTCTATACTTCAACTTGATAAGGTGGAAGCTTTTCCCCAGCACGCTAAATATATCATCCTTATCTTACTGTCATACTCAATCGTGGCGTCCACTTGATTGGCGTTACGCTCGTGCTAATAGTGGGACTACCATTATCTTTACTGACTCCATCACACAACGTGCTGGTCTTTTTTGTTTTGTTTTTTGTTTTTTTTTTGTATGCAGATACTTCACGGTAGCATTGGTAAAGATTTGCATCGGTTGATAGCAACATTGATAACGGTGGGAATACTTTCATTTCGTTCGATGCAATAACGTTTTATGATGCAATGCGATTTTTGCTCAATAACAAAAAGCAATTTATTGAACAATACTAAATTGTAATGGTTCATGCCACTTTTTTGTTTGGATTCTGAAAGCTAACTCAACGTATGCGACGTAACGCCTCTCTTAACAGACAGCGTTGGCAAAATTTTAAGCCCCATATGAGAAACGACGGTGAGAAAGCATGAAATTATGTCGCACGTACACAGCGATAAGGTAGGGTCGAGTCGAAATCAATTTCGAGCAAGCTTAAAAAGATTAGACTTTGTTTGTCTCCCTTTTTCTCCGTTTCTGTCTGTCCCTCGTTCCACCATGTTGAAGGAACGAAATTATTCATACTACAGCGTTTGCAACAAAAATGTAAAAATTGAGAGCAAAACCAGGCTCAATCGCTCACCATTTCACGCTCTCGCCGGCAAGGGTTAACCCTTCAAGCATCTTGGTCCCATTTGATATTGCGATCTCACTTAATCCCTTGCTTAAGGTGAAGAATGCTATCGTGGTATTGATAAGAAAATTGAAACCATTCGATCATGGCATGCCAATTGTGGTTGCGTTAAACGATAACGATAACGCAAGTGAGCGTGCAGACAGTTAATCCAATAGATTCCTATAATTCAATGGACCGGCTTGTAGTAAATCAGTTTCGTTGGATTGATATCTCGATGCTTTAAGTTATGCGCCATTGTGCAGCATTTAGATAACAATTTTATGCCAAAAATCGCTTACAAATATTTTTTAATATATTAGCAATTTGGTAAAAAGCATATAAATCAATCCTTGTACTACCAGAAACATTCATTCCGAATCAGCACGACGTGTAAGAGGCGATTAGTTGCATTTCACGAATTTCTCCATCGTCCATCGTGCATAACCATAGCCAAGCGAGAAGGATAAATCTTGCCCAGTGGATTCAAAATATTTTGCATGCATGACAAAATACCGAATTCCAAACCACCTGAGGGACAGAATGCGTTGTGAAGAGGGGGTGATGCGTTGATAGGACAGGAAGTAGAAAGCGGTCGGTACGAGTGTTGTGTGTAAATGCGCGGTCTCACCACATCGGGTGTATTTGTGTTTGCCGGCAGGATTACACTCACACAACGCTAGCACGACAGTAAATATTAGTGAACATACAGCCATAAATCGGCCACCGTGCGTATGTGTGTGCAATTTCAACTGGCACAGAAGAAATCGTACCGGGTATAGATACGCACAACAACAGACTTACCGTGCGCTCCGGTCCGGAACACACAAACACTAGCAGAGCTAAGCATTATTAGACATGGGGATGGGCGGGTTGTTAGTTCGGTTCGGCCATTTGTCGCTCCGCATACTGTGCATCGTATCGGATGTGAAGACATCAGCACACCACCTTCAAGCGGGGAGTTGGAAAAGCGCGCCTTCCCTGACAGCGACGGTCCTCTAGCTCATCGTTCCTATAAATGTGTGTGTGTGTGTGTGTGTGTGTGTGTGTGTGTGTGTGTGTGTGTGTGTGTGTTTTTGTATCGGTTTCGCCCATCGGTTTTTGTATATTCCGGTCAGTAAACAGCGGCCATTCGTGCCGTTCGTATCGTGCTCTCCGGGGTTCGGTTTCTTGGCGTTTTGTGTGGCCGGGTGTGCGTTTCCTTTTCCCATAGTCCCACAGGGACGGTGCTTTCCGGAGACCGGAGCCAACTTTCGCCAAGGGAATTTGGCAAATATTGTATACTTATAACAACGAAAAAACGGAAATAAGAGATACCTTTTAAAATTTGAAGGTATTCAATGAGGTACGGTTGAAGGTAAAAAAAAGGAATACAGGTTGTGTGTGTGTGTGTGTGTGTGTGTGTGTGTGTGTGTGCCTGTACGGTGAAGTGAGTGACGAGTACAGTAAGAAAACCGTGACGACATGTAAATTGCACTGGCACATTGGATGGGATAGAGGTTGTCGGATCGTGTTACATCGTCATCAGGCGTGTGCTGCGTCCAATGCCACTGGAACTGGTGGTGGTGGTGATGGTGGTCCTGTTTTCGTTGGAATTTAATTGGGGCGATGGTTTTGAAAGTGTTACAGAATGCTCCTTGTTGCTGTGTAGTTCATGGTGAGGTGTGAAGAAAAGAGATGAAGATGGATAAAGGATGGAGATAGTGGATGATAAAGAGAGAGAGAGAGAAAGCGACCTCGACGGGTGTATGTGTGTATAATGGTAGTGAAGATAGACCGAATGCTAGGAAAGGGTATTGTGTGTAGTCAGGAAAATGTGACGCTATTGTTGGATAGTGTGTTGTTACCTTACCAATTTTACGAGCCTACATTAACTTTACTGTGGAATATATACACAGTGCAATGGTTTGCCTCATTGAGCCCATTTCTCTTCGGCAATTTAAAATACAGCAGCACAAAATGCTTCACAGCTGCTTAATTTAACGCAAACCAATACCAATATACCTCATTTAGGTTTTATTGCAATAAAGGGTACAAGAAGTACATTTTTTTCCCAGTCGCAGAAGGTGTGCGCAACAAAGCATGGATTTGGGTAACAGATTTTTCACACTCTTTTAAACCAAAATGCTACAAACCATAAGCTTCAAAAAGTTGCAAAGGGTACAATATTCAAAACGCTCAAATCTTCTTCGATATTATTCATAAAGATGGATAGACGACATATTCAAACGAAACAAACTTTCCTCAACAAATAAAATATTGCCAAAGTTTTACTTAAAAAAAAAAGAGATCATCTCCTCTGCTGTAGAGCCACTGTATCGCTTTCCATTGTGCGTTGATTTGCCTTTGTAAAGCCTAATGGAATTGCCTTCCTTCCTAACTAGCGTTGTTTCTATAGAATGCGTGATTTATGATAGATTACATCGCACGTGTGTTACTTTACGTTGGCGCTACTATTGTTTGAAAGCTGTAAAGCGAATGACTTTGCGCAAAGGCTTTTGTTTTAGGGGTGGTTTTTTAATGTATGATGCATCAACTCTACGCTATTTTAAAAGAAAGGAATTATTTGCATACATGTTTTTTTTTTAAATTATCGCCTTTTACAAAAACCACAATGTGTTGTAAACTGATGGAAAAAAGGCAGTAATAATATTTCACATTTTTCGCTTTGTGGTGTTCCATTATCTTCTATTTCGGGGCGATTCATGGCTAAGAAAAGAAATTGCTTTCTATAAAGTATTTTTTTCATTTTTTTTTATTTTGAAATGAAGCGAAGCGAAAAGCTTAATGAACTTCACGAACCATATTGTAAGACACAAATGACCGAAATCGCTCAGAATAAGTGGTAAAACATACCTTTTTTTTTTGCTCGCAAGAGTCGGTCCATTTGTCCATTTGTAGCAGCTATTCGTGTGTATGTGTGTCTGTGTGTGTGTGTGCGTGTGTGCTCAGGGCCTGAACCCATTATCGACCTGATGCCACTGGACCTCCCGTCAACCTGACTCGGCTGCACGAACTCGTCGTTTTGCGTGGTGCAACCGCGAAGAAGGAAGGAAAGCATGATATAACAGATCTAGCTTCTAACCGTACGCTCTTATCCGTTCCCTTCGCGGTTTCGACTAACGGGCGGACACGTTGTGGATGTGATTTTTCTTTCACCGTACAAGAAAAGCAAAAGGAAAAGCATTATGCGGAGCAGAACGACGGTAAAGTGCATTTCGAGTGTGTGTGAGTGTGTGTCTCGCATATCTTTGCGAAAGGAAAGCCCTACAAACGTTGCCTGGGTGAGATTCCTGGCGCGAACGGGACACATAAATGTTATGTTCCTATCCGTAGTGTTCCCTGTACTGGAAGTTTTCTGTGCCTTCTGCTTCTCTTTCATGCACCCTGGAATGTTCGAAGCGTGGAAAACATTGCATGTTTAGATTTTTACTTTGCACCTGTAGAAAGGGTGCAGCTCGTGGGTAAGGGCAAGTAGCCTCAATCTACGTAATTTCATTCCCTGCCAAATGGTTGCAAGGGCAGCAGAGTAGCATAAACGATAACTGGAAAGAGATAAACAAACGATGCTTGGTAAAATAAGAAGGAAGAACGGAAAACCTTTGCATCTGTGTTGTGTTCTAAATGCTCTAAATGAAATCCTACCACCACGTGGATGCCTGCGCGTGTCTTGCATACCGTCTTTGCGTTGGATGATTTCTTTTTCTGAGGTTGTTGTAGTACAAGAAAAATATTTTGCGTACTGTAATTGATCAGATTTAATGGAATTATATTTTTTTCTTTCAAAAATAGCTCAATTTTCTACTTAAAAGAAAAGAAACACGTTCAAGGTTCAGTTTGAATTGAAGGCGGTGCAAAATTGCATGATTGAAAAACGTTGTATTACAATTTGTTACAATAAATCACCCCACCAGCTGGCCTGTTTTACACTCTCACATTTTTAAGTACCTTTATGTGTGAGTGTATTCTGTAGTTGTTGTTTTTTTATATTTTTAGCATACTTATAAATACAATGCGCTGAGCAGCTAGGAAAGATACACTAGAAAGAGAGAGAGAGAGAGAGAGAGAGAGAGAGAGAGAGAAGCAAAAGCGTAACAACTCTTGTTATTTCCCATTGCTAATTTCAAGCCACCAGGCGATCCGTCTTATACATGCACAAACACATGTTAAGCGACTCTTTTTCAATGAGCAAAAGCTAGCTTTAAATTCATTTCCTACAGTTTCGCTATGTACCCATCGAAATTATCGTTTCGAACAATGCAAAGCCATAACATGCAACTATAATGTTACGGACCTTGTCATTCTGCGGCACAGCAGCTGTTGCGTTTTAAAACTTTTTTATTTTTCCTGCAAATAAAACACCGTTTGTTGGTACGTGTGTGTGTGCAAACTAGAAGTAAACTAGAAGGTTTAATTTTTAAGCAACAAGGCCCGCGTCCGCTGGTGGCTTACGTACGGATCGTTGTGAAACTATTTATATTTTATTGTTGTTGAGTCGTTGTTCATGAACATAAGTTTTTCTACCCACCACTATAAAATGCAAAACGAAAGAAAATGTATTTGTGGAGCCAACGAGCGCGTCTTGCCGTTCGGAAAACCAGTCCAAACTGGGTATCGTGGTAGCTTTTCTTTTACTCTTGCTGGCGTGTGGCGTGGTTTGTAAACGACCGCGTCTTGAGTGGCTCTTGAGGGCCAATGGCTTGCACCTCGCGTTTCCGGTGCACCACACCTAACGGACCACGTACACAGACAAATACACAGACAAGGCCAATTCTCGAGTGGTTCTCACCAGCGATTGAATTGTAGCCGAAACGATTAGCGCACGAAGTGTGTTTGTTTAAACGAAATCAAACAAACTTCAACATTCGCTATCGGAATGTTCGCATAGAGCCGTGATGCTAGTGGATGGTTCCGAAAACAACCCTCTTGAAATGGGCTTTGTCGCGTATCTGGTGCCGTTGTAGGAGGCGGTGGGAAGCGAGCGATGGGAAGAGTCCTGCCAAATGTTATGACCGTCCTGCCGTTCATTAGCATAAAATAGCACCTTCATCTTTCACTGTTTCGCCTTCATACTCGATCCCCTCTCGGCTCGTTGCCTTGGCGTCCCTGTTGACTCCACTTCGGGTTCGGTCAGCTGTAGCGCAGGCAAGCTATTGCCCGAACGTGTGCGATGACTAATGATGGTGACACACGACAGCTGCAGACAACGAAATGGTGGGTGAGGGAGGGTATAAAGGACGTGTATGGATAGTCGATAGCTAATTTGTGCCTCGCTCGATGCCGCCGTCCCGTACATTCAGTGAAAAGGAAGCGGATGCGTAAGCAAAGTAATATCCTTCACTGGGTGGTTGAATTCTTGTCAGTGAAGTGTTGCTCATTTGCAATCAAAATGCAAACGAAGGAAACTCGCTACCGTTGAGCGATGGATAGCAATAAACAAAGGGACACACCGCATGAAGGATACGAGTACGTTAATGCTTAGAACGGTTTGTGGAATAGCTGCTGATTGTTGCAAAAATAGCAACCAGTTTGCCTGCCTGTTAGTCAATGATTAATTCAATGGTATCTGTTAATTTGGGTAGCTTGCAAATGAGCAGCATTGTGCCGTTGAACGGTGCGCAGTTTGTCAAAGAGGTTTACATGACTGGGAAAGAAAATTTGAGGCTTCTCCATGCGGGCGCGATCCTGTTGAAGATAAACGGCCAGGCGTCTCCATGTAGTAGTTATAAATTTGAACGAAACACCATGCGTCTCCATTTCAATAGTTTCGTGGTTTGAAGGCAATAATCAACATAGCTACAAAGAACATCATATAAAAAGTATATTGAATCGATTTTTAAGCACTCAAAATAAGCTTATTTAACTACATATTATCAAATCACACTTAGTGTGCGCGATGAAATGCACTTGTTGCCTGTGCCGCGCGAAAATCTCGTTAGTTTTAAGCTTCGCTCTCATAAATTATCGTAAAACTTCCCCTATTGAAGTTCAGTTGTTTTTTCTCCCTCTTGTGTTTACCCTCTCAGAGTGCTGTTGCTAGTAAAGTGCGCTTGTTTTAAATATCATTAGGGTCGGGTCGGGTAATAACGGATATAGAAGTTTGTTTAGAGAGATTATAAGGCTATAAAACGGTCACCGTTCTCTACACGGCAGGTCGAGGAATTAGGGTATACGGACGTGACAGACAAATGTTTATGGCTTTCAGGCTGTTGTCGTTGGTCGTGTGTTTCGCCGCGATGTACACACGTGTTGAGTTTAGTTCTAGGTTGGCACTTGGGGGCGCGTGTAACTGTTTCGAATAAAATAAATTTTTCTGGAATTGATTGTATAACTTTTATTAATTTTCTTTTCTAACACACACACACACATCCATCATATCTAACTTAAGGAGCACATTTGATTTGAAAACAAACAAACAGAACTGGTCATGCTAAAGTAGTGCTTATCGTTTGCGGAAAGTATATCTTTCCAATAATGCTCAATCTGTAGTCAAACGAAAAATCATTGCTCGTTACGTATTCCCGTATCGTTCAAGAGCTTGCGTTCGGTATAATGTTCCTTTGTGGCTTGCGGTGGTATAGTTTGAGCGATTAATTCCACTTCGTGCAGCTCCAACACACGGTGCCTTATGCATGGAGCGAAACGCATGAAATGCTCATATTTTATCCTAGCAGTTTCATTTACATACTCAGCAAGAAGACGATGGACGTTATTGTTCTATCATGGCGTCTTGGGATTCATCTCGATCCGGATAGCACATATTCATGGATGGCTTCATGCAACGTACGCCATGCATTCTGCACGTGCCTGTCTTACGATCTGTCTAAGATGAGCATGCATGCACATGTTACCAAACGAATGAGTACGCTATGCCAATGTCGTTTGGAGTCGCATTTTGCCGTGCCATACTACTCCAATACGGACCGTCGAGCAGATTGATGGAAGTTTTGCATCGTGGACTTTAATTTCTCATACCATAACGATCCACCGAACACAAAAATGTTGCACACTTAGTTTGATAGCAAAAGCAGTTCCGGTTCCCGCACGGGTGTACATTTTTATGATCCCGCAAGTGGTCCACCAAGAGAAATCATCATTGCTCCCGTTTGTCCATAAATTTGTTGGCCTCTTTTGAAAGTGGAACTGTCATACTCGTTGTTGACATCGTGACATGACCGAAAATTGTTCTCAATGGACACCAGTTTTCCACCAATCCCCTGACGGCTTGATTCGTTCCGGATGAATGGGTCTTTGCGTTTTCCCGGCAGCTGCTTTTTTTTTTTGCTCATCAATGAAATATTTTGCCATCAGATTTTGTATGTGTGTATGTATGTTTTGGAGAAGTTCTTTTATAAGCCCTCAACCGCAACACCTCGGCACGGGCAAGCCGATGTTGTGTGCCTCGGACCAACGTTCCCGCAGTGCCAATTTTTGGTCAGGAAAAAAGTTTCATGCTCGTTCCGAGAGTGAATTGTACGAGCCAACGGATGAAAGCTTTCTCAATTATTTAACCTTGCTTCCCACGCCGGGAGTGCCAGCTTATACATCGGAGGCCTTTTTGTGGCAATTTCACAAAACTTCCCTGCTTCGACTATAGTGGGTGAGGCGTGCAGGCGGTACCAGCTAAAAGAGTCACCCTTTTCGCAGTTTTTTTTTTCATTTTTTCCATCAACTAGGCTCCACAAATTCACATAGTTTTTTTCCCCTCTCTCGCTCTCTCTCCCATCATCGATAAACGATTCGTGCCGGACGACCTCTTCGATCGCGTTCTGCTCGTTGAGTTCATTAAATTAGAAAATTGATGAAAACCGACGACGACTGTCCTTTTGTCGGTCAAAGGGGAGGTGCAAAAAAATGGTCAAACGACCACCCGAACAGGAAGAGACATTTCACGCAACATCGGGTGGATAATTGCGATCGATTGATTAGTTTTGAAAATTGAGGTTATCGCGTCGCGGGTAATTGATTTGGTGCTTTCCGAATGCGTACCATTTCGTCATATGAAAGTTGTTGTATTCATTTGAAAAAATATTGTCAGCTAAATTAAAAACAAGTTATACTTCAAAATTACTTTTTATTTAGTCTCGATTAATTCCAAACATTAGTTAGTGTTGTAGCCAGAATTCACCAATAGATTTAATTAGCCTAATAGCTTCCATTCTCTGTGTGCACAAATAACATGAAAAATACATTTGCTAATAATATTCATGTCTGGTAAATCAATCCCACGAGGACGCACACTCGTAGAAAACAAAATTACGTAAAATTTGGTGTGTCATTCTTTTGATCGGATCCATTCTATCACAATAAGTCTCCTGTCAACCATCTCAACTATTTGCGAGGTAAAATTAGAGTTTTATTATGTGCTCATTTTGATGGTAGATACACACAACGAGACACGTCCAAATAAGCATCATCGTGTGTGGCGAAAAAGCACCATACATATGCCATTTAATAGCCAGAACTCCAGGGTCCAGATTGGAAATCAATCGAGCTTACCGAGATCAGTTACGCAGGTGCCGACGTCTGTTGTGGAGCTAGAGATTTGCCTGTGTGGTGCCTGTGGAAACGCTTTTGCGTCGTTACGAAAGGTCGTCGCCATTTTTTTTTTTTTTCGTTTTAGAAGCGGTAACCTATTTGGAAACCTTGTCCGTGTCTGCATCAGTGAAGCCCTAAAAAGCCCGGGATAACCGATTGCCCGGAACCGATGACCACAGACACAGGCCTATCATAACGTGCGAAGACGAAAAAGGGTTCCACGCACGTGCACGATATGATGTCGAATCGGCCAGGGTTTTGTGTTGTTAATGTTTCCTCACACGCTGCTCTTTGTGCTCGGGTTTGGGTGGTTGGATTAGAGCTTGCTGCTATGTCTGGCCTCTTTTTTTTCATTTGGGGTGTTATATGAGCTAACTATTCTTACGAGCTTAGTTGTGCTGCGGTAGACAGTTGTCTAGTGTCCGGCTGCAGTCGTACGAATACACCAGACAGAGTGGAAAGACAAATTGCCCAAATACCTTTAACTGGTAAGCTGATTGTGGTTGCGAAGGTATAACGAATTCGCGCTCATTAATACAAACCTTTCGGGGTGAATCGATATGGTTCGGTAGCGGTGTAATGTTTAAGCCGTGCTGTTATCTACCTTAGCCTTTTAGGAATAATTGTTCATTTCCCAGGCAATTAAATACAGATGTGTTGCTCAATTTCTCCCAGAAATATGTCAATTTAAGCAAAGTCCTTGGCTTATTCTGATTTACTTTGGGATGGTAAACTACATAACAGATGGCAAAACATTAAATAAATTCAAATAGTTGAGTCACGATCTGTGTATTAAATTCTTTTAGTACATAAATATGTTGAATTTATGTTGAAGATTTTCCTTTTTTTTAGAACAGTCGGCCTGTCTATATGGACGCTTGAAACAGAAAATTCCTATAATGGCATTCTTCTTCTACCATTCACCCCAAATAACAACATAGTTAAGTAACCGATAGAACGCAAAGTTGGCCTCAAAAAGGGGTTTGCTTTTGACGCTTAATTTAATTTAATCCTGGATGTCTCGGATGGCAACGGCCACCAAGTTGTCAGCCCAATAGTTGGGAGTAGATACCGGGCACCGAGCACGAGCTGCCAACGAACGGGAGCAAGTGTTTCTTCACTGCTCTGTGTGTTACCTTGGGCTTTTGCTGCCAACGTTACGAATCACGCTTAACGAGCAGTATTCTAAAGCGCGGTCTGGCGCGAAAGTACTGCAGCAGAGATAATTTAAATAATTACTGCTAACATCGTTAACACTTTGTAAACACAATTCTGGCGAACCATATGGTTTGGATTTGGGTTGAAATTGTAGCAGGAACGAGTGAGGCTAAATTAATTGAATGTCAGATGTTTACACAAATAAAACGTGCAGATTTTCTTTTAAGGGGTTATAGTTTATTCCACTCAATTTGTGCAAATTAAGCTTAGTATAAAAATGATTTTGCTGCTTGTCATTTAAGGAATTCATCTAGACACCTAGGTTTTTGAATATTTAATGTTGTTGGAAAATGCGTTCCTTCCAATAAGGCTTTAACACAATGTTTCCATGATGCACAATAAATGTAGAAACACTCCGCTAAAAGTAGGAGGAAACATTTGAATGGCTTCTTGGTGTCACCGAACAAGATACACGCCAACTAATCGTTTTAAAGCACCCAAATGGTACATGCATTTTTTAAAACCTCCTGTTACGCAGACACACCGTACTACAGACTTGAGCTAAATATTCAAGTAAGGTACACGGGTCGTGCCGTGCTGATTGTATGTATTTTTGTGTGTTTTTTTGCTTCCTTTCTTGAAAAATCAATGTCCTTTTCTGTGTACCATTGAGCTGCGACATAATAGCTGCAAAATAAGCAATAAAAAATAGAATCCCAGCCACCCCAGTAGACATGAGGGCACAAAATATTCATCATCACGCCTTTACCCTCGAGCAATGTGACAGCTCGAGCGTGTACTTTTTTTTACCTCTTGTTGGTTTCATTTTCTATCCCTGGCGAGAGACAAGAACGCGCCTCAGAAAACGAATAATCCTATAATGTGCTGTATTCCGTTCGGGGTGTTGTTTTGTGCCCAAAATTCCTTTTCGTGTGGATTAGACAATGCTTTCGGTTCTCTGCTCGGTGCGCTGGTAGTCGATATTGAAAGTCATACCTAAACGAACGCCATACAGTTCGCTTCTGTGCACATTCAAATTACTGTCAATTGCGTAGCCGGGTGTAAGAAGAGCCGATTTAAATCGTTTTAATAAGCTTGTTTCAAAATTACACTTCCCATATTGGATAAGTAGCAAGCGATCGCTGGAAGTACTGCTTCTGTACGCTGAGGCACACCGTTGCGTTTCCTAGCATTCTGGCAACATTACAGCCGCCATATCGGCCTACAGTTGCTGGCGGACAAGAATGTCGTTATGGTTCATCGATTCCCCGGGGTGAGAGAGATAAAATTAAACCACAATGGAGACGCCCAGCTGGCGATCGTTTGCTCCGAACTATTCGGTGGAGACGCCTGGTGTCTGTTGACCGGTGTGATTTCGAACGGTACCTGTGCACCCGCTGAGATTCGGATGTATCAATGGCCCGTTCTGTATCGTGTTAAACAACAATTTACGCTCGTTCATCCCACCGGTTAGCGCTTGCACTATAGAAAAGATCTGTGAAATCCACCACTAAGCTTTCGAATTTTAGCACTGAATTAATTTTTATGACTGTGTACAGCACACTTTACACTCGGAGGCACTATTGAATGGCAGATAAGGTTTGTTTAGAGCTTCGTTTTCTTAACGTGCTGTATAACCAGCTTCCATTCTTTTGATTTTATTTTCAAACAGTTTTTAAATGTCCAATATTTGTGTTGAACCTAAATGATGTTCAATATAAGTTTTGCTAATAATACAATATTATCTTTTACCACCATGTTGGTTAAAGAATTTCCATATAACTGCACACTTTAATAATGTACCAGTACCTTCTATCAGCGCCTGCCTTTCTACACATGGGCCTTTTTTCTATAAAGAGTCCGGAAATGACCCATAACGGTAACGATTATCGTTAAGTTTCCGGTCTTCTCCCCCACCCCCAACAAGTCTCGAACGAAAGTTTGTGGTGATAGTGAAAAAAGGGATGGCAAAAAAGTGGATGGTGGTGATCTGGGGCGAAAAGTTTAGTCCGTTCGTTCGTCTCGGGGTCGATTTTAGTATGCCATCCAAAAACACTCCTGTGTGAAAAGTTCAGCTACAGTTGGAAAACTTTTGCACTCAAAGGAAGAAAGCAAGAACCTAGCACAAATGAGTGTGTGTGTGTGTGCACGTCCTTACCGGTTGTTTTTTTCGGTGGGTGGCAAGATGCACTCGAAGAAGGGGAGTGGACCATCGTCTATTGTTTTATTAATTGATGATAGCTAAAGTTTTGCTACGTTCCATCGGCTATCTCGAGCACCCCTGTGTCTGTATGAAGGAAACCATTCAGAGGAACGGAACACTTTCATGGGTAGGAATGTGTGTGCAATTTTGGGAACAAGTGTGATAATCATTATTTTCTGCCACGCGTCGTGAGGCCAAACTTGTTCACCTCAGGTTACTGTTCATTCTAGAGGAAAAAACCATCGATTTGCTGTAGTGAGAATACTCGAGTGCAGTGTCAAACTAAAGTTATGTATTTAGTTTTCAGTACATCTTGAAAATGAATAATTTTCTACACAATATAACTCAAGAATTAAAGGCAGAAACTATGATCTTTAAAATTGTATTTTCATTTCCATGCTCAGGCACTGCATTTCTGATTTAAATATTGATATGATTAATTTCACCAACAATACGCATTTCATAAACGTAATCCGATTATTCTTCAGCCATGGGGAAGAATACATCACAAATTGCTCAATTCAATAAAAAATTGGAATAGCTAAAAATGATGAGAAATGTTACTTTCTCTCGATTCAAATTGCTCCTGAAAAAAAAAAATACTTTGATGTCTGTGCGTACAGGCCTTTACCAGTAACAGCATCATCACATTTGAAGAGCCTCATTACTACTAATCGTAAGGAAGCAGAACGTTCGCACTGTGCAAAACCCGGACGATACCGTCAGCCATCGTTTATGGCTTTATGCTTTCGAGGTTGTCATCATGTTACTGTCGTTCCTTTTTTTTTTTTTTTTTGGGACTTTTTCTGTAAGTTGGTCCGCTTGCTCGTCAACGGTGTGGTACGGTCGTTTACCGTTCGGGTTCAGTAAGCATCCTTCCCATTCAGTGAGTTTGTCATATTGCAAAAGCGATGGACTTGCCCCTATGACTCGTTGGATCAAATCGTTAGACGAAGTCAAATGACAAATGAAGATTTCCTGTCCTATTCCAGCATACAGTTGAACACTCCTCGGCGTGTATGTGTGCATGTTTACCGAAAGCAATTATTATTATCACACAACCGAAACTGTGGTGATCTGTGTTGGTGCCAACACAGTGTTCGTAGACACAAGCCGGTTTTCTATCCTTCCTTTTTTTTGGGAAAGATTCGTTCACAAACACAGCGGTCGGTCGCTGAGTCAGACAGGAGCATGTGGCATTCCCTGTTCGACGGTTGATGCTCATGCGCAGGACACACACGTCTCAAGCCCGGCACCAATACAAACGGCAAGCAATGCAACGCGCCCTTTCCTATGGACGGCTCGGTAAAACCAAACGCATCCGTCAGTATACGGGTATCCTTGTTGGGGTAGTGTGCGTGTCGGTTAGTGAGTTGCGAAATGCGCCGGTATGCTGGCAGAGTAACATAACACTACCTAGCGTCAATGCGTCTTCGTTGCACAGACAAGCGAGGAGTAACGCGCGTGCATCAACACTAGTGCATTTTCAACGCAACATTTTGAAGCAGTTTTATTTTTTTTAGCTATTGCAAAGTGGTTGTAAAGTAATTGAAATTTGTCTTTATTGTACAAGAAAACTAAGCGACATTTCATGGGTGTATGGGTGTATAAACGATTACGTTAAGTGTGTGTAAAAAAGGGGCGAAGAAAAAGGTGTTATCTTGCTTGCTACAAACAACACAAACATTTGAAGAATCTCGGTCACAGGGAACTGGTGAAAATGTGGCTTAAAATCCTATACACACTGTCTTCGAAACTATAAATTGTTTTGTGAATACGTCACAAATTGTTGCTGCTGCTGTACAACTGTTGGACCTGAACTTGCTTTTGCTTCTTATAACCACTCTTTGAAATGTAGGGAAAATTAGGAAAAACGAATATATGGTTCCCTTAGTCTTGAGAGGGGACGTTCCAAATGAGGCACAGTCACGCAACTGCTTTCAGTGTTTCGCGTACGCTTCACGTAGCTGTGAGCGTAAACGAAGGATTTTTCTGTTCATGGAGCTCGGCACCGCGTAAACGCTTACGCCTAGCATTAATCTCACGCGATGTTCACACGCATGCATCATCGTCTTTCAGCGACCACGTTAAAGTTCGGTTAGGCTCGCTAGGTACTTGCACCGTGCGCAAATGCGCTTGTAATGCACGACTAGGTATGGGAGTTCATAAATTTTATTACACCGAGGTTCGATTGAGGTCTTAATAATAATCGACCTAAATATAGACCGGGCCGTGTTATGCGTGTAAGAAGGATTTTTTTCCCCCAACAACATAAAAGGATAATTTTTCCTGCCACTTTGTAAGTTACACACAGGACCGTTTCATCGCTCGAGCTCGCTTTCTCTCTCTTCCTTTCCTCTTCTCTCTCGCTGTATCGTTCACTCTCATCATGAATGACGTAAAGTGCAATGGAACGAGTATGTACGGTTCCAGCTAATGGTGATTGCAATTTTTAAACTTCGGCTAAACGCGTGTGCTTCGATGGTGGATGTCCAAGGAGCCGGGCAAATGTGGATGTGAGTGCAGCGTAGCAGGGAAAAGAAAGACAAACAATGGCAGCGAATGTCGAATAGGAAAGCTTCGCGACACCCGGAATAACAAAAGCATTTGCATATACACATATATCCTTCGCCTGGTGCAACATTGTATTTGCACATCCTTAGCTTAAGCGGAGGAAGTACCGAAAAGAATAACCACCATCCCTACAAAGCAAACGTTGCCCCTGCATCAACTGAACGCAGCAGAAAGAACGTGTTTTAGTGTACGATTTCTTCATCATCCTTCTGACGTTGTCGTTTTCTATTGTGCGTGTCTGGGTGTGTGTGTGTGTGCTTGTTTCGTGTGTCGTTTAGGAGGAAAAAAGTGCAAGAAGTGTGCAGAGTGCAACTTTTTCAATTTGTCTTTGTTTTGTTTGACAGTCTCATCGTGTTTAAACCGGGGCAAACGAGAGATAGAGAGAGTGGGCCCGGTGCATGCGGGAAAGGATGTTCATCCATCTTGGCTTGCTCCGGTGAAGTTGTGTTGCCTGGTGCAATAGTGATATCGGTAATTGAAGTTGTGTGTCCACTCGAAAGTGTTTTATTTGTTAATAGTGTAAATCTCATCAAAGTTGCGTGTTGCGTGCTGCAGTGTGTATTTTCGTTTCGTTGAATACAAACGAAAGGTGCACATTTATCGATCCAATAATCAACAATTGCATGAAGGTGAATGTACTCGTTCAGTTAAAATTGTACCCTTGTAATCGATCGTAAAGTGTCACGTGAGGAAAACGTTAGCATTGCTAAATTGAAGCATTGTGTGACGACACCACGGCATCGCAAGTATATACAAGGCAGCCCAGCCATGAACCATCCAGTCTAGGATAGGTGGTGGGAAAGTGAATCCCTCTAATCAACTGCGGAGCCGCTTGCACAGGCGCCCGCAAGGAGATGAAAGTCACCACCGTGCGAAGTTTTCTGCTCCGACGAAACTCGTGGGCAAGCACGTGCAACAACTTGGCGCTGGTGAACGGTGACGGTATCGGTGGAAGCATTGTTCGGTGTACGAAACGCTTCAAAGCGCCGGGCACTGCCAACGACGAGAGCGAAAGCAACAGTACCAATACCGCAACAAACGCCAGCAACAGCGTACGGCCGAAGCCGGGCGGGAATCAATACACAAACGGGGAAGCATTAGCGACATCGCGACGGCGTCGTCATCGACACAATTGTCAATTCTACCGGGACGACTGCCATTGTTCCTGGGCGTATTGTTCTTGTGCAACACGGGTGGAAACTACGCCCCTAACCAGACGTCAACAGAGCTCCGATATTCACCGTTGTACTATTTGCCGAGCGAATAATCAACCGCACCAACCCTATCAACCAACGACACGACCTGCCGCACAACACTTTCGCTTGGCATCGTACATTGCACTAGCAGCAGCCAACCAGCGACCTCTAGTGCTCAGTAGACAAACCTTATCACATCGGCTCGTCAGCGCTAGAGTTCGAAGTCGGTACGCTCGGCGGAAAAAGTCGTCCTCGTCCTGTAAACGGCATCGAAAGCGCTTAAACCATTGTGCCATTGGTCTATCATCGGTTCGGCGCCGATCGTCATCGCTGTCGTCAGCAACGTCGGGTTGTAGGTTCGATCGTACTACCTTGCGTAGATCAACCACCATCCACTCCAATGATGGGCTACATCATGGGTTGTGCTTGTTTCAAAGGTGAGCTGAAGAAGTAGGCGTTTATGTTGCTTTTTTCATCGTTGTCTCGACCTTTTTATTGCTGGTGATCGAAGAAAAGGAACATTTATCTTTTCAGCGCCCTCGGCGGTATGTTTGCAGCGGAGTGGAATTTGCAATGTTTACTATCGGCTTTGGGAGGAATATACGACCCAATTAGTTTCCTATTATCGATAAGCAGACAAATACACACACACACACACACACACACACACACACACACACACACACACACACACACACACACACATGTATAGTATACGCCTTGTTTGTCATGTTTTTTTTTGTGCTAAAGTTTAATCAACTGACAAACAATGCAAAGCGAACTAAGCAAACGAGATAACGTATGCCGTGTTAATGCAGTGTGTGAGTTCAGAAAAGAAATCTACAGCTTCGAGGAATATGCGTTTTTTGTGCGACGATGACTACATAACGCACCTTATCGGTTTGAATAATCAGAATGTAGCGTTGCGTCATCTTAGCGATCCTATTAGAATTTAACTTCAGTGTAAGATTATTTACAAGACAGCTTAGTGTCGATTTGTATGTAAAAATATCCTTTCCATGCGAAACTCAAGGGACGAGAAACTGAATATAAATCAAACATGGTACAATTAATCACCCACAAACCCCCAAAAACCGGTCAAAGGTGTCGACAGCTGATCGCTTACCCAAACTGCACTCCGATTTGCCCCGGGAGCGGGGCGGCTAAGGCGCTCGTTTCTTTTTTTGCTGCATCATTGGCGTGTTGCCTTGGTCTCCATCGTTGTGATACGATTTGATTGGCAAAAGGTGGCATTCACCTATGCGATGAAGTCTTGCCCGGATTCCTGCAGTCATCAATCTTTTTCCCCCACATGCCACCGAAAGCGATGGCTTAATAGTTTCAATTTCTCCACACAACCGCACAAAGTACACCCGCTTGTTGTGCACACCCGGAAATGATGTGGCTTTCCGGTGCAGATAGTCATCATCGGTGCGGTACGTTTGTATGTATGTGCTGGGGCCCTCTTTGTCCCAAAGTTCACACGATAAATTGTTTGTTTGTCTCCAACACCTAACACGAGTATGTTCCATAGACGAAACGGACCTATGCTTTCCTAGTGTGTTTGTTCGCATACTGCTCAAATCGTAGATTGATTGTTTCGATTTGTGTGCTGGATTTGTGTGCCTTCACATCACTGGATTGTGCCGTTCAGTTTTGCGCTTACTGATTGCAGCATGTTACGGTTCGTTGAACCATTTTCTGGGCAAATAAATCAAAATCAGGAATGCATGTATAGTTAAATCTGGCTTGTTGCAAAATGTATCTTTAATTGGAAAATATTTGTGAAAGCTTGAAACGGCTTGGAATGCTGTTTGGTTTCGTGAAATAATTGTACTGAAGAAAGTGTGTCAAAAGTCAAAGTATTATTTACTTTAGATTGAAATTTTTCAGTATATAAAGCACGTGTGACAAGATAAAATTACTTCCAGAATTAATCGTTTCCCTCCGTATCCAATTAAAGTGTGATCCGTTGTACAAAAATGAGAAAAGAAAATTAAATTCACTAAATGAATGGAAACAAACGGTAGCAATACGGCTTCTTATCTCGTCAGCTGCTGACAGTACAGTCGCGCGGCATTAGTAGTGTTATGACTGGGAATGCCACTCATTAAGCAACTGCCAACTGTAACTACCGAACGAAGGATCGAGCGATTTTGTCAGACAGCTGTTGAAAAGGCATACTAATGAGTTACTTTATATTCATCTAGCTATATCGCAACGCAAAGTACCGGCAATATTGAATTTTCTTTTCTACACAACATTCGCGGCGTAGATATTGAGCGGGCAAAAACTCTTTCCCTCGTTCGCATTCGCATCTCCAGCTCAATCCTACACACTGCCATTATGTCTTCGCTTGTTTGACGACTATCTGCTGCCATCTTGGGATGGTTGGAAAAGTGATTGGAATTATGCATACCGTATCCATAATTTTGTTAGATTATTCATTTCTGTTATATATAGTTTTTATCCGAATGTTCATTGGTTGTTTACTTTTGTTTAAAAGCATTCTTCGCTATTTCTATGTTCACTTTAACAAAAAAGAAGGAGTCAGCCACACAAAAGTAAACTAAGCAAGCACATTGAATGCTTTCGGTGCAGATTGCATTTATTCAATTACACTTCAAGCCATGCGCCTACATTTACAAACGGAAGCTGCTCTTATACCTGCAGACGTACCGTGGCGAGCAGCTCCCGAAGGCAGTACGCACGAATCCAGCCGCACAGTAACACCCGTTGGTGCACGGTGCCGTACATTCCGTAGTGGCCGTGTTCAGGGTGGAACAAGATTTCTCACACTCGGCACTGCCGCATACCCAACGTTCACCGTACCGGCATACTGAAATGGGAAAGAGTAACGGTGAGAAGCGCACTTGGCTAGAATGAAATATTCAATCTCTTATTCGTTGCCCCTGGAAATATGCTTACCATCGGCACCGTTGGCCATGGACAGACCAATGATGAATACCAACAGGCAAATATACAATACCTTCATGCTTGGATAGAACGTATAATTGGCACGAGATTTATACGCGTACCGGGCGAAATGATCCGCTCGAAACGCTGGATAAGCTATAACTCGTCGTTACAGGCGTGTTACAGCGGTGTGGAGCTTGTACCGGTGCTCTGCAATTGGGGAGGGGTCGCAGAATCTTGGTTCGTGTGTCGTACAACGGTGTACAACTGTGCAAACATTTTGCAAGGTAAAAATGTGCTATAAACCAGACGAAATGTACTCCAAAAAGTTGGTTGTGTTGTGTTTTAAGGTTTCGGTTGTAGTATCGCATGTTTTATGTACGCCAGCCAAATTTCGCTGGAGCATTTTGAAAATTCGTGGCAATTTTAATTCAATAACGGCGCAATGGAACCAGAGCTCGATCGGTTCCTCGATTCGTCTTTTATGAGGAATCAGTTATAGTCGCTCATTATCAGCATGCTTGAGTCAGACGAATGCTCCATATTTACGCAAGTGTTCCGGTCCAGAAATTTGTAACAGAAATTCTCCGGAAAAGCTATCCTTGACGATTAACTTTGCCACACGCTGGTCGTTTTGGTGCATTGAACCACACGGAACAGTACCGTATTCCTTCCCAAACAGGTTAGATGGCTTACTTTTCTGTCGTGCGGTTGCTGCCATTCGTGGTCCTAGTATCGTCATTGACCATAGGATGTATGGTTCTAGCCCAGAACCCCGACGACACTGGTGGGTGCCGATTTACTGTTCAGGACTTCACCGAACAGAACATTAAACCTTTCACTCCTTTCACACCTATTCTAGAAACACCGCCAATGGAATGCAACAGGGTGAATGAAAGTTATGACCCATGTGGTAGTGGGTGCGGTGATTTGACCTGTCAGAATGTACGTCGAAACGACGTCCAGTGTGGTCGCCAATGCCAGGAGGGTTGTTTTTGCAATAGAGGCTATGTTCGCAGTCGCAGCGGTAGTTGTATACCGTCGTATGCTTGTGCCACCTTTGGCTGACGTTATGATGGATGACGATACGATGGTTGCGAGGCTATTTTACAAAAAAATGTATCCAGCTTATATGACAATAAATTTGTTATTAATTTGGTAACCTTATGCTTTACTAGTTTGTAGCGAAAAAATCTCTGATTGCGCGTACTCCACAAAAATAGCTTTAGAAGCATACCCGGACATTTACAATGATTTCCGTCTAAAAAGGAAATGTTAATACCCAGGATCTTATCATCAGCTACTTCCCGAGCCGACAGTTTCCATATTAGCTGACTCATTGCTGGTACCCGTTTCTGGTTCCGATGCACACCGTTGCGACACAATAGTTGAGCATTAAAGCACAACACGGACGAAAATGGTGTTTACTCAGCTGCTTGCAGCTTGAAGCTTGTGCGGGTGAATATATCACGCCGCCGGTTTGCTAAACCGTGGTGAAACTCCACACCCAGTTTAGTTGTGCTCAGCCGTTTGACATCAGGTGAAGGACAGATAATTTGTGTGCACGAAATGAAGCTCGAAACTCTCCTCCCAGTGATCGTGCTAATTGTAGTGTCTTTGCTAACGGTTTGCCAGGGACAAAATGCCGTCAATGGTATGAAACAAAAAAAAAATATACGAACGATGTCAGGCATTGCATTGAATCCTCAACGTAATATTTCCAACATTTTTAGACCCAGAACCGCAACCGGAACCGATCGTTTGTACCGAGCCGAACGAAACGTACGATGATTGTGGTCCCATTTGTGGCGATCGTACCTGTGCTAACCAGCGCAAGAATGACGTGAGCTGCAGGCGATCCTGCACCGAAGGCTGCTTCTGCATAGGTGGTTATGTGCGCAACAAGTCAAGGAAATGTGTTCCATCTTATATGTGCACGACAATGGGCTAGACCAATCGGGTGCGATGGCTTTATATTATGTTAACTACGTTTCAGCAATGGAATCAAACAGAAATCTGAATAAAACTGATTGAAAATATAGATTATGATCATTTCAATCGTGATCTTAGTTGCTACAAACCTAAACTTCCATGAGCTTTTCTCATGGATGGACAACAATGAATAATTACGCCGAACGATCAGGACTTTGGATGTATGATAAATAAATCGAGGATGTTAGCTGGTTATTATCTGCATTTATTCGATTGACTCGATTGACATTTGTCTCTCATTTCGTTCTCAAGTCAACTTGAACTGACTCCTGCCTGACTTCAACACACGGGTGCAACGTCATCGTCTTGCTAGCACTTCAAGTCATCCCAAATAGCTCAATGGAATAAGGCCTTGGAAGTCATCTGAAAAGTTAGTCTAATCATTTATTATGGCTGAGTAACGCTCTTTTTTTCCAAAAATGTCCATTCACCACAAACCTTTACCACAGCGGTACGCCGGAATACAGTGGCGGGACTTGTCACGCACGTAGCCATTGCGGCAATAGCAACCTTCCACACACTGCTTGGAGCATTTCACGTCCGAGCGTCTCTGATTGTCACACGTACGATCACCGCAGGCACTTCCACACTCGTCGTAGATTTCGCGCGGATCAGTACAGACGATCGGTGGTGGTCCAGTTTCTTCCTCCACTGTCGTTGGTGCAATGGTAGTGGTGGGCTCAGCAGTTGTCGGAGCTTGGGTAGCAGCTTCGGAAGCTGTCGCAGGTTGAGTAGCAGGTTCAGAAGCGGGTGAAGATGGTGGAGCAACTTCAGCGGTATTTGATACTGCTTCTAAAAATTAACAAATGAAAGTTATAAGATTTTACTTCAACTTGATCCCGTAAGCTGTCTTACCGTTTGCCGCTGGTTTATCGGTTGGAATTGCAAAGAGGAGCGTAAAGCTGCATGCTAGAAACAACACTCCAAGTACGTATCGCGCCATACTGTGAACTTCTTCGCTCGTCGGCGGAAGCAAACAGAGTGAATGGAGGGAAAGAGACATCCATCTTGGTGACCATCTTAAGACACTGTAGACACTGCAGACACCTCCAGACCCGACCCGTTACAGAGAATTTAGTTGTTGTGTCTGGTAGTTGATAGCAGCTGTACAAACATTCTGAGAAATCTGCCATATCAGTTTGTCAGGCCTTCGAACTGTAACTGTTAAGATTCAATATATCTTTCCGGAGTGTTCTTTCTGCATATTAGGGAATCGTACAATGATTCAGTTTGTACAAACAAACAACTCAAAAACTAAAAATTTGTTTATTTAAAGTGTTTTTATGTGTTAAAAAGCACCACAGACACTTTATACTACTAAAATCACCATTTAGATATCTTTTTTTCTTCTTGACTTAACTATCTGTTGGTCATGCTGGCCTTCTAATGGCTTGTTAGACTTCTTTCACACCTCGTAGTCAGACAGTTCGTCGCCACTTCGAGGAGAGCGGTCCGGATACTATTCGCAAGTTCACCAATAACGTATCCTCGAACAATAACAATCATGTTCGTTCAACTAATCGAAGGCTCATTTCGTTAACTTTTTAGCCGGTAAAACACATAAACGATGGGATACAAATGTTTCGGGAGTTTCGCACATAACCTCCCCTGCAGAAGCATCCCGCAATGCATTGTCTCGAGCAGAGTACGTTGTTCCTGCGCTGATTGCTGCAGGTTCGATCGCCACAGGCTGGACCGCATTCGAGTGGTTCTTCATTTGGGTCGATACAGGACAACACATCGCCTGTTGGGTATCGAAAGCAAGCGTTACATTTTGTACAAACATCAAACGCGACATCCTTGTTACCTTCTTCATCGTTCGGGTCCACCTGAGACAGAGTGCCCGCCACAAACAGCGTCACAAACAGCAGCAAAGGGATAGCAACTTTCATTTCAAGCACTCTTCTCCACGATGCACTACGATGTGTGGTATTGCGGGTCGTTAGAAGAGGCTCAAAGACGCAAGTTTTCCTAAGACGAATTGCGGATGATAGAAAGATTGAAACGAGCACCTGTGCAAATATGCAACCAAAATTACTCGCACTTCACTTCAGTGGCAAATGTATGCGTTCATTTGCATTGGCAAATGTATGCGTGACGTGTTTGGAAGCGTTCCAATGTGAAAAAGGGTCCTTAATGAATTTTGCAACTTTATCGTCTTTTGCCGTGAGAAAAATTGTTGTAAATATATTTAAAATTATTTTTTCTAACATATTACTGAAGTAAGCATATATACATATATCTCATTGTTTTCGTCACTCTAAATAATGTTTCCTTTTATTCTTTTACTCTCTCATTACAGGTAGGTGAAAAATATCAATTTTCCTAGAAGCATAAGAAAAAGAAATCAATACAAACCACAACCCACCCTCCCATGCTCTAAGTTGAAGGCGACTTCTATCGCTCGGGACGGGGTTGTGCATGGTGTTTGTATGGGTTTTTCGTTTTGCACGACCGTTTGGTGGTAAAACTGCTTTGCTGTTCATGGCTAGCTACATACAGTTCTTTTTCTTGCTGCAAACTTCTCTTACGGTGAGTTCCCATTTTCAGCGGTAGCATTTTGAAATAGTTGTGGCGGCAGAAAAGGTAATAAAAATAAGAATTGTGCACGAACATCCGGTGGTCGGTCCCCTCAACAAAGATTACATCAGTCTCAATCCTAGCAGTGTGTGTGTGTGTGTGTGTGTGTGTGCAGTGAGGAACCGATTCCAGTGCCGTTTCGTGTTCTATCGACTAACGAAACGTGTAAACAGTAACGATTCTCGACATTTCGATTGATTGATGGGGAAGTTTTCATCCAAAATGAAAAGTGTGCAAACACACACCGGAAAGCATAATAATAAAACAGACGAACGCTTTCATTTTCTCCCTTATAAGCACAGAGGTAAACGTGTGGTTTTGGGGCGGGAAACAAGAAGGTTAAACATTCCAATGACAGAGGTGTCCGGAGAGGAAAGTAAACGCACTCTGCCGGTAGTGCAAACGAGAAACTCCGCTATCCAAAAATATGCTGAACTTGACACGAATGTACGCCCTCCTCCTGTAGCTCTCGAAGGGCGAAATGTTTGTTTGTAAACAGAAATAGATGCACGCTTCATCCGCTTCGAGTGAATGGAATCGAACGTAAGTGCAGTGAGCAGAGCGGTATGACGAAGCAAAAACAGCAGCTTCCGTTACCGATGGCGTTCGAAGCGGTTAGGCAAGGAATGGAATCATGTAATCAAGGATATGACAGGTGGTGAATTGAATCATCGGTTGGCTACTCCCAACAACAGAAACATCCTATGCTCAGCAGCGTGCTGCAGTTCTAAGATCCAGTCGGTATTTTTAGCGTTAAATATCAGCCTGTATCATCAGTCTGCTATGTATGGACCCGGTCGTAAGCGTGACATTAACCAGAGCTGGTACGCATCGTCGTAACCCTCGTCCCGACATTGAACTCGTTGCTGGTTGGTGAGCTACCGTCAACACTCACGGCGTGTGTGTTACTAGGGGATTTCTATTTTTAGCATGACTATATTGGTCACTCAAACAACATTCCGCCTATCAAGGTACAGGGTGATTCAAGTATGACTGAGCAAAACAGTAGCTCAATTCTCCCACTTGGGGAAAACGAAAGAAGTGCGTAGAGTATCCTCTCACTGCTTTGGTAGATTCTCTTACTTCTCTTACTTTCCCCTGAAGCATCGTTTTCCCCTACGCCATTTTCTCTGTTTATTTTGCCACTCACCGAGCAAGCGCCGTTCCGGTGGGTAGAGTGTCTGGGAAAACTTTCATTGAACTTGTGTGCGGTTGAATGTCCTTATCCGGAGCTGTCAGCAACACACGAAATTAAACTACCAAGCGAACAAAAGAGTTGCTTGCCTTTTCGGCCTAGTGGTGTGTTCGCGCATATTTGTACCTCGATAAAATGCTTTCAGTAGTCTGAAGAGGAATTTGATATGTTTGTTGTGAAATAATAGCTTGATAAATGTGATAAAGTACCTTCTTATTCATTAGGAAACTACACTGAGATACCTTAAAATGGTTGTATTAGGATTGGAATGTTTATTCTGGCTTTATAATCACCTAAAGTAAAGTACATATGCTATCGGGTTTTTCTTTTTTACTTTAAAGAATGTACGTAATACTTTACCAACATCACACATCCTTTATAAATATCCCTCAACTTACGCTCTCCGGTCTGTCAGTGATATCTTAATGTACGTGGAAATGTATAAAAAGTCAAGTTTTTCGCTTTGATTTGATGATTTTTTTTAATTTTTATATTGTCTCGTATGTTACAAACCTAAAGCACTTTTCCTTCCTGAGTTTGTATGTTTTATATCAACAGTTGTATGGATTCGAAAGGAAAAGCACAGCTGAGCTTGCACAGGAGAGCCAATGGTCACGTGAATGCGGTTGAGTTGCTCATTTTTGTCGTTTTTCCATTCTCCCCATGTGCGTTTGCTCTTGGTAAAACCCTGGAATGATAAACAAACACTACCCGGCCTAAAAATCTAACACATACCAGCACAGATTCATGCACGCAGTCCCTCATCCAGCGTCGTGAGACGAAACACATCATACACCGACGACTAACAGCACCGTTTATAACCTTGTGACGAAAAACACACGCCATCGTCGTGTTGCCTGTTTGCTGTCAGGTGGTCACGGGGCCCGTTTTTCGTCTGTTGTGGTTTGTGTGATTCATCCACCGTAAACATACACATACACACACACAGGCGCAGGGAAATGGGTGGGCGTTATTTTCTGTTAGCATATTTGCAAAGATTCCCGGAGAGTGCACCGAAACACGTCGTACGGTGGGAATCTCGCGCTAACGTCCGAGGTCTCAGCTGGCCGAAGAAAACGGAAAAGCGATGGATATGAATAACTTACACTGCTTTCAAGATGCTTAAGAAACGATTTCCAAGAAATCTAACGGTGTACTCCATAGTAGGCTTAATGGAAAAAGGGGTTTATATGGGACCGTAACTCAAAAACCCGTACTTCGCTGAATTCGCACGATGATCGGGATAAACTGCTCAATGTAAGTGTGTGGGTGTGCGATGTATGTGGATAGGCTGAATTTTGTATCACATTACCACGAGCCAGCGGTTACGTAACGCGAGCTGAAAACATTCGATGATGGAAAAAGCCTTGAATGCAGTTACGCCTGACCAGGCGCCTCCACTGTGGTTGTTGATGTACGATTGAGGCAAGGTTTCGCTCAAACGAGTTGAATTACCAGAAGAGGGCATTTATTTTCTTCGTTATGTATTATTTTGGATTGTCTAGAATTTAAAAAATATTATTTTTACTTAATTACTTAACCTTTAAAATACAAGTTTTGTCCATTTAAAATAAATTATTGCTTGTGATTCTAAATGTTGCACTATTGCATGTGTATTCTTTGTCCGTTAGACTAGAAGCTCAAAGCTCAAAACAATTCATCAACGCAAGCATCCTAATTTAACTTTCCATCCACAAAAGACTGGGCGTCTCCACCCATGCGCTGTTGGTTTTAATTATTTGTTTTGTAATGAGAAATTTAACTGAATATCAATTAAAACACGCTGTTCGTACTATTGATGAATCTTTCTCCATAAATCATAATGAGATTTAGTTTTTCAACTCCCTACTTACCCTATGAATTGCATTTATTTTTAAATAGCATTGTATTGTTTTGCCTAGTAGCTCAAGAAAGAACCACCTTGCATTTAAAGATTTCCACTCTTATTCCGGTTTTTGAGTGCTCAATACTCTCGCTCTCTTTGATTGAAATCCATGAATCATTAGAAAGTGCAGATGTTTGTGTAGCGAGTGAAAGTTGTTATTAATGTTTACACATGTGTAAGTACGGTTTGTGGTGTTGCATGTGTGAGTGTGCGTATGTACTGTATACCATCATTCCTGCCTGTCACAAACCGGCTTGCCCGGTGACGAGCTGTTGCTGTGATGATGACGTCCCGGCCAAACAACACCCTTCAGTGATTCAATTTTTACTATCGTTCGCTCTTTGTCCGTCGTTGTATCGGTGATCGTCGCTCATCGGAATTGACTACACAGCTCTCCGAGTAAGGCAAAGAGAGAGTATACGAGAATAGCAGTTGCCACTTCTACTGCTCTGAGAGGAACGAGATTTTTTCTTCGATCGTACAGTTACGTTACTTTCGCTCGAGGTTCTGCTAGCTTCCCCAAGTTGTTGATGCTCAACTGGTGTTATCCACTCAGCTTGTATCGACACTCTAGTTTCTCAACTAAGCTCATACTTTCTCGCACTCTCTTTTGAAAACATTCGTCAAAATGTTTCACCCAAAACCACGGGGAAGTGACTGTTGCGGTGATTGAAGCTGGTAAAGCGTGGAATGAGGTGCAAGAATTGATGACGAAAATCATCAAGAGTGCGACGCCGCATACGTAGCCAATGCCAACGAACGTTGTCGGAATGCCGATTTTACGTTGAACCCGGCCACCACAGTGGTTAACGCGTTAGCAGCGAAGTAGGAATGTTGCTACCCATTTGCGTTAGCATGAGTGAAGGAGGGAAACAGAAAGAGAAGCCCCTAGACCCACACACACTCACACACAGAAAACAGAGCATTGTGAGGTAGAGAGAGTGCCAAGTGGTCAGGATATTACGCGCTGGTTGCGCTGACTGTCTGTGGGACCAGGTTGGAAGAGATTCACGTTCAGTCACAGTCACTTTCCGGATCCCGTTCAGTTCGGTCTCGGTTTCTTCGGTTCGGTGCGGTATCGTGTACGCACTACACACGCGCACACACGGCCACACGCATTTATACGATATACAGTTCCCCAACAGAGCGGATAGTCTCATGTACGCCAAACCACAAGCGTGCTGTCGCCTGTTTGCGTTCCAAAACGCTCCAACCCTGCTAGTTTGCAAGTGTTTTTCCTACCCCGAACACACTGTAAAGTTTTCCCAAGACCCAGGGGCGAAGAATTTGCGGAAGAAAAAAGGCAAACACTTCTGTCAGGCCCGTTCAATGTGATCCAGCTATGTAACGAAGGTGGTAGAACGCACAAGTCCAGACTGTTGTGTTGTTTAGTTAGTTTTTTTTTTGTTTGCATTTGGTTCGCTGATTTCGGTTTGAAAAGTTGTAATGCAAAGTGCTTGTGCTGTAGAGTGTTTCGACCGATTGAAGATGTGAAAAAGGATAGATATTCAGTATGATTGCCTTGTGCTGTAAAACATTATCGACAGAAGCATGTGTAACACACAAGTTCCAGTGAAGTTGGACGGCACGTCCGACACGAACAACTGAAATCAGGGAGGATTGATTATCCCCAAGTATTACAACCAAAGTGTGGGCACGTGATCGGAAAATTTGTCCGGCTTTGCCGTGAGGCGCAGTGTCGCCAAGACGGTTGAGTACACAGCTCGTTTATGTGTGTGTGTGTCTGGCAGCAACAACCATTCTGTCTGATCGTGTGTTTCATTCCCATCCCGGTCGCTACATTGCAGACAGCGGAAACTTTCAAAGATACGTGAAAACTAAAAGCTTTAACCAATGATCCTCCAGAAATTGAAACGAATGTAGTGCAAAACCGAGACGTCAACGTATCAGTAGAGCAGAGGAAATATCTTAGGACAGAGGAAACTATATTTTTGATGCGCGTTTGTTAAAAGTAAAGTTTTGCAGTAGCCACTATCTTCTGTGTGAGTGTGTGTAAAGTAAAGCCGCGAAGGAAAGATAGCAAATTTCCTGGGAAAATGTTTGATTGTGCGCGCGTCTGCCCGATTCATTGAAGCCCCAATGCTGCTGGCAGCTGGCTAAAGGGAACGGATCAGAAATTGTTGGCTCGGACTCTCGATTTTCCGATTGCGGAAACACAATCCCTGACCAGGCACTGCTGGTGGTGAAGGCCATGGCACAAGGCCACGGCTTGTAAACGTTCCTTACGCGCAACGTTTATGTACGCGCGCGCGTACGCGTACTTGTGTGTTGGTGGTTGGACAGAAATCTATCTGCAGGGATATGGTGTACCTTGTTTAATAGTGACACTCTTAGTCATAGTGGAGAAAAGCCTAAAAGACGCAGCCATTTTATTGTGAAGTAGTGAAAAGACTGTAAAGCGCGTTTACTGTAGCGCATACCTGTGCTAAACATAATCGCTAACGTTGTTATCATAAGTGCATCAATATCTATACAAACCAAAGCTGATAGATAATAAGCTAACCCTTGGTTTGAAAAGTGGATTCAGATAAAACGTTTCTATCCCATTATCTGGCACATTTCGACCGATTAGTGTGGTAGCTATTCGTTTATTCTTGCTCGATACACGGCAAAACACGACTCCCACCCTCACTAACTTTGAATGCAACAAACGGTCTTGCACCGAAAGGACGGCATACATTAACCAGCATCATGAGTGGCGTTGGGTTTCTGGCCACGATGAAAACGTTTGCCCCGAGCATTCGGCGGCGGCGGCGCATCGAGAAGCAAAATCTGGAGTTACATAACAACCACAACAACAACAATAACAACAACAACAACGGGGGTAGCAACAACAGTGGCGGCTGCAACCATGTCCTCGGCGGTGGAGGAAGCGGTGCATCAACGCCGGGCAGTGCGGGAACTCCGGGCACTACCGGCATTTCGTCGACCGCATCCACCCCAACCGGACCGTCAGCGGCCAGCGGCATACTGGGTGGTGTGGGGGAGGTCATTTCGCCCGGTTGGGACATTGTGCCACCAATCACGCCACCGGCCGCCTTTCTACCGCCCGGCTACAAGCGTCTCTCGATGAAGGGTAAGCAGCTACGGCACCGTCCTACATCTGCAGAACCCTTCTGTTCTGACCCATCCTGTTCTCATGCTCATTTCAACGTCCTTTTAAACATGTTTGTTTTTTTTTGTGTATGTGGTTGTTTTGATGTGTCATTCGCTGCATCCCTCTACGATCGATCATAATCATCAGCATCCAAAGCATCTCGTCACCGTTTCATATTATCACCCCCCACTCATCATCATTGCCATCATTCTCCGTGGAGCAGTTTCGAGGTCGAGAAGAACGAACATATAATCCTTTTTATCGTTCATCCGCTGGGTTTGATTAACCCTCGTCCGTAGCATTAGGTTTTAGTCAAGGGTTTCGCATCGTTTTTTTATAGGCGCAGTCAAAAATGTACCAGAAAATGTTCATGCAAGATATAATCTTTTCTTCCTACCCTCATAAGAGCTGCTTTTAGCATCGGGCAAAACAAGCAAACATAAAAAGAAAACTTTTTTTAAGAAAAAACCCTCTTTTTTAAATCGTGTTTTGTTGCACCGACGAGAAGGAGTGTAAAGGGTATCGCCTTCATTTAACATATAGCGGAAGGTGAAGTGAGCATTACCGTTGGCAAAGATACCGAGCTTAGATGTAATCTTCATCGAGCCTGCCAAGGTCAAGGTGGCTTCCGTTGTAACTCAAGCCCATCCTCATGCAAGGTACACCCTTCGTTATATAATGGGGTAAAGAGCAAACGACGATTATGGCGGTTAGAAATCGTTTGTTGAAAGTGAACTCCATTTTCTTTGTATCAGATAAAATGTAGATGTTCTGGGTTTGATAAAGGGCTTTGCAAAAAGTTTATAATTTATTTGTTATTTGGTGAAATTCATTTAACTTTTAATAACGGTGTTTTATAGTTATTTGCAATTGTCTTCAGCTTCTGTTGATTCTGAGAAAATATTTCATACACCCAAAGTTTTTCCCGAAGTAATCATTATCAGTTTGTTTTTCAAATAAATCTTTGTACATTTCTTATAATTTTAAGTTGTTAAAAGATAACACATAATTATTCTTAATGTTTCAACACATTTGATAAAGCTATGCGACTCAATTCTGTCAGTCTGAAATGTGAGCTAAATGTATTCAATATTACAGTAGAGTAACCTAAAAAAATGTTTATTGTACGACTTGTTTCTTGCTTTTTTAATTTTATTATTTTACTCCCCGGTTCACATACATCAGTTTGATTAATCGTTTGTTGTCTACCTCTATTAAGCTTCAGCTATGATCACCACAAAGGCTCTCGTCCATGATCGCTGCTTCATAAATAAGGCTTAAATCCATCGAAAAAGCTCATTCGGCTGTATATATTCTCCCTTAGAGGGGAAATGTTGTGGTTTAGTGCAAGAAAAATAGCTTTTACTTTCCATTATACAGCGCCTTGAGATGGATGAGCTTCGAATGTAACCATATTAACAGTGAAAGTTGTTTATAAACTCGGCACTCTCCGCTCCGCCGAACCAGGGATTGGAACATTACATGTAACCGCATCCTTGGACAGTATTACACTGTTCGTGCACGTTTTAATATCTTTTATCGTTTTGATAAATTATGGCGCATGTTGTTGCCCACGGTGGGAGTGGATTTTCGTTCCTTTAATCCAAATACAAGGTGGTTGTTGCCTTTATCCTGAACCATACAAACCACACAAATGCAACTACATACACCACATAAAGGGGACACACAAATATCTCGGCACTGTTAGTATACTTTTTTGTGTTATGTTGCACAAAATAAAATGGCAATTGTTAAGATACATGCAACATCAACCGCGCCCCTTCAATCGGTTGCTCTGTTTGGTGTTGTCGAGCCGTTTCGTTTCCTTTTTTTTATAATGAAACTAAACAAATAGCCGATTTATGCGAAGCTGGGCCACGAATGCTCTCTATAAATCTCGCCGCCCAGCCTGATTGAGCGTCCGAGGTGGGTTCCGGAGCATAAATTCACCAGGCTGTCGAATAAACCCGAGCAAAATAAACTTTGGCCCGGTCGGTCGGAAATGTTGCGGAGGTAACTTTACAGTGCTTACATCATCGCCAAGAGGCTCTCGTTGCAAGAATAAAGGTGGTCCTTTGGTGGCTACATGCAATCCATAATTTCATTTTATGATCATTCTATTTTTCAATCTATTTTTCTCATTTTTGCTGTTGTGTGTGTGTGTGTGTGCTTATTTTCCCTTTCTCCTTGCATATCTACATTCCTTGTCCGTTGACCGTTGAGAAAAATTATAGCGCACCCGAATGCTACTTCCCTAGTGGACTGCTGAGTGTGTAGATCGGGACAACAAAATGGAGCATACGTTTGCAAGAATTTATATCAAAACCGAAAAAGGGAAGCAGCAACGAACAATACCAACAAAGAAAATGTTTATTTCAGTCGAGTTTTTATTTTGCTGTTTTTGCTATAAATATGCGACAGCCACGTTAGAGAGAAAACCCATAAGGAACAGCATTCTTTCGGTCGGGAAGCGTGTTGTGCTACGTTTTATTGTGTTTCTTGTTTCGCAGCACGGACTAGTTGCAAACGTTGGTTGGACGGTTGGGATATTTTAAAGCACTAACCTTACACACATAAACCACATCCTGAGTCTCTATCGTCCAATGGTAGAAGCAAAACGTCCAAGCAAGACTATCCTGTCTTATGGTTATCATTACGAATTTTTATGATAAAAAATAAAATGAACCGTGTGTACTGTCAACGTGGTATAATGTTTGATGTGCTAGTTCGAGAAATGCTCTCAGATCTTGGAGACAGAAAAGGAGGATGTGTTTTTGAGGAATGAAGCTCATCTATTCTTGTCATATAATGTTGAAATTGTGTGGAAAACTTTACGAAATCTACTTGTCTGTTAATGCTGTTCATATAATGAAAACTATATTTTAAATTCCAAATTTGATTAAGAATTAGAGGGACCGGTATTCTGCTACCTCTAACTATCTTCTTATAGGATAATACTCCAAATAATCTTTCTATACCTGAAGACCCGACAGCAACAGAATGCGCTATGTAGCTGTAAGCCTTTCCGGATGTTTCACAACCATATTTAAAGATGGGGGCCTTCGCCCTTCATCTGTCGACGTAGTATCTTAATGCCTTATCCAAGTAAGGAAGGATCTAAACCAGAAACAACATAAAGGGTAGGCTCTACACGCTTCAATAAGCAGCTTCATCGCAGCTCAAACAGCTCCACAGCACGTTGAAAAATTAAATATTTCACTTATGCCAAAGTTCAGCTGCCTTGTCGGTTTCTGATTTGGCTCCAGTAAGTCGCAACTTCAAGACCTCATCCACCACCATCATTTTGTGTGGTTTGTTACCGCTCCGCTCCTCCGGCAAACCACTCCAAAACCGTCCCACGAATCGGGAACAATGGAATGGTTTTCGACATCTTTCCACTTGCGTGTACATTGTTCACCTAATCGAACCCGTCTGGCTTTGATTGCCTATTTCGCTACCAATAATATAGCGATATCGACCGCATAGAAAACTCACCCAACCGACACCCCTTCCCGAGAAACAAACCGTCGAGTGTCGTCTCGCTGTCTTGCGGTTTTTTTGTAAATTGATTATCAAATTATTGCCTTGCGAACCTGGCGTTATGAGCCATTCGGTTAGTTTGCTCCTTCTGTTGAGGGTTTCTCTAACGTTTAGCCGTGTCCGAGCTGTAGTAACGTTTCCGAGAGCGAGCTTTGCATTTGCTTTAAAGTAATTGTAAGTTGTGGAAGATTCTGGTACGATTTTCTCACAATTTTCGGTTTTACTGAAAATGCTGATATTAGGGCGTATCGTTGGAAGTGGCAAAACGGAAAGGCAGAGTGTCGATGTAATCAACTGAAAGCATCCATCACGCATCAATTGCCACGGAATATTAGGCTCATTAATCACGCAGGCATCGTTGATGCGGCAGCTAGAAGCGGGATGTGCCTGCTAATGAGTCTGCTGGACTGGAAAAGTGAAATAAAACTGACGCCATGATCTGCATTCGTGGCGGCTAACGGTGATCGTTGTTAATTATCAATTAAAGCAGCAGATAATGGTGTGCTCTGTCGTTCATGGAGCCTGATGCTGCCACATCAGCCACCATCGTTGGGGCATGTTGTGCAATACTTTTTACCACTGTCCGATGCTGGTCTGTCGATGACAGTGAGCAATTTGAAATGAAGCAATGTAACTAACCTACATCACAACCAACCAACAACCGAATCCTTGCATGCGGTTCGCACGGAACGAACGCTTCCTCGATACTACGCGCAAACACCGGCAACTATTTCCGGTTCTCCGGATGCAGTCCATCAAAATGGAAACACGACACAAACACACGGACAGCCCATCCGGTCCTACTATGTGCTGCGAAAGACATAACGGCAGAGGGCGCTTTTTGTGTGATGTTTGATGTTGAAATCTGTTCTCGTTCCCTTCGTTCGAACACAAATCAATTTCAATCTGGTGCTCGTAGAAAGTACCGATTCTCTCGGTAGACACAGGACGGTATGACGGTTCAGTCCTTGAATGAGGGTGAACACATTCACTAGCATACAGGTGAATCATTGAGCCTTTGAGAACATAGAACCTTGAACAACATTGACTTTACGAACTTTCATATTTTATATCAATTTATTTTTCTCTTTATTTACAGCGACACTCAATAAATATTTTTATTTCTCCGCTTTTTTCAAGTGAAATAAAATGCATTACTTGCATGCAGTTTTATTTCCTCCCCACAGGAAGTGTGTACACAGTTTGCCACAACTCTTAAGTGTGCGACACTTCACATGCACACCGATTGACCTTCAACCAATCGTGCAGTGAAAGAAGCCGATGAAATGTTACTTTCCGATCACGGGGTTTGTTCGATTACCGTTCGATTACCTCACACATTCACACGTACACATCGAAGGCAGAAACGGATTTGCAACGGGTTGTCGAAGGACTTAGCGCCGGCAGGTGGTCGGAAGATGAAGTTGACCCTGGTAAAAAGCAAAGCTCGTACTCTGCACCTCAATCAATAGTGTGTATGCTGAGTATCCGGCTGTTTTCCAGTGCATAGCATGTGGTACAGGCGTTGCAGCGATTCGGAACGATTCCATCCTTCGTTAGAAGTGGTTTCTATTGTCAGTTGAATCAGCGAAAGAGAGAGAGAGAGAAAGAGAGAGAGAAAGATGGAGAGGTTGTCAGCAGATGCAGTTATCGACGTAATGGTGAACGATGTACTAGTTGCGATCATCCTTGTGTAAAGTTCATTCTAATTTGGTTTCCTGTTGCGTAATGTGTAATACATTGCGTTTATTTGATTGCTTTTTGGCCGAAGCTAACAAATATGTGTTCTGTATTTTGCATACAAACTGTTACTTATGCAATTATTATATTTATTGCTTGATTGGTTAATTTTCAAAAATAATTCCCACACAAAACATTCATTCATTCGTTCATTATTTTTTGCCTGTTTACATTTACATGATATTTTTTCTTTCATGAGAGGCCCCTTACAGAAATCTGCAAATAAATATTCATCGAAAACTTTTCATACAATCGCAAAAGGATTCCTCTGCCGCTTTGTTTATTATTCCGAGCGGCGCGCAAAACACGCACACGCGAACTTTGTGCACAGGAAGAATAACCTAATCAAACGTGCAGCGATTCCAATATCCCCAAGCCACGGACTGTTGTGGATGTGTTGTCCTTCGGCTTACCACAGGGCGAGCAATTTCGAGTGTGTGTTTGTGTCGGACACGGCTTTTTTCTCTTCTTTTAGCATTTTTTTGGAGTACGAATCATGTTTTGCCCTGTCGGCTGTAATATATTCCCCGCAGGATCTGATGTGTGGGGCGTCATAATTCAATCAATTAGGACAATTTATTATTTCCGACGTGATTCAATTCGCATGTCTTCAGCGCGAGAGTGTTGCTTTTGATGTGAGAAGGTGATGATATAAGAAAAGCTACGAGGAGTAGTAGTGTTTTCCCAACAGTTTATATACCTTACAAAGGTGCTCATTGTGGAAGTTTGTGAAGTATAATAGTTTGAAGGCGTGTTTAATTTATACTATCAAAAGAATATTACTTTTGCATTCCTTCACAATCCAAAAAGCTTTGAATATGAATGTAACTGAGCCAATCGTCCCTTCACGAAGTTATTTGACACTGTGGCAAAACTTTGCCTATATTTAGGCACTTTCCACCAGTGGCGAAAGATTGTGAACTTTCACGCTACTTTCGCGCACACTGCCGACCAACCGTCTCGAAATCAAGCCACAGACGGTACGGACTCTAACGGCTGTTTTCGCTTATTTGCATAAAATTTACATCTCTCGCTCAAAACCGAACCGAACCGACGAGTACGGTGCTGCCTTAGAAACCTCTGCTTCATTCACCCTTCACAGATGGCAATACACCAGTGCCAAAGGCTCCGGATGAAGGTTTTCGGTGAACCTGAAAAATCTCTAATAAATGCTGCCCTTCCCACCATTACGGCTCGCCCCTACCAGCCCTCGTTCATATGTCCTGTCCGGCATATTGGTGCCCGCTCATTGAAAAGGCGAAAAACGAATGTAGAACTTTTTCATTCAACCTCCAGGTCTTTCACCGCATAAATCCGGTTGGCAAAAGAGATGAAAATTTGTTCGCCGGTAGTATAAAGTGTGTGATTTTCTTTTTCTGCTGCCGCTATTAGGTTGGCTGTTCGATTATTGTAGCTGCTGTTTCTGCTGCTGTCATGAACTTAAATTGCGTCTGCAACGGGGTATACCCCGTCCCGGTGTATTGATTTTCAGTCTCCGCTCTGCTGCCTGCTGTGGGCGTTAACGCTCCTTTGACGCGTGAAAGAGCTCCACATTACAACCGCACCAAGCGGTATTGCTGCACACTTTTGAAATCGGAATGGTGCTGTTTGGGAAGGCGAATATGTTTTGGTGAAATTTGATCGTAATCGAAATAGCTCTTAAGAGTGTGGTATATCTGGATGAGCTTTAGCTCGATCGAGGGAAAAAAGGAGTAACAGTGGATTTTTGAATTGAAATCAGCTAGCAAAAAAAAAGAAGCGTTTTTAGGAACTTCACCACTGAGCGTCCAATTCAATGCGCTGAATAGCAAGCAATTGCCTGTTGCGGTAAGGGTAGCAATTATGTCCCTGCAAATTGATGTAATTCGGCGAGGATATCAAGTTTTATACAAATCGCTAAACCCTTTTTTGTTATTTCGGAGATTCATGTTTTGTAGGTTTGCCTAGAATTTTTGTAAATAAAAATAAAAGTCAACAGAAACATTTCAGTACAATTATTCCAATTTTTGTTAGAAATACAATTCACATACGACATATTTAGCCGTTACACATGTCATTCTAAATTTCATTATTAATGCTTAGTTAGAAAATGTCTGTAACGCTGATGTTTCTGGAAAGTTGTTCTCAACAATAATCTCCACACGCACACGCGAACTTGCTAACTTGGCTGATCGAATCTGATTGATCACAGCTCATTGTAACGCTAACGAACCTGCAGCGAATGACGGTACAAATTTTCCACTCACCGTTTGGGCACGGTAGAAGAAGAAGCGTAAAGCTCACCTTGACCCTGGTACATTCACTTCCCCTCCCCATAAAAACCCGATTGGAAACGATGGTGGAAACTAAACAAAAAAGCAAAGAGTGTGTGAGATCATTTGCTGCTTCAGGCCAGCACAAAACGTGCCGGTATGTGTGCATTAAATACATGGTGCTATCGCTGTGTACGCGACATAAGTCCCGTATCTCTGACGCTCTTGAAACGTTCAGCGCAAGGACGAAGGGATTCACTCGATCAAGAAATCAATCAATCATCGAGCCGTTTCGTTCAGCGCAGACATCAGTTCCCGAGGAACACACTGTGCTGCGATCCTTGCGACTGAAATGGCATCAGCGAAGGGTGTACCGGGCAAGGACGAAGACGGCGACGATGGACGTACGTGTGCGTTGATTATGTGTCTCATGCAATGTTTATTATGTTGTACGAAAATTAATCTTTGTTAAACGTGTGAGCAGCGTGGTGTGGTGCTTGTTGCCGATTGCTCGTACAGCGCGCTGTGTATCATTGTAGATTGATCGAATTTCCAATGAATGATGCTCTCGACGTGTTCATTTAATGGGATAATAAATTAAATTTGTTGTATTCTTATCCTGCACTCCGTTTGAAGGGTTTTGCCGATGACAATTGATTGGAAGTTTTGGACCCCAACTGCACTTGTACTGTGCCCTTATATTTTTTCTGGGGAAGTAAATTGTGTATAAAACGTGAACATTCCTATCATGCGTGATGTGATGTTTTCACAAGGTTTCTTGTGTAGCTGAAGCATACTCACAGGTGAATGAAGTAACACAGGTTGGCTCCATTCATCCTTGAAACCATCCAGACAATGCAAGCAGCTCCAGGGTTGACTTTTCTTTTGGGAAAAGCAAATTACGGTAACTTTTACACGATCGTTTAAAATTTCTACAATTTTTCAACGCAATTCACTTCCCACGGTGGTAAAGTTGAACGCAACGTAACTTAGTTCGGCGTGAATAAAAAAAACCTCCAAAAAACTTCGAAACTTTTCGTCCTATGTGGATTTTCACGTCATATTCAGCTTGCCGGCAATGCATATGTGGGCGGCCGTTATTCTTCCCCATCCGACATTTATTTCTTCCCACAAAACCTAACGTCACTTACTGCTACCCGGTCGTATCATTGTTCCAAGAAATGTGGCGTACTTCAAACCATTAGCTTATCACGTGGCAAAGGAAGGACACAAGGTAGAGGAAAACAAAGAAAATGTCAGCATATGAACGTAAACGAGGCAAAAGGGCAGGAAAAAAGAAACATTCACCATTTTCTTGCGAACATGTTTTCGGTCGAAACAAAAGGCTACAATAATGTTGGCCGGACCATAATTGGCAATGTCTAGAACAAAGTCTGAAGTTGTGTGTGTGTGTGTGTGTGACTGGAAGGCATACTGTTGTGTGATAAATTAATACCGTTACATCTCTTCGCCGTGTGGTGACTTTCTGCGGCCTTTTTGTGGTCCACCCTTGACGTCATCTTTGCTACAGCTTGTTGTGACGTCAGCTAAAAACCGGTACGATACAACCCAGCGACGTAGATTTTGAAAGCGTCCATGCCAAGTGCTAGCGAAATATCGTGACCTCTCTCGGGACGGACTTTCGCGAAGCAAGACTGTGCAGCCCTGGGAAAAGGTTAATTGAAATGGAACGGAAACAAAAAGCAATTGGCAATACGCGTCTGGCAGTAGTGGCCGGTTCGTCCAACGTTTACGAAAAATCATCCAAGAAGGAATGTCTTGAAATGGAACGGTTCCGGCGCGAATGTTCTGTACGTTAATGCAATTACCTGTTAAGGTGTGTTGTCTCATTTTTCGGATCAACTACGACGAAATTTAGTGAATACTACTACTAGTTGGAACTTTTTCAAACTATCCTTGCTATGTCCTAGAAAATACCATAGGTGTAATGTAACGTAACTAACCGTTTTTAAAGGGCACGCGAATGAAATGCATTCTTCTACAAGAAATCACCAAGAGTTTCTCCCCCTTTCCTGTTTTTTTTTTGTACCGGGAATGTGCTTATCCTCGGAATGTTATATGAAGCTGTTCCGGTTTTTTCTGTTCCTGCTTGTGTAACGAGGATCGCTTTTCGCACCGTATCCAATATCCACTGGATAATCGTTAAGTTAGTGATGTTTTTTGTTCTCTGTACAGAATTCTCCGAAATTTCGCCTTCTCTTAAACGTATCTTATAGTGGTTGTATAGAATTCTATGCACAAGAAGTGGTTCTTTAACTTTCGTACCTGAGCGCTCTATACTGCTGATGATGGGCTTCAAATGACTGAAATAAGAACCATTATTACACCCTCCAGTATCCTTCCCCCATTGGAAGATACTTGTCCGTGTGTTGCGGCCTGCTATCGTTGTACTTACCCCGAGTAGAAGCTGCGCTATCTCTCCAGCTCCGATTTTATTGCGTTGGTACTTTTTTGCCGTCCCTTTTTTTTTGTGTGTGTATCGGACATAAGGACCTTTAAAGGAAGAACGTACCGAAATGGGAAATGCAAAATCCATACCTTTCGACGCTGCTCGGTCAAGAGAAATAATGCTCGTCAGTGGGTTGTAGGCTGCTGGAGTAAAGAAAAAAAAAACACTCGGAATATCCCTAGCCCAAGCACGTTACCCAGGCATGTTTTGGGCGTGATGATGATGTACCCTTAGGAGAATCTTGGAAAAGGAGTTGCGATGTATCTACTAAGGAGTGCCCGCAGCTCTTCTAATCAGTATCAGTATAAACAAGCAGTGAAGGTTAGAGCCTTTCATCCTTTCTATTCCCGGGTCAGACGGAGTATGATCGGGCGATGAGTTTGCAAAAAGGATGCCAAAAAAGTGTTCTTGAAAAGGTTCAGACTATCACGCAGTATTATCATTGATAGTAGAGATGTCTATGCATTCGACAAACGGTACGAATGCGATGTTATGTGAGTTCTAAAGAATCATGTAAAACTTTCTGCAATTTTACTGACACAAAATAACAAGTCTCAAGTCAATTCCTTTTTGTTTGTGGTGAAACTGAACTCAATGCCTTCTTTTTCCAATAGTCAACGAGTTAGACAAACCAGGTTCAGAACCTTGTGCTTTCCCGTTCTAGTGTCATATTCCCGAAGAGGATATCTAATCGAATTTGAATATTCAACTGACACAGGCTTGTCGGCTAACTTTATCCTACACTTGAGCGACTTCCATGCAGAAATTCTTTACATACCTCTCGCTATCTGTGGGCAAAATCGATTACATCCGTATCGATGAATTTTTCATCCACCAGCACGAGCATTACAAGGACCGTTGGTTGAAATTGTGTTGCCTATTGACCTCAGCCATGATCCATCCTTTCAGCGAGCTTGTGAAAACGGAATGTGCTTTTATTTTTGACTTTGAGAACACTCTGCACATATCCGCAAACCAAACAAATGTCGCAAAAGGTTGAATTCCTGGGATAAAAGATACACACCACTCAGATGTAAACCATCTCACTCGCCCAATATTGTTAGGCCTGGGGAATGGTGCACGTCTGAAGACGAATCGCAATGAATACAATTGCTGTCGGTTTGGTTCCCACAACACATTCACACAGCCAAACGCACACATCTTCGGCAGTGTATCAAATAACAGTTTGAAGTTATGCATACCAAGTAGCGCGTACCCTCATATCTTCGTCCATGATGATCCTTTGTTTGGGACGGACAAACCGAAACAAAAACGCACAGAAAATCCGCTTGTTCTGTCTGTTGCCCGCCAACTGCTTAGCATTAAGTAGAAGATGATGTTCGAAGACATACTTTTAATATGATGCTTGAGACTTTTGCAAAACGAACGTGGTTTTGCGTACCGACATGGCCCGAGGACGTGGGAATTGAGGCACAAGAGGATCAAAATAATTCCAATAACCCACCCACCGGTTGAGTGGCAAAAAATAACCCCTTAAAACGAACGAGCCAGCGGTTGGTGGCGGTATACACATAGTTTATCGGTAATATGACATTAGCAAATGGAACAGGTGACGCTCAGGTGGTTCTGTTAGAGGAACACTCGTGAAAATGGAGTCAATGTACACGAATTCATTTCATTCAAGTTCAGGTGTGTGCTCTTTACGATTGGAACCCTCCCCAAACGACGTCTGATGGGCCCGGCAAAATGCGAAATCGAAGACGTATGAGTTAGGCTTACTGCTATCCGTTCAGTTCTATGACCTCGCCCGGTATTAACGGTTCCCATCGTACGACACGAACACAAATTGGCATTGGCATTACAGTGACTAAATGGAACCGAAACTGGGATGGCAATGGAAATATGGGGCGGAGGTGGAAGTGTAGGAGACAAATAGGGGGAAGATGGAAGTCGAAACAAAAGTCGTTTCACTACGTCAAACAATATCGCTATTGCCATTCATGGATGCCATTTGTTTTTCTGCCATTTTGGTTTTCGTTTTTTGTTTCTTACCTATTTAAACGTGCAGTTTAGCTTTTCTCTACGCTCTGTGTACGTTCGCGCGACAACGTGTCAATAAAATGAATTCGCAAAACATGACAGTTGGAAAAACAATGCTAATGGCATGACAAAATGGTGAAAAATGTATTAATGACAAAGGAGACTCGCTATGACTTGTCATACTGCTAAAAGGTGAGGGATTGCTCCAGAGGATTCTGGTAGGTTAGGGAAGAGAGAGGCAAAACCTTTCAACTATAGGATGATAGCATTATCGAGAATTATCAAATTATGTTTCATAATTTGACTATTGTTTACCTTACAATATTCAATTAAAGTGAATTGGCGTGTACCTACGAATGCAATTATTCGAACATTATTTTTCTTTCATTTTCATTTCCAACAAACGTTAAAGCAAACCGCGCTAGTGAAGGATAAAATTAATTAAATAGAACATTGAAATGTTTACGCTAGTAATAAGATTGAATGTAAATAAGCAGCGGCAACCCACCAATGTGCTCTAAATCTATTCGGTAATCTGTAAAATCAATACCATTCTCCAATTTGCACGATTTCACACATGCCAAAGTAAACCGCTTAATACAATTAAATCAAGGCATTATTACACCCAAGGACGTCAGTGCATTCCTGTGTCATACGCAGACGCGTGGTGAAACAACCACGTCGTTCAAACGGTATCGATTGCTCGTCGTCAGACCCTCACTCATCGGCAAGGCAATGCGCGCCATAATCAGTGTCCTCGGTGCAGTTACGAATGCGAAAATCCATCAACATTTAACTCAAGACACCCAAAATACGCCCGCGTATTGCATAATGACATCCCGGGAATTTAAACTTGACATTTAGCCTCCTCCCTGTTCCCTCGCGGCCACCGTGAGGAGCGCCAGGAAAACCCTTCGGAGATATGAGATCCGCTCTACCAGTTTACCTACCGGGCAATCCATTTAGAGTGCGTGCGTTCGGAAAACTTCACAAAGTGGGAAGAGAGAGAGAGAGTGAGAGAAAAGCAGAGCCAGATAGAGATAGAGCGCAAGTGCTGAATAGAGTATAAGATTATTTATAAATGGCGTATCGCGTTCTTTCAACCTCCACTGAAAGAGATCATCTCTCGCAGATGCCAAGATACGGGTAAGCAAACGCGTATGTGTGTGTCCTTCGCATATGTTCTGACCGGCGGCATAGCACATGGCGAACTCAAGATTAACTTAAGAATTCAATGTCATTGTCTCGCCAGCGTGTGTCCCGCGACTGGCGACCAGGAGACAAGCTGGCGTAGTGAATTGATTTTGTTTTTCCCCTATTTTTTTTTCTTACTCGTTGTTGGTTGCGTTGGGTTGAGAGGAAAATAGAATCATTTATTTGTACAGTTTTTTTTGGGAAGGAAGGGGGGGGGGGGACAGTAAAATTCATAAACGAACCCAAACACCAACACCGATTGTCTGGCGCCATTCAAAGCCGCGCCAAGCGGATGCGGGCTTTTTTTTTCTTGCTATCTTGACTCTCTGATGTTCTACTGCTGCTGATGACAGGTGGTGAATTTTCTCATTTTGACGTTCGGTTCTTGTTGTTGCCCCTTCCGAGAACAGATTCCCTTTCTCGCCCTATATGTGAGTCATTTCACTGTCGTCCTTTTGACAGATGCTTTTTGCTTGTCCGAAAATTGCAACTCTATGGCCCCACAGCTGGTTTGCAAAACGGTGACAGACGTCTAAATCACTCATTTTTACATGCCTTTCGTGGGTTCAGGAATAGAGGAAGCCCCGTAGGAGGTTTCAATTCGAGTACATTCGCGAAAAACCATTCCACCACCCCTCATAACGTTCGGGGTTCCCTCGTTACGCTCTGCATGGGTTTGAATCATTCGTTGTGATTTAAGAGAATTTTGAATACAGACACGCTGCTGAGTGAGTGGTCGTTGTAGCCGGCGAACAAATAGCTGGTGAATGGTTTTTGTAAGCCAGCGGTAAAGGCGAAAGAGGACGATCCGTGTCGCTGGTTTGTATTTATAGCAGGATAGGGGTGGGAAAATAACAAAATTACAATACTAACGTGTGTTGTTGCGTCTTTGTTTCTTGGAACGAAGAGTGTCGATGGGCTGAGAAGATCCGTATGTGTGTTTTTTTGCGTTTCGGAAGAATTGCTAACACAAAACCAATTTGCGGTAAATTAACAGCATTATATGTATACAACAAAGCGCGCATTTGTAATGACTTTCATTGCCGATACTCTAGTGTGTGTGTGTGTGGGTTGTTCATCCTTTATTTTTGTACTTCGGTTGGAGTTTTCCTCCATAATCAACATTCATGGGAAGCTTTCCCCCCCCCCTCGAATCTTCAAACTTTGCGTTATCATTGTTTTGCACGAAATTTCTACCCAGGCTCCCACTCTTTGCTCCTCTCCACCGCGAAGCACCGCGTTTCCGCGTTCCTCCTCGCTAACAAGAAAATAGCACTAAATCAACTTCATCAACACCACTTGATTGGTCTGGATGAAATTTGCATTTGCCCGGTGCGTGCCATTCGAAAATAGCAATCTCGTTATTCTATCGTTAATAAGATCATTATGCTTGTTCCCCCCCCCCTCCCTCCAACGTTTTCGTTCTTCACTTCTCCCTTCGGGAGCTTATGTTTTTGCCACTCACCGCGAATAAAGTACAAAAAAGCGTGACCGCGCGACACTCAACCATGCAAAAGCTACAGTACTCGGCTAATGACGATGATGACGGAGCATCGTACCGTCGATTTGGACCAACCGAACAGAGCAATGTTGGCGATGTAACTTGAAAATGAATTATGATTTTCCTTGGGGCACACTTTGCGCGACACACCGCACTCAAAACGGCGACGGTCAACAATAATAGCGTCACGACAGTAGAGCGTAATTTCGGCGCACAAATCGCAAGATGAATGATGTGTTATAAATGTTTAAAAACTTGAAATATTTCATCAATACACGATCTACGCGAGAAGCAGTACTGGCCAGGTTTCGGTAAATAGGCAGAAGCAGGATGCTCCAAAGATATCATCATGCATCATCATGTGCTGTACGGCTTTCCATAGTACAGCCTAGCATTGTGGTTGCAAAGTGTTTTCGCAAAGATCAGACAAGCACCCATCACATCACCACACTTGCCTTGCGAATTGTGATTCACTCCGGCTGAGGTTGAACATTGAGACGCGGCTGACGACAATAAAAAAAACAACAACTCTCGATGCAAAACAACCTTTTTACGTACGATAAATCATTTGCTTCTCTACCCGTAGCGCTGCTAGCTGGCGCCATTTTCGTGATCAACGTTTTCGCTATAAATTTGTTTTCATTGGCCGGAAAAAGAAACGAAAAGCCAAGGATCATGCTTCGTCGTTGCTGGTGAAGGATGCTCGCATATGGTCCTTCGTGCACCTTTCTGTTTCGTTGTTATTATTTTCCCTTTTTCCAAGATTTTTGTCGAACAAAAAAGTTGAAAGCTGATTATTTCCATTCGCTCTTGTACTGTGTGGAATCTTGAACCTCCTCCGTACGCTTGTCCCAAGCTAAACCGTAAAGGGCGTTAATTGAATTTAATCATTTCGGTATTTTCATCAAGCTCCGGTAAAGGGCACACGGTTTCCATGAAGCAGCAAACATAGGCAAAAACGAAAATGAAAGGGATTATAGACTTGTAGGCGGCCGCTTGCTTCTACTGAACCGAAGATGACTTTGCAATCTTAGCCATCCCGACTGCTAGAACGACCTAAGACGCGTACGATATTTATAGCCTCATTTCGATGGCCAAAGTGGATCTTAATTTGAGGAAATTAATCTACTTTTGTACCTAAAGCTGAGCACACGCTGCCGCTGAAATCATATAAACCATACAAACCACGTCGTCTACGGGGGTTTGGAGCTGTTGCCTAGCCTTAGTCTTACGGTAATCACACTGTTACGCGTTGCTTATCGGCACCATTCGTTCAGTTAATGTGTACGCGAAGGCTAAATGGCAAAAGTGGGTCCTTGTTTCCGGTAAAGCAACTACACCCTTATCGCATTTCCTCTGCTAACGAGCATTCGTGTTAAGCTTCCCGCTAAGCTTAGCGGAGCGATCTGAAAAAAAAAAAAACGAGACATTTTTTGTCGCTGCTGTAGTTCAAACTTCGAAGTGGAAAACGGCTTTCAACTGCTCTGGGTTTTGTATTTGTGGTAAAAGTTTGAGCAAGATAGAAGTTATTGTTTGGAGAAGTTTGTTCTTTACTTCGCCTTTACTTTGCTCGTCGTGTACCAAAAAACATGGCGAGCTTATCAACAAGGAAAAAAGTTCGCACTATTGTTAAAATACTCACTTGATTCTTTGTGTGTGTGTGTTCTTTGCAACTTGTGTAGTCACAAATATTGAACACTTTTTCGTTAGGGGTGTTTGGCAAACTTTTAGTTTGAAAGTTGTTATATGCACAGAAATAGAAGATAGTCAGCTAGATAGTGAAAACTGCGTCAAAAGAATTCTTCTCTACAACAATCGATATTTTCGCGCTAACTTGAGAAACCTTAGCTTTCATTTCAGTGTCTTGGGAACTGAGCAACAAGAAAGAAAGATTTAAAATTTCTCCTCGAATTCGGACGAACACCACCTTTCTGCAGACAAAAAAAAAGCTCACTTTAGAAGACGAAGATTGAGACATAACGTTCGTTTGCAGCGGCCATCTCTTGGCTCTCTTTTGGCCTCAGGCACGAGTAAACTATTATGTCTGTACTGCCGCCGAACGACTCTCTGGTGTACTTTAAAGAACTGGCGATCACAGAACACAAGCGAAGAAAAAAGTAGACAGCGCAGAAGAACGCAGACATTTAATAGCCCGGCGTTCCGGTACTTGGAAAGCTTTCCAAGCACGCCATTTTTTTCGGTGGGGTCGTTTAGATATTGCTGTTTTCTAACCGTGCGCGGTTTTAGCGTAGGATCACGGGTCGCTTACTTTACGACTATTGTGTGTGGTGTGCGGTACTGGGGTGAAGCAAATATTACGACTAGAGACTTGCAAGCCATTGAAGAGGAAATTGTGGATTAACGCGCGACAACCACAGACGACATCTTGCGGCAGGCCTGCTAGCAGCCTCGTTAAGTGTATGTGTCCAAGAATCGCAACAGTGGCTGTAATGGATGTGTCTTACCAAATCCTACCGAGCAAGGGAGAACGATTGTAATCTTACTGGAATTAGATTTTTCGTGAGAGTTTAGGCTTCTGTTTTATCATCATGCTTCTCTGGCCACTGATTTCACTTTCACATGATTGTGACGATAGCGTTAAACAAGTGTGTACAAGAACCACGGAGGAGGAAGTAAGGGAAATAATTTACCATATTTATTTGCAGATTAAGATTACTTTCAGCTGATATCGCCAGCAATTTGTGATTAACCCCTCTACAGTGTTCCTAGCACAAACACGAGCAGAATTTGGTAATGCGGTACTTAAACTATGCCTGACGTTCCTATCTGAATCACGAGCACTAAAACAGCAACCGTCTGAGACGTGGTGCATCTCCTTTTGCGGAACCGCTTGCCTGCACCTGTACGGAACCTGTACCGGTACCGAATAAACTGTTGGCCAAATTTCCTGTCTGAGTGAGCACAGATTCAGCCGCGTTACCTAGTAGATTGGTTGCACCACTCACTACTGTACCGGCCGTTTGTACAACGCTTCCAGCCGTGCCGAGGGCTGCGTTGGCAATGTTCCCAAGAGCCGTTCCGATGCTAGCACCACCTGTCGAAGAACTAGTCAGTCCTCCTCCAACGTTAGCATTCACACCTAATCCACCAACATTAAAGCCACCGGTCAGTGAGCCTCCGACCAGTGGGGCCCTGGTACTGGTGCTGGTTGCAGCTGTTGTAGTTGAAGTTGTGGGACTAACGGTGGTGGAGGTCGTGGTAGGTTGCGTTGTAGTGGATGTAGTTGTATCTACCGTTGTGGTAGTGGTTGGTGCCGGTGTCGTCGTTGTTGTAGTTGGACTTGTAGTGGTTGTTGTTGTAGTTGTAGGACTTGTGGTCGTCGAGGTGGTGGTAGTTGTAGTTGCTGCCGTTGTTGTCGTCGTAGTTGTCGCCGGAGTGAGTAACGCCGTGATTATCGACAGCAATCCGGGCGAATTTCCGGACAGTACGACCGACACTCCCGTGCCAGTGGACAGCGTCCATAGACCGGTAGTTGCATTAACGCTAATGGTCAACGATTGCGCCTCTGTTTGTTGGAGTAAACCGCCGCCCAGCAACAACACTAGCCCAAAAACCCTCAACAAACTTCTCGATGCGATGAGCTGCATCTTGGGTTCTTCGTATCAGCTTCACTTTATTAATGCTTTGCAAGCGACAAGTACAAGCACTATTTTATACCATCGAAACTGCCGTACCTCTGGCAATGTTTAGGCAGAAATGCCCTGAAAATGAGTTCAATTTAAACAACTGTATTATTTCCTCCGGGCAGCTATGAGCGAAAACCGAAACCTGGCACCAAGTGCACCATCAAAGGCTCTCCATGAAGCGCCACAAATATTCGAAAATAGATCAATGTCACACATGTACCATCAATGGCCCATTTTCGGCGCACCATCCAGCCGCGTGCTCGTAGTGTAACGTAAACGAGAATGTTCTTCATCCAGTCTTCTTAAGATAAACATTAGATCTACTACGTGGTACATGTTGTATAATGAAGAAACCATCGATGATCATAAAATAATGGCGCTTGTACGCATGCATCTGTGTTAAGCATGGGATATGTTATGTGAAAAACAAAACAACGTCACCACAAGCAGCACACCAGCCGAGCCGGACGTGTTGTGAAATTGTGCAGCTGTTTTGTGACACAGCGCTCGTTGTTTTGGAGCTAAACGTGTGGGTTGGGTGACCATTGAACATACGGTGACCCATTTTTTGTTTGGAGTCGTGTCTTTTACACTGCAAGCTTACAAATTAAGTCTTCCGTCTGCCACAATAGGTTTTTTTTTTATTCACCATGTTGACGTTTAGTTGATTAATATTTTAAATTTAATGTGGGTCAGAAAAAGAATAGTTTGAGACGATCACAGCACAGTTCGAAAAGTAAATACATTCGACAGAATCGTTTTTGTACCTAAGCCAATTGTCAGAAAGATCGTACATTCTTTTCACTCGTTTACAATTGATTTCTTTCTCACGCCACACGCGCGCTAAGGTTCCCGAAATTCCTCACCATATAATATGCTTTCGGAGCATTATTTGGCCAAAATTTACCTCACCATCACCGAAATTCAGTTATCTCCTGCCTAAACACAAATACACAGCCGCTCACTAAAGGAGCCAAGTGGAAAAAAGGAAAAAAAGAGCACACTTTATTCGAAACACTTTACCAAAACCATGTTGGCATTGCTTGTGCCAATATTTATCCTTTCCATCACGCGGGGGCTAGCCTCGAGGAAAGCAGACAAAACCATTTCACCGTGAGAAAAAGAGACGGCGAGTGGGACAACGGGATGCAGCTCGCCTTCCCGGTTTCCCTCCGCAATACACCATCCCCGCTATTGTCAATGTTCGCTTCCTCCGTTGTTATCCGTTCCCCTTGTCCCCGTATAGGTTCGTCCGGGAAAAACCCGCAGTTTCCCGCGTGTGTTTCCTTTTTATTATATCGCGCGCATCGCCCAGAGCCGTTTATTTTTCGTCGCTGATTTCCATGCCTCGGTTTTCCGCTCGACTTTTTCGGACGACCGCCAACTGTGCTCGATATGATACGTACGCTACGAGCAAAAAGCCCCACCCTTCAGCTAAACCTAAGTAGGATGTTGTTGGGATGGGAAGAGACAAAAAAAAAACTACTGGTAACGGGCAAGCTTGAGCTTTGCCATTGATGTGCAGCATGCGCGACTACACCTTTGCCGTGGGTCGAATCCTTTCTTGCTACCCTGATGATGTTGGGTATGGTGAGCTTCAGCAGCCGAACCGGGCTTTTTCTGCTGATGGCCGTTATCGGATGGGGGAAAATGGGAAGCTTACCATTGCTCGAAGAAAACCGGTACGAAACAAGATGAAAATATTAGACCCACCAAACAAAAAAAATGGGTTGAAACAACTCTAACGGTCTTAACGACACACGACGACATAAGACGAGGTGCGACGGGAGCGATCAATCCTTGTCTGGGAAAGAAGGAAAGGATTCTCTGCCGTTCAACAAGAAGTCGGCTTTGGTGGCACGAAAAGTGAAAGGAGACGCCTGGTAAGGCGTGGCAAATCTCTCACTTGAAAAGTATTCAAAACCTTGCCGACGGCAACGGGTGTCGATAAAGGCGTTAGTTGGCTTCAGTTTAATATGAAGCGCTGTTCATTCATTTCTTTTGTCAGCGTTCGCACGGGAGCTAGTTTGTATGTGTCTTCCATACGGAAAACGCTTGTACCCTAAGAAACATCCTTGACGAAGCCATTCAGCTCATGCGCTTCGGCTTGGCTGGTTTTAATCGGGTTGAACTTTGGTCGCAGGTTTGCGAAACGGATTGCCAACCCTAAACCACCAAGAGTGGCTAAAATGTTGCTTGCCAACCTTCCTGTTTCTGGTGCCTTTTGCATGAAGCCGACAGTCAAGTGACACACCACCACGTGTCCCGCACAGACGGTACAATGGTGCACAAATTAACGGCAAACTTTGTCGTGTCGTAATAGCCTTGCGGCGAGATGGTGGCTTTGGAAAAAAATTCCTCGAAGTAGAGTGAAAAAGTTTGTGCCCATCCCGCCGGAGAAAGGTTGACGGACGAAGCAAGGGCTATGGGAGTGTAACGAGATTGATTTGCCTCTTATCGTTTCGGTTAATTCTCGTCTGGGTAGGAAGCATCTTTTGTGCGACGATGCGAAATTAATTTATTCGATAAATTTCATTCGAATCTGTAACCGAAGGGTGCCTTATATTTAATAAAAGTTTTATGGAAAAGGCACTCATTGGTTTGTTAAAAAAATGTTTGCTAATTTATTTTTTCAGTAGAAATATTTTGAGGAGTTTCGTCATGGTTGAATAGTTTTTCTATTAATGTTAGAACAATGCCAAATTATCGAAGCATCTTTCAACCATAAATTCAATTTATGGAACAAAATCCACAAATAAAAGAGGTAATATTTTGATATATGTTACAACGTGTCACATGCTCGTACACTACCAGCGATGTGGAAAATTGTACGCAATAAGTCTTAAGCAAAGCTTCCATTCTTCCTACGTTTAGAATACCCAAAATTAATTAACTAACCTAGAGGGTGACAAAACCATCGATCTTGCTACTTGCTGCTCCGTCCTTGGGTTACCGAAATGACGACCGGAGAGGTTAACAAGTGTACAATAAATTTCCCGAACACACAGATCCTTTCAACCGTTATCATTGTTGGGCGTGAATTCTGAACACAATAAAGAAACCCATGAAAAAAAACTCGTACCAGAAACTACACGCGGTTGATAACCTTGTCCCAAATCTTACTATAAAACTGGAAGTGGAAAATGCTTTCTTTTCTGATAACCTCTGTAACCTCTCATCCGTCCTATTATTCATTTTCCTTTTGATGGTGCATCCGACCGAGTTTTCAAACAGTTGCTACAATTTGCTCGTCTCACGCGTTGTATTTGTGATAGGAATCCTTCGTGGAAAGTGTCATTTCCCGCCGGACACGAACGAAGGAAAGGCAAATCATTCAAATTCTCAATTTGATAGTATTGCAGTAGAAAAATACACACGCTCGGAAATCGGCGAAAAAAGGAGCGCTTGAATGAATATCCGATTGTGTTACAACGAAACTACTCGGGAAGCCATAATTTGTAATCCGACGTTCACTGCATCCCGGTAGCGTAACGATGGAGTAATCCATTGCCGATGGTTACGGGGTTTGTGGGTAAATAATCGATCCGATTCGCCGAGAGCTGCAGCTTCCGCCTCGTACAATGTTTTCGTCGAGAAGAAAGGAGGCCAAGTTTAAACGGAATTGCTGGTACCGAGTGTGCAAATATGCAGGAAATATAGAGCAACCCGGCAGAACGTCGTACACTGCACGCTGATTTGTTCAACAAACAAATGCAGAATGGCGGTGCAATGAGCTTTGGGCATGAAAAGAGAAACAATACCTATGCAGGTACGGGTTGGAAATAAATCAAAAGAAACTGTGTTGTGTCAGGTCTATGGAGCAACGAAGCAATTATGTTCAATTCTACAAAAAAAAGTTTTCATTCCCATAAACCTGCTTGTATTCGCAAACCTTTGCACATATACACAGAGAACTGTACCGATAGCCGTTTGTTGGAATCCTTTTTGCCGCAAAAGTGCGCCATCTCGGTCATGAAGGCACATTCCATGGCAATGGTCCAAAAAATCAGTGCAAGGTCAGCCGCTCACGAAACGCGATATAGATTTCATCGTAGTTTTTTATTATTTTGCTTCCCACCACTGCGACTAGTTTTGCTCACATTTTTTGCAAGTAAAAAAAAAAATCAGTTCGTGGTCGAATTTAGTATACGCGCAATTTGTTCTCGGGAGTTGCAGAAATGGTCGTCGTGACACCAGTCCCACACACTCCAACGCGCTTTGCGAAAACGAATGGCTGTGCACTGGTATGGCTGTGAGAATGGTTGGCCAGCATCCAAACGCTCGTTTCCGATTATTTTCTTCCATTTTTTCTTGACCTGATTATGGAATGCCGCATCAAATATTCCAGCACCGCAGTTAGTCACCGACGTGGACGCGGCCGGAAACCATCTTGAAGAAAAATATTCGCCAAAAAGCCTTTCTCTTGATCTCTTTCTCTCCCGCACTCAAGTGTTTTTCTCACCATTCGCCCTGTCCCGGGCTAGGTGACAAAGAGAATCACCGTTAGAGGATGATAGCCTTGAGGGTTGGAAAATTTATAACGATGATTTAATCCCACCCACATTCTCCACCCCCCCCCCCCCCCCCTATTCACCATGTTTTTTTTTCTTAGCCGATCTTTGATACTGAACTTGAGGTTGGAAGCGAAATTCGTGCGGCGCGCAACGTTGTTGCAGCCACACGCAGGAATCCCGATATAAATCGACATAAAAATAAAGCACCCCCAAAACCCGGTGATGGTGAATCATTTTAATCCTATCCGAGTGTGGTTTTCTTTTTATTGTTCATTTATTTTCCATTTGGTCGTTGGCGCTATTCGTGCGAAAAGGAAAGATATGTACTTAACGTGTTATATTTATTATTACCCTTCCCGGGGCGGCAACAGTCGGGCAATGTGATTAGGATTTGAGAATTACGATCGATTCCGGTGGTAGAATAAAAGATACAAACGCCTTCGGACCGCCCACAAACATTCCCATCGTTACTGTGGCCACTGTCGCATTTTATTGTCCATTCCGGCTTGCAAACGAACCGTGTCCTTGAATTTTACCCCTTTTTCAGCTCGATCGGAGGCTGTGGGATGACCATAAACAATTTATTTGGTGAACCGGAAACGTTCACTTCAAAAGACGATTCTGAAAAGGAAATACATTGCTTTTTCTTTTATTAAAAAGCTCTTATTGGCAGTTAGGTGTTTTATAGCAAACATTGTGCTTATAGTAACATTGTACTACTATAAACTGCACCGAAAAGAAATGTAGAAAACAAGTTTAAAATACAATATTTTATCCGCCACCAGGCGCCTCCATCGATCTACTATATTTAAATTAATGTCCATCGCTTTTCAAAGTCAGTACATTTTGTGGTTTGTCTTTGATGCTTATCATCGAACAACAGCCTAAGCCAATTGTGAAATATTCCAATTTGCAGCCATTTTCGAACATCCACAAATCGCATTCAAAACCCATAAATATTGAACCTCGCAAAACGAGACTCACCCGCAGTAGAGTCGGCCGATCGGACCGGATGCGTATGTGACCAAATTTCGGTTATTCTTCAGAATAGTCTGTGGTTGTAACAGCGCAACGGCAAACAATAAGGACCTTTTTGATCGTACTAAATGTTTTGTTATGTGTGGTGGTGAGCTCCAAAGCAAAGATTCCCAAAAAATAAATGAAACCGGAAACGGAAACCCTGCTACACCGATTTTCTCTTTTCACTGCCATAGAGCGTCTTTTTGGTGTTTGTTTGGTTTCTCTTCTTCTGCTTTGGGCTTTGGGGCAGTAAAGTTTTTCCACGAAACTTTTGCCTAACTTTCGATCGCTGACCGCGTGCAGGAAACGTACACATATACTGTTGGATAAACTTTGGGGGCCCAAAAGTTTTCAAACAGTGTAAAAGCCTAACAAACGGTAGCTAAGCGAAAGCAAAAGGAAGACAATTAAATGCTTAGACAAACTTAAGCAACGGTTGTGCGCCTAGTGCTGCATCTTGCCGGCATTCATCAATCATGTAAGAAACGTTGTACAAAATGGCGCGTGTATCGTTTTTTTATGTTAGTAGCTCTATTGCTCCCATGAAACTGTTGTCCTGGGCACAACGGAAAGCACAGACCGAAATGATTAAATTACTTCATTTTCTTAGTCAAGCCGTTTCGTTCTCGTTGGTTTGCCGTTCGGTACGATCTGTCTATCTACGCTTTTGCTTCCCTCACTTACCAGATGAAAGACGATTTGAGACGTTTTTTATTCGGAGTTATTGTACCGTATAGCATCCAGCACCGGGTTTGTTAGTCAAAGCTTTAGCTTCATTTATTTATTTCAGCTCAAGAAAAACACATTCTCGCTTCACTGACTAACAGGCGGCAGCAGCATTCTTTCACATGTAAGGTATGATGTGTCCGTCAAAGGCACCACCACTTGCTTAATGGAATGGTACGCATTTTTGGGAAAGGATTCGCAAGGAAGCTTGTACGTCCATACGATCGAGCAGTGGTGAAATCAGAACCAGTAACAATAAAAAATCACACACAAACAGAGTAAATAGACATTTCTATCTTCCCCAAAGCCGACGCCACGATTCTCCGGTGCGTTTATTTTGGCTCTGCACAAAAACTCCACTCAACTGCCTGCCGGTTCCGAGGTATCCAAATAGGAAGCAATGGAGAGGGTATGTAAAGAACCAGCGGTACTCTTGGTAGTGAAACTTTTGTTCCTCAACGTTGAAAGCAAAGCATCTTACCGCTTCAATGGGTTACGATTCCATTGAGCAATTTACAGCTTTCTTTCTTTTCTTTTTTTTTTTTTGCTTTTTGGGGCACATAATTTTGTGAAGGGAAAAGATCGATTAGATCCCAGGGCGCGCAAAAGGCAAGCCAACAACACAGTTTGTATGATTGCATTAGTATTGTTTTATCGATCCAATCGGCTAGATGGACGACGACGCGCCCAACATGGATACCGCAATTTTCTCCAAATATCTAGCCAACCTGTCCAATCATTTTAGAAAGTTGCTTTTGTAGAACAGGTAGATTTTGAAACAATTTCGCAGAGAGCGGCGAATCCGTTCCGCTTGAATCGACCAAAAGTGCGACTGACTTTTTATTAGATTGTACTGCGAAACGGCAGCCCTCTTCACCGGAATCGATTGACGGGTTTTAGTGGGTAAGGAAAGTCGGTCGGCCTTTTTTATGTACGATCCCTTCCTTAAGCCTAGCTTGGTTGGTTGGCCTACTGTTCATTCGTACCAGACCGTATCCGGCACTGTTTCGTCCCTCCCAATCGCGCAGTTAATTTATCGGCAAGTTTGGTGTAGCATTAAAAATCCTCGCGACCCTTTACCGATGGCGGCCTATTGGGTGCAAGGGTTTTTACTTCGAGAACCGTTCCCGGAACAGCTTGTAACTTTGACTTTTTTTTGCGTTTGTTTGGGTGTGTTTTTACAGCGTTTAGTAAAAAGAAGTCGAGTGAGCCTCCGCCAATCAACGACCCATTTCATCCATTCGCTTTCGTGATGGCATGTCGGGTGAAATTTCCTTCGACAAATTTATGAGTTAATTTGAAATTCATTCACGTCGATGGCAGTCAGTCAATGGTGGTTGGCAGATTGAAATTAGCCTGAAATAAATCAATGCTTCCTCGGTTTTACTCTTTTTTTATTCGAGGTTTTATTGGTTTTGTGGTGTAGGTTTTTTCTTTTTAATATAAATTCTATTCAATGTTGTGACTTTTCTTGTTCTGTTTTATTGGAGCAATAAATTAGCTAACAAAATAGATGCTTGCAAATGTGGAGTATTTTTTTAACTTTGAAAAGCTATGTCATTGAACAAAATTTGGCTGATTTATAGTCAACAAACCAATCACATTATTTGATTAAATTGTTGAGGGGAATGATTTCGAATAAATCATTTCATTTACATATTTTTAACATATTAGCAAAAACGTAAAATGCGCACCTTCTTGTGTATATATTGCGTTACATTCAATCCATTTGTATCCTAGTCAAGCAAAAAATAAACATACAATCTAATGCCATCATGGAACATTTCCGGCTGATGTTACCCCGACAACATTCCATTCTCTATTCGTACATTCCACCCGCAAAAATGCACTTCTATTCCACCGTGTGATAAACAAACGGGCAACGCCCTTCAAACGGTTGAACAAACTGTACCTGTTTTTCGCCGGCACATTATTTGCAATACTAAAGCGCTCTGATTTCTCTTCTATTTTGATTGCTGTTTATGTTGCACTCGAAAGCCTTAAAACTAAATTTCAACTCTTAAACCACGCTCGTAAGTAAACAGTGTCCCTCCGCAGTTTCGCAACATTTTCTGACGTCAATTGCGAAAGACTATCTATTCGGAAAGGTTTTTGTGCACACAAAACGATCCCAGTTCTTCAAGATAACTGGTACCTGGCTGATAATGTTCAATACGGTGGCAATTCGGAGAAATATTTCATTGAAACATTTCGTAGAAATGCCGTCGAACCGAGCGCAACATTCAGCCCCCATCCATAACCAGGCGCCTCCATCCAGATTTTCGATGTGAACGATGTCTCCTTTTGGGGTAAAAAGGCGATCTCTAACGCATTTTGTAGTCAGTTGCTCTCTTTCTAACTCACCCGCTCTTTACCATCCCAAAAGCATTTCTCTACAGTCGGAGGCGAGGTAGTAATCGGGAAGGTGGTAATTGTTTCACTTTCATCTGACGGGCTACTTTACGGTGAAAATGTTGCATCCAGCTGTCAGCTTCCATTAACCTTAGGCCGTTCCCCGGTTCATGCGGTTTGCCACCTTTCGTCCCATCCGGTCTTTCGCATTCGTCGAAGCTGACTTAAACAACCACCCCGAAGTGAGCTGTCATTGGAGAGATGCGGCTTTCTAGGTGCTCGTTTAAGTTGGTGACCGGGTAGTGAGAGAGAGAGAGAGAGAGAGAGAACGATCGGCCAGAATATTAAAGCACGCTGTGATGCTTAACATTGCTGTGTTTAGGTTTGACTTTCATTGCGTGCTTGTCATGCCAGCTACGATACTGTTTAGCTATCGTCGTTAACGGTTAGGAATTTGTCTGAACCATTTAGTTTTCCCAACTGCCTTGGATATTTCTAATGATGATATCTAAACTAATTGATTGCTGCTTTCTCTTTCTAAAGTTTGTTTTATGTAACTAAACTAATCGAAACGGTGAATCATCTAGTGTACACTCTACTACACGCTCTACTAAAATAATTCACGCACACACCCAGAAAGCTCTTGTGCTTGATTGACCTCGATCGCTCACCTTCACTACCGCTGCATGTTACCGAAAACATTCCAATGCTTTTCGATTTATTCGAACGCTCAGCATCACCACCGTCTAGTTTATTTATTTTTGTGTTTTGAGGTGCGAGTGTTCAGACGAGATCACGCATTTGATCGTATCGCGTGAACAATTAAATCGAACGTTCATTGTCCTCATGTAACGTTTTAAATCAGGCAACGGTATGCTCTGCTTTATGCAATTCAATTCAACCTAGTTCTGTGAGACAATTTTTATGAACTATTTATTTAGTTTAATTAGTGAGTTGTTGGAACAATTTCAAGCGTATGATTTCCACTAATAAAACTGTCTAATATTGTCTGTCTGATAATATTTACGAAATGAATGCAAATTAAACAAAACATCATTTATATTTCAACGGTAAGCGTTAGGTGACACAGTTTAACTGTATCTCCATGCTCTCTATCTATTAAATATTTACATTGTTTCTGTGCTCTAGAGCGTTCTGTTGAAAATTGCTCCACCAGCCGTTACAGCCGCAGTTTGTTTTCGGAAAAAAGTAAATCCACACACTACTGCAGTGCAAATTAAAGTTTTGTATTTTTGAATGTCAAGCACCATCTGTAGCGTTTCATAATTTATTACATTACCAGCATCCAGTTCAAGGTAAACGATTTTAAGTGTGTTCTGTCTATGGAAAGGGAAACAACGAACAAATTTTTTATGGCTCACCATTAGGATCCTCTAGTGATTCAGTTTGTGTGGCAATCATGCCTTTTAAAACATAACGATCGGTATTTTTTGAATGCTAAATGCTTTCTAATGTAAATTGTATTTAAACAACTGAGCTGTTTGTTAGACTTTCAAAGCCTTCCACGTTCATCGGTTGTTTGGTTCGTTTCCATTTTTATGGAAATATGAGTTTTTATCATTTCCAAAACTGGAAAACATACAATATCACATAGCCAATCGTGGACATAGCGATTCATGTAAACACAAACATCGTTACGCACGTTTGATTACATTAAAACGAGCTCGGAGCTCATCGGTCGCCTGTCTCAACACGCCAGCGAACATGTTTCATAAATATTCATTAGCACGGTTAAGCCTGGTGCGCTCGGTGGACCTGCTGTGGACCATTCGAACGTTGGCTCGTGGCGTTAAGAATCAATTTTGCGACAACATTTAAACGTCCATTGCCCATGCCTTTGAACTATGCGGTGCCCATTCATTGAATGTATTTGCTCACATCGATTTCTCATCACTCGTCAGAATTTACTATGTACCGGGGATGGGGTGCGGATTGCCAATGAATAAACATTTCACTTATTTATGAGATGAATCGTTAATCGATCGCTAGCTGGATCTGCTGTTACATCTCTTGCTCAGCTGGTTATGAGGGCAAGCATATCGGAAACTTTATCCAGAGGGGAAAAAAGTACATAATAAATGCACCGCCACACGTTAGCTCAACAATAGTCCAAAATAACTTCCAACATTTTATAGCCAAAAACATGAATCACCAGGCGTCTCCACCGTCTCGGCGTGTCGGCTAGAACCACACAAAAGACAATATTGCATTTGGCAAAAAGTAAAACCTGCAGACAATTGACAACTTGACACTGAAAAAAGGTGGCAAGCAAGCAAAACGCAAAACCTGTGCATATCTGTACGTGTATTAGCATTTGGCAGCTTGCCAACAAACAAAAGTCTACCCATTTCGCAACGATTCGTCGTTTCATACGAACCTGGCCGGTCTTACTGGCTGCTTGACATTGACAATGACACTGAAATGGTCATATTTTTGCCGCTTTTCGAAGCTATCGCGTGTGACACCCGCTGCTAAGACGCTACCATATCCACATTGGTTGCAGTCGTCCAATAATCGAATCCACTGGCAAGAGAACGGAGGGTAGAAGCGTGAGCGAGCATGGGAGGGAAAATAAAATTCTGAAACATAAAACGGAAACATTGGTTTTTCGTTTTCAACGCATACGCTAGTGTAAGAGGCTAGGTTCCTGTTTAATGGTCGAATACAGAAGAGCCTTTTTCTGTGCATAAAAATCCATCTTTCACGCTTGTATACCATAAGTGGCTAAAACAGAAGCACACACCATACTGGGTACAGGGGAACATTTCACCTGCCCGCCTCCCTTGCCTCTAGAATCCGCTCTGCTATAAAATATGTTATTTATGCTCGTTACTATGGTGCGCCAGTATATGTTGGGCTATTTTGTCCTTTCGATTCGATGCCGATGGCATGCATCGAAGCTCACTGTATGAAATATGCAGATATGTGTCCCTTGTCCGGGTTGTTCCGATGTTTTGTCCCTTGCGTAGGTGATATATTGTAATGATGGCAAAAATGTATGCAAATTGAGCTGCTAGACACAGCAGAGCCTTGAGTGCTATAAATAATAGCACTATGAATGATACTTTCACAAACAATTTTCCATTTTTGGTGCATGACATATGATTCACTGGAAAACAAAAGTATTCTTTAATGTGCGTTTAAGTATTCCTTGTATGAAATGGGAATTTCAGTCACGAATATCTTCAAAGCAGACGCTTTTTGGAACCATGTATATTCTATTATTTATATGTATTTGGTAAAAGAAAAAGCTTATTTGGTTTGTTGCACTTATCCATCATTCGCCAAGGTTAAAGAAATAACGAATTGGCCAGATGTTCATCGACAACATCCGCTTCTCTATTCCTTTTACGCTCATTTGATCGTCCTTTGATAAAATTGTATACAATACGTTAAACTTCCAAGTTTATTTTCTTAAGGCAGATCGAGCTGCGTATACAAATTATTTATTCCTGAGATAATATTTAGCATCTTTTTACACCAAAACTTCAAGCTTAACCCTCCATTTCTATTCTATAAATTTGCATCTCAAATTTGCTACGATTGGAAACGGCATTTTATAACTTCTAATTAGTTTTTAATCAGTGTAAACGACATGTAGAAATTTGTTTTGGAATGCACTCTTTCACTTTTCTGGGTGTAAACATTTAAAAATAGGCTTCCAATTTTTTTTCGATACCTACATGCCTCACATTCTTGGCCACATTCTTGTGCCAAAATGAATCCCACCCATCACTTAACAGTAAAGCGGCTGGCGGAAACAGAACCAGACACTAATTACCCACCTATCGCTTAAAGCATATATTATTAGACACATTAAAAACAACCACGGTACACGGTACGAATTTGACAGTCGGATCAATGTCTTGGTTGCTTTCTTTTAGAAAAAAAAAAGATAAGGATTTAAGCGGGTTTTTTGGGCAAGAAAAACGTTTCGAACATGTGGGTTTATGGGACCGACCAAACACATCTTTCACACGTGCCGACATTTTGGCCTTTTGATCAGTGGTCCAAGACAGTAGCGTAGCGGGTGGGTAAACAAATTGGGATTTGTTTTTTTGTTAATGAGAAATTATGATAGAAAACTGGTAAAATTATTGGAAAAAAGCTTTTCTTTTTACTAAATTCTAACACCAAACTCCTCAATTTCTGGAGCTTTTCTGATTTTGCAACAAAACAGAAGGGTAATTATAATCGAACAGGGCTAGAAAGTACCTTATTCTCAAGAACGTGTCACCATCGTGCACGTGTGCGATCAACTTTTCCCCTTCACGAACGGCTGTTGGTGGGTCGACAGAAACGTTACGATCGTGATAAACTTTCGCATTTTCTGACACATTACTTTGAAGAACTTTTTCGTACGTGTGAACGAGTCATTCGCGCTAATGTTTCTGCTCAACGTTGTTTTTACGTTGACTTACACGTAAATACAACAGTGTCACGTTGCGTGTAAAGCTAGTTTGATCGAATATACTCTCATGTTGTTTTTAGAAAATTGGACACTTTTTTACAATTTCGATTTCGATATTCTAATTGGGTTAGTTAACGATAATATTGTCGAATTGTAATGCATTTAATGATGCCATTCTGAACAATCTTCTTAGGCTCGCATTAGAATATTCTGTAAATATTCCGAATTACTAGATTTGCACATAAAATAAATAACTTCCATAAATGAATAGCGTGTAGTAGTATTTATACCATTTTAAGGATGCTAGACACCTTTAGAAGATTGTGTTTACACTCTTCCCTCTAGACTAGACAACGGGTAGAAGTATTTCTCTCACCCTAGCCAACCCACCAAAACGCCTCCTACTGCATCTGTTTTTGCTTTTTAAGTGCATTGTGTGCATCTGCACCATAGCCATATAGATAGTGTTGTGATATAACGGAACAGAAAAGATGTAACCATATCACCACGTTTCCATGTCAATTGCTTGCCCCATTATTCGCTGATTGTGTCCGCTATGTTTACCTTCATCCGCCATCGCCCCTCTTCATTCAAGCTCCATTTTCCACCGTAGCTCATCATGCATCCCTTTTGTTGTGCTTTAACGCCCGTTCACACGTGATCCGAGTCTAGATTTATTTTTTTCTTTCTTTCAACCCTTCTTCTCCCCGCATTCAATGACATTGTTGCACCGTTTCGGGGGATGATCGATCGGTGATTGGCAATGATGTGTGCACCCCGCTGATGATTCGTGCTGATTCACCACGATTACTTTGCCACGTGCTAAAATCGCTTATCGCACATTTGATAACAATAAAAAAACCCCCCGACTGAACACAAAAATCAAATACTTTATAACATATACACACCGTTTTCGTTCAACACCGACTCGTTACTTTAACTTCTGCAATAACAACGTGCACACACATTCAAACTTCGTACCACTGTGTAATGGCTTTGTAATGGATGTCACTCTAACTGTGCTTTTTTTCCACTCACACACAAACTCACGCGTACCTTTATGCGCCACACTAACGCGATAACGTAATAAAAAAAAAATCCTGCTCTCGATAACACGATTCAACAAAACGATCAGAAACGCGCAAGGATAAGTTTGACAGCCGTCATCATCACGATAGCGGTGGTGGAGGTGGATCAGGCGGTGGTGGCACCGTCAGCACATCATCATCCAGCGGCCAATCGTCCGGAAGTTCCGGTTCCGGTGCGGTTGGGCATTCTACAGCAACCGATGGTGGCAGCAACAGTGGTGGTGGTGGTAGTAACGGGCAAAATAACAGTGGTGGTAATGGTACGGCAGGCTACTCAATCGTATCACAACATCAGCCGCTAACTAAACCGGAGCGTCCGAACAGTTTGGGACCTTCCAAGCTTACGCGACGGATTGTCTGCTATCATGGCGATGGTTGTAAGTATGATCGGAACAAGGTGTATTTTAGGAACTTTCACTATTATTCTGCTTCGTATTCGAGTGGTAACCAATTCACAAACCTGTTAGAAGTTGAGGTAGAATAATAAAGGATGTTTGAATTATAAATTGTGTAAAAATTTACAGAAGAAAAGAGACATAAATAACAACATTTAGAACGTATGATAAATCATACAAAAATCAAGCAAAGGTTCTGTATGTTTACTTTTGCATAACAAAGTGTTTTTTCCTTCAATCAATCAATTTTTGGTCTCTAGAAGATAGTATATTGTACTAAATCTGTACTAAAGTTATACTAAGCCGTCGTTGTTTGAAATAACTAGTGTTGTCTCCAGCATTTTTATGTAGTTCTTGTGTATGTATTTTTGCTACTATAATGTAAAACTTTTTTTGATATAATAATGAACTGAACTGCAAAGCAATTAACGTAAGGTCGTGCAAAACGTGTCTTTCAAAATGTGTAAAAACGTCTAGAAACCCGTATTTCGAAGGCGTAACGATTGCAACTAATTTTTTTTATTATTTTTAATCGCTCTCTCTCTCTTTCTGTCTCTCCATCTGCACCAGTTCAAGATAATCAAAGGAAAACACCACCGCCGGCCAATGATGGCCAACAGCACCAGCAGCAGCTGCAGCACCATCAGCTGCAACAGCAAACGCAATCTCTACAGGCGCAACATCACCACCAAGCGCTCCAGCAGCAGCTTCAGCAACATCACCAGCAGCAACAGCAGGCCCAACAGCAACAGCAACAGCAGCAGCAAGCTCAACAACAGCTTGGTCAGCACGGACAGCACGGGCACGGCCATGGACACGGGCACCATGGTTTACCGAATCACATCGTGCTGTCGGAGTTGCCGGAACCACCGATACCGGTGTCGGAGATTGGTCCTATCCCACCGCCGCCCATGTTCTCCACGCCCAGCCCAACACTGGCCGGGACGCGTTCGCACGGTTCCGGTGGAAGCGTAGGCATGGGCAATAGTGGCGGTGGCAGTAGTAGCGGCGGTGGCATTACAGGCGGAGGCCAACCACCGAATGTGCATTCCACTAGTAGCAATAGTAGTATTATGAATAACATTATACCGTTAGATATGAACGATTACGACTACGACGGTAAGTACAGTGAATGTATGTAGAAGCGAACGAAGAAGAAGGAGTGTCTTTGATATAGTTCATCTTAGTAGAAATTCTTCATTACACCTAGTACGAGTAGTGATGTATAGCATGTGGTTTTAAGAACTACGCGTTCGTACTCCTAGCCATTCTTTGCCAACTTCACAGCTGAAGTATGAAATTCCCTTCCCATCCTAACGGCCTAACAATGTTCGTTGCCGTTGTTGCCGAAAGCCGAAAATTGAAAACACATCACACATATCGCACAAGCCTTAAGCGTGCTGTAAAAATGTCCTCCGTTCATAATGAAACCTTGCATATCTTGCTTTCTACTGTGCACGTCCTATGCCATGTGTGTGTGTCCATGTTTGGCGCTGCTTCACCATCATCAACAATGCAAAATTGCACACTAACGCTTTCTGGTCGACACTCTAACGCACCGCCTGTGAGCATGCTGTTGATATCCTTTGGGTGATTGTGCTTCGTTGACAACACAGCATCATTTTCCGGCACTGCTATGCCCAGTGAACCGTCCACACTGACAGTAAAGTTGTTCTATATTGAGTGGCAGTAGAATGAGATCTTCTCGGATACTCTTCTAATTTCTTTTAGTTGTTTAGAAGGTGACGGTTTATAGAAAAAAGTGCACAAAACAAGTCCACCGTGTACCACGACACACTCGCATTGGAAGAGATGTTTCCTGCGGTCGTGTAACTCAGCACCGAAACTCTCTGGTGTGAGACCACAGCATCAGCAGGTCACGCAATTTTGGTTTTTATTCTTTTTTGCTGCTGCTGAAAAGTTACGCAACAAACAGGATGTTTGTGGTGGTAAAGCGGGTCGTCCATCGAAGGGGAGTTCGGCTTTGGCGATGGAATGTGTAAACCCTTAAAGTATGGAAGTGAACTCTCTTTTGACAAGAGGTTCGGTTCCACCAGTTTCTTGACTAATATTGGTAGATTAAAGTTTGTGCAAATAGCCTACAGATGTGTGTTTTACTACCGACGTAGCGGTTTAGAATCTTTGTGGAAATAATTTCACTCAAGTTAAAGAAGCTCTATTTATGATTGCTTTAAGCTTTAGAATGTTGGATTAAAGTGGGACAAAGTATAGAAATAAATTATTCTTTTTCCTGTGTACCATCGCCAAGAGGTCAATGAGGTAGACAGACACCTTAAGATTCTGGCTACGGAAAACAAAAACAGTGCAGCAAAAATATAACTAAATAAGCTCAAATTAACTCGACACTCTGGTTGAAAATAAACCATCGACGTCAGTGAATGAATGAAGCCGAAAAAACCCTTCTACCGACGGATGAGTTTTCCCGCGGTGTGCGAACACCACTACACTGCGCGCAATCGTGTGCACGTTTCTCCCGGGTTTTGCAAACCGTTGCTTATCTTTGCCACTGACGCATTTAACCGTTCGTCAGACAAAATTCGCACGCAAACACATCTCTGCGTGTAAAGGAGTTTGCAAAATTTCATTCCAACACTCCCTAATAGATACCACTTTCCCAGCTTCTTTCCGGTATGAGAATGGAGTGTTGCCACAAGGAGACACTGGCACTGGAAAATTGCAGACACGGTCGAAATATCGTAACCGTCACGAAACAAAACTTCCCCAGGAACGAGTGACTTACCGTCTAATTACACTTCATCGCTTCACCCGAGGTTTAGCCGTGTTTTCACGACGGGATGGTACAACGTGTAATACGCTGCAGCAACCGGAACAACCGGAACTCAGTGAAACAGGTGCTACCTGGTGCTTGTTGGTATGCTGCCAGTTTGTTGTAAATTTAGCCTCGACGATCTGCGGCTAATCAGATTCACCCAGACACACGCTAATGAATATACTTACCTATCGCGGAGCTGGAAGAATGTTTTCCATTTTCCATCCTTTCCGGAAGAACCCAGACCCTCACTTCCGGTCGGTCGGAAGTTGTTTTTGGGTATATTTCGCGCGTAGCAAATTTTCGTTTCGTTTTTTTTTCTCGCTCTGCACGTGAGTTTATTATTTTTAATTTTCCTTCGGCAAAACATACATCCACAGGGCGTCGAGTGAAAACATGTATTTGGGGGAATGTTGTTCAATGAATGAAACACCCGACTACCGGACCGGTCCCTCCTTGACCGTGGCAATGTATGCACCCGTGAACTGTAGTGTGTGCTTTTGCTGTATTTAGCAAAGCGCACCCATTTGATGAATGAAATAAATAAAAACGTAAAGGAAAACTGTCCGTTTAGCAGTGCAAAAAAACGCGTCGTATCGTGTGGCATTGAAATTGGAGTCTGTTTTTTGTAACCACACACTACGTCAATCGTTCGTTGCACATTTTAACCCAAGGAAGGAAGAAACGACTGGTTTTCTGTCTGGGGTGTTGTTTTTTACAAATTACAGCAGCAGCAGCGCAGTATCTCGAAATGTCGTCACAAAGGCGCTCTTTACGGTGTTTTAGGGGAGGGTTTGGAGAATGCTTTTCCGCGCCATCACGTCACATTTAATCCGGCATTAAATCATTGACTATTGAAAATTTGGAACGAGTGGCAGCATTCGAAAGGGAAGACTCACATGGTGATGGCAGTGAATATCGTTCGTTTGATGAATGGAAAGGGACGCTAAATTTCGACACAGCTAATGAAATGTGTTTTTAAACATTCAAAACTATCCGAATGAGATTAAACGTACCTATTTTTACTACTCGCGTGTTGGGTGGATTAAAATTAGCCTTACTTTGCCACCATGAAGTTGATAAATGTTGAAAATCATTCATAAATTAAGAAAAACATGGTTCTGAAGGTACAATATTGTTTCACTAGTTGAACATCTCAAACAACATCCTGCTCATCTTCTTTATCGTGATCCATTACTTCCCGAAAAATACGTTAAGATATTATTCATGTGTTTCAGTTTTAACAATATTTTATTATGCTACCTTTTTTCCTACCTTCTACCGCCGCTTGCAGATCATGAAAACAATGATCAAGAAGAGGTTGATTCGGACGAAGACTACATGTACCCGATGTCTCAGCCGAACCCCAACATTGACACGAACCGCATCGACGAGATACCGGCCAAGGAGCCCAACATTAACGCGGTGCCATTGAAGTCTGCGCTGAAGAAGAAGGGCTCGAATCCGGGCACACCGACCCAGGACAACCGAGCCCTGGCGGTGCGATACGACACTAATCCGCCGGCTGCTGCCACGATCAAGTAAGTTCTTTTTCCGTTCAATTCCGTATTCCGTTATCGGTGAAACAGATTAGAGAGAGAGAGAGAGGGTGAGAAAGAAAACCTCTCCTATGTCCTGTTGTTGATCTCGAAAGGGAGATCTTGAGAGGTTTTGCTTTGAAAACTGGGAAGATTTACATCCTAGAAATTTAGTTTTCCTCTTCCGAAAAACCCCTGTTTGCTTTGTAAGTGCTCGCTCGCTCTCTCTCTTTCTCTCTCTCTCTCTCTCTCTCTCTCTCTCTCTATCTCTCTCTTTCACTTTCTAATACACGTGGATTTTCCGTCTCTAGGTGTATCTTGGTAGCAATTGGTAGATCCGAGCACGATTTCTCAGCCTTTTCGTTGCACTGTCTAAATCGTGATCGTTGAATCTCCTAGAGCTGTTGGACTTTGATTGCTCGTTGTTGTTGTTTCTAGTGACAATAATCCCGTTACAGTAGCTTCGTAGATTCATTTCCCTGCAACAACAACAAACCCCGTCTTCAATGAACTAGTTCTTTAGGCGAGCTCCCTTATCCAAACTGTACATTTTCCAACCCATTTCTAGCAAACTTGAAACAACATGTTTTATGTTCCTTTTCTCCCAATTCTCGTACATATCAGGTAGCTCTTTTGTCAATAGATTCACTTGTTTCGAATTAAATGTATCTGCAGATTTTTTTCCATAAAACGGCCAGTTTTCACAAACTGTTTTTTGACACATTTTATTCTCTTTTTACTGATTTTTCATCCCTTGCCTCTATCTACTCCCTATTTCGATCATTCGTTTGTACTTCCTATTATTCTCGAATTTCTTGTAACTTCTACACTTCACGTTTACTTATCTCTCTCCCTCTCTCTCTCTCTCTCTTTCACAATTTTTCTCTCTGTACCTCCCATTCTTCGCGTGTATTGTGTAACTTATTCAACAAACCAACAAAAAAAAAAAAACAAAACTTTCCTTTCTGTACATTTTAGGCCAGTTTTACGACCACGGATTAGAATATGGTAATTTCACCAAATGTTTATTACTCTTTCTTCATGTGTTTTTTTGGTTGTTTGTTTTGCGATATGCACGCGCACATAATAATTATTCACCTTTTTGTGGCAGTTGATTTACGATTTTTTCCTAATTGATTTATACTTTTCTATTAACTTTTGCGAATGGATTGTCTTCTCGTTTTTGACTAACCTTTTGTTTTGCTCATTTTGGTGTATTGTTTTTTGTTTTCCCTCTCTTACCGTTTCTTATAATCTCATCACCCATTGACAAGTTTGCAAACACACCGGTTTTTGTGTAATTTCTTAACGTATTCTGATGCACTTTGTTATTTTGTATCATCCTTTTGCCGTTCAACGTAAACTACTTTGTTGGAAAAACAGTACATCTACACATTGACTCCCTTGACTGCAATCACTCACGCTTAGTTTTTTGTTGTCACGTGTTGGCTCTCTACCTCCGGAACACGTACAGCTTGCGTAGCATTAATTGGATTAGCATCCGCTTGTCACGTCTAGCATTGCAGCTTTTAGCTTTGCTCCCTGATGCATGGCCTTGGCGGAATATGCGTGTATCGCAGATCAACACAACTGCACTGGCGGGGTTGTCGCAATAAAAACACAATAAAAACATCGGCAAACCGCACCGCTGCAGCAACGTGTCACTGTCGATGCTATAGTTCTTTCCCATCGGAAGCGGAACTAATTGAAATGGCTATCAACCTACGCCCAAGACGATTTATGTGCATAGTATAGATGTAATGTATGGCGCTTTTCCCCCCTAACGAAACAAACGTCTCAACGTTAGGAGATAGTAGTAAATAATGATAGAGTCTGTGAAAGGATGTGATGCCAGAAATTCGGTCCACAATCTTTTAATCCAAACAAGATTACCAAGACGTCGGTCTTGATCGTCCGGTTTTTGGCTGCTACTGCTAAAATGATGGCAGAATTTCATTATTGTGACGTCTAGGGAAGACGTATGCGAGATACGGGATCAGTTAAGCTCAACTGAACATGCTTTAGGTTTGTTGCAAGATATATTGTTAAATATTTACGCGAGTCGAAGCTTTAGAGATACTGCTAATCTAACGAAAAAGCATTATAACTTCAAGCTTCTAAAATAATATTTTTGTTCTTCTAAACTCATCATGTTTAGAGAAGTCTTGTTTCGGAAATGCACATGCTGCTATAGTTGTTTACACACAGCATAGCTTGTTAGCGACATTCGGAAGTGAAGTATGCCGGAGAATGTTTCTTCCCAGCATGTTATCCACCGGCTCGGAAGACATGACGCAGATAGACACATTACAAATCACTCGAATTAATTTTGTTCTATACTCGCTCACCCTTTTTGACAGCCTATTATAGTCCAGAAATTAGGCTTAGGCTCGTATGAAAGTTTGTCGTTCATACATAGTATGACGCTATGGTGGTTTCATTTAAATATTTAAAGCGATTCGCATCCATTCAATGTCTAAACCAAAAACTTTTGCTGTCCATTTTACAAAACCCAGTAGAAAACTTTCGATCCAAGCCCCATCTTTGACCGTCATCTTTGTGGACAAATTGTACAGCCCTATCCCTTTTAACCCTTTATTCCATTTCAAAGCTTCTGCGCTCGTTAGTAAGTTAGGATAAACCCCGTTGTGCAAATGGATGAGCCTTTTGTGAAGCGTTTGTGGGGGTATGATTTGTGGAAAAGAAGTATGCAAAAATAAAAACGGGAAAGACACGGCCACCAATTTTGTCTTTTACGGTACCATCAAGGGGTGACAAATTCAAGGTGAAATAAATTTCAGGTGTTACTGGTTAGGCTTTATTTTCGGTTGTTCTGGACCTATTTCATTGTGTAAAAGAAATCATCTTACCGGCGGCGATCACTATCAAGGGTTGTTTTATAAACAGCACAGTGGATTCTTTGGAAGTTGTTTATGACGTTTTTCCTTGTTATTGACCCTTATCCTAAAAATGAGCACAAATTTACAGGGTTAACTCGCTTAGTTTGCATAAGAAGAAGAACATTTTAGTTGCTGTAGCTTATTTTAATTGCATTTACCACTACCACTGCATCACTAAAAAGTTCACCAAGAAATGTAATAAAACCCATCTGCAAAGGTGTCGGAATATCACCGCTTTACATCACCGCAACTAAATACCAGCCAACCAATATTGGCTTAACAGAATGCAATAAAGCGTGTAAAGAAGTCTTTTTTTTGTGTGGTGTTTTGCGAACTTTGCAAGACTTTTAATTAACTACAAACTTTTGCCAGTGTAAACCATGCTCAACACGCTTCGGTACACGGTTCTGCCTTTATTTTGCTACGAAAACAAGCATTATCTTTGCAAGCAAAACAGTAAAACATTACTTATTAGCCGTGGCGAAACAACAAACTCCATCTCTCGGCTGCCAAATTTCCCCCCAAGAAGGTCAAAGATTTCGCACAAAAGCCGTGTACAACCGTAGATGAAAAATAATTGGAAAGCGTTCGAGGAACGTGTACACTATTGGGCGAGGTAAAATCACGTTCCTGTTCCTCGCCGTGGTAGAGGAAATCATAAGCAAGACATGATTTATGCACGAACACAGTGCTTCCGCGTTCATTCGCGCCGCACTAATGATGGATTTTGTAGAGGAAAAATTATCATTTTCAAATAGAATCACGTGCGGTCACAGTACAACTTGCAGTTGGTATCGTTACGTTACCAGCATGCGATTCTACTGTCAAAGCGTTGCGTAAATAGTTCTTAAAGTTTGCTGTATTGTGTGGTATACGTGATGCAAGAAATGGCGAAGCCTTTGAGCATAATTCACTCAATTTATTTGCTTGCAAACTTGTTATGCTCCCGTAGTGCAAGAGATAGTTTGAAGTGTGGAAGGCGTTTATTTATGCTTGCTTATCCGCTTGGTGTGGTGTATCTGATTTTGATGGTGTGCATAAATCTGTATGATACACGAGGAGAACCCTTGAAGAGCCCAAGATGTGAAGGCGTAAAGTGTTAATTTCCTACTAAAAATGCTTTAGGGCAACCAACATCACCCGGCTTATGGCTTCCGGGGGCGAAGTATCAAAGCACAAAGAAAGTTCATAGAGACGGCGTTAATGTTTTGATGTGTGTGTGTGTATCTGTGTATCTTTGTGTCCTATATCCACACAAGTTTGGTCGAATGGTCTATGTGTAAAGCGCATGTTTGCCGCCCCGAAGTATCCACCTTAAAGAAGAATTTATCCACCAGCAACAAATTGCGCTCTCAAGTGTAAGAATACAGAAAATGTAACATTCTAGCTAAATGTTTTACTTCACATGCTACAAATACTATCCCAAAGAGGAACTCATATCCCAAACAATATACAGTCCATTTTCTATCTTATCTTGGTATAGCAGCAATGTGATAGCTCGTACAGTACCTAAAAGATGCTTCCATGCATCCGATGTATTACATTTCTCAATAAAACACATCCACTTTAGGATCTCCACCAGTGTCGATAATGAAACTTCCATTCGCGACCAGCAAGAATCTTAATTAAACCTCACAGAAGACTCACTGGCCTGATGCGAATACGTCTTCCGTCATCCATCCAACAGTCTAGAGGGCAAGTGTGTTTGGGAGGTTTTCCTTCACTGCCCCAAAGCTCTTACACACATTGAGTGAAATAAAAGTAATGCCAGCAGCAGCAAAAGACAATCAACGTGCAAAACCATCCTCGTACGCTTGCAAGGATGATTTTGCCGGTTTAGTGTCTTGATGACCTTGGTTATCTTGGCGGTAGTCGACGTGTTGTTGCTCAGTACATTTCACTATATATTGTTACTACCCGGACGTGTTCCATTACACGAAGGGCATTTTGTCGGCACAACATCGAAAAAACTTGATTACATCTTCGTTAAAGGCGCACGGAACGCGATTATGTCAACGTTTCAGACACATGACGTTAAGAACCTGTCAGACATTGAAGAGACTTACTCTGTCTAGTCGTTTGTTGCGATTAGAGTTTATGTCGGTCTAGTATTTGGGTTCAACAAAAAAGAACTAGACGATTTTCGTGAATTATTCTCCGTTGGAAAATATTAAAGTGCTAAATAGCAACGGTGAACTTACTCTCCAACGTTCCAATTTACAGCAGACAGAACACAGAAGCTCATTAAATCAAAACGAGATTTATTTGTAACAAACCCACCATCCAAACCGCTTGCTCTGGCTCGCACAATCTCGTCGAAAATAAATTATCCCAACTCCGCATTAAGCTTCGTAAACTTGTACACATCAAACAATGAACCTGTGCCGGTGTACTTTAAACTCTATTACCACGACTATTTGAGAACCAAATGTGTACAACTATACGGCAAACTCGGTCCTGTTCACACTCTCTTTCTCTCTCCGTCGGGACATACCACATACAGCTTACCAATTTTCCATCGCAAACCCCAGACTCCCCAATCCCCGAACGGATTAAAATTTGAATAATTAATCTCAACAAACTACTCCAAACAAGTCGGTGTGGAATAAAACTATAAACGATACGAACATGAGCTTTCCCTCTACGCGTCATTTGCATTCTACCGGGTAAAGGTACCGTCGTCCGTTACGTGTACATTGCCGTGCCCTGGGATGGCAATCGCTGCCATGAGGATGTAAATTAATGTTCGCTCCGTTTGTTAGTGTGCTTCCGTCGCCATCTTTTGCCATCGGCACATAGTACTACTACTACTACGCTGCAGAGTGAATGCACTTCTATCGTGGGTTGTAAAATTGATATCTGCCACGCTAAGCATGGCACTCGTTCCATCGCTGCCGGTGCTTATCCAACGACGATATGCGAATGAAAACCGGGCAGGATTTTTCCTTTTTCCTTTTCCTTGACGCTCAGCCGTTTGCTGAAGTCGGACATGGAGAGTTTATCCAGCTACGAAGGGATAACCTTCTCCCAGCAGCCCATATTTGGTGGGCGTCTAGTTTGGGAAACCATTAGCAATGAGCAAGTGAAATCACACCACAAAGCCACTATTATTTGTGCAAGTATATGATAAATTATTCCATTATAATGATAATGTCTTTCCACTTTTTCCACCCCTCTTCATATGTCTGGTTACAAGTTACTGGGTTAGGAATGTTTTGACATTTCGGGAAGGGAACATGAAAATCTGCAAAACACTGTGCGCTAGCTCGCGTTCGCAGAGAAAAAGCTCTAGAGAAATTGCGTTACTGACAGTTCCAATTGCTGCAGCACCTCCAAAAATGAGCATTTGTCCTTAAACGCCGCAGAGTAAGCGATGCTCAGGACCGCAACCTTAGGTCACAGTATGGCTACATTCCACGTATACATCCGGGAGAAAGACCGTTACCGCATTCCATCCGAAAACGATCCAAAATACCGACGTGTGTGTATGGCTGTTCTTGGTGAGTTCTTTTCGCAGCCCGCCCGTACATTTGCAATTCCGAAAAGGATCTACTTCAATCCTTACCTTTCGGACAGCGTCTTTCCGGAAGAAAATTCTTTGCCTAAGAAACAAACAACGTCACGACAGATACACCACACGTTCCCACGAGAGTTTCTGTTGATGTAACGAGTCGTTTGCTTTGGAGTATGTTTGGTGGAAAATTGTCTTCCATCCGGCGCGAAATCAGTCATGCAAATTTAGTTTTGTCACTGCTCTCCTACGAATGATTAATTATTAAGTGTTTTTGTCGGCAAATGCTTTGTGCTTTAGAAAACCATGCGATAGAAGCGTTTAATCATTAGTCGTTTCACAAAATAACAAGGCATCTAGGAAATAAAGTTCCATTCGAGCTGCTGTTCGAGCTGAATATCGCAGCTAATAACAATTCACATGACGAAAGGGAAACACATGCATGCTGCTGAAGGTTCAAAATTCTTTCTTAAACTTAAATAACTAATTTACGCGGTACGTTATACCCACAGTTTGTTTGGTTAAGTTCATTTAATATGTTTCATTTAACACTACATTAAATTTGGTTTGATTTATTTAACCACTTTAAACCTTTAAAATGCCTGTTTGTATACTGTGTATTGATTTTGTTACATTTTAATGCACCTTACCTGATCCTTCCCGGATACATACAATACACCAGGTGTAATCTTTTTGCCACTGACAGCAATAAAGCATCACACTACCCTTATCCCATCAAAGAAATCCGTTCAAAATTGCAAAATGATGCTCAAAAATGTCCATTTTGCAGCTCTCGACCAATGCGTTTCCAAATCGGCCTACCGAGCACGATGGAAAACAAGGAAAACGCTCGTCCGTTCGTGATCCGCGAGACTGGCGACGATTGTGATCAGTCCGATGGGCCGATCTGCTACCGCGACGAAGATGCGGATCGGGCCGCCAAAATTGCACGCAAAGAAAGCCTCTCCATTAAGCTGGCGCTGAGGCCGGACCGGCAGGAACTGATCAACCGGAACATCCTACAGCTACAGTCGGACAACGAGAAGCAGGAATCGAAGGAAGCGATCGGTGCCCGCCTAATCCGCCGTCTGTCAATGCGCCCCACAGCCGAAGAGCTTGTTGAGCGAAATATTCTCAAAAGTAAGCCAAAGACATACCAACCAAACATCCGCATCCTATGAAGATCGTCGTCGTATGAAACGTTTTTTAACCATGAAACTCTTAACGTTTTTAGCTCAATCGCCAGCGGAAGAGAAAAAGCAAAAGGAGGAAAAGAAACGGTACCTTCTGCGGAAGCTCAGCTTCCGGCCGACGGTGGATGAGCTGAAGGAGAAGAAAATTATACGCTTCAACGATTACATTGAGGTGACACAGGCCCACGACTATGACCGGCGGGCCGACAAACCGTGGACACGCTTGACCCCGAAAGACAAGGCCGCCATTCGCAAGGAATTGAACGAGTTCAAAAGCTCCGAAATGGCCGTGCACGAAGGTAGTCGACATCTTACCAGGTACGTTATCCGGCACCTACCGTGTATTAGAACACAGACAGGCGTACTTCGAATAGCTAAGCCATATTGTTCCAATTTTCAGGTTTCATAGGCCATGACAACTGCAAGGAAGGGCCAACCAGTGCAAGCAATTTGCCATTCATTACGTTTTACATTTCTCATTAGAAATTACTACCACCCAGCGTTTGACCGTGTACATATGAGTGTGTGGCCTCCCAACGCAGCAACGCCATTGGGTCGTTGATAATGCTATCGATCTATCGCATCGGCTTAGTTTTCGAACAGAGGACAATACCTAATATCCCCTTAAACGGGCTAAGGATAGGCGAGGGTAAAGCAGTAATTTCGCGTGTCATCTGCATCGGAAAGAGCGCGCTTGCTGGAGTGGTTTCCACTTTACACACCTATTTGAAGGCTCCGTTTTCAGAAGGCGTTATAGCCGCTGCCTACTCTGGTACCATCCTCTGCAAAGGGTGTATGCCTGTTGTGTGCTGTTCAATTAGTATTTCCCACCAGTTTACAAAACGAAGCAGAAGAGAGCGTAAACATTTTTCGATTCCAGCATGCAAACATTTCCATCGTATCCCGACCGATGCCAACCGAACCCTTGACGACGATCATCACATATAGACTAATTTTGCTATGAGTTTGCCTAGTTTATGAGAAGAGAAAGCCTGGATGACAATGACGACAAGAAGAATATATTTTTACCATCCAACCACTGATGACGCGAATCACAACGGATAGAACTTAGAATTGTTCATGCACAGACAAATTCCTTCATGAAGGAAAGTGCTGGTACACGTTGCACAGTTTTTTTGTTTAGTTTTCCGGGAGCAGAGCCATATTGCGTCACTAAACACGATGGAACCAGATATTGTTTTCGATCAGCGAAAAAGCAAATGCAATGATTGCATGTGTTTGTGTGCAATTAGTAGCTTCAAACCATTTAAATGCTTCAACCAACAACAACAAAAAACTGTGTGGCATGGTGCATTCAGCGAAGGATACGTTTAGTGCAACTACATCCTGCGTAAAGAAAACATGGAAGCAAGACACAACAATCCATAAAAAAACCGGTTGTAGTGCAAAAAACAAAAATTGTTTTGAAAAGCGAAAAAGAGAGAGAGAGAGAGAGAGAGAGAGAGAAAAAAAAAACATAAATGAGAATAATCATACTGTGATAATGTTGATGACGTTATTAGAATGTTACCGACAAGGAGGAAAAGAGCATGAAATGTATGTATGAAAGCGGTGGGATATGGGGACACATAAAAAAACACTTGAACTGTGGAACATTTTGGGCAAAGTTGTATGATGAATAAGTGGAAGCGGACATTATGTTGGTACTAGAGAGAACAGGGGCCGATGAAACGTTGAGAGCAAAAAAGAAAAACACATCACAACTAGTGATGTGGTGTGTAGTTCGAACGATATTTAGGGTATGCTCACCAGGTTGAGCACATACGGCAGTAATCACAGCTTAATGTGAATTTTAGCAATATAGAGCCACGGACAAGAGCATACGCAGCAATTAGCGAGAAGCGATAGTTACAGCAGCAGCGCATCGTGCGGCACTAGATCAATACCAGTGATGAACGTTGAAGGACGCAAATACATCTGACTGAAGTCAATCAACTTCTCGCGCACATCAACGCAGGGTTGCCGTATGTTTTTCAGCATTTAGTGCCACATTTTCAGGGCCTCGAAATTGTGGTTTGATTTCTTTCCCTTTCTGGGCAAGCCAGAACTACTACTCCATGGATTTGATTGAGCAACACATGGTTTCAAAATTTATTAAAGGCTAGAAAAAGGGTATTGAGAAAGTTTAAGGATGGGTTTTCAATCGCTGAAACATTGGCCGGCCATACACATACACCAATAACACTTTTGATATCATCTCGCCTACTTTGAAAAATCTTTAAATTGGTTTCTAAATTTCAAATATTTGTCTTCAAAATTTAATAAATCAAATCAGGTCAACATTTTCCATCATTGGGCCAGATTTTTTATACAGCTGGTTAGTGAAATCTATGGATGCATATGGATAACCCTGCGGTAAATACGTGCGCACACGACAGAGAGAAAATATCGAAACATCCGCTGTAGAACATTGACCGTTGGTCCACCAACTGGTGATAGTGCTACAATGTGTGCTACTACTGCAACCACAACTACTACTACTACTTCTATCCCCAACTACTACAACCGCTATTACTACTAACGCTAACACAGCCACCAGTACCAGCAGCGGCAAGCAAGGAAACCAGAAACGAATTCCTTACATTGTACATATCCTGGCGAATGCAACGGAGAACGATAGCGCGCAGCTGTTATGATTCACGGTGCGCGCACGTATTATTAATCCAAGAAGGATTTGTGCGCATATATTTGAATGCACGAAAACCAGCAACGAGCGATGAAAAATCGATGTTTAAACTTAGAAAAAAACCTTTCCCTCCCTTAAAAGAGAGATAAACTAGATAAACAGAGAGAGAGAGAAAAAGGTTGAAAAAGTTGACAGAATCATTTGAGAAACTCTTGGAACATCATGTGATCCTTCGCGATCTGTACAGTTTACAATGCACACACCTGTAGACGTGTGTAGCATTCAATTTGATCACGAGTGTGTGTGAAAATAATTTTAAAAAAACAGTATGCGAAAGCCATAAATTCGCAGAATTCAGAAAACAAAAAGAAGCAGGCAAAGGTGTGACAAAACAACGAGACAACAAAGGAAGAAATGGGAAGAAAAAGATACTAAAAGAAAAATACATTTTGATAACAAAAAATATATTCATCTTCTCTGAGAGAGCTAATAATAAACGAAAAACTGTTTACTCTGAAACAAAACCCCAACAAGTCTGTAACAGTTGGAGTGAGAGAACTAAAGAAATATAAAACACTGAACAAAAGCCAAGTGAAAAACGAACGAATGAAGAAGGGCTGTTGGACGAAAGAAAACACGAGGAAGGCGAAGTTCGACACACTGTATCAAAACAAGCAATTGCAAAGCGATGTGTAAGATACGAAAAATTCAAACAGAAATACTGTCCTAGAAACCCCCAAAAAGTAAATTAGAGAACAAAACTACAGAAAACAAATGTGTTCGACAACGATAACACTTGGCTTTTGAGGTGGGGGGAATAAAACACAAATAAAGCATTACAAACTAAACCAATAACCATAATCAAGCATTAAAAGGCATTTTGGAGAGCGAAACAAACAACATTGTAGATGGAAAACGGTGCATTCATCATTGTTGTGCATCGGAAAATATCCTCACAGAGCGATACATTACAATAGAATACACACAGACACAACACACATACAACCCTTTGACGCGCTGTTTGCCGCCACAACAATATTGCAACCGTTGCAAAGGCATTTTTGTAGGGACCGATATTGGTTGGTCCTTTTGTTTTGACTGTGTAGTATTTGGTTTGGCGACCACACAGACACACCATCAAATTGCTCGCTTTTCTCCTTTCCTTTGGAGAGGAGTTTTTGTCTCGCTGGATGAAACATTCTGAAAAGCGATCCCTTTAGTGCCGTGCTAACCTACGTTTGGCCTAAAAGATATAATCTTGAATGAAAGCTTGGGGTTTTCAGTATACTAGGTCGTTTTTTTTTCTCATGAAATACTTTTTTGGTAAATTGGTGCTTTTTGGCGTGTGCTGTGGTCAGAGGAATGAGTCCGTTTTCCGTGTTTGTAGTAACACAATGATAATTTATCTACTTTGGAAAAATAGTGGGCAGCCCTAATAATTTGACTGTATAGGTCTGCTCTTTTTTGACGAATGTAATTTTTGATACGTGATCCTCTAAGGGTCAAGCTAAACTTTCCGTAAACGATTATCCCACAAAACACACCCTCAACTCAACTCTACTCAAACAAGAAAGAATAACAAAAAACAACATCCAAATGCATAATCCCAAGTGAAAGGGAGAAGATTAAGAAATATGATTTAGATAATAAAACAGAAAAATTTCATTGCAGAGAAGTAACGGAATAGACACACGCTAGGTTTTAAGTGTATTACGTAAAAAATATATATATGAGTATATATATTAATATCGATTAATTAAAAAAAACAACTGAAAGGAAAAGAAAAGGATTAGGGATAGTGAACGAGAGAATAAGAATGTGTGTGTGTGTGTGCGTTCGAGCGTGTATGTGAGCGGGAAGGAACGGTTACGGTAAACCGTTGACAAATTGGACGCAGCAGTGTGTGTCCGGAGCGAAACAAATCAATAATTTGTTAAGACAAAACAAACAAACAAACAAACAAACAAAAGAACACAAAACAAGTAACGACAAATAAAAGAAGAAAAAATGATAATAACAAGGGGGCAATCTTTTATTTGAACGCGAGTGTCACTTATATGGTGGTAAGTATTCCCGTTCCGGATTTTCCTTCAGACCTACGGAAGTTATAATAATGCCTTATTAATGGTGAGTGATTCAATTGGAAAGCTCTTGTTCAACTGACCATTTTACCGATCAGTTGAATCTATTTGCCTTGATTTGCCTTTTCCAACGGCGTAACGTGTCGCTGAAATAATTTTTTCTCCCATTATTTGAATCGCTCATCGACGACATTGATGTTGCGATGGTGAGTTCTATCGCGTGAGTTCTCACATCACGCTCACATTTGACAGCTATATATCTCACTGCCATCTTGTTAGTTGGTCAAGCAGCGAGCGCGTCGTGCTCCGGCATTTGTGCGAAGTACATCACCGGTGAAATAGTTGTGCTATTCTGTTCTGTTCCGTGTGCCCGGGGAAAACGGGTTGTTTGCCTAAAATCTAAACCATTCAAGTCAGTGCAGTGACGGTGCTACATTGAAACAAATAATGTTTTAGTTGAACTCAGAAGCGACAGCTTCGCATACTAATATAACGTTCAATTACACGACGAACGTGGCCATAGGTTTGTGTGTAATGTGTCGTGCTAAAATTGATAGCCGGTAGATGCAAGCACTGTTTAAGGGTTCATACTTTTAATCCAAGTGAGAAAACTAAGTAAAACTGCCGCCGAATGCCCGTCCTTGTCATTATATCCGATAAACGTCGGTTTGGGTTTAAACGTTTTTACTATAAACTTGTTGGCTTTTTGCTCCGTGCTGTTGTTTATCAAATGTGTGTGTTTTGTTATTCAGAAATCAACATGTGGAAGACATGGTAAAAAGGAATTATATTTCCTCGAATCACGCCGCTGCACACAAGTTTTCATCCGGGTAAAGACGCAAGTGGAGTATACGCAACAACAGAATTGTGAACCAAATAAAGCTCCAACCACGAACTTGCTAACGAATCTGTTTGGCAATTGAAGGAGAACGAAGCGAAGTGAAGTTGAAAAATAACTACGCATGAAAAATCATTTGAAATTGTGAATTTCATTGAATGCGTATTTAACTTAAACTGACACGTGTGTGCGTGTTGTACTGGTTGAGAGGGCAGCACAACGCTTACAGGTACCCAGAAACAACCGGGCGTGTACCGTTAAATCTCAGTTCCAGTGAATTGATCAATTTCAAACAAAAGAAAAATTACAGATCGCAATTGTTAGTATCCACACATAAAAAACGCACACACGAACAGACTCCTTTTAGTCGGTCCGGCGTGCACGCGGTCACCTATCGAAATCGTATTATCGTCCTGCTTCCATTGAATGAGAGAGAACCACACCGCGCTACCACAAACACATTCGCACGTCAAACGTCAAATCGCTGCACTTACGGAAGGGAAAAACGCGCGTCAAGAGAGCGTGAGCATCGCGAGAGTGAGAGTGTGTGCGTGCGGTCGGTGCTGAAAGCAGCAAAGAGAGAGAGAAATTATTCAGCTGAGTGTAGCAGGTAAGAACAGCAACAATGGAATCATTTTACCAGTCATTTTGACCCAAGTGGTTGTGCAGTTTGCTAAATTTAATGTCAAAAACTAATTACAGTTTCGATTTTTTGTTGTAAAACATACTTACAAGACCCTACGATTGCTATTTCACTTTGCAAGCATGGAGCATCTGCCAGGAAGAAACGTTCCATTCGTGGCCGTGCCTTCAACCAGTAAGATCGCCAGTAAACCACTACCACCGTTTGCTGTAAGATCGCAGCAGAAAGCAATAAAATCGGCCACACTGCCGATAGGAAAAGTATCCTCATCGTCCAGGCCGATGCAGATCCGTTCGGCTTATATTAAACCGTATCAACCACTGCGTGCTTCCCGATTGTCGGTCGATACGCGCGAATGTATGGCCAGATTTGCAAACGCGAACAATCATTCCACCGTTGTCATCGGGCAACAGTACCATTCGAATGTTCTCCAGGTTGGGCAGAATCAAGTGCCACAATTTGTACCGGTAACATCAGCGAATGGTGATTTTGTAATAGAGCGAAGTAAGCCCAAATTACCACAGAAACGAGATTTGCCGGAGCCGGACGTAAGCATCATAAAAATTCCTACGGTAAGTCCCGTGTACCATTTTAAAAAAATTTGATTGTTGATTTTTGATTGGTTAACCTGTGTGTGTGGGGTATGAAAGATGCAAATTTTCAAACACTTTTCATACTTCTTCGCGGACTTATGCACGTAAAAATGTGCATCTTCTCCACAATGTACGAGTTTTAATCGAACGTGTGCCGGGAGAGAATGTTGCAGAGCGCGAAACTATAATGTAAACGTGAATCGCGGCGGCCGGCTGTAAGTGTGTGAGACCGTGCGTACGTGCACTGACAGCAGCTGGTTTATCCGACGAGAGTCACGCGGACTCTTTTCCGCTCGCGCGAGTTCGCCTGCTAAGGATGGGAAATGCTCGCTCAGACACACACATATACGCACTAGCGAACAGTCATTTACAACAACGGCAGACAGTAGCAGCAGCAGCAGCAGCAACAATCAGTAGAAAAATAGACATCTCCCAGCTTGATCAGCAACTGACTGATCGATCGTGTCTTTGAGTGTGATTGCAAACAAACAAAAGCATCAGCAAAATCCCACACTGAGAAGGAAAAAGATACAACACCACGATCACATCATATCATCGCCACACGTTATCACGCCTGTTTCGATTGTTTCCAAAACGTAAGTGAGGAACGTTTTCTGTGTATCTTCGTAGCCGCAACACATGGTAGGCGATGGTCGGTCATCGATAACATAACGTGCTGGTGTGAAGCGCACCAGTTCCGAAACGATCGCGCATATTGGGGTTTATATTCTGTTCGGTCAGTGTGCTGCTATTGTTATTCAATTGTTTGCGATAGTGTTGTTGCGATTGTTCCACGGCGTGGGTATGTACTTTCATCGAAACGAACTGTCAAATCGCTCGTTCGAATTGTGCTCACTCGTTATCAGGCTTGTTGTGTTTTAACCACATCTATTTATCGTCTTTCTTGCGTAAAGCAATAGGGATGATGCGAGAGGTAACTACAATAGCAGACCGACATCACACACACACACACTCACCCACCCACCTCAGCAAATCGTTTGTGCTTAATCGGAAATAAATGTGCGTAAGGGGCAAGCAAATTCGCACAACAGTGAGTGCATGAAAGGTTGATGCTGCTCTGCTGCTTATCTTGTGTGAAATTGCAAAGAGACGAAAACACCAAACAAAAAAAAAAAGCTTGTCGTCCGCCCCATTGCAACCAACCCCCACACCCTTTTGTGATGGTCATCGTCGGAACGGTGTCGGATCGCAAGAATCACACGTCACGTTGTGGTGTTGTTCTCAATTTCTCTTAATAATATCGTAAACAAAGAAAGATTCCAAGTAAGGAAAAAAGGCTATCAAAAACTGTCCTGTAAGATATTAGATAAACGCAAAATAATAGAACCCCCCGTGCTCCACACCGCATGGCAGACACACACATACACACGCCCAAGGGGATACAAATCAGTATTAGCAGCAGGTGTGAATTGAATGAATGTATGCAATTTCTTTGCAGGCTGAAAAAATGTGATCTATTTGTGCATTTTGGGGTTGGTGCAACACACGACGATGCACGATGAGATTATGGTGGGGGAAGTAGAAGAAGCAGCAGAAAATATCGTATACATCGTGAAGACAACAAAAGCACGTACTAAGGAAACGCAGAAACAGAGAAACAGAGTGCGAAGAAAAGGCTACACTAGATTTGCTATGAATATTTCGTAATCATGCTGCACACATCAGTCAGTCGTCGTCGCGTTGCACGGGAGAATCAACAACAAGTGGTGCGTTATATACAGCACATGCCACACGCACCATTCCCACATCTGAACGGAGGTCAACAGACAGGAACAAGAATGCGCGTTTTTGGGCATCTTGTTGGAAGTGGAAACAGGATACCGATCAATTTACGCATTTGTAAAAGGGACAAGAAAGCGGTTCGCAAGCAACGTTTTTCATCCCCGCTGTCGTCGGTGTGTGTTGCCATTGGAAACGAAAGCGTTACAGTGTTCGTCCTTCAAACTTTGCTGGTCGCGGCTAGTGAACGGAATGGCTTTTGTAGCTGATAAAACTCCCATATAGATCTGTATTACCTTGATATACTTGCATTAAGGTCATGGTGCAGCGTAGCACAAATTTGCACACACTGGATCCCTATTTTGTTACACCCGGGACCCCGTGAATTGGGCTGTAACGCTTCCACCGTAACACGCACGGTAACGTCGCGTAACGCCGCTCTATCGAAGGTCGATAGAATGAGAAGAAGCGCGCGCACACACACAAATAAAGTGCTCTACCGCTTTCTGTCTCGCTCTAGCTCTCTCGCCTACTTTTGGGGGCTTTACGTTACGAACGGAAAGCGTACATCATCATACACACACGGCATCTAGTGCGCGGTACGTTTCGTTTGTGTGTGCGGTGGACGTGCAATGCGTACGTGTGTTTTCTGGTTTTCTGCTCTGGCAAGCAAGTACTACATGTACCGCGCATGGTGTTGCTAAACGAAATCAGGTTCCCTTTCGCAAAAAGGTTTCGGCCTCTCGCGTCTACAGAATCGACCTGGTCTGCTGGCTGGTGGTGTGTCTGCCTTTTTCTGTATTATTAAGCTCGGTCGGTCGTGCGGTACTACTACCGGAATTTTGGGCCCCCCCCCACTAGAAGAGGGAACATGTGATTATTCTCCCGGTGGAAGGTGTGCTTGCGCCAGAGAAGAGGACAACAATAAGCCAAACGTTCGATGCGTGTACTAGAATGTGCCACATGGTTTAGTCAGAAGACCCCAGTCAGTCAACGGAAGTTGTTCCGTCCTTCGCTCCGGGATAAGGTGAACGTGCAGGTTTGGTGTGTTTGGTTCCACTTTTTCCCTGGTGGGGATAGCACACTGCAGCAAAGTGGCCTGCAACTGGTTTCATTTTCACCGAACTCTTGCACGCACGCATCAGCTTCGTACCCCAATTGCACAACCTTGATATTATTGGCAATATTCAAGCATGGCTGTACATGGCATGATTGTACCGTCCAACAAGCGTTGAATTTTGGGTGAGTTAGTTTCTGCTGTACCTAACAGTAAAGTGTTTTATAGTCCTTCATTTAATCACGAATTTCTTTTCTGTCCCTCCGGGGTCCGGTTTGGTGCCATTATTTGCTTGCAGCTTGTACTCTGTAGTATAGTCGCTCTGTATAAGGGAAAACAACCGAACCGTCAGAAGGCAACGAGAAGCGCACACACATCGTGGTAGAGAAGGTGCCAGTAGCCACGTTTGACAAAAGCTCACCTCACAATCCGCACCACCCAAAAGTCCGTTGTTCGGTGCGTTTTGGACAAGGTGTTATTGGTGTTGCGGTGGTGGAAAATTGGTAAAATAATTTATGCGCCTCTTTTCTACGCCCCACACGAGCCAGCAACACACACCCGTCGTTACACATAAGCGAAGCTCATAGTGCAAATGAATCCAAGATATAATCATCGCATCATCTTATCGGGGGAGGGCCTCCGTAAACTCTGTCCTGTGGCCGCACCCTCTCACTCGTTTCATGTTCCACGCGTGTATGATTACCGCTGAGTGAAAACAAAAAAAAACGAACAAAAGTGATTTTTCTTCACGAAATCGATGAATCCCTTATGCATCATATTTTTGTTTCTGTACTAAGCAGAGCCTCACGAAATATACACTTTTGCCTCTGTAGGCGCTTCTGTTCGGCGTTGGTTGTTATCAGATGTTTAGGAAGAGCATTAAACTGGTGAAGTGTTTTGTGTGTGCATTAGCAGAAAAATGCTTGGCTCAGCAAGTTCGCTGCTCATCGAGACAACTCCGTGCGTGGACATCATGTTCGACAGTTTACAAAAGATGTGATTAATTTAATGTAACAGCAAGGTGATAAATTAGGTAATGCGTGTGTGCTTGTTTTAGAAAGTTTCAGCATCTGTCAGACAACGTGCGCTCCGTTATCCACTTTTGTGCTGTGCGAATCATTATTTTGAATGTGCGTAAAACGAGCACACTTGGTGCGTGTGTATGACGCATGTTTGTTTAGAGGATTCGTCACATATTCCACCACGCTCCGTAATCCCGCAATTCGGAATTGTTTTTTGACAGAACGCTGCGGTACGGCATTGGTATGAGCCCATCATCATACAGCAGATCAGTCGTTGATCGATCGCTGTACACTCTTCTATAGCAACGGTTGTGGAGATTAGCCCCGATTTTCATATGGGTTGCTGCTAGGGCGCGTGAAATTAAAAGCAAATGTCAAAATTTATCGCCTTTTGTATTTACTTGATCATTAGCTAGCTTTGAGCACGGCGAAAAGTGACGTCATGAAAGTAAAGTGATTAAATTGATAATTTTTTTTTTGTTAAATTTTCCATTTTGAAACATGGCACAGCAGCTAATAGACAATTATGTGGCACGCGAATAGAACATGCACCAAGGTATGGTGACATTCGCCAAGTGAATTCTGCTTCCACTTTCTTTGCCCTTCTTTATCCATTTCAAGTGTACGGCGAATGCAGTTGGCCAACATCGGTCAACTTCATTGTGATATTGTGTGATTACAACAATAATAACACAGCTGAGAAACCGTTTTTCGAAGCAAATACATTCCAATTTGTGAAGTATGTGTCACATGGCACATACGCATACACACGCCTATGTACGTTTCACGAGCTTGCTCTCCCTCTCACTGTGATGTATAGGTGTGTGTGTGTGTGCGTGCATGCGATGCACCGATAGTGCATCCAACAATCCACCAACACAGGTCGATATTATTGTGTTCGAATGCATCCGTAGGCACGGGGATATAAAGGCAGCATATCCTATACAACACCGCAAATAAAGTTTAGTTCCTGTAGCAGCCGGTCCGATATGTTGGGATAGGCGGTACTGTTGTGTTGTGTGACACGTGGTGTAGGAGAAGGATGTCCTATAACGAAGGTGACAGTGTGTGCATTAGAAACGGTTTTTGAGATAAAACTAAAAACGATCGTTAAGAAAGAATCACCCCCTCTATTGAGTAATGAAGTAATATAAAAAGAAACATTAAATTAAATCACTAATTTGCGTTTCTCATTTTCCTTCTTTTCACTTACATGAATTCACGCTGTCACCGCTGTGCAGGTTGTCAATAACAACGTGATGTCGTATCAGCAGCAGACAATAAACGGTCCATCGACAATCGTGAAACCGAACCTAATTCCGGCCTTGCCGATCGCCAACACCACCGTAGTAATGCCGACAGGTTCCTCCGGAACGATCAGTGATCTAAAGCTGATTGCTGCCACAACGCCGACCTCCGCCTTGAAGATGTATCGTCCAATCGCACCGAAAACCACCACCGCGGTGATGATGATGACCAACACCAACTCTACTGCTGCTTCGCCGACAGCAACCACCGTGTCCTCGATACTGTTATCGCCAACGGTCTCATTCAGTGCGACAACGACTACGGTTCCGATGGTGCCTGTTGGTGTACCATTGACGACGACGGTTTCGAACGGTGTACCGACAATGGTTATACCGGCGGTTGTAAAATCGAACCTTATCCCGGCAAATCAGGAACAACAGCCACCACAGCCTGCACTGTACGCTGGTGGTTCCAAACTGATGCTTCCTTTGGGCACTACCATTAAAGTAACACAGCATGGAGCTACCTTTGCACAGCAGCCACTTCCTGTGCAGCCGTCCACTGTGATGCCAGTCAGCACCGCTGTCAGCAACCCACAGTTGCTGCACACACTCGTTCAGACACCAACGTCGGTTTTGCCATCGCTAAGTACGATTTCACGTGCTAAACCAGCTCAATCGCAACAACCTGCCAAAGTGTTATTAAATGCTAGGATTCCCATCACCACCACAAGCGCTTCAACCTTTGGATCTTCATCATCAGGAACAGCTGCTTCAATTATCCCAACGAATATTCCGCCCTTGTTCGTGCCACCAAACAAGGCAACGATTGGTACTACAACCGTGACAAAACCCGTTACCATGCAGATGGCTACAGTTTCTGCAGCAGTCACAAAGTTAAGCGATGTAGAATCACAACGGATAATGATCACAGGATCACCCACCGTTAGCAGCAGCAATAGCATCATCATCAATAATAACAACAACCTGGACCAGCGCCGTATGTCGATGGGAATTGTAAAGGCCACTGCTGCTGCAACCATAGAGCAGCAAGAGCTAAGGAAGCCGATTAAAGCATTTCCTATTCCTGTGCTAAGTTCGTTCACAGCGTCCCAATATCCTATCCATCCGCCGCAGCATCAGCATCCGCAACAACCTCCTCAGCAATCGGATCAAATTTCCAACTCCATTCTTAACAAAGATCGTTCTGTTTTGCTCTCGACAAATTCGCGTGCATTGGTGGAAGAATGCGGCAAAAAAGAGAATGTAAATGTATCACTTCAGCTAGAAAATGAAGCAACAACCGTAGTTCTCACGGAAGATGACGAATCGTCCAACGATGGGTCCATGTTGGTGATGGACCTGGAAGAAAATATTACACCCGAGACGACGACGAACCATGGGGAGAAACACATTCTCTCTAGCCAAGGCATGGAACGGGTGTCACTAATTGCCCAAGCAAATGGCGAAGCCTTAGTGCAGGTCGACAACGAACAGGCACAGTTGGACGATGAATCGAACTGCTCGGAATCTGCGGTGCATAGTCGTCAGCAAGCTAAAGAGACATTTGCTTTCCAGCTAGAGATGCCTAAAACTCCCGAAAGAAGCGGATCATTAAAGCGTACCAGCTGTGGCGAAGGTGATGGTGGTTCCGGGTCCTCTTCGACCAATGCAAGCCCTCGGTTGCAGAAGCGATCTTCCTCGGAGCATCTACAGTCGATGCAAAGGGGGGCCCAAACGCATGCTGTAGCTTCTACCGCACCAAAGGTAAATTCACTTCGAAGACGATTTTCGGAGATTGCTGCTGTTAAAACGGCATCAACCGGAGTTACGATTCCGTTTACGGATGAAAATTACTTTATTCCGCTTCCTTCGCATGCGCGCAAAATTGAAGCGCGTGCTGTTGACGATCGGGACTCTAAAGCTTCCACTAGCTTGGCACAGCCAGCTAAGGTAGCAGCCCCGTTACCACCATCGAACCTTTCCCTGCTGTGCAATGAAAAAATCGATTTACCGAAACAGCTCGAGGAAGTGTTGAAGAAACGGCCATTTAGCAAGACAACACAGGTTAAGGCATCAAACAACAAGAAACTCAGCTTAATTGACCCGGAAAACGAACAGATACCGGAGCTGGTTCCATTCGAAGAAGTTCGTCGCAAAAAGCAACGATTGGCAAAGGAAAATAGTGTTGACCGCAGTACCAACAGTCGATCTACCTCGATGTCATCCGATAGCAACGTGCTGCCAGCTGGCAAACAGGCACGCCCCAATGCATCAACGGAACCATCTGCAAAGAAGACGGCAGCAGGATCATCGGGATCGCGAGCCAAAAAATCATCCACAGCTGGGACGCAAGTTATTACACCGTCCGAATCGTCCACCAGCCTGCAGGATGACGGTAGTACAGTGTCCGACACGTCGACGGTGGCCGATCATCTGCGCTGGTACGATGGTATCGGATATCTGAGCGAAAGCACGATGCACTTTGAATTTAACAAGTTTGGCATCGTTCAACCACTGGCAGACGAAGCGTACGATCTGCACCGCAACACGGACGTTTATCATGACTTGCAGCTGCCGCTGAAGACGCGCCCGTTACAGAAACGTGCCTCGCTCTATGAAACGCATGATATGTACAAGTGTGAGGTGTGCTTGGAACGTGGACGTGCTGTGGATTTTGTAACACCAGATTTTTGTAGCATTAGCTGCGTTCGGGAAAGCAGCAAAACCGCTTTGCGCGATTACATCCTAAACTCAACACACGCTCTTCAATGTAATGCTTTACTAAGGGAATCCAAGGTCCAACCTAAAGAGGAACAAAAGGATCATGATGGGGAAGAAGCGAAGCTAAACGATAAGCAGCAGCCGTCACGGTCCAAGAGGAAGCAGTCGGTAAAGAAAAATGTGAAGAAAACGCCACCTTCCTCCAACACGACGATCTCCTCCACCAGTGACGATGATTCTGTCAGCTCACTTAGTCTAAATTCGAGCGCTTTTCTCAAACGACAAGCGTTACGAGATTTGCTACCACCATCGCTTGATGACGGCTCTCCTACACCATTGGCACGGCCTACCGCACTACAACCGATCGATGGTAGCGAGGAGACGGAATTTAATTGGCAGCAATATTTGAAAAAGATAAACGCCGAACCGGCACCAACTTATCTGTTCGGCCCGAAACCATACCCACTGGCTGGTGCTAACGGAGCCGTCGAGAACCTGTTCCGCGTCGGGATGAAGCTGGAAGCGATTGATCCGGAAAATAGTTCCCTGTTCTGCGTCTGTACGGTGGTCGAGGTACGTGGTTATCGGTTGAAGTTACACTTTGACGGTTACTCAACCGAATACGATTTCTGGGTGAACGCGAATTCGTGTGACATCTTTCCGCCGGGTTTTTGCCGTAGTACAAACCGTACACTACAACCACCGGCCAGCTTCATAGGGCAGGCATTCAGCTGGGCAAACTATTTGCACGAAACGAATGGTATTATGCCAGCTAAAGAGCTTTTTGCACATCTGAATCAGAAGGTAAGTTGAATCGAACCTGCAGCAAGTGATGTATGTAGAAGGATGGATTTAAATTTGCTTTGCCCTTTGTCATCCGCTGCAGAGCGATAGAAACAAGTTCGAGATCGGTATGGCGATTGAGGCGGACGATCTAAAAAAGTCGGGCAAAGTGTGCGTCGCTACGGTTGCAGACAAAATGGGCGACCGTATACTGATACACTTTGACGGATGGGACAACCGGTACGACTTCTGGGTGAGCATTTACTCCAACTACATCCATCCGGTGAACTGGCATAAGGAGAACAACGATAAAATCACCGCACCGCCTGGTAAGTGCTGTCTTTTTTCTGTATTTTAAAAGTCTCTTCTTTGGCCTCCCGGTTCTCGTGTGAGGGTATGATCAATGAAGAATCTCTAAAGAAACTCCATCGTCCCCCTGTAGTGAGGACTGACTTACCTCTCTACGTAGTATTCATAAGTCAAAACGGTCAGGCCGTTCCTACGAAAAAAAAAAATCACATCGATCGTGAGTTTCAGCTCTTTTGATTTCTTTTGAAGCTCAATTTCTTCTGAGGCTCTATCACTTCATATTCTTTTCAATCGATTGTACAGCAATCTTGTCCAGGATCTTCGTCAGCTTTTAGAGAGTCCTGAAGTCAATAACAATAAAACTGTCAAACCTTCCAGCCCATTTTTGCCGCTGCTTTATAACTAACCAATGAATACATTTCAGATTGGAACAAACCGTTCGACTGGGATAAGTACATTCGCTACAAATCCCGAACCAACCTCGGCTCTACCAGCAAGGCAGAAAAATCACTGTTCAAAACGCGCCCCCCAGTTCCGTTCAAACTTGGCCAACGCCTGGAGGTGGTCGATCGAAAGCAGAAAAAGTTGATTCGCCCTGCGAAAGTTGTCGCAATCGATGGGTACGAAGTGAACCTTTGCTTCGAAGGTTGGCCACGAGAGTACGCGTTCTGGATTGAGGATGACAACACGGATCTGCATCCGGTGAATTGGTGTGCCCGAACAAAGCATCCGCTAGAACCGCCTCCAAGTACGTGTGAGAGGGCGCAAAGTCACAGACAGCATTGCATTGGCGAATTATTTTATAATTCTTATCTCTTTGTCGTTTGTTTTCGTGCGGTGTAGACTTTTTGCTAGCGAGCTGCACGTACGATGGCACATGCGATCTGAAGTTCTGTATGAGCCGAGGCAACAGCAAGTGTCCGCAGAAAAAATTCCACGACCGTCCGGCCGAATGTCCATACAAGCGCGCCAACTGGATGAGTGAAGATCGAAAACCGCTCCGCATTAGCCATGAGTATGTGCCAGCTAAGGCTTTATATTAGTAGTTTTCCGATCCTTTAATGATGAACGCAAACACTATCCTTTTATCATGTTTTCTTGCAGCCAAGTTCAAAAACACAACTACGAGGAGACAACACAACCAAGACAGCAGGACACAAAGTCCGGAAGCCGGAAAACTGTGGCCTCATCCGCAATCAATGTAACAAAGGTAGAGGAAGTAAATGGACGCACTAGCGATGCCTCCAACTCACCTTCCCCACTCATACCGGCCAAGCGTATTAAGCAAGAGACGGAAGATCTACTCATCGCTGCTACCTCGACTGCTACCACACCGACGCCCCCACCGTCCCGTGATCCTTCCAAGGAGCGTATAGTGCGGACAAAAGAAGTAGAACCTACTGCCGCTAATAGTAATAGTAATAGCAACTCTTCGACGAACTTCGCTCCACGGGCTGCCGAAACATCCATCCGTCTCGCTCGTCCAGTCATTGAGGAGTACGGACCTCGGTTAATGCATTCGTACGAAGTTTGGCAACGGCATTCCCGTTACCTAGATGAATGCACCGAGCAGACCGGTGCACTGCGCAAAAATCCTCTCCACTGGACGACGGACGAGATGGCCCGATACATTGAGCAGCTGCCCGGTTGCGCTGAGTATGCCAGTAAGATCCGTCACGAAGAAATAACAGGCCGCTCGTTTCTGAGCTTTACGCAGTCTGATCTGATCGATTATCTTGGCGTGAAGATGGGTCCGGCCATTAAGCTCTACAATCGGATCATTCGATTGCGTCAGCTGGTGACAACAAAGTTCATCCAGTTGTAGACCCAGATGGCGTACACCGTCCATCAGAATCAGAATCATGTGGAGAATGGTAAGCTTTCGTGGCCGCGTGTATGTTTGTGTGATAACCTGTTTGGACAATTTTCGTACTGCGTTTATTTGATTGTTTTGAAGATGAAACAAAGGTGTAGCCTTTCTATTATTGGGCCACATTTTTGCACACAACCGTAAAGTGCATTTGCAATAATACAGTTTGATAGAGTGGAGGTATCTTAGTACGAGTCATATTATTGCCAGTTATCGCAATATTCAACCTGAAGCCCTGGTCAAGAGCATTGATCTATATATTTAGTATTTCGAATTTCATTTTTTCATATTTTTTTTCGCATCATATCTCGTACAGCATATTTGTATGTACATAAGTAGTTTATTGTTAAAATGTCTGAAAACGGATGTAGAGTAACAATTTTTTATCTATTACTGCTTGGGTTTGGGATATATTTATATATTTCAACCACCGACCGATCCTAATGTATATATTGTGCACACAGGCGTTCTGTGAAATCTTTCTCCCATGCGCACTCATTTGAGCTATAGTGTAAGTTTACATTAATCGTCAATGAAATGCTGGTATATAGGGGATTCACAGTTCTAGAGTTGACCTTAATTTAGTCTAGATAACTGTTTACGATTATTCTTCATTAATTACCACTAAACTAGGATTACGATACCGCAGGAGATGTATATAAGATGAGCTATAAAAACAGATTATTACTCTAGATGCTAGATTTAAAATTTTGCTCCCGTACATTTATTTTGATAGGGTTATTTAAAAATAAAATACTTCATCCATTGCATGTCATTGGTAACAGAGTTGTGGACACATTCGAATGTAGATGGAAACTGTTTTGGAATTGGAAATCAGATAAAAAGAATTTTGGTTGATTGAAAAAATTGAGCTTAGGACAAGAGGGGCCAATTTACCTCTGTCTATTAGTAGATATGGCTTGGTCATTTTCGATTCCGAAGCCTTGTAGTATTTCATTGAGGCCCGTTATGCTCGAACGACGAGGACGAGATATTTTATTAAAGAACAAGGCATATCAAATAACAACTCTTTGTGGTTAATGTCCTAAATAAAGCCGATTTATTCGGTGCAATGCAGTAGTGACATGGGTTCTGGGCTTGCGCAGAGCAATATAGGAGACTGGGCGGAGAAAAGAAAAAATATGTTCGCTGCACACCAAACAAAAAGATGCTCAAGAGGATTTTTGAGAGTCGTACAATTTAAATTGGCACTGGACCATTCAGCCTGTCAAGTCTTTTTACGACTTCGACCTGGACATAGTCGTCCAATAACACATAAAGTCAATATTTATGTACAGAGAATTTAACCCGGTGATGGACGCACCTGTGCCCTAAAACGCACGTGGTGCATCATCACCATGGGCACTAAGCGTTGTTCAATATAATATTTATTAGCTAAAACTTACATTCATTCAAGTGACACACATTTACATATCGTTAAGATCTATGTCTCTGGCCGTGCCGACACCGACGACTTCCTGGCGGACGGCTTCACCCTCCGTTTGTGAGATTCGCGCTAGCGATGTCTCACCTTCTTGTTGGAGCTGCCCTTCTTCATCGAACCGATATTGCTCGCTTTAAGTTTGGCGGTGCTGCTAGGCGTGTTGCTACTATTCGTTGCCGCTTCTTTCACTAACCCGGAAGTGGTGTTGTTCGATTCCTTGGCAGTGGGTGAAGAGGCCCGGTTCAGCAGTCCAGTCGCCGCGCCAGAAGACGATTTATCGACGGAATTTGCCTTCGACTGATTGGTTATCGCTTTGTTGACGGAATTCTTCAGCGGTCCATCCGCCGTCGCCACAGCCGAGCCTGCCACTGTGACCGGTGTAGATGGTTCGCGGTTCCCGGCGGTAGAGGAATGATTCACGGTCGAGTGAGAACCGCCGACCTGATTGTCGCTCGAGTCTTCGTTCGTCATCGAATCGGATTCGGAGTTCCGGTCGTGCTTTGAGTCACTCGTATCCACCAACCCGCTGACGGCCTAAAGTGGTAAGAAATTGGAAGCGGTTCGTAAATGTTGCATCCACCTAGTCATTAAGCTATTCTTACCGCCATCGAGGTGATTGAGGATTTGGAAAAGAGACGCTCCGCTTCCTTGAACTTTCTGTTTCGTTTGTCCGCCTTGGAGTTGGTGGTTTTGTTTGTGGTCAGGTAGCGATCCCAGCCGCGTATGATGTTTCCGTACAGTTGCGTATCTTCCAGATAGGAACCCTCGAACGCATAGATTTGCCGCTCCAGGTTGGCAAGTGTATCCTGTAGGAGTAAAGTTCTGCATTTTACGATCGTTTCTAATGTTGATATTCATCAGTAATCATGGCCAATGTAGTGTCCACCATCAGCGAGGGTGTAAACAACAACAAACCAAACCCGCAACAACGCTTACTGAAATTTCTGCCTTCCGTTTTACGAGCTCGACAAGCTCTGTGCGGCTGTCGATACTGTTGGAAGATTTCGTCGACATTTTGGGCGCTGTTCAGTATTAGCGTTATAAGTATCGGTTGCTGACAATTTACAAACTAGTTCCGCGGCACACAAGCTCGGAATTACAATCGATCTCTTCGATTGTTTTGGGACTCCACCTTCAGCGCGCACAACAAACAACAAGAACGGCTCAGCAATTGACAGCAGTTTGACAGTCAAACGTTCAGGTTACAGCAGCAACTAGAGGGGGAACGAGCAGGCTACCGAGACGCAGTCGGAAAGAGATGCCAATTGCGCGTTTTACGCCATTTCTCGACGGATTCGAAATTTTAGTTTGGATTTTCGAAAGTTCGTGCCTTTATCATTTTTCCCAATTAGCAATGGTATTGTAGATTATTTATTATCCCTGTAGAACGGCCAGGTTGTATTGTTAACGATATTGTTGATTATTTGCAATCAATTGATTTACGACCGTCTTGTGAGGCTTGAAGTTACAGGAGAGCGTCTTAATCAAGAGGTAGTCAACTGCCTTATTTTTCAAGATCGTTGCTGGCAAAAACGTACTGATACGGGCATAATTTGATTTTGAGAATGGCTCCGGCCTTCGCACGACAGGATTAGAGTTAAAATCCCATCCAGACCGTTTCCCTTTTTTGAGAACTGACTATGCAACTACTTGGTATTAGCAAATTTAGTGAGCCATTGGATGGCCAGCCTGACCTAGCAGATTGTTGAGCCAAAAAGAAAAGAAACTGTGAGCAAAATCAAAATGTAGCGATTGTCACAATTTTAAGAATAGATGCCGACCCAAATCCAAGATGGTCTGGTGAGGAAGAAGAGGTAGGGAGAAATATATTTATCAGTTAATTTCAAACTCCAACTTCCAAATAGAGAAAATGAAATTTAAAAAGAGGACATGAGAAGGTAATGCACCTCATTGCCAACAACGATGACAACACATAAAATTAACCAAATGAAATTGTTTTTTGGGATCCAACTTTCAGGCTCTACAAAATTAATATTTTTAGGTAGATTTCATTGAAAGTCTAAAAATTTGTTTAAACATTCTTTTCTGCATAGTAGTATATAAAAATTTGATATATTTATTTCTTCAGATGTCATCCATTTCGACCCGCGGACAATCCGGTGTAGTATGTGTATGTGCGTGTGTTTCTCGCTGCTGCCGTTCTCTCAAAACGCGCTGGTAAGCTCGAACGGCCATATTTTCTTTCACTTCGGATAAAAATAAAATGCCATTTCACGCGAAATCGGCGTAACGGGCGTGTGGTGTGGTGCGTAATTACACTGGCAAAGAAAGAAAGTGTCGCTTTTACACCGATTGGGCGAGTTTGCTAATCGTTACGGCTGCTGATTCTTCCTCCAATCGTTCCACCGTCTGGGAGTGCGTAGTACAGTTGGCCAGATTTCATTGCAGGTGATTAAAAATATTGGTAATCGTGGTTGTCGTCGAGTACGTGTGTTTTGAGCACGAAATTGTAGGCACACGTGTTTGCAAGAGTTTGCAGAAATTCATTAGATCTTGGTTAGGAAAATTGGCGTGGGAAAAGCATTCATGAAGGAAGTGAAACCCGTGGGGTCAAAATTTCTTTCTTTGGATTCGTACATCGTGTTTTCCGTATGTGGTGATGACGACATGGTTTGGTGCGATCGTGGTGTGAGATGGTGGATCGCCTTCATACGGTCTTCGCGCTACACACAAACACGCAGCCACACACGGCATGTGCGTGCGTGGTTCGTAGTGTTCGTGTGCCGTGTGTTCACGTATGCGCCCGTCCCACTGTGGGTAGTGTTTCTGAGTGTGTGTGAGGCGGTGATGTGCAGCAACACACATCGTACTCGGCAACCGTTGGCTGCTGCTGCTGCTGTTCAGTTGGCTTTCCGAGTGCATGGCTGCCCGTTGCTAAGAACTAGAACCAACTGCATTTTGTGTACGGTGCATCAGGCGGCTGTGCAAGTGTGTGTTTGTGTGTGCGTAGGGTTCAAGAAAGTTGGATTCATCTCCTTGGAAGATTTGCACCGGTTGCAAGGGAAGAAATTGTAAGAATAATGCACAAAAACCAAGCCATGTCAATCGAGATAAAACAAGAGTAATGATGGTGATGTTGCGTTTTTGCCGTTTTTTAATGGATGGAAGGCAACCCCGTCTCCTGGTGTGTGTGTGTGTGTGTGTGTGTGTGTGTGTGTGTGTGTGTGTGTGTGTGTGTGTGTGAATGTCGTTATGCTCTCGAGGTGTAGGGAGGAGTAGTAGAAAAGAAATAAAATAAATGCGTGCCTTCGTACTTTGAACAACCCTTGGCTGTTATAACCCTCTACTGCTGGAGGAATGTAGTTCGAACCCGTGCTGTGCTGTGTGTCTGTGTGTGTGTGTGAACAACGAACGTGTTGGGTTGTGTTTTGTGTTCCGTGACTGTACCCAATTCCTTCGCGTACATTCAGCACAGGACCAGCTCACAAAAAAAAAACGATTATTGCAGGCAACAGTCACGGGCAAGGAATGGGCGACGGTGTTTGTTCCGTTCATCCAATCGCAGTTTATCCAAGTGTGTCTGCCTGCTATGTGTAGCTTATTGCCATCCATTTCGCGTTGTAAGAATGGAAATTTTTTATTCTACATGTGACTCGAAGTATCCGATGCTTAGCACTTGCTTTCGTGTATTTTGAATCTTAAGAAGTTCTCCAAAGTAGCGTAAAGACAAGTGCATTGTGGGTAGCATTTTAACGCAAAGAAGCAGCAGTAGACTGATCCTCCCACTTACATTCCGCGGTCGGTCATGGTCTTGGTTGTCTCCGTCTGCTGAAGTTCGACACGAAAATCGGACCAAAAAGGAAATGGCGTAGATAACTTTACAATACGCCTCGCGCGCGCCTCTGGTCAACGGACCCCTTATTTTAAGGCATTTCCGTATCCCATAATAGCCGTATCCGTTTATCGTTCGCATTGGAAAAAGGGATGGGATGGCATATATATGCGTATTATCATAATAATCATCACACCACCACCACACACAGGGAAAGGCATGCTTCGATTTAGTGATGTTTTATTGTGATAAGGATGTAGAAGGATATTCTTAGCGTAATTTAATCGCAGCAAACATTGACGAAGATGGGACCATTCTTCCGTACTTTCCCTCGGATATAGTGTGCTAGCTTGTGCTCCACAGCGCTATAAAACTTTTTCTCGTTTCCGTTCGAAAAGTCCAACAACAGTGGAACAAGGTTAAAAATTATATCCGCAACGTGTGGTGTAGTGGTGTCATACATTTACATTTGTTCCATATCGCATGTGTGAAATAATTAAATTGTGGCGTGTGTAGCTCGTTTGCAACCGTGAATTATGGTGGTGACGTGTTGTTGAGTTTGTGTGGAAAGTTTAAACATTTTATAAGCGAATGTAAACGTGCCTCCGCTTTTAAGGAAGCTGTAGGAAAATATTTCCCACCACATATGGTGCTACAGTTACAATTTTAGTTTTTCTTATAATTCTTTTATATTTTAAAATCGTTCCTAATTGTTTTCTGTTCGGTGCCTTTATACTTTCTGCAGGATATTTTTGTGGGGCTGATGTATGTTTACTAAGGCTCGCGGTTTTCCGGTATTACCCTTGCGAGAAACGTATCTTCACAACGTCGTACGTCGTCGTAGTAGCGAAACGTAGAAATAAACGCAAAGGCGATACGATAGTGCGAGCAAGAGATAGTGCACAAGCGTGATTTCTCCGTCACACAAATAGGAAAGAGCGAGAGAGAGAGAGAGTGAGAGAGTGAGAAGGCTGAAAACGTAAAGTGTGCGGTGTGCGCTCGTGTGTGAGAGTGTGGTTGTGCAGTGCCAAAGTGTGTTGTTCGAGACGGATCTTTTTACTCGGTGCCTCCTCTGTCCTTGCTGGTCGCAAGAAAAATTTACAAAAAAAAAAAACCGTTGAAACACCGGAGTCTAGGCCTAGGTGTGCCGACTTGTAAGGAAGAACAACAGTAGGAAGCGTCACCCCAGTACCAATCAATCCTCAGCACAACGATGGCGTGCGCAACGTTAAAACGCTCGCTTGACTGGGAAAGCCTAAACCAGCGGCCAACGAAACGGCGAAGATGTCATCCGTTCGGTAGCCCCAGTCAGAGTTCATCTGCTTCCGCCTCCTCCCCATCGTCATCGGCCTCATCTTCCACATCCGTTGCGGCGGCCGCTGCTGCCGCTTCGATGCGCGTCATGGAACCGAAACCGTCGCCTTTTGCAGAAGCCACCTGTTCCAAACTGACACCAGGTGAGTGCATTGTATATCTGGGACGATTAGTGTAGGGAGGGCTTGTTTTTTGCTTCTGCTTTTTAGGTTCTTTCAATGCGAGCAGACGGTTTTTTTTTGTTAAGGTCCCAGGAAGGAAGTTAAAAAACAAAATTTCTAGGTCCTGTAGTCCTTCGCGGTACACAAAACTGGAGTATGTCCATTAGAAGAGCCTAAACATGATTATATACGAGGAGCCTGTTTTATGTATTTCTGGCTACAAACTACCGGCCGTTGGTTGTGTGGAGCTAAGACCTGATGGGAATTTCTCACGATTTTTCCATTAATACGGGGTTATTCGTAGAAAAGTAATATACCTCGCTTTCCCTGTTGCATTGGTGGTCAATAGTGAAGAGCAAAAACGTGAGGAAAATTGCGGAAAAAAACCAAAGTACCGTGTGTATTTTTCCTACACCAGCCAGCCTATGTATTCCCTATAGTAGTGGACAAACGTACATACACACGGAAACACCAAGCTGGCATGAATTTTGACCCCGATGGCATTAATATAAATGGGAGTTGGCGGCGCAAGACGAGGATAGAGGCAGCATGTCATGTCCTGTCGAATAATGTATTGCATGCTGCAGTCAGTCTCCCCTTACATGCTTATCAATTCGTGGTGTTTTGTTGCACATTCTCCCCTTTTCCACCGCTTTGTTTCAATGCCTTTTTCCTTCATGTCACCCGCCGGCTATGTGGGGTTTCTTTCGTTTCGTGTGTATATTTCCAATGCATTATAAATGCATTGACTTGCAATGATTGGAAGTAAAAACGATTTTTGAAGTAAAGCAAACTAGCGACAACACGTCTTGCGATGAATGAAAGAGAGAACCTCCCGCAGGGGTGATTGGTTGCAGATGGTAAATATGTTAATAAAATCCTCTGAACAAGACGACTGACTTGGGGTAATGTTTTCAGGTCCCTTTTAGTACCGGCTATTTAAGGGACCACCATTGTTGGAGAAGATTTGTGTTTTTTTGCTACAAGGCACAGAACAAGTACAACTATGTTTGTGTCTGGTCGTAATGAAACGTAGTACTCTATTACCCCAATGTGATCCGTAAATCATTTGCCACAAGTAACCAAAAACGTATCCTTACCACGTTGGTAATAGAACCCAGCTTAACGAGAGACATCGTTTTCCTTTTTTTGATGGTTAGGCTGCTGGCGAAACATCAGTGTCCAGAAACCTAGGTATAAAAGGCACAATCGTTGGGAAATAATGCTCTAATGTCCGTGAAGAGAGACGCACACTTAGTTTCCCTCGACGGCGAGACGGCATAATGGGTTTTGCGTTTTTATGAAAACTCCGCTCCTGGAGAGATGGTCCGCGCAAACGTATAAACGAAGGGATAGGACACAGGCTGGTTGCGTGTCTGCAATGTGGGGTGTGAACATCCTTCCGTCGACACTATCTCTACTGCGTCACTATACATAAGCCTATGTGTGTACGTTGTGGATGTATAATCAGGCCAATGAGCGTCCTGTGAGGTGGTCCTAATTAAATACAATTTTAATTCTTAAGAGTATGAAAGGCCGTGCTATCAGAAAAAAAAATAAAGCGTTTTAAGAAGATATATTCAGATTTCCCCGAGCTTCTTCAGAATTATTAGATTTTTTTAAATTATATTATAAAGCTCATACAAGTTGCTAAATAATTCGACATTCCTTACTAGTGATACAAAAATAATTTAGCCTTTACTATATGCCATTTCCTTCCCATTGGCTCCATGGCACCTACAAGCGGGGTTTGTTTTGTGCCCCGCGGGAGTCGTATAAGTGAAGCGTGTATGCTATACGTGCGTCTGTCTGTGAGTACATAAACGCGCCCTAAAGCAAAGATTTTTATAGCCCTTGGTTCGTCCGTCCGTTGTCCATCCTTATGCGCGGTGCTGTTGTAGCCTTTACTCCCCCAATGGCAGCTTTCCAGCGGTGTAACTGCGTTTGATTAAAATGTGTCCTCGTTTTTGTCATAATGCGATGCAATTTCTGTAGGATATGTCGGCACATGGGGGTGGTTGGTTGGCTTCAAATGGATGTTCGGGCAAATGAAGATATCCTATCTCTTTGCTACGTTTCCCATAGTGTTTGTTTAGGGATGGCCCGTTCAGAGCAAATACATTACATTTTACGGTAATTGTATGTTAAAGTTTCTTAGCTTTATGTTACGAACCGATCTTGTCCACGTACGTGTCCATGTAAAAGTTGCTCTACAAAGATACAAATGAGGCGATAGATCTGATGGAATAGAAAAGCAACAATAAATTACACAAAAAATAAACGAAATCGATGAATTCTTTTCTTAGAAAACTAATTCTAATATCCTTTTCTTTGTCCTTATTTTATGATTTGGATCGGTAGAAAAAATGGCACAAAATATCACGGAGGAAATTAAAAGACTGCACCGCAGGAAACAGCTCACCTTCAACAGCCACAACGTCGAGCGCATGCAAGATTCCGAATCGAGCGGCTCGGAAATGGGCCCGGACAGTCCCCGCCGACCAGACAGTCCACCGAGCATGGTGAAAAATCCCGAGAAAGCCCTGTTCACCTTCAAGCAGGTAAGTTGCAGGCACAGCTGGTCTCCTTTATATTTTGTTTGAAAAACTTTTTTTACGAAGATCGTCGCGAAAGAAGGAGCCCAATAAAAAAGGAAACACACATTTGCTCCGAAGGATATATTGTGTGCAAAATAAATGAAAAGAAATGCTTTTTGTATAATTGAATATTTTCTATCATATATTTACGATCTGCGCACACACCAGGTACAAATGATCTGCGAACGTATGCTGAAGGAGCGAGAGGATGCCTTGCGGGAACAGTATGATGCAGTACTGACCACAAAACTAGCCGAACAATACGATGCATTTGTGAAGTTCACATACGACCAAATACAGAGACGTTACGAAGCAGCGCCAAGTTGTAAGTGTTGACGGCGGTTTCATACTCGTTTGTTTGCTTTCTATTTTCTTCTTCGCCACTATAATCTCTTCTATCTCATTTTTCAGACCTCTCCTAATCAGGGATCTTTGGGAAATTAAAAATACGTGAAGCATACCCCCTACCCATACCCTGCCCCAACAGCGCTGAAACGAAGGGAAATTCATACAAAATCACAAATAAAAAATAGAGATACACACGCAGAACACACGAACGCGAAATGCAAGGGAGCATTATATGAAGTTATAGCAGCCGCTCTCCTACATCTCTATCCAGACGTATATACATAGCAAGACAAACAGCCGATAAAAATCGTCAGCCGATACACAGCCAAAAACGAATGCATCAAACTCACTAAAAAAAAACACAAGTAAGAATTTACATTTTGCCTAAGATAGGTGATGGGTGAATCGTTCACCTGCATTGTCTCATCTCACAAAAAAGACACGTTCAAGGCGCCGCAGAGTTAATTCCTGCTGCTCGGTTTATATTTTATTAATTTCCATACATTATTTTGCATCTCTTCTTTTCGTTAGTTTGAGCTTAAATTGTTTCCTTTCGTAATAAAAAGCATATATCGTTGATTCCTAATTGCAAAAAGTAAGTGGTATAGTAAATTGCAGACGGATTCTGCAGAGTAAAAGAAATACTTCAGTAAGAACTATCAAAATTAGCCGCATCCGTTATAAAATTTTCTAAATTAAATTCTTTTCAAAAAACTGTTTTTTGTGTAATTCGTGTTGCGTTGTTTATTGAATGAAAGGATTTGTTTTATTGTATGTATATTGCAGAGCCAGAGCCTTTTTTGGTGTCTTTATGTTTTATGGGGCTGTATGGCTGCAAAAATCACTACCACTTTTTTCACAATTGATCTTAATGTTTTTTTTTACAATTTGTTGCAATTCAATATCAATCACCTTAGCCACTAAGTTAGTTCAAATTTCAGTTGTTTGAGTTTTTTTTGTTGGCTTTCTTCTTTTTTGTTTGCATACCCACATTTGTTACACATTAAGAGCTTTTGTTCTCGCTGTCGAACGACGTGACGCGAAAGCATTCTCTCAGTAATTTATTAAGCAAGTCATCAGTCTCCCCCCGCAACGGTTACAATCAGCTTCAAAAAGTGCGCCTTCCTTCGTGTACTGGTTACATACGTTGTCGCGCGCGAATTGGTTCCCTAGTGGTGGATGGCAGGCGAAGACGATACTTTCTTACTGAAATTTTTAGCTCGTAAGATGGTGCGCTTTTCTCTATGCTTTTTGGGGTGGACGAGCTTTCCGAACCAAGATGAAGTGTCGTACCTATAGTCCCGAAGGGAAGAGCGTATGTTTTAGTTAGGTGTAGTCGATATGGGTTCAGTTTAGGTAGTTATCCCGATTGATAAGAAAGCCTTCGTTCATGCAATAGTTCGCTAGACAGCAGAAATTTGACTAAAAATAACTATTTCCTGATTCACTTTTGGTTTTCACTTGTTCTTCAAAATTATTAATTCTGGTAACAGAATGAAAAAACGATAAAAATGAAGTTGAACAACAAATGCAACTGTGTATAACGAAGGGGAACGAAAATGACACAAAAAGTAAGCTCTAATAAAGGGAAACTCTACAACTTACAAGCATAAGAGAAAAGGGAAACACAACCACAAACTATATAGTAAACGCTAAGCAGTAAGGAAGAAAATGAGGGAAAAACAAAACAACGTTAACTGATAAGTCGTTTATATACACGAATATATGTTTTGTATGAAAAAGAAATGAAAACAAAACTTACGTACAGGCAGATAAAAGCAGAAGCGATGAGCAAAGGTAGGTAAGGAAAGTAATTTGCGAAGTAAGTAGTAGTAAAAATAGTGTAACTACGGAACAGTCATCAACGATCGGGCCCGAGGATATGTGCGTGAACAAGTGTAACAATGAGCTGACACAACCTTAAAACCACACGATAGTAGCATGGGTTCGGGAAACCTCAACAGAAAGCAAAACTATAAGTACACAGGAGCAGCAGCAGCAGCAAATAATATACTACTATTACCTACTATTGCAAACTACTATTACTAAATTACTATTTCTATTACTACTGCTAATACTACAATTGCCTAGGAGAGAACGGGGTACACAACACACATACCTGTGGAGTGCACATTATTGGCCTTGGCAGAGTGATGTCGAATGTTTTCCCATTTTCTTTCACTTCTCTCGTAAAGTAAGTGAGCCAATCATTTGCTGCAATTTGTAGATGCAAACGAAACTATAGGATTGTTTTCTTAATTGAAAACTTGGCGCCGTGTAATTACGAAATATGATAGGCGTGATGCATCTCACACTGTGGCCCGCTAGTTGAGTTGAATTAAGTTTCCTTACCCTCGTACCGGGATAGTTTGTAAGGGATAGTAAAAACAGTTCGAAAACAATATAAACACCGAGAAGCATTACTCAATTTTCAATCAAACAATAGCTGCTAGATATCCGCGGGAATAATCACTGTAATTCATCACCTTTGGGTGTGTGTGTTTGTCAACACGGCACGACCTAGAAAGAGAACATTAAAACACCACTATACAAACACAGAACAAAAACTAGCAAAACATCAATATAATAGGCATAAAACAGCAATTATTGCAAGTGGGAATTTAGATCGCGCTGTTGCTTCCGGGAAGATCATAGAATCGGTTACAAATGAGAGCCAAAAACGTGTGCTTTCGGGGCAGACACAGGAATAAAAAGGCAGAAAACGGCAAAAAAAAAAACGGACGATATCAAAGATGTAGCATAACAAAGACGTAATAAGCTCTTAGTGCTCTAGTGTTGCCATAATTTAGTAGTTATAGACAGCAAAATGTCTCTCCGTTTGCTCGACATTTTTCGTTTTTCCTCATTAATAAGCTACACAACTGCGGAGGTGATGATAGTGGGTGGTGGGTGATAGGTGATAGCGATAGGTAGTCTCTAATTCTTAGGACTGCGAGACGATCATTTATATTATTCATCTGCAAAATCAACGACCCCCACAACAAAACGATCTCCTCTCATACGGTGATTAACGGTTGCAAGTTGGAATATTGTTTTTATTCCTGTTCGAAGCATTACAAAATACGACACAAGGAAATATATGAATATAGAAGACAGCTTAAAAGAAATTCTCCCCCCCCCCCTCCCTCCACCCCACAAATTGCTACCACATAAACTCTATTTGGCAAACACATTAGAAAACAAGCGGTTTATATTTTTATTATTTTTTGCAGTGATAATACAGGCAAACAAACAAGCGATAGTAAGAAGTACATAGCTAACGAGCGTAAAAGAGGAATAAACAAGAAAGAACACCCAGGAAATGAATCCAGGAAAGTAAAAAAACAATGCTGATTGATGATAAAATCGATGATATGCGATCAACCTTAGGACTGTAAGCAAGCGCGCTATCGTACGTATATATATATATACACATGTATCTTCTAAGGACAGTTTAGGGGGTCCACCATCGGCGAATGTGTGATGGAAAGGGAAGTGGAACATTGCAACAAGACATTTGCTGCTTTAAAACCAGCGAATAGCAGTAGCAGTCGTACTAAGCTAAGCAGCGAATACAATTTAAGCTAACTAACAGGAAAACAAGAAGTAACACACCATAAGCAAATAAAACACACGAAACAAACGGCGCACTCTTTTTTCGACATGGAGAGAGAGAGAGCGCGTGGCGCAAAAAAGCGCGATATTGGTAAAAAAAGGGAATGGAGTTTGTGATTTTCTTTCTACAAAGCTAGTTGATGACTATAAAAGCGGTGTTATGTGACTTGGTCAACAGATTCGTTTCTTTTACTAATGCTCAAAGGGTCTTGGTCTGGCCATTACTGACTTGCTTGATTTGATTTTTCCTTTGGCTGGATGGATGGGATTCAATACTCGGCCCAGCTGTGTTCTGAAAAATATCATAGTTCTATCTAAATATCTTCTTCAAGTAAATCGTCTCAGGAAACCCCTTCACGAGTTTAATTTAAATTTTATAACTTTTGAAATACACTTGAAGGGTTAAATCCATAAGACGCTCATCCCACTGTGCAGCTAGAACCAACAAAGTTTCAAACCCTATCCTATAAACGTTCCCCAAGAGCAGGTCAACAAGCAGAAGAAAAATAAAACTAAGAAAGCACATTTTGACAGCTCTCGTTGGTAAACTTTGAAAACGTGTTTACCGGGACAAGTGGCGGAGCAGATTCGGTAAATTGTAATATTATTTCGCCTCCGTGCACACCATGGATATCGTAAAGGAGGTGCTGGAGAAGCAGCAGCAGACACTGCAAAAGTACAAACCGATCACGGTGGAAAAACCCTTGGAACCGTCGATCGATGTGGGCCACATGATGGTGAGCGACCCGAACTACTTCGACGATGAACAGATGAAGTAAGTTTTCTACTGTCGCGCACAAAGCATTGGCTCTGAATAATAAACATTTAACACCTTTTGTGCAGAGCGGACCGTGAAAAGTATGTGCTTGATTTGACCCGTGATAATGTGCAGCTACTGATAAACAGCATCTGGCAGCTGCCGACCGAGCGTGTCGAGGAATCGATCGTTGCTAAGCTACCAGAAGCGAAAGCTCCCTTGCCGCGTGCACGCAAACTACCCGTCCCGAAGCCGCTTACCAAGTGGGAAGAGTTTGCCAAGAAGAAGGGCATCAAAAAGCGAACGCGCGAGAAGAAGGTTTACGATCCGGTGCTGGACAAATGGGTACCGACGTACGGCTACCAGCGATACAAGGCGGAAAAGGAGAAGGATTGGGTGTTGGAGGTACCACAGAGCGATCCGTACCGGGACATGTTCAAGGAGAAGCGCGATCTGCGTATCGAGCGGGTGGCTAAGAATGAGGTAGCCCGTATGAAGAACATTGCCCGGGCGAAGAAAATCGCTACCCCTCGGACGGGTTTTGTGGGACCAGAGTCAGCATCCGCTAAGCAGGTAGGGCTTTAAACACACTTTTCATAGGATGATGAAACAAAAATGGCATAATTGTGCTTCTCCTCTTAGCTCATCACTGCGTCCAATATTGCGAAAGCATCGACAGCATCGGTGGGAGTGTTCCAGGAATCTCTACCGAACGATAAACAGGCTCGCGGTATCGGTGTCAAGGAACTGATGCCGGGCGAAAAGCGTAAGAAGAAGACGTCCTCACTTGCCGGTGAAAAACGGCGCAACATGGAAATAGTGACGAAAGTGTTGAACAAGAAGCCTAAGATCGATGTCGATCGAGCGATTTCGCTACAGAAGGCAGAAGCACGTGCAGAGTACGTATCCATCGGTAGCTGATCAGATTTTGTTCACTCCTTTAATTATTAATTTGTTTTTTATTTCAGACGCGAAGAGGATGACGGTGTTAACGAAGGCACCAGAAAGAAAGCTGGAAAGGGTGGCAAAAAGGCGAAAGCATTCAGCCGAAAAAAGCCAAAGGGTGGTCAAGGAAAGAGAAACCATAGCAAGCGTGCGGTCGGTCGGAAACGCCGTTAAACCGTGCGGGAGCTTTGGATGGAAAATGGTAAAAAAACAAAACACATTTAATATAATTGAATATATAACATTTATATTAACAACTATCGTAAGTTCTAGAACGATAACATTTTTGTGTAAAAAAAAAAAAACAAGTGCATGAGAAATTTTCATAAGCATCAATGGATCTAGGAATAAATATAAACCTACAAAAAATAATTCCACGTTTCAAACGTAGGTTAAATAGTTAGAAACGTTGGTTTAAACACTCAAAGGACTAGGCAAATATCGATCTCTATAGAACACTGGGTCGCTATTGCGTCATTGGAATAGTAGTGTTGGTTGTAGGAAGAAACAAACCTCAATCTATTTCATGCCGCATCGCAGTGGGTGAAGGACATCCTCTGATATCCTAGCCCAACTAGGAAAGCAACTAACCAGTGTGTGTCAATCATTAAGGTGCAAATCGTATTTGTTTTTCCATTTGGCCAGGGGTGAAAGTTCACATACCACCACCCCAAAGTGTCCGCATTGAAACATCCGCAAATATCCTTACCGAAACCGGCACAACAGAAACGAAGCGGCCGAAGGTACGTGTGTGTTTGTGTGTAAATGTGTTTTTTTTTCGCTGCATATTCTACAACTGTCAGTCGGTTGTCAAAGAATTGGGATCGTTTTTTGCAGGGAGCAAAGAAAAAAGGAAAGCACAAAACATAACACCATGCCCGTGGCGTAGGGAGGAAGGTTGAAACATGGTTCCAAACTCTCCGGATCGAACGTAGAGCGCGAATATCGTCCCCGCCTTATCGCGTTATCGGTGAGAAGCAGTTTCCCACTCAACATTATTCAACCAATTGCACGCAATACCAGCACACTGATACGCGGATATGCTGCTGCTGCACTGGTTTCGATAATTAGACCCGGTTTGTCATTACGGAAGAACTGAGGAGCAAGTAGCAGCGCAGCAGCAGTGCAATCGTCATACGGACGGAAAAGGAATGGAGCTGTGAATAGATTAAAGAGCTTGTAACCAAAAAAAAAAAAAAAACTTCCATTATCCTCTTTACCCGAGGGTATGTGTGGTTCGTGTACTTGTGCTCCGTCGTGGCCGACTGTCCAGTCGTCGTGTTGAGAGCGCCCACAGTGTTTTCTACGTCGCAGTGCAGACGCGGAGGACAACAAACCCGAGAATACCAAAGCATCTTCCTACGATGAGTACGCTGTTCGCACGCGTATTCAGGCAGGCTTGGGCCACATTCGAACAAACGGCCACATCCGATGGCAAGTTTGCTACCAATCTGCACGCGCTACACCGTCTAGTCGGTCAGCTAACGCTCGCGGACATCGGGCTCGAACCTTCGCTCGTTGCCACGGAAACGTTCCAGCAACCATCCAAAGCACCCTGCACCTACGTTGGTGTGTTCGAGAACGATCGGTTTGCTATGTCCGTGTTTGTGCTGCGGGAAAACTACACCATGCCATTGCATGACCACCCGCAGATGCACGGTCTGCTGCGGGTCGTTTCCGGTGCGGTGCAAATCTGCAGCTACAGTGAGGTGGCCCGCCGCGACACGGTAGAGCCGAAGGATGGCAAACTCCGGCGGCATGTGCTGGTTGTGGCCGAACCGGAAAAGATTATCAGCTCGTCGGCCGGTGACTGTGCCGTGCTGACACCTACCGAGCGTAACTTTCACGAGATAACGGCAATCGGTGGACCGGCTGCGTTCTTCGACATTCTTAGCCCGCCGTACAATCTGTCCAGCCAGCCGCAATACTTTTTCTACCGGAAGGTGCCGGTACCGCGCCATTTGGCGGAGATGGAACCGCACGGGTTCGGTGGACCCAACATCCGGCCGGCACAGGAGGACGAGCGACCACGGTACGTGCTGGAGACGATTCCCAACCCGGAACACTACTACTGTGATACGGTGCAGTACAGCACGCCGGAGTTTATGTACCGTCCGGAGATGGGAGGCACCACATCGACGTCTTCGTCAGATGTGAATGTCTAGAGCACCGGAAGGGAACGCTCGGATATGAATGGCGATTTTGAATAGTACTTTGCTACTAGCGGAAGGAACATTTCCCCAGGGCTTGTGGTTTTCTTTTTTGTTGAATTTGTTAATTTGTTTTATTTCCCCCCCTAATAGTAGTGTATTAGAAACGGTGCGCCATTGCTGCATCGATTTAGCCCTAGACATCACACAAGCTTTTCAGCGCCCACGATGGTTGCTTCGATGAAAAATCAGTCGCAAACATCAGTTGCACGCCGAATAGCAAATGCAACTACAATGCATGCAAGCTCATATTAAATAAAACCAAATTTAATTCTACAACTAGCAAATAGAGAGACAGAACAGCAAAAGAAAATTGCCCGCGAACCGCGATGACTAAGTGATCATCCCCTTTTGTAAAAGCGAGGTCGTTTATTTAACTTATTTAAAGCTTCGTTCGCCGTTAAACAGCAGCAACAGTGTGTCGTAGATCGTAAAGTAAAACGCGGACGTACAGCCGGCCTTCAGCAACGATGGCAGCAACCCTTTGTACAGGCCCCGCAAACCCTCACCCCGTGCGACCTGCACCAGACAGTGTATCATATGCCGGCAGACAAAGTGCTGTCCGAACGTTTGCCGGCTTTGGGCGAATCCCTGTATCTGTAGTCTTTTTTTCGTCAAATCCAACGGATAGACGAGCAGTTTGGTGCAGAAGCCGGCCAATCCACCACAGACAAACAGCTCACCGGACGTTAGCTGTGCTTCCTGTGGCAATCCTTCCAGCCGCTTCACGATCGTACCGAACAGATTGTAAAACATAAACTGTCCTCCGGCTAACGGGGCAATCTGTAGCATGGCAGGTCCAACACCGCGGTATAATCCGCGCACTCCCTCGTGCCGGTAGATCTGTCCCAGTCCTTGTAGTGCGTTGCGATAGCCTCGGCCAGGATCTTGTGAAACGAGGCGCGTTCTTATTACGTCCAGTGGCATGATCGTAAGCGCTGCAAAGGAACCACTACATGCACCACACAGAAACTGTCGTCCTTGGTCGTGTCCATCGAGCAGTGGTAGATCGCGCAATAATCGGTTAAATCGTTCGTAGAAAGAAAACTGTGCCACACCGTACACGAGTGACAAGACCTGGGCCGGGTTGTGTCCCTTCCAGAAGGCTAGAAGTCCTTCTTCGCGGTAAATGCAGGCAACCGTTTGTGTCATCGAACGATACTTGGAACGGGTAGATCCGGCCTTGATCGGTTCGACCTGTAGCTGAAGACGAATCTTCAGTACATCCAGTGGCTGACAGATGAAGCGTGTGATGCAGCCAGTTAATCCACCGGCCAGTCCGGCATATCGGGTATCGCTGTGCTTTTCGCGGTCCATCCTCAGCGTCGAGATGATGTGATGTGTGCGTCCGTTTGTATGTGTGTGCGTAAATTTTCGGTACGTCGTTCCAAACGTTTGGGTTACATCACCTTTTTTCCGCCACGCAACAACGGACGACTATCGGTGCGGGTGAGTAACTATACTGACCTTGCTAATCATCATCAGCTGTTTTTGTTCCCTATGGCTGCCCTTTTGCGTACTACGAAAGCTGGAAAGCCGTGGTGGTTGGTTGATTTTTCGGCAGCAGCAATTGTTAGCTTGCGCTCGGTACGTATTTCCAAACTAAAATGATAACGCAAAAATGACACAAGACATTTGCGTAGCGATCGAAGTAAACAATGCGCACGTTTTGTTTTCATTCGATCTCTTTTAGGCAACGATTGTGTCGTGCTCCTCGCACACTTACATATGATCGCGGCACGGGCAAAGCAAGCACAACAAAAAGCACGTGGAAAGGGCAATGGTAGTGTATTCTTAATAGTGTAGGGAAAATAGCTGGAAAAAAGGAACGGAACGGAACTTTTTTGCTATGTTCGAACCGAAAAGGCCTACGCCAGTCCTTACTCGTGGGGTTTGGGTGTTTTGCAAAACCATCATTCAAATTATTGATTTTAAGACAAAAAACTTTTACGTACCTTTCCAACAAGAGCAACAAAAAGTGTACTTAAGTATCATTTTAAATTTTTTATTTTCAGTTTCTTAACATCGTTTTGTTAAATGATTTGTTTTTGTATTTGAACTTTTAATCACTATCACCTCTTGTGTAGATCGTTTCGTTTCTTCGCTTGAACTTCTTGACTGGTGTCGGGTTGGCCAGGTCCGTTTGCTGCCGAGGGCTAGACAGATTAAGATCATCAACGGCGAGAACCGATTCCGACAAGGTAGATGTACTGTTATTGCCCATTTTCTGCGGCGTTGGATTACTTGCTACACTGCAGTTAGGTGTCGAATCGTTCAACGTTGTCGAAAGGTCTGATTCTTGTGCATCCGGCTGTCTCCATTTCGGTTGGGGCAGGACAGATGAAAGCGAAAGTTTTGGCTGTATTATTGGAGAGATGTTTGCCGCTTCCGTTTCATCTTTCCGTTCATCGTCTGTAACGTGAGACTCTTCGTTCTCATCGACGTCTAGTTCATCGGCGTTCGAAAGTCTCGACATTTCATTATTCATCGATTGTTGATTTTCCTTCTTATTTGTCTCAGGCTGTGGATCAACGTACGTGGACGTGTTAAGCTTTTTCCCCGTCATCAACATTGCAAGCTGCAATGGATCATCAATGTTTAGCTTATCGCAAAAGGACGTCGTTTGGGGGTTCAAAAATGCTTGCGGTTGCTCGACCGATCGCATATCCATTGCACCCTCATCCGGTTGGTAAGATTCGGCTATACGGACAAAATTATCCGGAATTGTGAGATCGTTATTAAATCGCTCCATCACCTTCGCCTTTTCCTCCTCGGTTGGGGTGAAATTAAATCGCTCATCGGATCCTTCCCCTGGCATGTAACCGTTGGAAGTTCTGATGCTTATAAGATGATTCGTTAGGTTCAATATCGTCAGCCATTCCAAATCGTACTTCAATCGAACGGGTGTAGACACGTCATTGTCTTTCTTCCCTTTCTTTTCCTCGTCATCGCACGCTGTAGGGATGTCCAGAATCTGTAGAAACCGCCGTTTCGGCAGACATTTGTCCAGGGCTAGAAATTTTGTTACATTTCCCTCGGAATGTGACACCAGGGCTGCAAATTTGCAGTGCAAATGGGCCGCAAACCAGTACGGTGGTTGAAGCTTCCGCAGTAAATCTTCGCACGGTGCACTGCCCAGCCTGTTGCTTTCAATGTCCTCCCGGAATGCTGGCTTGAAACGTAACAGCTGCGTTTCATTGCCGTGCCTTGTGACGCCACGAGGCCAATCATGCGATAGCATTACGTCGACTGTTGGCGTTAGTTGTCTCAATCGAAACACATCAATTTGACGCTGATGATAAACACTTCGCTTACTGCCCTCATCGTACGGTGGGAACTCAAAACGACCTTTCAGAAAGTCGTGCCCCTTGAAGATGCCAGATATGCCACCGATGCGTATTCCGTTGCAGTCGACAACACCGGCATACCCGAGGTAGTAAATGTTGGGTGCTACCCATCCACCGTAGGGTAGTTCTTGCAGATAGTTGGACGCCTCGTGGTTACCTCCGATGAAGAGCGTTAAGATGGGTGCGCTTTTCTCGCCACTATAGTACCTGACAGGGTAAAAAACATGTTAATCACATCACACAAAAAAAAACAATACTACCTACTTGTAGAAACTACACATATCCAAATGTTTCTGCGGAACGGCCATACACTGCAGATCCTGGAGGTTGCGCGTAGATTGAAAGTCTCCACAGCAGATTAACAGATCAACCGTAATGTTTTGCTCCTTCTGTATCGATCCAATTAGATCGTATATCTTTTCCAGCTCACCATGAGCACATCCTTCGATCGCTATTTTCATTGCAAAAAGCGTTATTTAAAGTCCAGATTGATGAAGTAGGCGGCCACTCTTAGCTTTTGTTGTTTGTTGATTACCGGCAGCAGAAAAAGCAAAGAAAAACATTCAATTGTCATAAATTCGGTACATTCACGCGATTGTGCTATATTTTTCACTGGACCAAACATCGTTGCACCGTATTTCGAGCAAATATTGCTCGATATTCGGCACGGTAGGAATCATTCGAACACGATTTTGGCCAAAAGTACACCACGCATTCGAGCACTTTGTCGTTAAACTACAAACTGTCAACGGAAATTTTGTTGAAATGCTTGATATGACGCCAACTGCATACGAGAAAGAACGATTTGGTTCAACCGTCGCGTAAACAGTGAAGGAAAAGGTTGCAATAGATTAAAAAATTGAGATAAATTAATCGTACGTGCATCCAAGTATACATAGTTTGTGAAGTGAAGTGATACCGAAAAGGAATCTATCATCCTGCCCTAGCGTACACGTACACCTTGGAAGCTGTGATTTGAGAAGAAAACTCAGCCTTTTTTGCTTGGTGGTCAAGCTAACACAAAACCACCCCTCACCACAAACAAGATGACTGCCGATTCAAGGAAAATTCGCGTTGCGGTACGTGTTCGTCCGTTCAACGAGCGGGAAATGGAGCACAATCCCCGTAACATCATCAAGGTAAGCAGGAAAACCCCACACGTATGTGAGTGTTTTGATGTGCGAATGATCAAAGACCAAAACGTTTAACGTTGTGTTCCCTTACGGCTTCGTTTAGGTGCTTGATAAATCGACCCTGATGTTTGATCCGGACGAGGATGAGGATGAGTTCTTTTTCCACGGCGTGAAGCAAACGCACCGCGATATTACGAAGCGCGTTAAGAAGAAGCTCACCATGGAGTACGACGATGTGTTCGACAATACGGCCACAAACAACGATATCTTCGAGGTGTGCATGAAACCGCTCGTCCAGTCGGTGATGAACGGTTACAATTGTTCGGTGTTTGTGTACGGGGCGACCGGCGCCGGCAAAACGCACACCATGCTGGGAAACACCGACTGTCCGGGCATAACGTTCCTGACCATGAAGGAACTGTTCCGACAGATCGAGTCGCTAAGCGAGCTGCGCAAGTTCGATATTGGCATCTCGTACCTGGAGGTGTACAACGAGCTGGTAATGAATCTGCTTACTAAAAGCGGACCGCTCAAGTTGCGCGAAGATTCAAACGGTGTGGTGGTGAGCGGGTTGGTGCTGAAGCAGATACACAATGCTACCGAACTGTTGGAACTGTTGGCATTAGGCAATCGCAACCGGACGCAACATCCGACCGACGCGAACGCGGAAAGTAGCCGAAGCCATGCGATTTTTCAGGTGCACATTCGAATGGTGGAGAAAAAGACGGGACAAAAGCGTACGGTGAAGCTGTCCATGATCGATCTGGCCGGAAGTGAACGGGCCGCCAGCACCAAGGGTCTTGGCATTCGGTTTAAGGAAGGTGCGAACATTAACAAGTCGCTTCTGGCACTCGGTAACTGCATCAACAAGCTGGCGGACGGGTTAAAGCACATCCCGTACCGTGATTCGAACCTTACGCGCATCCTAAAGGACAGTCTTGGAGGGAACTGTCAGACGGTAATGATTGCCAACATCTCGCCCTCCTCGCTTACTTACGACGACACGTACAACACCCTCAAATACGCGTCTCGTGCAAAGAAGATTCGTACGATCGTGCGGCAGAACATCGTGCCGTCGAATGTGCCAAAGGAGTTCCTGATCAAGAAGGTCAACGAACAGGCGGACGAGATAGAGCGGCTAAAGTCGAAGTTGGCCGATTTGGAGGAACAACTTCGCAAGAAGACACAAGCTATTGCTGCTGCCGAATCATCATCGTCGCCGGCGCTCAACGAAACATTGCTAAACACGTGGATTTCGCGTATCGACAGTTGTTACGCCAGTATGCGCGAAGCATTGGAGCGGTTGATCGCACTGAAGAGCAAGGAAAAACTGATCAACATGCGTGTGAAGCTGAAGGAACAGGCGGAAACTATTGCCCGGGTCGTGACGCTCGATGGAAGCCATCTGAACGAGGTAAGAAACGTTTGTTTCGTATTTGAATGCTATTATTCGCTTTATTTAATCTGACATCACTATACTATTGCTGTGTGTGATGGAGCGTCAGTATCAACTCATTTATCTCCCAACAACTCGGACTGTTTTAGTTCCATTATTTTCTCCGCCTCCTTTACAAATCCATCCGCAATGGCGGTAATTTGTGTCTGCGCCTGAAATGCATCGTCCTCGGAAACGTTGGACTGCTTTTTAAGCTTCTTGATCGATTGGTTCTGTGCGTCCTTGATGCGATCGCGACACTTGATAAACAGCACCTTGGCATTTTTTGCCAAACCTTCGCGATGTTCGCGCGTCACTTTCGGCACCGGTATGAAGAGTGTTGTCCCGTCCTGCTGCGGGTTCAGGTTCATTCCACTGCGCTGGATGGCTTGCAACACGACCGGGATCGTTTGTGGGAACGAGACCAGATTGACGACGAGTGTTTTGGGATTTTTACGTACCACCTGCCCAAGTTCCTGCAGCTGATAGTCTTTACCTTCGTACGTAATGCGCAGTGTTTCGATCGAGCCGGTAGTAGAGCGAAGCGAGAGATTCTTCACGTAATCATCCTTCATCGCGGCCAAACTTTTTTCCATCTGTGTCCGAAGGCCTTCCAGGTCGATCAGATTGCCTAGCTGCTCTTCGTTAATTTGAACCTTCGCCGGTGTACCCTTTTTGTCTTTCTTTTTATCCTTTCCCTTTGCATAGTGTCGAACGGATGGTTTTGTTGCGAGAACGGGTGGTGCTGGTTCCGGTGTATCGCGCCGATTGCTGCTTTGTAGTGCTGTGTAGATGGATCGATTTTGTGATGAAATACACGCTGCAGAGGCACGGATGATGTAGCTACTATATGTTGCTAGTGTTTTAAGGCCAACCGCACGAAACAGCGCAGTTATTTGTAACATTTTGCGTGTTTATTAAGCTTTGCTACGATGGAAATGCGCGTTTTTCACTCCACAATCTGCTTTGTTTTGGTTGGTGATTCCACCTGTCAACTGTCAAACTTTGAAATATTCGTTAATTTTGTTTGCGTTTATTTTTAGAGGCTTTGAGTCTCTGAGATTACAGCGCCTTTTAATTGTATCTGTGACTATTTTTTTAACTATCGCAATTGTGGTTAGAGAAAAGTTGAAATTATTTCTTAAATTTCTTTGTATAAATTGGTAAAGCGTAAAGATTTAATTGGGTGGTTTTGCATTTTGCAGGACATTGCCAAGCTGGAAGCTACTATCGATCGTTATGGCAAACAGGTTGCAAACCAACAGGCCGATACATCACGCTGGAAGGAACGGCTTCGGCATGCCCGCCGCCATCGTAATGCGCTCCGGGAGGAGGTGTTACAGTGCGAACTGGCACCAGTGTTGAAGGGCTATCTTAGCGGGAAGGAGGCAGAAATTGAAGCACTCACCGCAACGCTATGGAAGGATCATGTGCTGCAGATGTCGTTCACGTACGACCAGGAAAACAAACTGTGGCAAAACATTATGATGCTGAGCGGCGATATTATACAGCAGAATTACCTTTTGCTCCGCAGCATGGACCGATTGGACAATGCCACGTTGGACAAGTTGAAGCGGTTGGTAAAGCTGAACCAACGGCAGCGTGGAGTAACGTTCTTCGACGACGATTGTCAACAGGATCATCGTAACGACATTGACCTCAGTAGCAACAGCCTTGACGACATTGCCAATCTATCGGATTGTTGCTCAGATGACGCGATTGATTTCCCGCCCGACAATGCAATTGCATCGTCAACCTTGACCAGTGTCGGTGGTGGTGCCAACAAACGAGCAAAGCTGAATGATGGCAGCGAATCGGATACGGAACCCTACTCAACGGCACAGGAAAGTGAAGTAGAAAGCAATAGTGGCGTTGGGCGGAATGTGTTCAAAAAACCGAAAACAGTTGGCCGAGCGTTTTCATTTAAAGCCACGACGGCTGGCGGTGCGACCGCACGACCCACGGTGTCTCGCCGGACACCAACGAAGCCTACCAAAGCGGCAGGAACGGCCGGAATCGGTACACTGGCATCGCAACGACTTAAAGTACCGCGACTGGTGGTGAGCAATGTGGCTGGCGGTGGCGGCGGCGAGACGAATGCACCTGTACGGAAGAAGATGGTGTTGCCGGGTGCTAGTGGCCAGGATGAGAACAAATCGGACACATCGGATGAATCGAACGGGATCGGTAACATTGCCAACTCTACTTTCGATATTGCCTCGGTCAAAGATTCTCAAACGGAATCGTTGTTTTCCAAAGTGCTCGTAGAATCGAACGTTGATCCCCTTGTACTGGACAAAGGTAAGATGAGACCAAAAAAACACGATGACCAATAAATAACTATCTAACCTCCGTTTTTCGGTTGCAGTGCTTCGCCGTGCTTCTATGAAGGGTGGAAAGATGGCCCTTTCCGTTAGTAAGGATAACCGCAAGAAGAGTCCAAAAAGGATAGGGAAAAGTCCACGCTCGGTGAACCGAACGAACAATCGAAGTCAGTATGAAAGCTGAAAAGCACTGTGTGAACGGCAAGATTCTTTGCTGAAGTGTGAAGCTAACGTGAGCATTGTGGTTTTTATTTTAGCAAATGCTTCCGCCAGCTCCGTCATCAATCGGTACCGTATGATGAAAGCGAAGGACGCGGCAGGATCGTCGAGTGGTGGTAGCAGTGGCAGTAGCTCGGCGACAATCACGAAACCACTGCCATCGGTGATGCGAACGGCCAACAACAACTTTGAATCGGACAGTGACCGCAATCGGCATAATCGATTGATGGGTATTATAAAGAAATAGGCAACATGAATTTGGAAGCCGAGTGTTAAGGGAGGAAGGAGTGAGGGAACGATTTTTATTTATGGAGTTTGTTATATTTACGGTTAATATTGCACACGCACGATAATGCATGGGCAACTCTCGACTGTTATATATTTTGTATTCATTCTTAGCTAAAGCGTGGATGAACGGGAGACTGCCCCGCGCCAGAAGAGATGGGTGTTGTATATCGTTGTCGGGTGGGTAGGACGTTGAACGTTTTTAGGACTCGACTCGTTTGTAGTAAGGATAAAAGAAAAATATATCGGCAGTCTTCAAGCAACTGTATCTTTAAGGCAATAATCTCAGAATGATCTATACTATTAGTTGCTAAGGAATTTGCGCATATATGAAAGCTCCAATTTTATACACATTGCTTGAAAATAAAATATGCTAGAAGCACTTGCGCTATCACGATTTTCCTATGTTGCGCTTTTCTCAACTGAAACGAACTTACATACTTCAAATTTCTCGTTCGACGATGTTTCGTTAAATTTTCGTCAAGTAGGCTCGCAACCAAAACGTCATTCAGCTGTCAGCAAGAAAAACAGCACCACAGGCAGCTCATGAGGTAATCGCGAAATCAACAACAAATCCCACCCGGTGGTTACCGGTGGATCGAAATTATTACACAAGTGCGCCGTGCAGGACATAAAACGTGAATCATGGCTTTGTTTGCACGCTGTGGGCCACTGCCCGTGTGGTGCCGAACGGTACAGGCGGTTAGCTATAGACTGCAGTCGACCCGTTTACAGGAGGACGGCAATCGTGGCGCTGCTGGCATCCAGGAAGAAGGTCGGTGCTGTGTTTGGCCAGCGGGAAGATGAAGCAGTTGATAATAATCCATCATTACTTTCGTTATAGAATTTCGTGTTTTAAATCTAAAACAAACAAAGTCTCAGAGATTGGCCCGTCGGAAAGCTGCACGTCCGGATGTTCCGCCGCCACGGTTTGTTGTTCACCAGTCGTTTTCCTATTGTGGAGCAGAATATTTAGACGCGCTTTATAATATCTCCATACAGATCGCAGCAGATGGCAACGGATCAGGATTGGGGTGCCGTATGGCCTGGACCACGATCGTTTAATCCGTCCGCCGTTCCACTCCCGATACGCCAGGGATACGTCACGAAGCGTAACCAAATGTCACCCGGCAAGTTTGCCAACGCGGAGCTGATGAAGATACCGAACTTTCTGCACTTAACGCCGCCCGTTATCAAACGACAGTGTGAAGCACTGAAACAGTTCTGCACCCCGTGGCCGAAGGGGCTCGAAACGGAGGAGAAAATGAGGGCACACTTCCCGATGACTTGCGTCACGACGGACTACTGTCACGCACTGCCCACCATACGCAATCCATTGTCGCGCATTGTAACGGTACAGCTGGAGCTCGGATCATTGCAGCTGGATCGACACGCGAAGGATAAGTTGCTACGGTTGGTGGGTGAGCGATACAATCCCGAAACGGATCTGCTTACGATCGTTACCGATCGGTGTCCGTTGAAGAAACAAAATTATGATTATGCGATATATCTGCTGACCGCACTGTACCACGAATCGAATACGGTGGAACCGTGGGAAGCGACCAAGAGTGAGGCCGACATGGAGTATTTCGATTTTGAGACGAGTCGCAGTAAGCGCAACGCGGAGACAACGCTTAACTGGAACCGGAAGAAGGGCGATAGTGGGTGGGTACAGGTGCCGAAAGCGTACGCGGATGCTGTAGCGAATCTGTTCAACGAAGGAGAAAACGAGTATAATATAACCAAGTACAAGGAACAAACGGTAGCCCTGTTGGGGTTGGGCGAAGAGGCGAAGTAGATTGAAGGGACGTAGGGACTGTAGTGTGTTTTTGTGGTTAACAAATAAGGATAAAAGAAGTACTTTATCTTAATCAACTATTTGATAGATGTTGAAATTTGATGTCTCTTGAGAAATGAACAGCGATTTACAATTGTCAGAAGAATAGAGCAAAAGAGACAGAAAATGTACATGAAAGAAGCAGAAAGAGCGGTGATTGAAATAGGCGCACTGTGTTGCATTCATTATCGGTTTCCGTAGTGTAGCGGTTATCACGTCTGCTTCACACGCAGAAGGTCCCCGGTTCGAACCCGGGCGGAAACAGTATACTTTTTTTCTTTTCTGTCAGTTTCCCGATGAAATGAACACTTTTTACTTTTGTAGTAATAGTTGAAAAATTGTTTTTTTTATATACATCAGTACAGTGTCACAGTAGGAAGTGCTTTTAGTTGACCTACATTTCACACCGACCCAATGCTTTTATTTGCACGAATTTCACTCTTGTTTTCTCAATCCAAGTGCAATTGCATGTGCATAGAAGACTCTCTTCCATTACTATGATGCACAATGCGGTTGCTGTCAGGGCCTAGAAAAAACTGTCAACCTGTAGACATTTAGCAAAAGGTAGATCTATTCTTCTTGCGAACCCGCCGTAATTGATCCGTGACCAATGCGCGGAAGTAGCTACGGTTATAAACCGTGGTAATCATCAGCGAGAGAGATTACTTCAGTTTGACCAGATCTAGCGTACGCAGGTTGGGGAAGATGTGTTCCACTAATGCCGGTGGAGGTGACTTGTTCGTGGTCGTACTGTTAGTTAGTGGAGTGTTCTTCTCCTGTGTCGTTGGAGATCTTCCTGTTGGTGCTACTGATGCATCGAAGACGATTTCTAAGACCGCAGGCAATCAACAGATTCTAGAACCGCCAGATTCGTTCCTCAACACCGAGCCGTCTTCTCCATACCAGATGGTGGCACACTCGGATTACAATAATCGTCTACATATCCAGCCACAGCAAAAGCAGGAGCACGGCAAACCTTCCTTTGTCACATCTCTGCTATCAACGGATTCGCCTCCTGCCCGCAAACGTTCGACAACTAACATTCCACGGCGGACTCGCTACTCACCGGCAGCAGCACCAAGCAAGGACGAGGACTTACCCAACCGATCGTTGCTAACACCGAGCCGTTACTACGATAGCTATGGCGAGTGGCATCATGATGATTTGACACACTGGGCATCACAGCAACCACACGGAGGTGGAAATTGGGACTGGAAACCACACCATCATCATCCCCATCAACACCATGGTAACGTGCTAGCGGAGATCTTGGATGGTACTGCGCTGTATCCTCCATACCATCAACACCTCCAGCAGCAGCAGCATCATCATGGACTACTAGGACTACAACTACTCGTACTACTTCATCCGGTTCTAATGCTCGGTACGGTGTCCTTTCTCGTTTGCCTTATCAACGCCGTGTTGGGATTGGTAGATAAGGTTAAGCTACCGATCGTACGTGCTCAGGATAGGATTACGACAGCCCCCTCACCACCGGTTGGACATCGGGATGGGCGAGGAGAGCAGCTACTGGATCAGCTATATCAGTTCCTTAACGTCGCTATCGAACAGCAACAGCATTCGAATCAGAGGAATGATACGTTTGTACCGGAGAGGATCGCAATTCTGCAAGAACCAATTCGTAAATGAGTTATAGCAGATTCTAGCATTCGTTCAAATCATAACATATGCCGAGAAAAATATTTTCCACTACCGGTTCGTATCGTTATATTAACAAAAGACATTGTTAAAGTGTGTGTGAAACATATTCAAAAATGTTTAAAGTATGTATTGTATTATTCTTTACCACTTACTAAAACATTGCTTTTAGTTATCTCTTCTAGATTTTGTTTTATTGTCCAAAAACAAGTATTGTTATAGTTATGTTAAGTTATGAGCTAAATAAATACAAATAAAATAAACTTTCAAAACACGCGTATTTTGACACGTCGTAACTAGGCGAGGAGTGGAGGGATCGGGTTGGGGTGTTGGGCATAAAGATGCGCGGCCTCAAGACGCATCCAACAGTATGCCGGACGCCAGGATCGGACCAAGAATGAACGAGTAATCGCCGATTTTCCACGGGAATGCTGCTGGCGGAATTCCCCCCCCCCATCCCTTCCAGGTTCTGGAAAATCCCCCTTAGTTCCCTTTAATATTAAAAACCATCTTTTGGAGGGGTTTTAAAATATATTTCAAGAAAGAAATATTAATAACTCTGAAGAACTTAAAATTGAATGACAAACTTTAAAAAGGACGGAAAAATATTTGTCGCGACGGAAAGAATATAATTTTCGGACCACTTTTAAAATTTCCATTTGCTACCTCTTCGCCTAGTATGCTCTCCTGTTACTCCTGGTGGGATTTTTCCGCATCAAAATCCACAAAAATCTGCACAAAAATCCGCCCAGGAGCGACTGGAAATAACAGGAGAGCATGACTTCGAAGAGGTAGCTCGGGCCGGCCAAAAAATTCCAAATCCAGTTTAAATTTTTGAAATCCAAGTTAAAAATGAGCTGTAAATTTTAAGTCCGGAAATCAACTCTAAATTTTGCCGCGGGATTTTAAAACTGATTTTGGATTTTAAGTTTGAATTTGGCATTTTTTGGCCGGCCCAAGCTACCTTCTCGAATGTATGTTCTCCTGTTACTACCAGTCGTTCCTGGTCGGATTTTTGTGCCAAAAAATGTCGGATTTTCAAGCGGCAAAATCCGACCAGGAGTAACAGGAGAGCATACTAGGCAAAGAGGTAGCAAATGGAAATTTTAAAAGTGGTCCGAAAATTATTTTCTTTCTGTCGCGACAAATATTTTTCCGTCCTTTTTAAAGTTTGTCTTTCAATTTTAATTTCTTCAGAGTGATTTTTATTTCTTTCTTGAAATATATTTTAAAAACCCCTCCAAAAGATGGTTTTTAATATTAAATGGAAATAAGGGGGATTTTCCAGAACCTAGAAGGGAGGGGGGGGGATTCCGCCAGCAGCATTCCCGTGGAAAATCGGCGATTACTCGTTCATTCTTGGTCCGATCCTGGCGTCCGGCATACTGTTGGATGCGTCTTGAGACCGCGCATCTTTATGCCCAACACCCCAACTCGCTCTCTCCACTCCCCACCAAGTTATGGAGGAAAATAACAACATTCCCATGGAAAATTGACAATATCTCGGTCATTCTTGGTCCGATCCTGGCGTACGGCATACCGTTCGATGCGTCTTGAGGCCGCGCATCTTTTTGCCGAACACCCCAACCCGATCCCTCCACCCCCCGTCCAGTTATTGGGGAAAAACAACATTGCCGTGGAAAATCGACGATAACTCGCTCATTTCGGATCCGATCCTGGCGTCCGGAATACCGTTAGATGCGTCTTAAGGCCGAGCATCTTTTTTCTGAACACCCCAAACCGATCCCTCCATCCCCCGCCCAGTTATTGAGGAAAAACAACATCGCCGTGGAAAATCGGCGATAACTCGCTCAGTTCTAATCCGATCCTGGCCTCCGGCATACCATTGGATGCGTCTTGAGGCCGCGCATCTTTTTGTGGGGCACCCCAACCCAATCCTTCCGTCCCTCCCCCTCTGCAAGTCAGAACAATCAGTACTGATGGTGATATGTACTGATGGTGATATGTTTGAAGAAATAATTGCAACAAAACCAACTTTTATTTATGATGTTTTGAAACATTTATTGTATTACGTTTGCCGTTTAGTTTTCTTTGTTTCATCTATTTGTTTGCTTCTCATAGTCCTCCCAAAACTGAATCTCTACTACCATTTTTCCTCTTCCTTTGCTCTCTTCTATTTTCCCAACTACACATACACACTCACTCGCTCTCGCTCTTTCTCTTTCATTTTCCCTTTCTCTCTACACAATCTGCTTTTATCATGCGGTCGAGTTTATTATAATGCTTACACAGTTTGCCTTTCAACATACATCATTTTACTCGTTGGCTAAACCTAGGACAGAAAAGGTATTGATTGGTTTTCTTGGTTTTTTATATTCATATTTATATATGTATCATCATCATTCGCCCGTTTTTTTTTTTGGGGTGGAGAACGACCGTTTGTCGGTTCCAAATTATACAACACACACACGCATACAAACCGGGCAATGCCACAATATGTCTAATAGAGCTACAGCTATACTAAGCCAGCAACTAGGCCGTCATTACACACGCGAACTGAAATGCGTGAAACTTTTGCAAACGGCCAGCCCAGTTCGACGAGGACGTGTGTGCGTGCGTGCGTGTGTGTGTGGGGAAGGAGGTGGTCATAACAGACGAATGAATGGGGTAAATGGAAAAACATGGTTCAGTCTCCTGCGCAGCACGAAGGGCAGGAAGCTTTAAAAAGTTCAATCATTGTTCATCATCTCTTTATCCTTGAGAAATATTCATATATGTACTTTCCTTGTTTTTGTGTTCACAAAATAAAAGCACTTAGAGCGCTTTGCTCGTTAGTATTTCACGCTAAAATCCAATTGCAAGAACTTCAAAATCAAATGCAAAAACACCAAAACTAAAGAGAAACCGCAATGTGTTTTAACTGATTAATTTTCCGTCCATGTTTTCTCCTATGCGCGTGGTGGCGTCATCTAGCGGGCGCTAGCACAACTTAGCTGCTATAGTACAGAACGGCTGTGAAAGGATATAGATTTCCAAATTAAAAGTCTCCTACAGCACCCGAAATCGTCTCAATTGTCGAATAAAGACAGAGCGCGGGAGGACACATTATGCAATGACTGGATTAAAGGATGGCTAGCACCGGGTCCGAACGATACGTCGCCCGTGCGTCATGTTTTCGAGCTGCTTGAGAACGATCTCTCGAAACATATTAATAAAAAAAAGTAAATTTTACTTTAGACAAGTACAACTAAACCTACACGAAAACGAAACTAAACACTTCCTAGCAATATTTTAGCTACATTATCATTACAGTTAGTGATGGTGATTGGTGATGAAGGATGAGGGGTGTGACGAACAGACCCCACGTGTGGAGCAGCTGTTTGGGTGTTTGGACACACAGAGATGTGTGTGTGTGAGTTAACAGACACCCTCCCTGCCCGAAAAGGTGGGGAACAAAAATTCCTCGTTGTTTCTGGCTTTTGCTTTTGTTTCGTGTTTTCCTCTCCATTACCGTGTGTAAAAGCATGATGATGATGGCCCACTGCGGATCGTTCACTACCACCAATGCACCAGGGATGCCGTCGATGAAGGGGTAGTTGATGGTGGTGGTGGTGGAGGCGGGCAAGCGGCAGTGGACGGGAGGGCTATGGCCTAGTCCTTGTTGCTCATCGATTCCGCGCTTTCCGTCGACTGGCGGCCACCTTCGGACGAGGCGACACTGGTAGCGCCTCCACCATTCGGAAGGCTGCCAGAGGAAGAAGGGGCCGCACCACCACCACCCGTCGTACTTTCCCCATTGCCTACCTTCGACTGTTGGGCGGAGGCAGGCTTCGGTGTGGCCGACGAGGGTGCCGCATCGAACGACTGCACCTGGGCCTCGTACAGCAGCTGCATGATTTTGAGCGAGGTTAGCGAGGATATTCGTTCCGGCAGCTTGCGCAACACTTCGCCCACGTACAGCCCGTACGCACCGTGCTCGTCCAGGTGGGCCTGATGCTCCAGATTGTTCTGATACTTGACCGTGCGGTTGAGGTTAAAGTTGGACAGTGAGGCTTCGTCACCGTCGTAGCTGACCCGGGCCCGTTTTGGCAAACCGTACGACACCTCCACGTTGGACATCGCGGCCGGTATCGGCGACTCGACCGGCGTCGGCTGCTGATGGTGATGGGGATGGCCGGCAGCACCACCGGCCGCACTATGCTGCAGGGCGGCTGCGGCGGCTGCACTACTGCCCGCCGAACCACCACCACCGCCACCGCCGCCCGGTGCGTGTGGATGATGATGCTGATGGTGGCCACCACCGGCCGAACCTGGCATACCGCCACCCCGCCCGAATGGATGGTGATGATGGTGACTGCCGGCGTGTGGTACCTGCTGCTGGCCGGCACCGGACTGTGCGGAACCGCCACCGCCTGGCTGATTGCTGTGCGGGGGCGGCAACTGATGATCGCGCTGGTGTGGATGCGGTGGCTGCAGATGGTGCAGTGACATGGGATCGTGCGCGGACGGGAAACCTGCGCCGGGCGGTGCACCGAACGGTCCGTGGCCCTGCAGCTTCAGGTGCTGCTGGTAGTGCAGTTGAGCTTGGGAGTTTTGGGCCGCCACGGCCATCTGCTGCAGGTCGAGGTACGCGTGCAGATCGTCCTTAACGTCCTCTTGCTGTTCACGCTGCCGCTTTCGCAGAATGTTCATCGGGTTTGTCTCATCGTCGCTGGAAAAGTGAGGCAAGAAATGATGAGAAATTAGTAGAAATTCGTCAAGATTTTTTGAGAATTTAAATTTTTAAATGAAATATTAAAACCTTGAACGATGAAGATGGTCACCCCCTAAAGAATATATACAAGTCTCATTACTGACATAAGCCTATGGAGCTATGGACTCTAGAAAATGTCTTTTGATCACGATCACCGAAGGAAATCTTCCTACATTTCCTTCAGTGAATGATTTAGTCCTTCGGAGGCCCTAAGCGGAATGGAAGTTGAAGGCCCCTCTGCTGCTGCTGTTGTGAATCTGCTGACCGGAGGGGAAGGTTGTTTGTGAATTTGGGGTTCCTTACCAGCTCGGCCAGCTGACTTCTTTAGAAGGATTTATTCTCTATTTAGAAGGAATGCTCTCGGTTCAGCCACCACAAAAAGCAGGGAAAAGGCAAGGCAGGGCCAGTGTACGACGGTAACCTGTTCAGATGGGATTCGATACCCGGTAAAACCGGTCAAAGTCTTTGGGGTGTTGTTATAAGCTTTCTTGGTGGTCTATTTACTACCCTCCTACTTCGAAAGTAAGTTTTGTGGAAGAAGGTACGAACAGATTTAAATGTGATTACGCCTAAGGAAAGGACCTTACGCCTAACTTACATAAATAAATTCCCGAAGCATCAACTTTGTTCTTTGGAAATTAAACCAGACGATTCCCAGCTACTTATGATTTTTACAAGAAATTGGAATAAACTTAGAGATATCACAAGTGAAGTCAAATGCTCCAGTGAGGCAGACAAACTACACACCGAGACAGAGTAATGCTTTAAAATAATCTTTTTCCCACAGTTCCCTCCCAGACTTATGTGTGTCCTCCCTATTTCCTAATGCCCTTTCCTTAGCCTTCCATCGAATCTGTGCAGGAATATTCATACAAGAAAACGGTGCTACAAATCGCTTGTAACCGAAGCGTGACTCTCCTCGCACCATTCGGTCTTTGATTGGTTTAAATTAGAACCATATCGGTCCGCTCTTTTCAAACGTGCCACGACGAACAACAGACACGACACAAGGGGGGGCCACAAGGTTTGCATCTCGCGCGCACAGCAGCACATCCCCCTGACAGAGAGACACGGACCGAGAAACAACATCTTCACAACCTCACACACTCTATTGCTTCTAATTTACTTTTCAAAGAAATAAATTTATTCTTAAAAACATCCATTGGCAGTGTTGTGGCGGTGAAGAAACTGGGCGTTGGCCGATAGCCGACGAGTCGAGCGCGGCTGGCAGCCAGCAAAAGCAAGCACTTAAAGTCATTAGTTGGCGCGGAATGGATTGAAAAGTGTATGGAGGATATTTTGCTGCTCAAGAGATAGCAAATTTTGCAATAATGCATATTAATTAATTCGAATATGAAAGCTTTTGGGGTCTTTGTCCAACAACTTATGCACTTTTTCTTGCTTTCTAAATTTGGCTATCAATGAATAATAGAGAAGCAGCAGCAGCCTTCTTATAGTAAAAGCAATTATGGCAGCAAGGAACAAGTCACATTCCTTCTCTAAATGAGCTGCCTTACGAGCGATTTATGAGCATTTGAAACAATAATACAATAAAAATATGATTCTTCCTATTTCTCCTTGCCAACTGTAGTTCCCCCCGTTGATCCTCGGTACACACTTAAGTACCGGACGAAGTAAATGTTGTTACATCTCTATCGCATGATGAAAGATGTTGTCCACACACATGCTCGTTACCCTTCCCATTTTCTCTCCCTACCCTCCCCGGGCATGTTGTTCCAATTGTTCAATGAGGATCATCATTAAGTGATGTTATGATGATTGCTGGGAGCCAGCAATCCCACAGTGCCAATTTTGCTAAGATTTCCGTTCTTTCTCAAGCTCAAAAACACATAGAGAGAGAGGAGAGAGATAACTTACGTATCGTCCGGCTCGCCGTTCGGGGCACGCGGTCTCCGGATTTTGATGTGTTTGTTGAGAAACTTGAGCTTCTCGAGCAGTGGCCACTCGCTACAATTGACGCCGTTCTTCATGATGCGCCGCTCGACCGTGAACCGGCACCGGAAGTAGGTCATGCGCTTCTTGCACTGCTCCACGTCCATCTCGCACAGCCGGCTCAGCTCGCGCCAGGCCTTTTCCTTCTTCGACTGGAACTTGTAGTGCGGGTGGCTTTTGTCGTACAGCACCGGCATCCGGCGGTAGTAATCGCATAGTTTTTCATCTTTCTGCAAAGAAAACGGGAAGAACGAAACGAAATGGTTAGCTAAAAAGGCGGGCAAATAGTATGAAACTAAAGTCGATATACAGTGGTGGTCTTTGCAATAGGACTAATATATTATTATCACGCTTAAGAATAGCTGTACAATATCGCTTTTTAAAGCGGTATTACGGAACTTATTTCCGTAACATTATGGTTTCTTTAATGGGGGTTTTTGTATCAAAAATTGCCAACATAGTATTGTGTTTAAAATTTACAAAATTTGCATTTTGAAAAGCAGATAATAGCAATAATTGGCTAAAGAGTAATAAAGGTCCTCAAGTTGTACGGGATTCATCTCATGCAAGCTTGTGTGAAAAATCACGGTAGATTGTGACCGTTATGCGTAGGACATAAAAATATTATTTAAATAAATCATTATTGAAATGAGGAAAGTTATTTGAAATTATTGTTAAGTGTCGCAAAAGCTAGCTTATGTATAAGACTAATTTATAAAAACATTTTACTAACTTATTTCATCATTTAAACGAGACAGTTCATACTGTAATTGAAATAATTCTTAATTCAGTCATATATTTTTTATTTAAATGGCTCAATATACGGAATAAATGAATATTTAAACATGATTTGAGTAGAACGTTGATTTAATTACTAAAATTTTATTAAAACTAAAATAAGATTTTTTTTGATTTTATAAATCAATAGTTTTAATATTTTTATTGTGTCCTACTCAGGCATGTTCACAAACGTCTGTGAAGCTTGCATGTGAGTTTGATGCGTGCAACTTGAAGGCCTATATTACTCTTTAGCCAAATAATTTTCAAAATCAAATGCAACACATTTCAAGAAATTCGAAGACAAAAATCCTTCGCGTCTTGATGACACAACTGATATGGATTTTTGTCAACTCTTTAAGCCCTTGTCAAACAAACTTTTGACATCAGTTTAATGTAATGAAAATAGAGTTGAGAATGTACCATCATCAATTACGAGTCATCTTCAAATAAAGAAGATCTTTAAGCTCTTTATTGTACTTGATCTGTCGGGCAGGGCAGACTAGTTGGATAATATTGGTGGAAAGTCTCGCGTATGCAGTACAGTACGGTCCAGTTTTGTTGCAGAGTCGACCCCAAATACCGACTCTAGTGTTTGAAAGGCCCAATAAATCATTATTGTTCCCATTTTTTTCTCTTATTGAGATAAATTTTGATGAATCAATTTTGATAGTAAAGTATAATAATAATTTCTAAATTTCATTTTAAACAAATAGATAAGAATATTTCTACTAAAAACGTACCAATATATACAAAACGACAGACAATAGATTACTGCTTAAATAAATCAAAAATTGCTATTCTAAGTTGTGATAAGAAACTGTTTCCAACAGTTGGTAAAATGTGGAAAATATCTTTATATTTGTACACAGGATGTGAAGGTGGTCTCATTCTAATGTCCGTCGTTTTATATAACTGATCACCACTGTACGTATATTTGAAGGAAATATTGTCCCCGTTAGGATCAATGCTGCATCATACATGTAGCATAAAGCATGAAATATAATTATTAATGATTTCGAGTTTTTCGTCTGGTAAAAGCTGGTTAAAAACAAGCGCAACACTGTATTTATAGAACGAACCTCCAAGACATCGGTGGAACTGCGGCCGTTCGATTTCGGTGACGTTTGAAAGTTCGCTGCCAACGCACTGGCTGGCAGCAGGTTGAAGAACGGTGGGGACAACGATGGTATCATCGTTAGTTCCGGCAATAGTTCCATCATTTTGATATTCTTTTCTATGTTTCACTGTTGCTAGTGTGTTTGACTTAAACTAAACAAGTGTTTCACTTCTTTTGTTTTCACAGATTTTCACGCTTCGAGCAACATATTATAAGGCAGGACGCACACTGGCGGTTGTATACAACCTTTGAGAAGGAAAACATAAATTAATGTGTACAGTTTAAAAAGAAGTTAAAAAAAAATTAGCAAATCATCACTGCGCGCGCGCGATTCGTTTTAACATAAAATCCAATTTCTTCAACAAAAGTCTGTATTATTCGTTCGCAACGACGAGGGGAGAGAAAATAGAAAACAGGTTGGCGGTTGTGTGGTAAACGGGTCCGAAGAGCAAATGTATAATACCACCCCGGATACGATAAGTGAAAATAGAATTCATAAAAACTGGGGGTATTTCAAAATTTTATGTTTCACGTCTTTTACCATCTTTTGCCCATTTCGACGAAACGCGCCGAAAAAGACGGTTTTTGTGGGAATGTAAACAATAATCTTTGAGGCATAACACGGTGCAAGCGCACGCAGCACACATACACACAGAGAGACACATCCAAGAAGGCCAGAAAACACATGAAGCAATCGGAACAATGGATAAGCAATGTAGGGGAAGCAAGAAGGGCCACGAAAAAGGTAAAGAAAATAAGATAAAAGATGAAATATTAAATGTATTAATAAAGCTATCTCGTTCGCGCACATACGAGCACAATACGAAGGATGAAACCTCGGCACAACACCACACTCAAGCAAGCTTTTAACATAAATAAATAGCCAAAGAATATTATTTCACAAACAACAGGAAAAGTAATCTTACGATGATGCACAAGGGAAGAGGGGGAGGGAGATCGGTGGGTATGGGTGTGTGTGTGTGTGAGGTGGTTTTAAGTTTCTTTGCTTTTGAGAAACTTTTCTCTTCTTCGTACGAACGACACAAACACCCCATATTTCGTGCTAAGTTTGCCAGCGTAAGCCTCTTTCTTCTTGAATTTTTAAACAAAAACGAATCGTACAAAACATCACCATGCACACATGTCATATGTCGGTTTCGATCACCAACCTTTTTCTTTACATAAATGCGAAGAATTTGTTCGGATAATTAACACAAAGGCAAATTTTAATTCAATAAGAGCAACGGTTTAAAACAAACAAAGCATCCCAAGAAACTGGTCTCGGGTTATCGTGTCGTGAAAGGGCTCATACACACACACACAGGTTTCGAGAATGCTTCTACTGCTCGTCTAAGAAGGCATATGAAATTTGTAATAAATTTATGAAAATGGCCTCATAAGAAACTATGTGAAACACCACCACCGTCCCACCCGCGAATTGCCATTTTACGGCATATTGAATAGAGAATGAAATTAAGTCGAACGAACCATCGCTAACGAACGATGTGTCGCAACCTTTGGTCGAATAAACGAATAAAAAGTTAGGACTGTCGGTAAGGGTGGAAGGAGGAGGACGAGAAGGGATTATGAGAAAGGTTCCTCTCTCGGTAGTAAAACGTCTACATCGCAATCTGGCGTGCATAGAGTGCGTGTGGTGGAGGCACGCACGAGTTGTTTGATCAAACACGATTGTCTCTTTTTATAGCACCATCAGATTTAAATAAAAAAAATACAACGCAACTACTAAATGATGACGCAATGGATCGTGACAGTGCTTCGTTGTTATTATACAAAAGGGAGACTCGCGATCATGTGTTAAAGAGCTGCTGCATATGCGATCGATTGCATACAACAAAAAAAGTACACGAAGGGCGTAGTTTTTGCACAGCACAGTTCCGATTCAAACGCAATGTGTAATTGGTCGTTTGAGGAACGTGAACAAACCGACGAGTGGAGGATATTTGTTTAATAACCTCTCATCCTTCCCAAAAACACCCAATCCTGAAAACGCGCACACACTTTGCAACGTGTTAGCATCACTGTTTTGCCTCTCCCACCACCTCCCTCCTCCTCCTCCTCCCCCACGCACGCACACACTCCCCCTTTTCAACAATGCCACAGTGTGAATCGATGGAGTGCAACTGTCATAACAGGACACCACACACTCTCTTAAGCTCAACTTCACACAACACACGCACGCACACTCGACCCTGTTTGTCATTGTTTATTCATTCATCACAATCCCATTTGAGGTGGGTAATTTTAAACTCTCTGGCATTTTAGTCCGCCCGTCCAAGGGACCCACAGACACGCCGCCGCTGTGTGCGGCTGGGCGGAAAATGGGAAAGGCAATATGATGTTAATTGTGACTGTATATTGCTGCCATCAGGAGTGAGAAATCATTTATTCCTTGCGTTCACATAAACGCGAACATTTGCATAACACGCCCGTACACCCCACCCCACCCCACCAAACAACTCCTCCATTTCGTTGTGTTGTGTGCACTTGTTTGTGTCCGTGGTTCGATTAATCATCCATCATAGTCTGGCCTCGTACTAAGCATACACAAACGCGCGAGACTTTTGTTTCTGACCGGGTATCGAGAAGGAGGTGAGGGAGGATGTAAGGAGTAAACGATGATCTAATTCTCCATTACCGAAGAAGCCCATAGGAGTGGGTAAATGATACTCCAAACACTAACAACGAACCGATTTGAAATAAAGGAAATGCTTTAATTTAATGTACTTTAAATCATCCAGAATTAGTAAATCCTTGCATTACGATAAGTTATCGTGCATCGTGACCCCCCGGCTTTCAGTACGCACACACACACACACACACGCACCTCCATACACAAACAAACAGTCACAGATATAAGACGAAACGTTCGACTTAATCGCATTGATCCGGATGTGCACATAAACAAATGAGCTCACCACCCACCACCGCCCGGCGAGTAAATGGATCGATAAATTCGAAAATTACATTTCACATTGCTCAATTCCACTCTGCTTGCAGCACACCTCACGCAAACGCACACATACCATATGCACACCGTTTTCTCCGCGCGCGTAATTAATCCTTGCGAACCATACACACGTTATAAGGGTACGCGAAGCTCGCGCACCAGCAACCAGCAGCGCAACCGTACCGAACCAACGTCAAACGCGTTCTGTTCACCAGAGAGCAGAACTTCATGTCATGTGTGGAAGGGCTGGAATTGTTTACTCTCGGCGCTCTCTCTCCCTCTCTCTCTTGCTCGGCAACACGAACGCACGCGAAGTGAGGCGCTTTAAATATGTTCGTTTGCTTGAGAGTAGCAAAGAGAGAAAGATGGAACAGCGCTGTACGCTTCATTCTAATTGCTTTACTATGGTTCTCTCTCTCTTTCTCATAAAATCTCTCCAGCATACATTTTGTCCACCAGCGAGCACAGTGTGCGCATGCTACGGCCAACATACTGATTGCGATGCTTTTTATACGATGCCTGCGTGTGTGTGTGTGTGTGTGCGTTTAATAAACAGCCGAGAGTGCACTTATGTTTTGCTGTCTGTCTGTTGTGTTTAATTTTTTTTTGCAAGCAACGTAACACCGCACACAGGTGCAGCAATCACCCTCTCACACACGATCGATCGATCCTTTTGCACCGTAGTGAAACAACAACATCAATCGCATGGATGCAACAATACACCGGTTGCAGTGTTTATCGCACCCATACGGACATTCTCATACATAGTGTATGATTTACGCATTTTATGCTCCTCTCTCGCCGCTCTCAGGTCACTAACATCGAACGGAACCTCGACGATCAAACCGTCACTTGTCACTAATGACAGTCACAGCCAGCACCGGGCACTAGAGATCGTCTTGACGAACACCTTCCTCGAGAGGCAAGTAAAAGCAGCACAACTGTTACATATACACGTAAGCGCATGGACAACACTAATAACACACTAAGAAAAACCCCCTCTTCTCTCGATTGATTTGTTTTTGACATGAAAGATAAATAAAGGTTTCCACACTATTCCCTATTTCTCCGCTTTATTGTTTGTTTAATTCGTTTGTTTGTTCGCTGCTTTCGTTCCTGGGTATGTATGTATGTGTTTGTGATGCAGAATGCAGTTTGCAGCCAAACTTGGTGGGGCATTATTAGGCATTGTGGTGTGTCTCTCCTTCCTGTTGGTTTCAAGTGCGTAACCGTATGCTATGATTGTTACTGCAGTGGTGAATCCAGCGTTTTATAACGATGGGCATCGCATACAGTGCCCAACACCACCCTTGATTGTCGCTTTTCTCGTTCCCTTAACGCACGATGTAACTATTAATATACCATTACTATTATCTTACGTTTCATATTTTAGCTCCCATTCTTTCCACCTCTCTCACTCTTGTGGTATTATATCTTGTCTTCCTTTTTTCCCCTTTTTTCCCTGACTGAAAGTCTCAGGGCTTTTCTGTTTATTGTTTGCTCGTTTCGTTTGCGTTTGTTATACCTTCGAACTCCGTACAACAGAGGCGCATTAGCATCATCCTTGTTGTTATTAATTTTCTTTTCCCTTTTTTCCTACCCTTCCCCGCCTCACCCAGATTGCCTTCGCTCACTGGGATGATATTTATGTATGTTGCCGCAATGTGTAGCAGGCGAAGCGCTAAAAAGGGGGACACAAAAAGGAATTATATTTAGAAAACAGGAATACGGGAATGTATTATTATATTTCTTTATTCGTTGTTGCTTTCATCTTTTGCTATCCATCCTCTCATCCCACCCTTTTTATATGATGTAGCACATGTAGCAGCTACTTTACCTTTTTGTTTCCCTTCTCTGCCACAAAAGATTCCTCAATCTGGTTTCAACGGATGAGTCGATACTATGTTGCGTTGCTTGCGCTATTTGTTCGCTTACTTTTCATCTCGCTGGCAATAACAATGGATGTATTATTATTGTACGCGGAGAGCGATGAGCGATTCCTCTTTTGCTTCCCTTAGGCCCTCCTCCCCCCCCCCCTCCAATCAATCCCTCCCACAAAACCACCTATTGTGGGCATCGTCTGTCTTATTATTTCGTGTTTCTTAGAGTGTCCTCACTTTCCACTGCCACTTAGCGTTGGCATTCAGCCTCATTCAACGTACACTAAAAGAGAATCGAAAAATTAAGAAAAATCTAAGCCCGAGCTAAATTATACCACTCACACACTCACACACAAAAGCTGGATTTAATAACACGAATAGTTCTGCTAGCTGCTCTTCGATAGCATTTGGAGAAGGAAGCCCCAACACCCGACTAATTTTGGTTGGAAACTGAGGAAAAATGAGCCACACACACACACACAACCGCAGCACCCGTTAAAGATAAATACTACCAATCACTGGAGGAAACAAAAGATCAAACTGTTGTGCTGTAAAAATGAAATTCTTTTCTCATTACTGCGTTTTGCTGCAAACCTTTCCAAAGGGCGAAACACTTTACGAGTGCCTGCTGTAGGTGTGCGAGGCGCGAATATACACCATCGCCCTCACCTTCGTATTATTATTAATCGTCATTTCGTCGTACCTGCTTATTTTATATATAGCCTTCCCTTCGAAAGGAACGTAAGCCGCGGCACGACCGTTAAAGGAAGGATTAATTATTTTCGATGAAAACAGTTTTCCATGATGTTTGCTGTGCCGCTTGTTGGTCCGTCTTTCTTCTCCCTGTTGTGGATGGCTGATTGTGGTTTGATGATGACAAAATCACCCAGGCTCTAGCGCGATTGTAAAACTTTAACATTGCTTTACTAAAAGCCCTTGTTGTTTCGGAGCTGCCTTTCCCGGTGTTTTGCTTCTTTGATTTTTTTTTGGTAAAATTAAAACCATCAAACAACAAACATACGTATCGGGGCTTGCAGATTGATTGAAACGTAAAACTGACTGCTGAAGGCTTTCGGTGCAAAACATTCAGGGCAAAAAGCAATTTGGGATGGAAGCGGCCAACGGGTCGAAAGAAAGTAGAGTTTAAAATAAATTCACTGGGAGATAGTTTATCGTGTGGTGTATTGTGTCATACACTTTACATCGTTTCGTGTTCATTGTTTAATGATATAAAAATATTCTTCTGTGACGCTTCATTTCAACTAACTTCATAGAGCTAGGGAGAGTCACCCCTTGTTGAGAAAAATATTTTTTAATTAAGCGTTTTATTGCAGATTCCCTATAGCTTTTAAAAAATCTTAAAAAAATCACACATAAGCCGCTGCTTTTTGTGCCTTTAATATCAATATGAATCTATGAAAGAGCTATTCGAATGGTGAATTTTGATGATTGTGTTTAGAACTTGTAAAAAATCAACCAAATTAAATAAATGGGGTTTAACCCTTGCTTTGTTCTGCTTAAATTTGGCTCAAAATATAATTACATACAATTGTGAATAAATCAGGCAATTGTGCCAACGGAAAAGAAAACTGCAGCAAGAGTTGTGGCAAATAGAAAACAGGATTTAAAGCGGTGCGGTTATGTTGCTACACAGCACACTGAGTAAACCCGTATATTATTTCTCGTCTCACTATTTCTCTACACATAATATCCTGTTTTTAATTTATTTTCAAAAAAATTAGGGTGAGCGCGCAAGGGATTTGTTTTGTTTCGATTTTCTTGTACGGGTTTGGTACTCTGTTTATCTTCTAACCGTGCAGTTTAAGTTGAAACAGATGGCATTTGTTGGTTTAACGAAATAAATAAATGAGTAACACATTATTCTTCCCTATGAGTTTTTCATTTTCACTGCTAGTGTAGGCAGCAAGATTGTTTTGGGGCGGATTTACAGAAGCAATTCCGAACATAGTTTTAAACATTTACAGATTAATGCAGATGTACACTGTTTGCTTTTGTTGCTCGCTCTTTTTCTATACAAAAAAAAAACCATATGCAAGAACAAGATTCCATTTTTATTTGCTTCTCGCGCGCTTAGATAAACCCGATCGCTTCACTTAACAAACCTTTTCGTATCCATGCGCACATACACAATCATGCAAGAGCAACATAAATCAGATCCCACGCACGCTACAAACGTAACTGTCTTGCGGGCCAGTTTATGCCTTTTATGGGGTATTTCTTGCTTCTTTTGCCCTCCCCATTTAAAATGATCCCGTTGACAACCATAAACAAGAGTGAAGAGGGACACACGACACCGAGGAAGGTGAGGGAGAGACGGGGCAGACAAGTGAAACACAATGTGACATTGTATTACATTTGCATAACATTACACACATTTCACGAGCTTCACGAGAAAAATGATGTTCATCTGGAGAAACGTATCTAACCTGCAACCTTTCACTCTGGAGTGGATTTTTATTCCAGTGATCGTGATGTGCTGAAGTAGAAAGGATTTACATTCGTTATTTAGTGCTGCTTTGCATACAAGAAATGTAAAATATGGAAATAAACCTTTAGCTGCTAAATTATCAAAATGCTCCATCAAGAAGCAGTTGTTGAACATACACATAGAGAGCGAACCTGTCGAAAACATGGACGATCACACCGGATGAGACGAAAATAGATAGAACTCCCCCCTTCGTTCGGCTAATAGTATGGTTTAAAATATCAAACGGCGGCAAGTAAATTACACACACCGTGCGTTTATCTAAAATGTACATCTTGCGATGGGCCCATTTCTATGGATACGCGCGAGCCCACAGTTTCCAGTTGCTTTTCGAGCATTATCATTCGGACAGCAACAATATCATTTCCATCAATACATGACAAAGGTGGCGAATTGGTGGCCGGAAGGGCAAGGGGAAGAGTCGTGTGCGTGGAACCCGTGGGTTAAAATTAATTGCTTCATTAAGCTTGGGTGTCTGCATTTGCCAAGCGGCCGATGAATACTGACACGCCAAACTCACACCCGTCTTTCAAAAAATCCGCTCCGGCAAAATCCGAGTGTGCCTGCCCTGGACACTTGAAAACATTCTCATATACCGGGCGAGATTCGCGCCCCAATATGCTGCTGCGCGAATTCAAATGTCATGCTCGGCGTCGTGTCGGTCGGTTGGTGAGAGGAGTACGTCTCCACAAAACCAGGCGCAACCGAACAGCTAATGAATGATTCACGACTTGTGCGATCGATTTCCATGGTTGATGCGGGGCTAAGGGAGGCTTAACTGGAGTGGAGGTAGGATTATGGATTTAAAATAAGAAATAAAGAAACATTTGAACAAGCCTAGTATTACCAGGTCGACAAATGTCTCGTACGAAAGGCGGGTACAACGCGACGCACAACAAATAGTTAAAAATTGAAGTTGAGTGTGTACACGGAAAGACTAAGACCGGAAAGAAACAGACTGTTGAGCACTGTAAACAGCATTGTTAGCATGTCAAATCCTTACAGGATTCTACGCTTTATCGCTTCCCTACGATCGCTGGGAAACCATCGAAAATAATGATAACGGCGAACCACCCTGTGTGTTGCTGCTGCTGCTGCTGCTGTTATCGGTACAGCAACAGAGCTCATGTCGAAAGCATTTTAACAACGTACCATAACTACCAAGTACACTCACAGACACAATAGAAGAAGGAAAAGGAAATTACAGGGTTTTCGGCCCCTCCCGAGCGTCCCCCTCCAGACGTTACACGTATAAATAGAGTGGAGAAAAACTTCTGCAAAGTACAAGCGGTAACATCCACCCGAAGGGTGGATGTAATCTAGATCTTGTGAAAATAGAATTCCAAATGCCGAAATAGAAATAGAGTAAAATCAGCAAATGAAAATAACAAAATAAATACTACAAAAAAAGATGAGATGTCGATAAAATCTGGAATGGAGTGGACCTGGAAAAAAGGGTATTGCGAAGGGAAAAATCAAATAACAACATGCACACACACACCCACACTTGTACATAATACACAATCGTCCCCGGCTTTTCGTGGCCACAGGAGCGTAAAAGGGGCTAAGTGAATCGTTGGAAGTGAAACAGCGGGAACATTTTCAGGATGGTGATGAAACCCGTAAACCGTAATCCTGCCATGAACAACCCAAACAGCGAACCGAACAGCACAAATGGGGTGGACATAAAATTTAAAGCATATATTTCAACTTTTAGTATAATTTTTGCTATTTTTATGTTGTATCTACCGTACGAATACGTGCAACACCCCGCCGGGTAGGGGATTGAACCTGGTGTGGAAAATCCTGCTTCCATGGTAGTGGTAGTAGTTCGTAGTCGAGCAGTTGTGAGCGTGTGTGCGTGACGTTTAATTTTCAGAGCATTAAATCCCTTCCTCTCGTCCCTCGAACTGCCCGCTTCATCTCCTCCTACCCTCCCACCCACCAAAGAATTCGGAAAAGCATGATCAAAACAGAAGCCGAGCGAAAGGAAAATGAGAGAGAAGCGAAAACATATGGTAGCGCGTGGAAATGATGCGAGCTGTTTGGTGAGAGAGTTGAGAGAACAATTTCGTCCTTCTGAGCTTGAGAGCATAACAGGTGAGCATGGAGTAAAACACACACACACGCATAATGTAGCATAACTTTGCGGTGGTGATCGTTTTGCACGAGAGCCTGTCGGTGAGGGCACCAAAGTGTCAACAAGAAGCAGTGACAGCAGCCCCCCCCCCCCCCACCGACACACATCATGCTCTCTAATCCATGCAGCATAAGATTTTATGCTGCCGGTTGTGGCTCTGTGCCAAACGTGTGCCCGAGAGCGGCCCCAGATACATAGGTTGCTGGTAAACTGCTTCTTGGCCGCTGTCAAGCCGTAGAGATGTTGACCTTTCTTCTTGGCGCTTCGCAATGCTTCGGTCGGCATCGTCAAACACACATCGTCTCGACTTCTAAACACAACACGACGACGACGACGACGACGACGACCGGCTGAACCCGAACGGAGTTCGTTGCTGTTACTGCGTTTGCGCAGCGTTTTATTAATTTATAAATTTATTTCTATTTTATTGCTTCTATTATATGCTAACATATAAGAAGAAAATATTCTCGTCCCCGGATTGGACGGATATGTAAGCAAAGTTAAAGATTTTATCGGCGCACCGGGAGTGGGGGGCTGACCGGGCAGAAACAAAGCTCTGGCCCGTGTGCTCTCCTCGATGACTCTCACACTTTGGGATTTTCGGTATGTATGAACGCTGCCCAGCTAACCGCTGCGATCGTGTTCCCCTGTTTTGGCTCAGCCACTAGAACATATTCGTCGGTGTGCGGGTCGGTCCGTCGTTGGGTAGTTTATGCTTATGAACATGCAATTAGGCGCAATGGAAATGGATGTTTTTGTGGTGCTGAAGATGGCAAGAAGGGAGAGAGTTCACCAGCAGTTTAGAGCAGGTTTAATTGCAAACGAGATTTTGAATATGCGCGCGCATAGAAAGGCCCAACGATTTTAATTAGAAAAGTTCAAATAAGAAGTGTCTTTGTGTGTGTGTGTGCTATTTAAACTGATTTTATTTTTACAACATTTAATTTCGTTTTAGATTAGGGAAGTGTTTTTGTTTCACAGTTCACATATTATAATAGCATAAAATAAAGAAAATATTTAGCAGACGCGTCGCTAAACAAGAGCCAACCAAGAGCAAATATAAAACCAGCTTAAACAACTGACAGTGCACAAACACACACAAAACGATTCTTAACGTCAGCAACACGAAGGGTTCAACATTCCCAAATAAGGGAAGGAATGAAGAAAAGTAAAGAAAATACATCGGTAAGTGCTTTCTGCCATAAATACATGATATGCTATGATGGATGGATGGGTGAATGCCGAAGATGGCGGAGCAAATAAAAGCGAAAAGAAATCGACAACACAACTACGACACAACAGCGAAAACGAAATGAAGTTGAAGAGATAAAATATTCAAACTAAAGTTCGAACGGGGCACCGGTGAGTGAACGTGAAACTCCGAACCAAACCGAGCAAGCAAGCAAACATTCAAACAAACAGAAATACGGTCCCGACAGCATCATCAGCCATCACAAGCAGCAGCAGCAGCAGCAGCAGCACCAGCAACGAGGGTCGTCGTCGGACATGGAAAAACACGACGAATAACGAATACAAAGTTTTATAACAAGAAATTATTTATTCCCCCACCCACCCCGGGACCCTTAACTCCCACAAACGAACCCACTTCCCACTTGAGGTATTTTTGTTACGCTTTTCGTTTCGAATCTCATTTCAAGAATTGCCACAAAACGCTTCACATTTAAAAACGTAGCACAACATCTTCTTTTTTCCGTATTTCCTCAAGTTGTTCCTTTTTTAAAATATGTTTTTTTAAACCGTTTTGGGGGGGGGGGGGGAATAAGCTTTCTCTCGCACACACACACACACACATTGAAGCAATTCCAATACTGGTAACCCGCGTACACACAGTTGAGAGATCGAGCCAGAAATAAGCCAAAAGTTAAACGAAAGTCGTGCCGTCCTTTACGTAGCGTTCCGACATTGTAAATATTGTAAAACGTGCACATTGTGTAACATTAGATAGAAAATTCATCCAGCAGAGTGGGGGGGGGGGGGGAGATATAGAAGGGAAAAGTTTCCCACATCGTCACCTCATTCCCTTCTCCATACATAAACCCACCCTTCCTATGGGTCCCTTCCCCGAACAACGATACTGCACAAGATGACAATCATCGATCGGATTCTCATCGCAAAAGGATCATAAAACTTCAACATTTACCTTTGCCTTTTAGTGCAGTTCCCACTGTCCAGGTCTCCCCTCTCCCTACCGTCCCCGCTCTAGCTGTCGTTTTGGTCGTTAAGACTTTCCCCACCTTAGCTTCTTCTGCTCCATCACTCCCGGCTCACTCGCCTAGTGAATCGCTTTTCCTTTGCTATTTTGAAGCCAACAGTTTTTCACGAAGAAAAGTAAATGGAGTGAAAGGGGCGGCACTGACTGCTAACTACACAACTATTCTGCTATTCCCAACCGTACGATTCGCTAGTTTTAAACGCTAGTGAGTGTATGCGAGTGGTTGTTTAACTACACCATATAGCAGTTGTGTTGCAGCCTGGTTGTTTAACTATGTAGCATTTATTTTCATGAAAATTAAGCACGTTCTTTACTTGCGCTGTGCGCACTGTGGAGTAGCCGGGGTTGGCTGAGTTTGGGTTGCGGTGGGATGGTTAGGATTAGTTTTGTGAATCTGTGAAGAGACATACCGACAAGAGAGCGAGAGAGAGAGAGAGAGAGAGAGTGTGTACACAATTTTATGAAGCAATAGAGAGAAAAAGCGAGAAACAGCTACAGAGCAATTCTGTGCCCCAAAGAGGCGAGATGAAGCTTGAAACCATTCCTTGTTCGAAAAGCAAGAAAAAAACGACGAATAATTTATCTTTCTAGCACAGAAAATTAATGCTAATGCTAAGGCAGACCTTCTGCCATCGTATAAATCTCCATCTATTCGAATGCCATGACACATACACGAACACAAACACACGCCCGGTTTCGTTGTTTGTCGTCGTCGTCGTCTTTCAAACCAGAGTACATAGGAGCCAGACACGGGACAGCCAGCACACAACACAAACACACACACACACACACACATACACTCAGAACATAAAATAGGATATTATTCAATTGAATTTATGCTCAATACACTTACTCAAACAGCATAGTAGAGCCGACCGATCGTTAGCATTAAAAGAGCCGGATGGTATAAAACTGGCTCTACCGCTACCAAGCTCCTAGAGTACACTTCTCTTCACTTCACGAGATACCTAGCATTATAACGTTATAAAACGTCATTCGGTCCAAAAACTTTTGCCTTTTGCCCGAGCTGCCGGGGACTTCTTAAGGTGAACGCAAACATTAAGCTTATGATTCATTATGATTTCCATTCATGTGCGCTTCCAGAACTAGTCGTGGTGGTGGTGCTTCCACAACATCACTACCAAACCGACCTGTGAAGGGAGAGGGAGCGCCTGGGTGGCCAGACTTGCCAAGGTGCCAAAACCGATAATAATAAAACTTGTGCGCGCTTGGGCATCTCTGTCTCTTCGTGTGTTCTGGCGTATCGATCGAGCAACAACGTTGCTAGACGGTGCCACGAATTATTTGTATGCGTGTGCTTCCCTCGGTACGTGTGCCAACATTGTACGTGTGCATCGCCAGCCTCCCCCACAACACAAGATGCAGCACGCGCACCATTTTATTGGGAATACCTATTTTTGATGTCGTTACTTGGAGAAAACACAAAATTGCGCATTTAATGCAATTGATGATCATCGGAGGCAGTCGGCAAGTTTGGTGTGGTTGAGTGGCCAACGTGAGTGAAAGAGCATCAGAGCAAAGCATAAGAAAGGTTGCGGGAGAACAGGTCCTCTAGTGCCCAGCAGATGGGAAGTTTTGATGGATGAAAACCACATGAACGTCTTTCCACACGATTTGCGTCCGTCTTCTGGAAAGGGGTTAAAGCTAAACATTACTTCTGGTGAACTCCCACCTCTAATGACACTCTCCTTCTGCTCGCTTTTGTCTAGGTATTGGCCAGTAAGGGCTCTCGGTTTTGCAATTTGATTCCTCCAACTGACTGACTGACGGAGCTTTGTCCTGCACATCGAGGCTTTATCGGGTGTGTGCGCAGGTCGATCGAAGATTTTCATCGTCAACTGCCAGGAGAGACAGCACGGCTAAGCTGCAGGCTGAGGCAAACTTTACCCCCACGTAAAGCACGTTTAATATGGTAAAACGTCTAAAACTGCGAGCAAACACAAAAAAAAAAACCCATCATTGAAAACTTTTTAATGGCCAGTTGCACGTTCGGAGCTGTTGTTTCTTCTCCATTAACTTGGCTATGCCAAATTTTTGGTTCGACTGTTTGCCGCCGCCGCCGCCGCTTGCTCTCGATCGACGAAATATGAGTCAACTTTTTGAAAGACATCAAAACTGAAACGGCTTGCCATTAAAGTATAACACAATATAGCCGTTTTCTGCTCAACAGTGACAACACAATGTGGTTTGGAAGTTAAACCAAAAACACACACATTCACACTGGTGGCCACGAAGGCACTCGATGGCGTTTGCCACGTGGGGAGAGGTGAAAAACCGGACGGTCTTCTGCAGTGTTGTCACGGATAGGGGAATACACGATCCCAAAACCACCAACATATAAAATTCATAAAAAGTGTGCTTTAACAACATCGTATTGTGCGTATGTGTGTGCGCACACAAGTTAGAAAGAACTAAAGAAAAACGAAAGAAAATAAAGATTATACTCAATCAACGAAAAAAAAAAGGACCAGATAATTCCACCAGAACGGGTTGTTTATTGGGCAGTTTGGGAGGCTCTTTTCTAACGTTTTATGTGCACGTTTTAGTGTTATTAACATTGGCTACAATTTATTTTTCACACAGCTCTATAGCAGAGCTATTAAACGAGTTGTGGCGATGAGGTTCAAGAACGAGCAGCAAGAAAAGCAGGAAATGCTCACACACAAGCGCGCTCAAAGTCAATCAAGCATTCCACAAATGTGTTATAGGATAAAGAGAGATACATAGTTGGCAAAAATTAATAACATATGTCGGCATACGGGGAAAACAAAGGCGAAGAAATAGCTATAACTTAAACATTGTGTCGACTGAATGAATCGGTGAGGGAAATGTGTATCAGAGCAGAAATAGCATGTGTTTTACACAACGAGTATTTAGCTGGGATTGAGCTGCACAGATCGATGGGGGAAAAACAGTTTAACAGTTCTTAAGAATTTATGGTGCATTTTAGAAGTTTACAAAGTTTTCCTGATGCCATGGTTATCTTCTTTAAAAATATCCTTTTCAAAAAAAAAATCCACACAAAACCCAGTTACAGTTGCTGAACAAGTTTGATAAAATAAAGCGCTAAAATTGCAATATCAACGGATGAAAAGACTGGAGCTCCTCTATCATGTTACTATCAAGATGTCAGCAAAAGAAACCTTTTTTAAAACAATTCCAAATACCAAATATCAAAACATCTAAATTTTGTAGCGAAGAAAGTGAATTTACACGGAACACGGTTGCTCTCGATTCTGCACAAAAAGAATCAATGCCCTAAAGAGAACAAACCCACCAGGCGCAACTCTTTCCCGCGAGTGTGGCAAGCGATTGAAAAACCAAAGCCCCAAACGAAGAAAAAAAAAATGAAGGTCAGTAAGCGGTTCGCCTCAGCGTGCTCTGCAAGGACATCCCAAAGGATTACCCCGTCGTCCCGATCATACGGTGAGATGCTGGGGTAAGCACAAGAGCGCTGGAAAAGACTGCGACCACCGTAGCACACAACAAAAAAAAAGGGGCAACATACAAGGGAAAGCGCGAAAACCGAAAACAAAACCAAAACACAGAAACGGAACGGCGGAACGAGTGTTGCTGTCTGCGAAACATTGGCGGAAAAGCAGACGGCACACAACAAGGGCACCGAGTTTTAAAGTGTGTAAAAGTAGGCAAAAGGCACAGCAGCAGGTCGCTGCAATCACCCCGAGAGGATGATGATGATGATGATGATGGGGTTTCCGACTCACTCTCTCTCTCTCTCTCTTTCTCCACGGCATGGCGCAAACGAGGTGGCCGACGAGACGACGGTGGTGGCTATACGCGCGATTTTGTACCACGCGACGGAGACGACGACCAGACGACCACGTGCTTTTTTGGCGCTTCGGGAAAAGCATGTGCAGCAGCAGCAGCAGCAGCGAGAGAGAGCGAAAGTCAACGACGGAAGCACAAGTACGACGATTGGATGGGGTGAAGGTGAGGGCGTCATGTTGCGTTATGCAGTGTAGCAAAAGCGGGGGTTGCTTTTGGTCGCAGCAGGGTGTGACGAGGGGTTTGTTTTTATTTTCCACTCATTCACACACAAACACACTTGTGGTGTAGGTAGGGCACTCGGGTATAGCGAGTACACAAAACAAATCGCTCTCGGTGGGTTGGAGGGAAGGAAGGAGAAGCGGGAAAATGGTTCGGATTTTTTTCTCTTCTCACTCACTGCCCCGGACATGATGGCACTATCAACTTAGCCGTTCGTTGCCTGTTGGTGACTTGGGGAGCGCGAAAACGTTTACTCAGTTGTGTAAAAAGTGGAGAGCAAAGATAGAAATTGAAGAACGGAAGCGTTTAAGGTGATTTTAACTCCAAAGGGCACGAGAACTTTCAATCAACTATTAAAGTAATAAATAACAAAGCACGTAAGAAACCGAATACTGTCAGCCAGCATAATCCGGGGCCAGGACCCGGAACACCAAAAAAACGAAAAGCATATGATAATTGCAATGAAACGAAGATATAATTTCTGCCATACCGAGGGGGCACCGGTTCGAGGCACGCACGCTTTTACATAGGGCTTTAATTTCCTTCTTCGTATCGATTTGGAATCGATTTTCCATTACCGAGCGTGCACAAACACACACACACATACACTGAATTCCACACGGAACACATGGACGGAGTTCTAATTCCGGAGCAGCAAAATTCTCGTTTCATTCATCGATTATGGCTTAATTCGATTTCGTCCCTTTAGCGTGTCACACACACACAGATGGATAGATGGTGATCTGGTGTCGGTGGCATAGCCACGCTATTGCAGTAGCTTTTTAATGATCTTCTTAGATTATAGGAGCCCGGGCAAGAGGGAAAATCATTTCATTAGAACGTGTGTGGGTGCAAAACCGCCTCAGCTAGCACCCCATTAGCTATGTTTAAATCGAAATGATTCTTATTCTCCTTAAGGAACTACAGTTTTGAATGGTTTTTGGCATATTATTTCTTACCTTATAAATGGGGTGATTTATTGTTAACTTTTAATATAAATTTTCACTCAAAAAGCTTGAAGCTCAACCACTACTGCGGAACACACGCAGAACTTTGCAGCAATCGATTCGGCGCAAAGAAATGAGCTGTGCGTTCGTGTGCTCGCTCTAATGTAAGGAAACATTTTATGCAACTATAAATTATACGCACCGCAAACTTGGCACGCTGGGCTTTGCACACCGCAAAACCGAAAAAACGAAGCCCGTGAGAGGTATTATAAAGTTTTAGTCGAGAAAACCGTAAAATAGAAAAGAACGAAACAGGAAGATAAAACGTAAAGAATATCCCGAACGGGGCGAATGGCGCCGCTATTTGTGAACCAAAACTTTGTTACGAGGTAGAAAACGTTAAAAACCGAGAAATAAACTTCCCCAAACGAAAAGTCACAAGCCGTTCGTTGGACCAAATTCCGGGGGTGGGCAGAGAGAGAGAGAGAGAGAGAGAGAGAGGGAAAGGGAAAGGTGGATTACAAGCGCGCCAGTGGAAAAGCCAATGAGTGTGAGGCAAGCGATAGAGCGAAAGGGAACGGCAGCGGAAAGCGTGCGGCACGGTGAAGAGAGACACAGAGAGAGAGAGAGAGAGAGAGAGAAGGTTTAAGGGCAATGGGGTCACGGAAAACAACAATATTTTATGCGGAGTAGAAAAGACATGTTCTAAAATTTATTATTTTCTAACGAACACACATAACCATCCATTTTCCGTTTCTTGATATTAAGGAAAGTCACAACCACACACACGCGCGCATCTACAAATGGCTTTTGGCAAGCAATCACACACAAGCACACATAATATATACGACACGGTTTACGGACAAAATAATTTTATATCATACATGGTGGTGGGAGGGGTTGGTGACTTTTCAAGGGATGGGGGGCGCGGGGGGGGGGGGGGGAGGAGGCTGGATGATGATGGCAAAAGATGAGCGCCTTCTGGATTTAATGGTATACCATCAGCAAAACCGAGCAATGCACATATAAATTGATAAGTATTAAAAGCAAGAGAGGGATAGAGAGAACAATTTCTTTTTACCATGAGCTACGTCAGAAAGCGAAGAGAGAGAGAGAACAAATAAGATAATAAAAGCAGAAAATAAATGTAATGTGATATTAATAAAAATTCGTTTACGTTGTGAAATGGTTTCGTCGCGCACAGGAATGATGGTTTCAACATTCTCGCACAAGAAAAGAAGCATTTGATACTACTAAGCTACAACGCATCGTATATTTTAAAGACGATACCTCGTCTTAAGTCGAGCTTCCCGTTTCTACTACTTTTTATTACGTCTCTAACGAACATAACACACACACACACACCAACCGATCCCGTGTTGTTGATGTTGTTTGCAGCATTTGATATTTGTTCATTGGTAAGATGTTGTTGTTATTTTTCCTTCATTACTTTTCGTTTTACTTTCTTTCTATCGCAATCGTAAATTTTATCTTTTCCATTTTTCCACCACCACCCCCCACGTTACTGAGCGACGGAGTTTGTTATAAACTGCCATTTACCCAAAGGGACTTCAACCCCCAGAAGCGGATGGGGAGGTGGGTAGGAGCAGGATCGTTAATTTAAAGAAATGTTTACTGCCGGCCAACGTGCGGCCTTGCAAGTGCACGAGCTTAAGGAAAGAAAAAATAACGAAAGGAAATAAAAATTTTACATTCACCCAAAACGAAACGATACATTTATAAAACGAGCATAATATACAGCCGAACCAAGAGGATGAATCTATCAGATAAGGTAAACAAACAATCGGTAGCGAGAACACAGAGGCGATTGGAAGACGAAACAAAAATGAACGAATAAAACATTACAAGAAACACGAACGAATCGTCGGTGTTCTTGCTTCTGCTGCTGCTGCTGCTGCTGCTGCTGCTTGCCAGTCAAATCCAGTCAAACGTTCGTTCGTTTGCTTCGTGTGCTTGTATAAGCTATAAATATATTCATTCTGAATAATGCATCACGTAGTTTTGCTTTAGCTGCTGCCGTTACTGCTTGTGGGTTCGGGGTTTTGTGCCATTGCTTCAGCAGTATTACGTTATGTAATGGTAATGCTGTGGCATCATAGAATACATTAAAGTTCTCTTTTTCATTTGCCCTGCCCAATGCACAATAGAGCTTTTTATCGTACAGCAGCAGCTCTATCTCTATTTTTCCTTGTGACTCTAGAGCGGACTCTTCTCAAAGAAGCAATTCGTTCGACTCCCTTCACGTCTCGGCTTGTGTCTTGCTATCGACCCTAGCAGGAGGAATGGTCATCCAACAATATGATGGTGACTATTGGGCATCATCAGGCGTCATTGTGCATCAGCCATCGGCACAGAAGCTGCTGCTATCTATCGATCTCCTCGAGCTCCCATATACATACACACAAACGCATATAATGGCAACCAATTACATAGGACTTCACATTGTTGGCACGATGGCTGTCGATTGGGCATCGTTTTATTGGGTCTTGTGTGTGAAGGAAAAGGGGTTTTTCCATCCGATGATGATGGTTAGTGGTTCGTGCCGTGAAATTTCGTTATTTCATTATAACTACTTCGGTCTGTCTGAAGTTTCTTTAGCGATCTCGCATTCCACCGTTCGAAGAGGGTTGTGTTCTTCACGCACACCACTGGCAACACGCACGCGGCATCAAGATTAACCTATTTGGCAGACATGTAAGTTTTCTACGCTCCGATATTGATCCAGACGGGTTTTAAGGGGTCTTAACAAATTATGTTTACTTGTTTTACGACTGAAGAAAACATGTAGCTCTAGTTAAGAAAGAAAATACTAAATTTATTATAGCAAGAGTTCGAATATAAGCAGCCAAAAGTTGAATTAAAAAAGCACATAAATGAGGAATATTTCCCCCCAACAAAAGAACGCAAAATAATTCATTTCGGGTCTGCTATAATCCATTGTGATGTAATGAGGCGAATAAAATCCATCGCTTTCCTCTAATTCTTTCATTACTGTTCAATATCTCTGATGATTGCTTCTGGGGCGCGGCAATCAATAATCTTGCCGACACAAACCGTACAATCCAGTAACAAAGCCAGCCTGCACAAATTCACGCACACCCGCGGCTAGCTTTTGCGATGGGAATTCACACAAGCGGTTATAAACAAAAGTCACCAATAATCGTAAATCGTTTAAGTTTTTTAATTAATGCTATTGCATCGTTCCTTCATTTGTGCCATTATTAGCGGATAAACGAACGCAGAAGAGCACTTTATCCTGAGCAATTGCTAAATCCAATCGGGCAACAGCCATAGCAACAACGGCACCGTGGCGTTTGCAGTTCATTCACATCGTGATTTTAATTGAACGTTCGATAACACTTACAGCCTTCCTTCCCGAAGCAACCAAATGTTTTGCGATTCATCACATGGCGCTGTTTAAGTTGGACTTAAGCGAAGAAAGAAATAATATAATCATGAGGAAAAAGATGGAGGAATATTGTTTAAGCTCTTTCAATCTTCAAAAGATTTCAAGTATGAATAAAATAAAAAAGGGAATCGAAGATTCAAGCATCATTACCAGCTTGAAGCTAAAAATATAATTCTACTGTCCTACCGTTGTAGCTTCATCTGTCATTTCCATTTAGTTTTGATCAATATTTAAACATAATTATTCACTGCTAAAAGCACCCTCATATTCTCTACAACACGACCCACGACGCTCGAACACACATTACACGCTGTCACTATCGATTGAATGTGACCCAACGGAGGCTGGTATGCGCTTCAGAGTTAACGCCTGCGTGCTACTGCTGAGGCAAATGAAGAACTCAAACATACCATCAGCCTCACCAGTGCTGCTGTTTCCAGCAGCTAACGAAATATTGGAAACTCAAACATAAGCAAAGCCTTCGAGAGAAAGCCCTTCCTGAAGACCTTCCAACAATTGCACACAGGGCCACCGCTCGGGTAAAAGAGCCAAAACACACCCATTTCCAAGAAGCTCAGAACGATGCTCGAACAGCTCGAAGGTTGGTTAGTTAATAATTAAAAGACCGTGTGTATGTAAATGGAGTTTTGGAAAACGACGAGCCGGCCCCATCAGCGAACCAGTGGGCTGGCGGAAGATGGTTCAGTATAAGTACACCGGCGGGAACATGTGTGACAAGATTGACAAGAGGCGAAACAACGAAAGCATATCCTTGATGGTACACACTCAACCACACACGCATATCAGTGAGCTAGTGCGTGAGCAACACTATCGACTGTAGTGAGTGTGTGTGTGATTTATGTTGAAGATGGTAGCAATAAATAGAATACATCCCCGGCATGTGGGGTTGGAGCAGCTAGAAATGTTAAACTATCAAAGTTCTGTTTCGATTTCTTGATGCCACAAAGCGTCTAAAGAATAATTAACAAGTTCCTCTTATGTCAATATTGAATCATCTACTACCACACGTCCAGTGGGTCATAGAAAAGATTGGTTTTATGTTGGAGTTGGAATGGAAATCGGAGGAAATCTTATGCATTGTAAAGCTGTATACACGAAGAAATATAAATTCAACGAAGCTAGCATTAAAACAAGACATTAATTCTTCAGCAAATTACCAAAGTTTTGTTTTTATCTTTCTCTCTACAAAAATAGATCCCACGCACACACAACAACACACATAACATGCAATTAATTTTCCTCTACGCCTAAGCACAGGCGTTTAAACCGCCAACTAAACTGAACATATGATAGCAATAAACCCTTAGCGAACGAAGCAATTTTGGTGTGCGAGAAGCAAACGGAAGCAAACAACAAACATTTATCCATGCCGGCTAACAATCAGTGGCAGCACCAGCAGCAGCAGCAGCAGCATCATAGTGCGCCATTAGGGCAGATAAAACGAGGACATTTATGTCGATGGTAATGGTGGCAGTGACAAAGACCAGAGAACAACCGCTGCAGACACACACTTAATAAATGTGAATGTTCTCTCTTTTTGGGCGCGCGCTTTCCGCGTCCTAGAAGCAATCAGCCAATCACCCAACCTTCTTATGACCCTGGGTGGGGTAGGAGCCGGGGCTGAAGGAAGTGTGATGTGGAGAACCGCAACCGAAGAAAATCATCCTTCGGCACTATCGTATATGTTGTTAGTGGGTAAGTTTTCTTAACAATCCTCATCTCTAATTTCCACATATGGCCAGTCCTCGCTTCGTCCGTAATCCAGAATTGCGGGAGGCTCCCTAGAACTTCAACATACATACCACTCACACACACACACACATGGTGACCCCGTAAGCAAACAACAAACAAAATAAAAAAGGAACACAAACAACCAGTATAAATCTAATAACAAATCAACCGCACACTCTCGACTGTTTCTTGTGTTGTGCTCGTTGGGCGCGATGGAACCGACCAGGGGGCTGACCGGTAATGTTGCTCGAGAAGACGAAAAACGAGGTTACGTTTCAACTAAACGGAATAATTTATTCATTAAATCAACACAAAACCCAACACAACCACGGCCCACAACACACTGGCGCAGTAGGAAGGAAGCGGAATCGAGCCGAACAAACAAGTATATGGAGAGGGCCAAAACTTGTATAAAACAGTACAGTGAGTGTTGTGTGCGATATGCTGTGTAACGCACTGTAACACAACACCATCTCGGGTATGAATAAGAGTTTCTCCGGGCACCGGACTGATTGTGATGCTGTAAGATGTCGTGTGCGAATGGGGACTGTGCGTGTGTGTGCTTTTTTGTATGCATCAGAACTACGTGCTTTGCACCGGAAATTGCTCTAACTATAGTAGTGAGAGCAGCGAAGGCGAGGAGAAGTGCAATGTGTTCCAATGACAAACAATGAGCATTCCGACTACTGTCACTCCATCTTAGAAACGGGCAATACGCCACTCAGCTAGCTTTTACTGAGCGTTGTCCAACTGCGTTAAGGGCGGGGATTAGCTTGTTAAGGGAAATGCTTTCTTCTTGAATAATCTTGAGCTCTCATAAATGTTAATAATGTGTCTTCCTTTTTTTTTAAATTAATTTTAACCATTTTAGCTTTTCCTTCGTGATACTGATTTCTTCACTTATTTAGTACACTGTATGGGCGCATGTGTTGTCTCTGCAGCAACCCAACACACGCACCATCATCTCGTACGATTGAAAACCATAAAAAGAAACGATTCACAGTGTGGTGTTTAATTTAATGGGTTACGCGCTACCACCAATCTCAGCGAGCGCAATAACGATTCGAAAAACCATACTATTTCTGTTCATTTGCTAGATTATAACCGTGCATTGGCTTCTTTACCAATCTCCAACATCCCCCATCTCAATTTAATACTTTACCGGTCGTAAACGGTTGTCGGGCGCGCACATGTGTGTGGTCGTTTGGACTGTGTTTTGCCCGCCAGTAGTGTGTATGTGCCGCGCACCATCGGTTCACGTTCACAACAGAAAAGAATAAATGCTTGAGGATATCTATATATTCAAAAATTAAAAAAAAAAGAAAAGTATACAGATAAAATAAACACAAATAAAGAGATGCAAGCATAAATATTTATTTGTGTAAATTTTCCCTTGCCTTACCGTACCGGCCCGCGCGCGCGTGAAGATATAGAAAGGAACGTAAGGTTTGCCTGCACCAACAACCACGAAGAACCATCCACATCCAGGTCCATATACCATGTATCTGTGTGTTTGTGTGTGTGTGTGTGTAAGTATACTTCACATATTTAAGCTCACAGTCATTTTTGTCTAGGCTAAGTTAGACGCTTTATATGTCGGTAAAACGTGGCCATTTGCAAAGAAAAAAGGAAAATAGAAAGAAACAACGATCTAAGAAACGACAGAAAAATAAGCATCTTGCAATACGAGAAGGCCCAAGTTTCAAGTGGCGACAGTTTATATAAGCTGCTGCCACTCTCCGTCTCCTCTGCAAGGCAAATCCATATTACATTCCGATTGTTTCAAGCTAGAAGAAAAACCACCTCTCTGGCTGTATTTATTACTATTGCGAGCGCAATCGACAAGTAATATTTACTCTTTTCCGCAATGCAATCGTACCTTTAGCTGTACAAGGATTAACAATGAGGTGATTCATTCTTACAGCAAACACCGCATGAATTGCATTTATTTTGCAGCGAAAGAAAAGAGCGTATCTTAATTGCTAAGCACGCTATTTGTTCACTCGATCCGGACGAGTGTGATGTGATACCAGTTTTGCGTAATTTAACGGTGTAAATAAAATACTACTTCTTGCGTGTTTGAGCTCCACAGCGATGCAAAACCTTCCCACCAACCACTTTTAGCCACTATTCCGAGCTATAAGTTTAATTTAGATAATTATTGCTTCGTACCGAGTTGCTGTGGTTTGTATGCGGCGGGGGTTTTTGCAAACAAACCCCCCCCCCACTAACTACACCACCGGCCAGACATCATTTAAATTGTGTGCACGAAGTAATGTAAAATCGGAGTAGTTTGTTCCTTTACACAATGGCAAACAGAGAGCGAGTGAAGAAAAGCGTTTCGGAAACTGTTGAATGTTGATTGATTTTGTCAGGCGACTTGGCCGTTACGTGACAGTGTCAGGCTGAATAAACGGTCAACCCCGGAACACATGGGAGGCGAAAAGCCACGCCAGCCACGACGTTCAACGAGACTATAAATGCATATTCAATAGGTGGTGTGTGTGTGTGTACCATCACCGCGATCTTGTTTCAACCGAGTGGAATGATTCTGCGTTCTGCGGCAATTTCTTAAGATGCAAGAGAAAAGACAACTGAGAGATATGGAAGGATACATTTCGTTTGTTCCAACCACAAGCAGCAACAAAGCTGCAGTAGTGAGTTTTGCCGGCAGAAACGAGAAGTTCAAATAATGCCAACATTTTTTACTGAAACCGGTCGGTTCACTTGTGATACTTCCCTCACTAGAGATTGACCATGTCGAAGTGTGTCGCAAGCGAATTGATTCCAGCGCAAAGATTACCAGAGCATTACCAGAGCATGGGAAGTGAGTGCATTGCATGCATCATTCAAACTCTTGCTGTCACTGACATTAGCAAACATTTCTCAAGGTGAGATAGAAAGTGTCTGCAATTGTGAATAATCAAATTAAATGAATGTAAAATTATGTAAAGGGAACACTTTATGGCAAGATACATTTTTCTTTATAGCAAGTGCAGAGCATAGCATGAGCGCATCGCTTATGAAAATGGTAAAACCAAAAAGTAAAAATATTATTCATGAAATAAAAGATAGATAAAAAAACAAATCACAAAACTAAAATAAATGTTCCCACCTCTGCGAGTGAAATGTAAATAAGAAAACAAAACACATTTACCAAGAGCGAGTCCGGCTTGACAGTGAAGGCAGCACTGTGAAGGACAAATATAGGACACAACATACCAGTTGAAGTAGTTAAATGGCTTGGTAAACAACCGACAACAGTAAGAAACAATATTTTACGTGAATCTATGTGGTTGTACATTTCGCTTCACATCTATCTCACCTGGGAGCATGCTTGGCTGAGACTGGCGGGCCCTGCCACACTCCACAAATGAGTAGTGTTGGAGCAGTTGATTACGGCACTACGTTCCATCGGCGACCCTCTATTAATAGCCCGGCCCGACCACACGGGGAAAATGGTTCCACCAATGCATGTGGTACGCCAAACAAACCGAACATTAGCTTACGAATGTGAAATCTATCGCATAAAATGTATTTGCTCTAGTACTGCACACACCAAAGCTCTTTGAAACGATTCCTTCTCTTTTGCACAGGCGAAAGGGGAAACCTTTGCAGCCATTTCACGGCTGCAGCGAGTGATATTCGACAGACAGACACTTCTTGATGGGCCAACGGTGGCGGATCAATTCACATAAGAAACGGATGCGTAAGAAAGAGAAAACTCCCAAGAGGAATTGGTGGTGCATTGACCACTTGGGGGGGTGCATCTAGTGCAGTAGGTTTTAACTGTTACGGCTGTCGCATATGCACACCGAGGACGAGGACTGCTTTTTGCATAATCGGATCAGACAAACCGCCTTTCCGTTTTATGTAATAGTTTGTTGCAAATTTCTGTTTTAATTCGTTTTATTTTTAAAAACCTTTTTTTTTTTTAAGCAGCATTTCAACATGCGGTGCTGACTAATCAGAAGCATGTTTAAAAGGTTTTTTTGTTAGCAAAAAAGAAGAATATTTTAGAATATAAAATGCCCGAAAAAAATAATATTTTAAAGACAAGAATAACGCCTTCAATTCAGTAATTAAATGATAACACAAAAAGAACAAATAACTGCCAAGTATCGAGCCAACATGGACCCTCCTTTCACCAGTGCTCATTAACTCGTAATGACAAGCCCTCGCAATAACAACGCTTGTAAACTGATTGTGCTCATGTTAGCTTACTTTCCTGGTCTTAACGTGTTAACTTACAAGGTGTAACGCAACGAAAAAAAAAAAAAAGAATTGAACCAATACACATAGATAGTAATTAGCAGCAGTGCAGCTTTTAACTATAATTTGCCACACCTGAAACAGTGACGCAGCACGGTGTGTGATGCCAGGTTAGTTTAGTTTCTGTATGTGCCATTTATTTTTTAATAACGACACGCCGTGAATAATTGTAACTGGGTGATGTAATGGAGCAAGTATGTTGGTGCTATAAATGGCTCCAAGTATCGACGTGTGCTAGTTAAAGCGTACATACATTAGCTACAGCTGTAATATCTCGTTGTAATTGAATTGTTTGAAAGTATGCACACTAGAATCTAAAAAAATGCATTCCAGACGAGACATTATTTTCTCAACAAATCCCTCCGATTTGCGTGCACGACACTCGTTTCGATGGTAAAGCAGATCGTTCAACTTGAAATGACATCTCTCGGCCATGGTCGGCAGTTTCTTCTTCGCTGCGGCGATCGATTGCACTAGATGTGATGGAGAAACTTTGTGCAGCAAAAGCACATTAATATGAATGTTAATATTCTGATAGCTTTACATAACCTACTTTCCCCACCGCCCCAACACAGTAAGACGGTAAGGAAAACTCCGTTACCGACGAACCAAGGTCCAAAGACGATGAAGCACGAAGATGACAAGCAATAGACTCAGAGACTTGGCAGCGGGTTTGGGGTATGCCACTTTTCTATTGCTTTATTGTACGTATAAGTTTATTCCATGCTGTCGGTCGTCTTATTTTAGGTTAATTTTGCCCTTCTTCTTTCCCTTTCAAATACAACAACTCCAACCGTGTGAGAGGATGGCGCACCTGGGAAGCGAAACATGATAAGACACGAACTGGTGGAAGTTTTTGGTAGGTAAGCGAGCACCAGAGGGCAGACAGTGGGGTGGCATATAAATCAAACAAATATAACAACTAAACAACGTTTACGTTTGCTTCGCTTGCTTTTGAATGTTTGATGTGTGCTCGAGTGGTGCACGTTTTACGGAACCACACTACTACACACCACTACACCGTAATATGCCGCTGCTGATCCTCTCGGGAGGATTCCGAGCACACGTACGTAGTGCAAGCAATAGTCCATGCACACATACGCGTTCGCAAACAGTGATGATTCTCGTCTCTGTTTCTGAGCGGCCAGAGACACACGGCGTGTCAACAACCTGCGTTCTCGAGACGCAACTACATGTACAGATACGGTCGTGGTATGTCGAAACTTGCTTGGCAAACCCTTCGGGCGAGGTACTTCCGAGGGCACGTACTTCTTAGGAGATTGTTAGTTGTTTTGTTTTTCGTTCGGCTTCAAATAGAAAGTTTTCTCTTTAGTTTAGTCCATTTTTGGAGTACGTGAAATTGGTCGATACTATAAATAGAGTAAGAGGAAATCAACGCCGGTTGGAGGTTGGTTATGTGAGCCGACAAATAACAAGCTGGAAGAGAGGCTTTTATTAAAGGTTTCTGAACTGTCGTTTATTTTACAGAAAATTTTAGAAGCTAATCCAAAAATTCTGTCTTCTCTTCTTTTTATTGGACGCTACAATCTTGGAAGGTCCTTGCCAGAAATTTTAGGCTTTTAGGAAGTCAGATATTAAAGCTCTGGGACCTGAGACAAGTGTCACATTTGCTAAAAAACGTACAGTATTTAGCATTTACTAGTTTCATTAACTCGAAGTACAAAACATCCCAATATTAATCGGTTTTTTTACCCTCTTACTACAATACACCTGCAATATTAAATCGATACGGCCATATCCCATGTAAAGCATAATTCATGACAATTGGAATAACGCCACCAGTGCATAAGTGAAGACGGGCGTTTCACCGATTGCTCATTGAACCATAATACACCCTTCAATAGGAGAATCAATAATCTTTTAATCGATAAGGATTTACTGGCTCAACTTTTCAATCGTAATCGTTCCAGACGAATGTGTGCGTTTGACAATTAAAAAATAAAACACAACACTGAAACGCTCCATCAACCACAAGTGCTTCCCTTGTCCCGAAATGCATTTTGGGTGTAAGTAATGTATACGGACAATAAAAAGTAAAAATACACTGTAAAGCCCACAGTCATCGGCTGGACTGTGTGGGCATATGTGTTTGCTTATCGGCATGTTTATATGTGGGCACCCCGTAATCAATAACACTGTTGTGCAATCGTGCACTGTCGAGTCGGACTGACTGGTCGGTTCGGTCAGGTAGGACAGGCTGCTGATGATGATATTTACCATGCGAGTGAAATCCATCACTGTGGCGAAGCAATTGACCGTTCGATGGTTCCAGTTGCTGAAGATTGGACTACCGTCCAGGCCCATCCGAGCGTCGTTGATGGTTGACGTTGCGGGCGATAGGGACGAATGGAAGAAGTTGCGCCGCCACAACTTCTTAAACTTCTAGCGTGCGCCGTGTACACGTGGTTGTTGACGGTGGCGATAAGTTGTTTGCGCACAACTCACCGACAGAACGTTCGACCTTTCGCTCTCGTTTAAAACATATTTCTTGCGACTATTCTGTAATCACTTCTTTAGCAAATACTTTTTCTCACTAGATTGTTATCAAACTTTCACGCAGCATTTTCACTTTAATACATATTCTAGAACGCACGGTTATGTACTGGAATTGCACGCTCGAGGGATGAGAGAGATGGAGATAAATCAATTAAACAATCACACACACACACATATATACACAACCGGATACCGAAGTCGCACCGCAATATCCCATCAACACAAATGGAGGGACGGGAGGGATCACCCCCTCAACACGCGCACTCGCGCACAAGTGGTAATTAATTCGTAAATGAGCTACGTTTTGTTGCCAGGCCATGTTTTATTCCATTAGCTGGATTTTATCATAATTTCATTTGTTTCATCACACATTTATGGGCCATTTCCGCGGGCAACGTTTGCCAACCATTGGAACCGTTGCAAACTGGCCTGATCGCACACTGATAAATTACACGAAAACAAACACACGAAACAAGAACTGTTTCAACCAAGTCAACAGACATTTAAATTAAATGGCGCTGACGCACTTTTGGACGGTTGGCATGCGTTCATCATACGCGGAACGATAATAAGGCGATGGGAGGGATGAGAGAGAGAGAGAGTGAAAAAAGGCGAGGAGAATTTATCTACTCGATTCGACCTCCTGTTGTCACACATTTTATGTAAAATAAAATCTAAACCGCAATAAAATTAGGCAACTGCCACATTAAACTAGCGTTGTATTTTTTTCCTCCCCAATGCGAACGATCCAACGATACACCACCACCTGTCAATCGTTTGACAGATTACTTTCGTGCGTTAATCAACGGAACCGGTAAATATCACGCCAGGGGTAAGATTGGTAAACAAAACTCAACGTGAGCTCCACCGAAAACTGCACCCTAAGAGAGTGTGGTGGTGTGGGAGCAACGAAAAAAAAGCCCTCCATTCATATGGAATGCTTTTTAGCATTCCTTCACTCTGCCAGGAGATAAATACACGAAGTCACAGCATGAGAAAGAGAGAGCCCTTAGCATGATGAAGTAGAAATTCACGATTAGGTAAGAGGGATGCGACTCATCACACGTACGCGATGATATTTTTTCTTTTTCATCACACACTCACTCACTCACTTTACTCATGTACGCAACCGTATACTCATACTCACGGCTCGCTCTCACTTTGAGTAGTTTTCATAATATGTTCCATTGCTTATTGCTCATTCGCACCTCGTACTAAGGGGAGGAAACAATGTTGTGCACACACACACACACACTTAAACACACGCGCAAGAAGATACCGAGGAAACGAAGGGAGTAAACAATAACATCAATCAACCTTCGCTTTCCTCCTCCCCTTCCACCTTCACCACTCCACCAACCCTTTGTTTTGGTGTAACAAATTCCGCGAGATTGCCTTGCCCACTCTCTCTCTCTCTCTCTCTCTCTCTCCAAAGCACACACAGCACTGAAAACACTCACTTCGGTTCGGTGTGGAGGGCGGCCAGATTTGTTTTGTCAACGCGAAAAACCCACCCCGGGAACGTGAAAAACCTCGGGCACAACGAACATGAGAACACGATGTTCACCAAAACCACCCAGCTGCGTGTAGTTGCCACAAGCGAGTGCTGAGCGCGACGGCGTGCTCCATCGTTCGAACCGAAAGCAGCAACCGTTTCGGGGAGGGCGCAAGGGCACGCAGAGGGTGGGATAGGAAGGGACAGGGTGAACATCATCCCCGAGGAGGGGTGTTGAAAGGAGCATGCTGGGTACAAAACAACACAGCCAACAAGTAAATTCGTGAGAGCGAACGTTTTGATTGGGAGCACAAGAGAGTTCGTACGAGAGAGCGAGAAAGTCGACGCAACATGTTGGAGAGCAAACATACACACACACACAAACACATCGAACCAGATTGCGTGCGGTACACACGGTTGGCGCACGCGACCAGATTCAACCAACCCCGAAAGAAGAAAAAACAACCCCCCAATATTGGAGAGAGCGCCAAAGAGCCAGCTAAGAGCAAGTAGGGGGTTTTTCTTTCGAGTGCGGCCAGGATTAGTACGCCAGAGAGAGGGAGAGAATTCTAAGTGAATAGAATTTCCCACGAAATGAAGGACTTTTTTTGGTTTATTTTACCACTCCGAACAAACCCACACACCACCCTCCGGTCTCCCCCCCGGGGGTGCAACGAAATCAAAATATACCGCAAAATTTGGTACGCGTGCGAGACAGAAGGACGTTGACCACGTTTTGCTGTAGATGCCGGCCGAGTGATGAGTGATGTAAAAGCTGGGTGAGGGAGGCCGATTCTCTACCACGAACATACCGCAAAACCACTCTGTCGCAGGGCATACGCGTGCCCTTTCTGGTGCATTTATGCGTGTGTCTGTGGGTGCGTGCACAGTCGAAGTAAACAATCAATCTGTAAACGATGATGTTTTACATGCATTTTTGCACACCAACGCTGCGCTTGGACCGGCACCCACCCCAACAACTTCACCCTCATATCGAGGGGCGAAAGGGAGCATTATAGCAAAACGAGAACAAAACTGCAACATTACACACCCCAACACAAACATACACACACACACACACACACACGAACAAACGAATGAGCGGGCGTCAAAAGCGGAAAGTCATTTTTGTAGCACCATAGCAAATGAGATGGTCTAGAGAGATTGGAGGACGCAACGATGTGTTGTGCATGAAAAGGGTGAAGACAGGAGTTGCAAAATCGCTAGACAGAAGGGAAGGAAAACATTGTAAATCTCTCCTCCCCCTCCTGCTCCTTCTTTCGCGTTCCTCCCACCGGTCCGTTCACCAAGCCGCGGCATTATTGTGTGTGCGCCAAGGCATTGATTACAGTAATTTTGTAATGAACATGTATTTTTCAACGGTTGATTATTGGGACCTCTTGTTGCAACCGCACGGAAGGGAGTTGATTGTATGTGTTACCGTTGGGAAATGGGCAAAGAATGGCCAGCAATTGTGGCAGCAGCAACAGCAGCAACAAAAGCATACAAACACAGACGATGTAACTAGCACTTTATTTTTCACGAAACTAATCGTCTACGGCAGGGATCGGCACACTGATTCTTCGAAAGGGGCCAGAGAAAGTTTAGAACTCAGACAGGGAAGAATTTAAACTGACGGTCCGATATACGTTAAGCCGATGAGCGAGTTTAGATTGGACTAAATGAACCACTCAACCCGTGATGATCGACCGCAAGTCACAAAGACGAACTTTGTATTTAAACTGAACTAAATTTGTTAAGCTGAAACCTTCATCGGAGTAATGGCAAATAATTTTTCTCTTTGAAAGATGATTTCAGAAATTATGACTGCAAGCTTCTTGCCGGGAGTACGAGATCTTGTGTGTTTTACCCATACTTCCTAAAGGGCCAGACTTTGCCAACCCCTGATGGTCTACAGACAGACATATCCACCCTGTGTGACAGCGTGCCTCACAGCAGTTCTGTTATGATGGCGTCGGATTGTTATTTGGTGTTAGAGCACTACAAAAAAGGAAACGATTTTATAACAAGAAATTTGAAACAATATATAAAGCATAATTGCTTGCTCTAGACGTTATTTAGCTGAAATTAAACCCCCTCTACGCCTAACAATCGTTCCACCGTACTGAAAGAACGACTCAGGAAGCAATCTTTACACGGGGAATGTGCAATTTAGACCACGCTTTATGATGGGTGGGTCGTACATAAAACAGCGAACGATAAAATAAAAGATACGCGCGCAAAAGCCTTTTGTATCCGCCCGATTTAGACTGTGATGATAAAATGGGTAATAGCATACAAAACGCGATTGTGTATTTTTCAAACTACGCTCCTCTTCGATTAATGTTGTTGGTTGGCTGGCTTATACAAAAGGTGCCCACCACCTCCACCGCAAAGCAAAACAAAAACACAAAAATAACAAGTTATCATCGAGAAGGAACGCGATTTTATCACATTCATCTCACCCCCCCCCCCCTTCCATAACATCGCCTTGGAAGGCATGCGGGGTAGTGACGACCAAGCCAGGCCAGAAGCAACAAAACACAACAATAATGCCATACTAACAAAAGTATCGAAAAATCAATACTGTTACACCTCGATTGTGGCTCCAGTTTTCCCACCCTACAACAAGGAAGGGCTCCGTGGTGGTGGTGGCAGATACAATGTGACACCGTAAACGTGTACGTTTTCCTTCGCGAGTATTTGTTGTTAACGGCCACCAAAAATTGGGGTCGCCATTTGTCGTTCTAATAATGGTTGTAACTTTAGCTCCACTGTGTTGTTGTTTGCTGTTACGACGATGGCCGTTATCTTGTTTTAAACAAAACCGATGTAAGGCGGCATTAGTGGAGCGGCGAGGCACGAAGGGCAGCAGAGAGAAGGGTAGGGATTAGTGGAGCTTAGAAAATTGTAAAAAGAATGGCACCGATGTTAGATGTTGGGTTCGAATAAATATTTATGTTATGCGTTGGAGCAGTTACAGGAGGATCACCAGATATCGAACGAAGAAGCAAACAATTTTTACTATTTAATGAAGTAATTGTTAAAGATAAGGTAAAGGATGGTTAAAAATTATATAAAATAAGTGCATATTAGCTAAGCGAAATATGTTTCTCGTTTGTAAGAAGTTCTGTTAAAATTTGTTACAGAAAAAGCGATACTGTACAACAAACTAACCCCACCTTGGGCGTCTACATCAAACCGATTCTATTCTTAACCATAGTGAAACACTAAACCGGTCGTTGTGCACTTAGCACTTCTCTCTTCTGCTCCTAGGACGCTTTTTCTGCTTATCGACTCTTCAAGCGGTCAAATCGATCAACAACCGGCGCAGGAAAATAACGACCCCTCACAGGATAGTTGTACCGGGTGGGTGTGCAACAAAAATCGAAAGCTTTATTTTACTAAGTGACTACCGGTGGAGAAACCATCATGCTTGTTGAAGACACTCAATAGAATAGAGTTTTCAAAGAAATTCAGGTTAATTGCATTCCCTCTAAAGTCAATGTTTGATGCTGAGTTGCGGTGCATAGTAACAGACTATTTTGAGCATTATAGCATCATGTTATGCCAGGTGTAATAGACGAACATTGCATGAATGACTGGTGATAATTTTCTGAGCAGAAAACTTAAAGCAAAGGGTAGTAAATATTCGAAAAATAATTATTGATGTCACGTCGAAAATTGTTATGGACAAAATTTTCCTCCAGGAGTGTAACTACACTCATGATACACCCTGTAAATCCTTACCGAAGTGTACCACCGGCTTACCCTAGCAATACAAAAGGCAGGAAACGGCCTTTCTGCACTGCCAATAGTGTAGGAAAATGCGTTAACCCTTCCCACAGTCCCGGGGGGCCGGACAACAGAAAAGTGCATATGATGAAACGTCAGCTCGTCTTACCTCACTCCATGGTGACTTCTTTTTGTAAGCGCAAACACATGTGCATAGTAATAATGGACGCCTAGCGCTCCTGCCACTCTAAGTAACGCTTACCAACAAACAGCTCCCTCTGCTGCAATTGGAATTCACGAGATCCGTCCATTACTATCTACCTCGGCATTGTGTTCTTCGGATTGCCATTGCATGTGAGTTGGAGTAAGCTCACACACATTTCGCTGGCAGGGAAACTGTGCCGGAAAGTTGGCGGTAACGTTGGAGGTAAACGTGTCCAACGGGAGTCGCAGTAGTAGTAGTAGTAGTGCAGGGCATCAAGACTCTAGGGTGGTTCATAAACGGATGTGAGAAGGTAATATTGCATGTGTTCTAAATTGAGTTTAATAGCTGTTTCGTTAGCACTTGGCAACAAAGATGATGAAAAGATGGTGTACAGTATGTGTATGGAAATGGTTTAGATTTAAGATGATTTTCATAACGTTGAGTGACACATAGGAAATAGTAAAAGTACCTGCACAGTTGATATAAACGTGCGATTCGAGATACACATCAATAAGCCGTGGATTGTGGTGTATCGTAAATCGTACATTGTTTTAAACAACTAGACATTGTCGTTTTGATCTGGTAAACCCTGTAAGCTCAGTTTCAGGACCTTTACTGCTCAATGTGCATGAGTAATAAGGGTTTGCGTGAAACCAGACGAACAATCCACCACTTTCTATGGTTATTTACTGTTTTGTCTTGCATTTTCTTTGCCGTAATAATAAATAACAGCATTGAGGAAATTATAGCTCTCACGAAATGCAACATAAATTTAATATACTGTTTTACGGAGGTGAGCCAACCTATTCACTTACTTGGGATATACTTTGAAGCTCCCGGCTCTATTAAATTTATTTTTTTATTCAAAGATTTCTAGTCAAAACCAGCAATGATAAATCTAACACAAAGAACTTGTTAAAATTAAACAAACCTACAACACTAACTACCAATAATACAACAGAGAATAAAATGCAGCAAGAAGCAATAAAGCAAACAATATCTGCGCAATGCCGATGCGCATGTGGCTATAATAAAAACTCGGGAGAACCAATAAAACTGTAAGCTACCAATTATCGTACCAAAATGACGGTGTACGTGTGAAAGCCGGCAAGCAAGCAAGCATGCCATAAAGATTTTATATCATACCCACATACATACTTAGTAAGGCGTGACAAAGTTAAAGTTGGAAATGACTTTCGCATTTCGCAAGTTTGCTGTTGCATTTTAAACATTTACGGCAACAGAAAATGGGAAATCCTAATGCCGGAGTGGGAGCAGTGCTCACTTCGTTCTAAGACCTTTTGCAAACAAAGTGTTCTCACAATGAACTAAATCCTTGCCCGTTCAAATAACGTGCAAAATTCACTCACGCAATTCGTATGCCTTCTGCTTCTGCCAGCGGGAAAGAGATTTTGCATAACACTGCATTCAAACGGTTCCCCATTTTGCTTCTCTAATAATATGGAAAACAGTTCTCATTCTAACGAATATAAATATACGTATATAAGCTCGTGCTCGTTCGTTGTTAGTTGATGTGGTTTCGTCTTACTGCGCCTGCTACTCTCTGCTCGTCTCTCTTGGTTCATCTTGCTTTTATTAGTATCGTTCGTTTCTTCTCAGCTTCCCTCCCCCAGTCGTAAACACACCCCATACACCCATCGCACGTACACCCGTCGTCAATTGCTATTCTTTGGCATTTGGTCTTATTTATTACGTCCATATATACATATATAAGAAATTTAAATTGCTATAATAAAACTGAATGGAACAGACAATTTTAAGCATGAAGGGGCGCCTCTCGTCGCGTTGGTGCTTACTCAATTCACCCTCTACTTTGTCCTTTCCTTCAACACGCACCCCACCTACCCATCCTCCCTTCCTCATCTAGATCAAGCGCCATTTTGTTCCGTCTCGAACACGTTTCAAACTAACTGATCATCATAATCGTCTTCATCACCATCATCGCCAGCATCATCATCATCAGCAGACAAGCATCGGAATCATTACCATCGATCGCATTTTTAACGTTACCGAGTGCTAAAAAGCGTCGTTAGAGGATGCGAGTGGAGTTTCTTTACTTGTATTCTTTCTCCCCACCATTTTGTTACAAAAGTTTTGTTATGCAGATGAAGGCCTTTATTTTCATTCGTTCGTTTGTTTGTTTGTTTGCTTGCTTGCGTCCCCATCGGTGGTTTTGTTCCAATGTTGCTAAGTAAAGAGTGCGATGACCCCCATTCTTCACGTCAGAATGATTATATTCATCACGGGCTGGATGGGTCTCTCGTGCGGTTGATGATCATCATTTATTTAATTTATCTTCTCGTACCGTAAAACGAAAAACTTGTGAAATAACTTGTAACGTTCTATCACGGCGCATAAAACCGCTCGTATTCGCTCGTTCGACATTATATTTCCATCTGCTGAGTTCGAGGGTTTTTTGTTGTTTTGTTAATATGACGCCTTCGTTCGTGCTGGTTTGGCATACTATGTTGAGGTGAATATTTGATGAATTGTAAATGATGAATGTCTAGCCACCTAGTGTGGTAATGGATATGGAACCTTTTGCCGATACATGGGCATGCAGATGGTCCTTATTAACTTCTTCGGAAAGATATACCACCATCATCGTTACGTGATGTTTATTAATGTGGTTCATTACTATGTCTGTTTGAAGTATTTTACTGTTATGATACCATTTATATTAATATTAATATTTCTTCTACATGTCGTGTAATGTCAATCAATCGAGTTGTTTTGAATAAGAAATAATGTTTTCGCTTTTTCTGTACCAAAAAACCCCTTCAACATAAACAAACAGCAAATGTACTTAATCCAAACAAATTTTAATATTACATTGTAAGCACCAAGCAAATGGAAACAAATAGACAATCGACGGCCTTTTAATTCATTGCGGTTTTATCTAATTGCGTATCCGTTTAAAGGCGCGCGCAAATGGGGTAAAAGAACAAAAGCACATTACAGTATCACGTGATCTTGCATTAAAATCCATCATTCATTCTCCCGGCCGAACCGGTTTTACATCCATTGATTTTCTAATCTGATTTTACCCAACAACATCAATTCAGCCAACAACAACGGCAGCAACAACCGTGGGGCAATAGGTTCCGGGGCCGGCATTCAAATTAATTCATTTGATTGCATACTATATTGGAATGGATTTCAGATGAATTGTTGTTATACGCTTGGAATAAATTGCCATGTACAAACGAAGCAAATCGGACGAAATCAATATACAGCAGAGCATTGGCAATTGTTGATTATTTCATGTAATTGGAATTTAACTTTATTCGTTGAGATTTTCTCTACACTCGGATCGGTCCACCAACGGACAAAATGTCAATTCAATTTTGACTAAGTAAGTACACAATTAGCATTACAAGTTCCAATTCTTAAGTGTTAACCGCTTAAAAAGGAGCGATTTAACACTAGAATCCTCTTCCTTATCTTGGTTTAACGTTTTTCTAGGCCATGCCGGCCATCTAACGACTCACTAGACTTTGCTAATATCACGTAGTTGGATAGTCAGTTCCGGATTGGATTTTAACCCCGGTTCTGCCGTGTGAAGACCGGCACCGTTGTACACTACATTAAAGCAGTTTATTAACAACCGTTCGTTCTCCAGAAGGATTTTTTTTTGTGATGAAGTTAGGATTATGTGCTGCGAGTCACTTAATCCTAACACAATCCTAATAACAGCCTTTTACAGCAGCCAGAAGTTGAAACAAGTTTGAGAAGAAAGCAGGCCGCAACAGACAGCATATTTGGAGAAATCATTAGGAGGGAAAAGTCCGGTAAATAGGCGGCCGGATTAACTCTACACTGGAAAGTTATTTTTCATTTTCTTCATGTTCTATTTCATAGACAATACGGCACTGGACCGTCATTATTAATTATAAATAAATGTTCTATTTCATACTCTAAAAATGCATAAATCTTAGTTACCGTTCCATTTAATGCGTGGATGTGCTCTGCACATTCAGAATTACGAGAAGATCAAAGTTAGTAATGATAATTTTTTTTTTTCTTCACCGATAATAAGCGTCTTTGCTTTGAAGAACTCGCAAGTCGAGAAATAAAGGAGATTAAAATGAATAATGCATCGTTAAGGTTTATGTTTTTAATCCTCCCGACCACGGCTAAGAATAATGCCAGATAAGTTATTCCAATCACGTTTTAGAAACCTTACAAAAAAAACCCATAACTTTAAGAAAATGGAATTCTGAGGCTACGAACAAACTTTTAACATTTCAGAATTTTCGTTCAGCACTGTGACGGTGCTGAAACAAATTCGATAATAACGAAAGTGCAATTATTCCTCGCTTGTTATGCTTATCTGCAAAATGCAAAAGGAAAATTAAACACCATTCCCAACACGAAAGCACATACGTGCCATAAGCCTTATATAGTTATGGAACAAACGCTCTCAAGGACTCCCCCCCCCCCCACCATCCGAGTTTGGTCATGTATATGTATGTGAGTTTAATATGACGATGGGTTATCTTTTTGATTACTTTTGCGGTACCGTTTGGTTGGTTCGCTTGCTCGTACATTTCCATTTGTTGTTTCACTGTATGTTGGTTCTATTCTAACGTACCAACGGGCCGGGACTGGTCGGTTGTTATTTGCTCGTGCTATGTTTCATATTTATTACAGTTGTTACCTAGTTGTTGTTCGTGCGCAAGGGAGCAGCTAATGCGGCCGGAGAGCCGTGGGGGAAGAGGCAGGGTTTTCCTTTCGGGAGCTCAGCCGAACGACGCCATCGTCTTGTCAGTGGAACGTCGGTGAGCATCATAAATTAAACTTGTCACGCGCACCATCGTCTATATAAATGGCTTAGCCGGCTTCGAGAGCATATCCTTCTGAGAGGAGGATCCAGAGTGAAAGGCACTACCCACAGTGCACAGTGCAGTGAACTGGTTCTGCAAAACTCTGACCTAATCATAGTTCCATCCCAAAGCCAAGTGAGTTCTAGTAGCTGGACGCGAGGACACGAAGACTGTTAATGCTAACTTTCTGTTTGCTATACACCATTGCAAGGAGAAAACTTGTGAGCAAATAATGAAAAGTTTTCCCTCTCCCCAGGACTAAAGTATAGAGTTGTGCAAAAGCAACGCTTCTTTATAACATACAGCGTGGAAATACAATGTCTTTCACAACATTCTTCATACATACGATGGGCCGAGACGGGTCAAGACATACCACGCAGCAAAACAAGGTCTAATAACTGCTTGAATCTTAGGGTTCGCATCACACAGGAACAGGCTATTGCTATTGGCCAATACCGTATCGGAATTTTATTGTACAACTTTTCAGCAGTTTGATTGATTGCTTCCAATGTCTGCCATTTTTGTTGTGCTTTCTTTATTTGCCCTGGCTGCTTAATGGCAATGTTGTGTTTGCCACTGCTTATATTCCATTCGGCTACATCCACACTACCCACCACTAATAGGAAGCCGAAGAACAAACAATATCGTCGAGTAAGAAGCAAAACAAAGATAGGAAAAAAATATATATCTTCAGCAAAAGCAATCACTTGCTATCTCTTCGAATGCTGGGGCATTGTTATTGCTGGCAATATTATTTCGTGCGTGATTCATCCGCCAGCGCCTGTTGTGTGCGCGAAAACAGTGCCTGGAACTAATGTAATTAAGCAGCGAAGCAGCTGGGCAGCGGCAACGTACGAGGTGGAAAGTGATTTGCTGTATTGTCGTCAGTGAAATAAGCAAACATTCTGCGACAAAGTATTTATTGTGCACGACATTAACGTCACCACCTTGCCGCACATCACCGCACTGTACGTGTCTGCAAGGAAGCCCTCCCAACCACTACACTCACTCACTCCTTTTCAATTCAATTCGTTGTTCGTTGTATGATAATTTTATTAGATAAAATCTAACATGCATGAATAGGAAATACAACGCCAGTCAAATGGGTCGGTGGTGGTGGGCTATTGCTTCGTGTCGAATATCCGCATATGCTCTTGCTGTACTGTATAATGTGTGCTTTTGTTATTTTTTTTCCAACTGGCGACAGAAAATGGGAAAGCTAACGCTGATCCTAATTATTCTACGATAAACCTCAGCGCTGCGTGAATATGTAATAATTATGACAGAAATTAGCTATGGTAAGATGAGATCGCGCGGCAAGCGTTTACAGTATTTGAACAATCACAATAATCAGCTTAACTAAAAAGGCGATAAGCGGGTTTGGACAGACAAATCTGGCTGGTAGATGCGTTAGAATTTAAATAGAAAAGCAATACCATTTTAAAGGCATCAAAAATGAGTCAATGTGCTATAGTTTGAACTTTTTACTAGCCATAATTGCAAAAGTTTTAACTAATAGTTAAGCCACATTCGCAATAGTTTTAGATTAGTATTCAACAATTTTTGTACACAGTAGAGAGACGAGTGTAGTCTTAGAGACTTAACGCTCTCATAAATAAACGAAACAAATATATAAAATTATTCCTTACTATATTGCCACAATGTGCAACATAGCTATAAGACCATTTGCTTTTATGGAAATAATATACGAAGTTTATCAGAGAAATATCAGTAACAGGTTGGCTGATAAGTCCCCGGTCTGACACATAGAATGCACCGCTAGTATTAAATGCATATTATTTTTATATAGCACCAACCTTCAAATGATTCGTGTCAAAATTTGACGTCTTTATGTCAATTAGTTTGTGAGACAGAGCATCTTTTGTCAAGCAACTTTTGGTTGCTTGACGAACGAAAAAAGAACGAAGAAGAAAAAAGTGTTGTTCCACCAAGACAACGCACCGTGCCACAAGTCATTGAGAACGATGGCAAAAATTCATGAATTGGGCTTCGAATTGCTTCCCCACCCACCGTATTCTCCAGATCTGGCCCCCAGCGACTTTTTCTTGTTCTCAGACCTCAAAAGGATGCTCGCAGGGAAAAAATTTGGCTGCAATGAAGAGGTGGTCTCCGAAACTGAGGCCTATTTTGAGGCAAAACCGAAGGAGTACTACCAAAATGGTATCAAAAAATTGGAAGGTCGTTATAATCGTTGTATCGCTCTTGAAGGGAACTATGTTGAATAATAAAAACGAATTTTGGCAAAAAATGTGTTTTTCTTTGTTAGACCGGGGACTTATCAGTCAACCTGTTAGATTACAAGCAAATTACAGCGAATGTTTTTATAAGCTTGCTTTCTATACTGCCGATACCACGTAGTTGGTTAGTCAATCCTCACTACGGGGGGACGGTCCTGTATCGTAATAGTTATTTTACCAAAAAATTATACAATTTTCCACCAACTGGCAAAAAATGAATGTTTTTCAATCGACTTATCTTAAGGCGATTTTGATACAAAAGTTCTTTACATTAAAACTCAAAATTTTGTCTCATAAAAATTATTGAATCATCGCTCATATCTCATCCACCATCCTGTGTAAATTCATAAATCGAAAGCAATCCGGGGAATGTATGTTGAATGTAATTGCTACTCACCGAATTCCCGAGACCAAACGTTATTCAATCTCAAGCTTACGTTTCTCTATTTTATATCATCATAAGTTATTTTGACTGTGACTCGTATCGTCCAATATAAATCGTTCGAACACTTGAAGCTTGTAGTTACCTGGAAAAGGAAAAAAGAGAACATAAAAAGATTAAACGTTGTGGAAATATTAATTATGATAAATAGCAAATATATTTACACTCAATATGAATATCTCCATATCATTAAATACCAAGATGAATATGCAACCTTCTCGTCTACCTGATGATAAGCATCTCTCCCCTATTGTACCCACATTTCCATCCCGCGTTCATACTTTCTTTACTGCTTCTTTTGCACGATGATTTATGCACACTTGCTTGCAACGGAAACCCAATCGAACACACATATTACTTGGCTCTCGCCCCAGCCGGCAAGGATGCGTCGTTGTTGCTAATAATAAAAGGAATGGTTTGCATCAACCCTTAATGACTTGTGAAAGGAATGTTAAAGACATTCAGACACACTGCATTCCCGAACGGAACAGGCGAGATGGAAGAGAGAAGCGTCCCGGTTGCAGTAAGTGCGGACAGGAGAATGCCTCGGTGTCTGAGCAAAAGGGATAAGATGTGTTACCCTGAATGCACAAATGCACATATTCCATTTTGCAAACTGAACACTCACCGTTGCGTCGAGCATTATTGTGAGAAAAGTAATACATTTAAACACTCGTAACAAATGGCTTTACGTTTGCATGCCTGTCGATCGTTGTGCAAACAGCCAGATTTCTACATATGTTTAGTACCATTTTATGTCGACCGGTGCTGATAACATGCACACAACACATCGATAAGGTGGAGTTCTCGATTGTATGATTTGATTGCAGCAAAATACATGCGTTACAGTTGAGGAAAACAAAACACAGCCGTCGGTGCGTTTGAACAGAAATAATAAACCTCAAGATGATCTGTGCGTGTCTCGATATACCTTCCATTCCCATCTTTAAGTAAAGCTTTTCTTTACCTTATAAGTGTGCAATCGAGCAATGCATCGATGACCATAAACAGTCGTTCTATTGTGCCCGCGTAAGAATTACTTTGGTTGTTGGTAAGCCTCAACATTGTCGCTGGAAGAAATGTGAAGAAATACAGGGTTGTGCTAGAAACACGCACGGCTTCGATCGGTTTGCGCAGCACTATTTACTCGACAGCAAGCAGCAGCAACACGAGCGAAAATCCAACCCAACCCAATTCGATTGCACATAAATTAAATTACTTTATGTTTGGCAAATCTGTGCGGCCCATTGTTTATGCTTCGTGTTTGTCGGAAAGTTTAATTTGTACAACAAATAAAACCGAAAGACTCTCTATAGGGAAGTATATAGTGCGGTGCGTGCGTTCATTTTGGCGCACAGTGTTTTCCACAGTAGAATGTAAATTTTATGCCCCGCTGTACGTACACGCCGTAAAACTAACGGTTTGTAATAAATGTCTGTATATAATATTTCCAAGAACCAAGGGACAACCACGGTGGAGGATGGTTCCATCGAGGGGGGTGTTGGTGTGCGTGTGTTTCGTTGAAGATAAAAGTAATACTTTAAATAAACCGACCGAAACCGAACCTTCTCGGCTCCGATTGTCCTCACCATCGGTACAGGCTTGTCCCCAAAGGAAGGGCTTACAGTTCCAGGAGAAAGTTAACCAACCAATCACTCCAGCATAAACTGAAGGAAAATTGGTCCACCTTCAGTTACCAGTTGGGGAACGGGCGGGAAGAAACAGGAGGGTAGGTGCAATAATATTTAATTTTAAAAATATCGATTATTTTCAACAGCAACATTAAAATAAAAGCGCTTAATGCTCAAAGGGTGGGCCTCCCCCGATTGATGGAGGCAAAAGGCTTGGAGGTTGGTAGTTACCGAGCAGGAAAAGCGCGTTTCTTACCCATTGCCGCTTTTCCATGCAAAAAATGCTTTTACAATACCATCAAAATGAAATACAAAAATACAAATAATATACACAAATACAAACGCATCACTGCGGCATTTTATAGCACACAAATATGTAGCGGCGCGCGCTTACTTTATTTTCCCGCACCAGCGGCCTTCTCCTCGCCCCCGAAAAGATGGCATTTCCTGATGGAGATTTTTAACCATGGTTATTTGCATAATGTCGATTTTATTTCATTATATTTCCCCGCCACCAACCGGCCGGCCCATTCCTCCGATTCCATTTTCTCATTATTTTCCACCGAACTTTTCTCCGTTCGCGTTATGTGTCGTTCGGTGGGCTCTCAGACTCTTTGTCGCTCTTGTTCTCTTGGTTTTGGATTTTGAAATTTTCCTTCCGTGCCCATTTACAGCATACAACAAGCGACAGGCGACACAACCATTAAAACGAAAAATCACACTTTCAATACTTTGATTGTGAATAAAGCCGCGGGAAGAACACAGCGGGGTCGCGATAGAAAAAGGTACGTTAGGGAGAGGGGGGAGGGGGAGAGGAGCGTTAAGAAAGATCGTCTTGCCAAGGCTTGTTCGTCGTCATCATGATTATCATTATCATCAGCGTCGTGAAACAATCAGTCTTTTCCATTCGAGACCGGGGGGGAGGGAGGGTCGTTATTTGCCAGAGTAGAGTTTTAATTTATTTCTATTTAAAAGGACACACAGCAAGCGAAATATGCTATCGGTGTTTGATCCACCGAGAAAATATAAAGCGGGAATAGCATCACATGTAAAAGTCAGTCCACTGTAAGCGATGTCACAAAATAAACTAACAATTTGTGGTAATTGAAATGATAAATAAGTTTCAATACTTAAGGTTCATACATCAAGAGGAAAGCCCCGCTCTCTTGCTGGGTGGAAAATTCTCTTGCAAACATTTGCATGAGACGAAAAATAACTCCTCAAAAAATCTCGACTAAAAATACGAAAGATCGAAGAGCCTCGTTTGAATGACGGAAGATAATTTCTTATAATCTGATTAAATACACACACACAAAGAGGAAAAGCGCAGAGCAACGAAGGGAAAATTGCCAAAGACGGCAGCTGGTGGCATCCATAATTCAACGCTGCCAATGGAATAACCTTCCATTCGGATAATGATTGGGATTGTGTTGCTTAAAGTTGGAGGATGGATTTGTGAAGAAAATCAATGACATCTTCAAACCATCCAGCAACAACAAGATCGGAGGTCCTATGTACTTGAGCCAATAGAAGTACAGTTTCGAAATGATTGTATTTCGGTTTTAAATTTTCTTTCCTTCTCCATCCCACACTATCAAACATTCGTCTGTTTGTTGTTTAATTGAAATTTATGCACACAGCGTTAATCCATCGCTGGCGGTTAAATGTAGATAATGTTAACTGCAAACATGCGACGACACCGGGCGACCATCGCTGCGCTGCTAGGGTGCGGGGTCGCACTGTATAAATAGGATAAAATTTTACGCCCGAACAGAAAACCGACCAGAAGAAGTAAATGAAACAATAAATAAACAAATTAAGTTTGAAAAAAAAAATACGGTGACAGAAAATTTCACACCAAATGGTGATCGCACATGGCGATGGCAAAACGGCACGCACTCACACATAAACAGACAGTTGGGAAAATCGAGCAACATTAATATCCACTAGAATATAGTACCACCATCGAATAAATCCGAACATGGGAAAATAACACCAATATTATTATTATTATTACTCGCTTTGGTACCATTTGAAACTCTTACCACCCGTGACCCATTTGGCGGTGCTGTTTGGTGCTTCACTATTTGAATACTGGACGAGTTTGGTATGGTAAAATGTACAGTTTATTTTCATTTATTGCATTAATTATTTCCCATTCTGGAAAATACATGCCCGCCCGCCTCAGAACACGGAGAGACGGTCACCGATCGGGGACAGGGTGATGGCACTGGGAACAGAGCCAGAAGAAGGCCACTGAGCACAAAAAATGGTAATGATTTTTGACATTTTTGCAACAACATCAGTCCTTCGGGAGGGTGTAGCGATAAAATTAAACCACAGCCTGGGTCTTCCAGTTTTGTTTGATGCAATGTCACGGCACTGCTACAAGGGTGTGCAGCAAGAGCATTCAGCGGGGGACATGGGAACGAAACAGGCAGAGGGAAGATGTGTGGGAGTAATGGCAATGTAGTTCAAATAAAAATAAGTAATTGGATTGAAATGGGAAGTACAGAAATGATTTTGCGTATTGCATAAAATTATTCCCGTACCAATACGGAGCGGACCGGCAAAGTGAACCCGTTGTTGGCTGGGGAAAGGCTGCTGAAACAACATCAAGCGGTCGGGGTGGGCATAACAAATGACAGCATAACTTTAATCGGCCAGCCAACGGCCGGAACCTTGGTATAACAGTCGCAATTTAATGTGCTTTACCTTTCACACTTACTGCAAGTGAAACTGCGCATTTCGAAAAGCGTTTCTGGTATGAAGCCGACTGTAATGAGCTTAACATTGAAAATGCGTTGAATATATCGTACCAGATGGATGCAGTAAAATTTCTTATTATGAGATTAATCTGTTAGAGTGATTCAGTTATTATACAAGAAACTGAACAAATAAGCTAAAATATGATGATAGGCTAAATAGAAGATTGACGATGAAGTATCTTAGTAAATGAGGTCTGTTGAATCTAGAAGTACTGTTGGAATTACGATGTGGATCTCATCCTGTTCTCGACGACGACGCCTGTGATGATCATTCATTTTCAAACGCGTCACTATGTTTCCCCGGACTACTTTTTCCCAGTGGTGGTGGAAAACATATGAAGGAAGCAGTACTACTGTGTCCGAAAAGTAAGGTGAAATTGGATGTCAAATATGCGCACGCCAAAAGAAGCCCCTTGTTTTTATTTTTCGTTTGTTAATATGTATGTTTTTGACAGTTCTGCCACGTTTCAAGTCACAACATCAACCCGGTTAGGAGTGAGCTGAACACTTGGCGCAGTTTTTGTCCATATTGACCATGTCCAAGTTTGTGGAGCAGCGCGCATGTATCAAGTTTTGTCGGCGCAATGAAATAAACGCTGCGGAACACATTGCGGATGTTATAAAAAGCCTTCGGGGAAGAATCTATGTCGAAGAAAAGTGTGTACACTTTTCAATGGTACAGTAATTTCAAAAATGGACCGAAGACGTGGACCGTCCGGGGAGACCATCCAACTCGACTCACGATGCCCACATCGTCCAAGGATCGTCAAGGATTCAAGGATTAACAATTGTCGGTTGACGATACGAAACCTTTCGGAACCTCCAACAGCTGGTTTTTGCACCACAATGATGTGCCCTCCCATACGGCCATCATTTTGAGGCCGTATGGCTGTTCAACAAGCTAAAACGGCCGCTTCGGGGACACCGTTTTGACACCGAGGAGATAGAAGCTGCAGCGATGGCGGAACTAAAGGACATCCTAGCATCCGCGTTTTCCACCTGTTTCGAGGAGTGGAAAAAAAGGTGGAAGTGGTGCATTGCATCGGAAGGGGATTATTTCGAAGTTGATGACGTTCATTTGGCCTAATAAAAAAAAACATTTGAGAAAAAAACGTAAAGTGACTTTATTTTTCGGTCAAAGTAGTATCGTAGCCGTACAACGTCCAGATTTCCTCGGTTAGCGAAAATTCGTCTAAAGTTGTAGCTTGTTTTGAGGAGACTGACTCTATAACCATATGTCAAAATTAATACGTACAGCAGCAAACTATAAGAACGAAGTAAGCATTAGCAAACACACACATGCTAACACGATACAGATACAGAAGGGAAAACGGTAGTTGGTGCTTTCTCACCATCATCAATCAGGCTTAGGCGATTCTCGCTAAGGAAAGCAATAATAAAAGAAACAAGAAGTGGGAGGAAAATAATAATATTCTTCCAACGAGTGTGAGCGCGTTAGCGCCAGTCTAATATAACGAAGGCACACGCTTTCCCGTACGATGAGCAACGAGCATTATGCTTCGAACCCAAACACTATCATCATGCGTGTAGTAAGTTTCTTGATTGCTTGCGAGAGCTTGCTTCAAGATATCCAGATGGTAAAGCAAATTGTTTCCACATGCCCAAGAATAAAGCTAACATTGGAAATGGAAAAAATCTTTACATCTGTTACTGGATCCCTTATATAGAGGGTGATCAAAATGAGAAGATACAAAGATAATTATTACTCTTCGTGATGTACGATGCACCATCAGAGTGGTTAAATTTTAAATCATACAGCAGGAAATAAATCCTTGTATGTGCTCTGACTCTCCCCCATATCTGAATAAGCATTCAATCCTAATAAGCCAACCAACTAGGCGTTGGTGTTGCCTTGCTGTCGTCCCTCATTTCAAAGTGATGCCTTCGTAGCGAGAACCCCTTACGGGCACTGACGCGCGTTACTTCTCCCGGGGCAATGGTTAATTGAAGTGAAATTTAGAATTATTAGATTCATACAACAAGCCCGGGCATGTTGCTAACGAACTCGAACACCCTCTTCCCTGTTTTCTAGCCAGTTCGCAACCAGCACTTGACAGCCGGCTAGATCTTACGGAACGATTATTTCCACGCCGTGACGTTGAAGGCAATAGAACTGACAAATATAGCTTGCACACATATGGAATTCATATCGAGACATTGACTGTATGGGGTGGATCCAGAGCGGGCATTGTTTGATGGTTTGATGGCGGTTCTCCTCTGTTCAGGATGCACCTTAACGTGCGTTGCAGTAGCGAACGGATTGTGTACATCCGCAAATACAAGAGAATCACACCGTAGCTTGTTCTGTACAAAACAAAGTACTACATGGCGCTAAACAACCGGAAGACCCGGTCGGTCGGTAGTAATAGCTTGCCTGCCCGTCTACTTAGTTGTTCCCCACGTCCCGCCAAGCAGACAACTTTAGCCAGAAACAAATAATAAAGATAAATTGTATGTGAAACGCAATTTTACTCCCTTTTCCCTTTTTCCTGTGCGTTGTGTTTTGTTCTCGCTCCGTAGCCATCGCATAAGTGGCTATGTGTAAATGTTTTAAATCATGTTAAAAAGTTATGTAAGACGTACTTTTATATACATTGTTAAACACACACACACACAAAGGGGAAGGCGTCACGTGAGGGAATGGGGCTCTTTGTAAACCTCTCTTCCGACTTTTCTTCCTGTACGTGCGTTACAACTCGTTCGTGCGCTATTTTAATTTTATGCTTCCAACCCATCGATGTCGTTGTGCAACACCGCACATGGCACCAGAGCCATGTCCACCAGCTCAGTTAATGCCCAACGTTGTCAGGATGCAGTGGCGCAAAGAAGCGTGAGCGGGACGGAACGGAGATGCCACTACGCTGGGTAATATAATGATATTATTTTAAAATTTAATTATCTCATTGAACCAAACTGGCGGAGATCGAGAAAGATGAGCAGAGTAGGTGTGCTAGTGCGGCGGTGGGACGCGAGCGGCAGCTGAATGATCCCCTTTTTGCTGCCGGATGAAACTGGAAACCGAAAGCTAAGATGCGAGAACAAATTATAGCTACGACAAAATGGGCAGCCAGCAACAGTAACAAAGAAATACTGCTATAATATGGCCGCTATATACATACACATACATACGTATATAAAATCATTTCCTTTTCCAGAAATATCCATAATCATCGTCATCATCATTTGCCGGTGATTTGGCCTCTGCACCGCTCCTTGGCCGCACCGGGTCCCCCCACGGGCTTGCGGCTGAGGGCTCAACGTCTCTCAACAGCATCATTCGATGTGTCATTTGCTAGCAGCGTATATACATTAATGGCCTCATAAAATGATAACGATGAAATAATGCAAAGAAATAACGAACAGTTATCCCCATGAAAAGCGGCACCAATTTAATGATCAAACAGAGAGCGCTGCTCACTAAATTGTGAGCAAATGCTCCAAATTCTTTCAGGTCGGCTTCGGAGGGGTTTCAGGGTAGAGTACACTCTCTTGTTTGTTGAAACGCCAACGAACAAGCGTAATATCATTGAATAAGAAAATTGTTTTACCTTCTGGAAAATGGACGCTTCAAGGAGTCGTCGTTTCTTGTTGGTCAAAAATCGATACTACTCCTTTAATCGCTCTCTGTTTGTAAATGATGGTCCGAAAAGGACACGAGAAGCATCAGGTGACCATCCAGGTTACGATACCTGACTGCAGGATATGTTGCAACGTGGATCATTGGAGAAATGTGCTGATCGTTTTGTCTAGTGGCACTGTTGGAACGAAGGTAAACATTGTAAGTAACGTGAGGCACGTTTATACCAAAGTACGAGCGAGAGAGAGAGAGAGAGAGAGAGAGAGAGAGAGAGAGAGAGAGAGAGAGGTCACATCAACAACATTGCGTTCTAGATATGCTCTCGCAGTGAGTTCAAAATTTATGTTTTAAACCACCCCCCATCAACTCTCGCCACCGAATTTTCTCGGTACTCTCACCCCACAGCTACATTCCAGTGGTCAACTCTTTCCTTTGGAATGTTCCGACAATCCGGCGGTAAGGTGAAGAAGGTCAGTAATTATTCCGGAATGGAGTAGTCGGCGTAAACATGATGATTGCAGCTAGCAGTGGACGTGCAAGTTTTGCACACAGCATTAAGTTCCAACACACATACACATATTCTCGACAACTGACGAGACGAACGCTCACAGTTATCGTCCTTGAGCCTGTCACTTCTCCTCCCCGGCTGGCCATTTTCCACCGCGAACCGTAGCAATGGTTCTTGTGTCTTGAGCAGCCGTAATGTAAGAAAGTTGTTTAAAACTAATGCTTAACATTCCCCGGCCATTTGATTGTGCATTGTACGGCACAGTAATGTGCGAAAGTGGGAGAGAGCATTCTTAAAGGCAGGGGAAAAATTATAAATACATATTTTGCTACAGTTACTCTTGCTATAGTTAAGCTTAAAATTGATCGATTGAATTTAACACAACATTCGCTAGCTACAGTCGTCACGATAGATATAGGATGCTGGAAATGAATTGTTTATCTTTCGACGAAAAACAAAAACATTCTCACTGTCCACTTTTGCGCTCTGTTGACATTCAATACATGAAGGAGAAAAAATCTTGCAAATCGAGCCATTCGAATCGCTTCCGATCCTTCGAGTGAAGTTACACTATCCACCGCTAGATGGCATACTACTACACGCACGTGGCATCGCAGCACACACAGAGATGCGGGTTTTGGTTGGAGAGGAAGATCGTTGAATTGCGCGCCGAAACAAGTTAGTAGTTGTAGGCACACGTGGACACGTGGAGGCGAGGTACGAACGGTGGAGCGTCCACCGGTGGAAATGAATAACGAACTTATTATAGCAATGAAAGCAAAGTTCAGTGGTGGAGACGGCGATGATGAAACGCGGACAGTATCGACAGCAATGGCGGTAGGGGCGTATTAAATGGGAATAACGCTCATTATTTGCTGTAATAAATATAGATAGTTACAATTCCACTTCCTTTCTGCCGGGAACACCCTCTACAGCCCGGTGCGGTATATATACACCGACAATAGTTAAACAAAGTACAACCATTATGATGGGCAAACCTAACCGATAACAGGCGTCAGGGACGGAATGGGGGTGGCCGACCGAAATAACACTTACTGGCTTAATGTAAAATCAATACTAGTAATCAAAGCGAGAAATGAAGTAACATTTTCAAAATAGATCCTACAGCCACGAGTGAGCTTGAGGGGTGAGCTATTCCGGGATGGAGGCGCACGGTGGTACACGGAGTAGGGAGAGCGAGAGCGAGAGAGATCTCGTCCGAGGACATCTGAAGGATCCATCCTGAAGTGAAGTGTGTTCAACGACGAGTCCTTCTCGATGGCACTAAAAGCAATAGAGAAACTTTAAGCTTAATGTCGGATATGGTAACAACTGAAAGAAACAGAAAGAGAAGTAGATAAAGCTCCCCTACACCATTCTCACCCTCCTGTTGGAGGAAGGAGAGGAGAAGGGGATGTGTTGGAAAAGTAATCACCATGTACTATGGCAGTAATACGGTGCCAAAGCCCGCCGCGCTACAGAGAAGATAAGAGCTTAATTTTGTTTAATTTCCGAACCGAGAAAACTCCGAAACCGAACTACTTCAACAAGAACAATTGGGGAGGGAGATTGGGAGTGGGTTGGAATTCTTCGGAACCGGGAGATAACATTTGTTAAGGAGAGAGAGAAAAGAGAGAAGAGCTTCCGAGAGATATGAGAAGAGAGAGAGAGAGAGAGAGAGAGAGAGAGAGAGCATTCAAGAGATGAATTCGTTTTTCGGATTGAGAGTTCCAGACGTTGAGGTTGAGAGCGAGCAAACGAAAAGGATAGCAGCCGAAATGTGTGAGCAAGAGCTGTGGAAAACAAACACTGAGAGTGGGGAAGGAAAATTCCACCAAATAGAGATAGTTGAGGTACCGGTGGAAGGGGGGGGGGGGGCTGGAAAACCGGGGGAATAAATGATAAAATCAGTAAAATTGCGATAGCACCAGGACTAAGTGCCGGTGGTTTGGTGGGTAGAGGTGGGACGGAGGTAGGAAGCGGCACCGGGGAGGGGCATGCATAAATGAGAGAAATATAAATTTATGTGTAATATGAAATGTTTTATGCAAAAGGGTTTATACGACGACGGGCAAATAGCTTTTACTAACGAACACAAAACCCAACCGGCAGTTGGGCAGTGGAGAAGTTTGATCGGTAACAGGGTGACTTAGAGCGAGTTTAAGTTGAAATGGAACATTTTAAAATTTAGTTCATTTTCCGAAAATAATAGCTTCGATTCAAACAGGGAAAGATTACCGAGAATGTACCATCAAGTGTAATGTTTGTTAAAATTTAAATTGGAACCTTATTATCTGTTTATTTCTCCTCACACAAATTGACTGAATTTTAGGCTTTTTACTTCCTTTTTAAAGAAATATTAGAAAGCGTTTTCAAGGTCCCTAAATTGGCCCTAAATCATTGGAAAATAGGTAATTCATCGCAATAAATTTTATCTTTTTGGATATATGGAATAGTAAAGCACAACCCAGCACAACGCGGCATGTAGCGCCCTCTTGTCGAAACCAACAGTCATCTACAGTGATTGACAGCAGAATAATAAGACCACCTAATCTGGTAAAAGCATAAAAATGGCGTTAAAATTAGAATTGTTAACGAATGTACTGAGTTATTTTTATACAAAATTTTGTGGAAGTTTGTTTAAAATCGCCAATATTATTGGATTATTCTAAACATCGTTTCTAAGCTCTTCTGAGCCGAAACAAATTGGACAACTAAATAAGACCAATACAAATTACACTCAAATAAATAAAAGATATTAATTTTCATAGTACTTCCAAAGCTAGATCAGAATTATAGTTAGTAAAAACTGAATAAAACATTTTCGTACCGCACCACCCTTTGCTTATATGGCATAATGTTGCTAATGCCTGCCATTGATGTTAATGGCGTTCTGCAAACATTTACAAACACAACGCACGACGACGCTCCGCAAAGATAACAGAAATGAAACTGTCGTCCTAGTGGCTAAAGGTTTTATGGAAAACACGTAAAGCAGTGCTGTAAACTGTAGGAGTTTTAATTAAAAGCACGGCACAAAAATTATTACCACTCACTCACACATTATCAACCATCGACGACCGCTAGCGGGCGCGAGCAATTGTCTGTGTACACACGCACACACACATCCAACGGTAAGGGAAAGGCTCCTTGAACCCTTTTCCGAGACAGCTTCTTGATTGCAATGGTTTGATTGCATAGTTATAAAACTAGGTTAAATGTTATGGACGCCTGCGTGGAACGCGATCTCCCGTCCGAATAGTCGCCGTCGTACCCTGCCTGTGCGCCTGTGCAATCTGTCTGTAGGGCTGTGTACGCGCACGGATGTGGCGTTAAATGGGTGCTCATTTTACGATTTTAATATTTGATTCTCACCTTACACTCCCTCCTGGAAGGGAGAGGGGTTCAGTGTAGTTGCACAAAAGGAGCAATTTTTGAAGCACGGCAAAAATTATACCTTACAACTCGTCCACTACCTTCGACGAAGAAGGTCAAACCAAATTATAACACCGGGAGCTAATCCTATTCGGTTGGTACATAATTTGTGTGCCCCCTGTTGAGGTAAACCCCTTCAACAGCAAGATGTTGTAAAACTGCCCAAAAGATCTACCAAAGACGAAGAAGAGCAAAGAAATAACATATTCAAACGCCATACATATTCCGAGCGCACAAGAAGCAATAAAATAAGGTTTAACTCGCCTTCGTAGCTTTTATAAATAGCACGCGGGCCAAGTAAAACCTTGCTTGGCTTTATTTAGGGATTTAAATGAAATAAGGTTAAGTAAACCAAAGCAATCCCCTCGAAGAATGAGAAATAAATTACAACAGCTCGGCCCCAAAACAGAAAGAAAAAATACGTCCGCAACTTAACAATAAATTCATATTTAGAAGCTCAACCTAAATGCTATGGCTTTTATGCTATATACAAAGAATGATAATTAGGACTGCGTGATACAATGCGATAAATGTGGAATGTTTAAGCAAAAGATAGATAGAGAGAGAGAGCGAGAGAGTGGGCAAGAAACGAAAAAGTTTCTAACACAATAAATCTTAAATTAAAATCTAACATCTTAGTTGCACCAAGGGTATGTTGTTCGGTAAAATTGTGCCCCGTAATGGCTTTTAACGATGAACGGGGGAAAAATGTGTAATAATATACGGGCGTAAATGAGCACAGAAAACAGACAGAGAAGAAAAACATAAAATGAAATGATGGAAAACCGAAAAACGACAACCTGAAACCTGAACTAAGCCAAAAGAAGTGAAAGAAAACAGGGCGCAGCAAGCAAACAAAACAGGAACAACGTGAAGGTGGGAAGAATAACAAAACGGATAAAGCATACAAAATAGTAACGAATACGAAAATGGAACATGGAAAAGAAGGAAAATATAATAACAATAATTCAGAAACATGTGTGCCACACAACGCATATCGTTCGGTAAAGTTTACTTTAGTCCGGATATTTCGAGAGAACGGAAAGTGGATTGGAAACGAGAACAGAAAACGAGAATTTTAAAATATATTTTGTATACGAAAGAGAAAAGAAAAAACTCGAAAAGCTTCACCACTGAAAGAAATATTAAAAAGGTTTAAAAGTATCTAAACCATCTATTAATTGGAGGAAGAATTTCATTTTCTCATTACGAAGGCGATTGAAGAAACATGGTTTTTTTTCGTTCAATAGGATAAGGCTCAAAGAGGAAATGATTATGGAATAAATGAAAGAATTTTAAGAAAATTAAAAATTGCCACGGCATAAACTTTACCGGCTACCACAGCGGTCATTATTATTGTGGACGTGAACTGTTCTGCCGGCCTGGTCCACGCAATTAACAACAGAAAAGTGCCATAAAAATTGAGAATTTAAAATTTTCTAACGTCGGAAGAAGCGGACCTGGCAGAAGATATAAAATACACAAACCCAGCAAAATATCAGTCACCAGACGGGGGAGGGAGGGGGGTGGGGGATAAATAACTTCGCAGAAGAACGGTCACGGGCGCATTAAAGAGAAGGCACAGCAACGAGGCAGCAAACCGAACGTGGCAACAAAAAAGGGGGGAAAAAATAATAATTGAGCGAAAAACAAAAATTATTATTACAAGAACAATAACACAAAACCAAGGAAAAAGAACCTTTTAATATGATCATAAAATTCGCTAACACACAAAGGCACAATAAGAGTCGAAATGGCGCAAACGTAACGAAAAAACGTTAAGGTGAGGTATAACGTGGTATATAATTGTGTGCCCCTGTGCTGTAAAAACTGATCCAGCCAACGATGGGTGCTATAAAATAAAAATACTTTTTCATACCCCTTCACCCACACGCTCCAATCAAGCTGGCACGGGGCCCCAGATTTCCTACTCTAAGAAATAAGGGAAACAAAATATAAATATAATCTCAACAACGGCTGCAGCGCAACGAAACAACCAACTCGACACAGCCACGGTTTTTGGTGTTATTGGCCATATCCAACGGAAATACTAACAAATTTTAATGCGTGTGCTGCTCTCTCGTCTGTGTGGTGTATTATAAAGCTTTGGAACGATTGGAAGTGGCCCGGAGGGTGCGCAGGAAGGTTGGCAGGAAACTGAGATAAAATAATTTCAGACTTTATAAGCGCAAGGGCGGCAGGGCGCAGGGAGGGTTATATAGTAGGTCCGCTGCGGCACAGAAGAAGCACACACCAGGGCGGTCGGCGAAAGACGGCAGAGGGATTCGTCTTCCATAACAATAACAATAAAAATAAATGAAAACAGAAAACAACCGAAAATAGCAATGGAAAAAGACGATTAAAGGAGCACATTGAGCGATGAAGGGAACGGGGGCGGAGGAGGAAAAACAACGACGAGCTAACAGAAACAACAACCAACCAGGGGAAGCTGTTAAATGAGTAAACTAAATAAAATAAAACCTGAACATAAAGACAGGGACAGATGCTACGCTAGAGCTCCATCACAACCCATCAACGCGAATTGATCATGGGGTACGATCAAGCGTGCAGGGGTATACATACAGACACAAGGCTCTTTGATGGAAACTTGGTACTTGCAGTCAACACGATAAAGATGGATTGTTATAGATCATAAAACAGAAGGGAAATAAAATGGAAAATGTGTAGCAAGAAAATATATATAAAATTGCGATACGAAATAAGAAAATGAGACTCGGCATTGCCATCCCTTTGGCACCACCGCCGTGTGCTCGAGGGGGTTCATTAACGGATTGCATCCCAAGAAAACCCGGCCACAACTTATGAGCAACGGTGGCCAATGTTTGACTGCCCGGGGATTCAATAACAGTGTGTGTTTGTGTGAGTGTAATTATTCTGCACAATTTAAAATTACACAACGAATAAAGAAACATAATAACATCAAACACTAATAGCGAACCATTACCATTCGGAACGATACGTATGGATGGGCGTCGGCAAGACAGCTGGCGCCTGTTAAATGCTTCGTTAAGATGCCGCGAAAAGGACATGGGGAATGTTGTGAAAAATAAATTATCAATTTCCGAAGCGAATCGGAAACATCCTGTGCGAAGAGAGTATGATAAAATGGAGATAATGAGACAAAAAAGTCGTTAAAAGATTGTACGCCATTAAACAGTAAATCGATAAGGAAACAGTTAATTGAAATTAAAAGTAAATGTGTACAAGAATGAGTTATGTTAAACAATTTTAGGCGTGTTTTAAAATATTTCCATCTATTATATCTATAAAGTTATCTACTATTCAATTTTTAACTCCCTCACTCAACGACTCAGAAGATAAATGAATGTTCCTAAAAATAAAAGTTTCAAAATAGAAAACACTAAAACATCCTCACACACCCACACACAGCAAACGACGATGATGCCAGAAAATAGAACTCACAACGTAGGGTGTAAAATAAACATAAAATAGGAAAATATAGAAAAACGACCAAAAAAAGAAAACACCAGCATTAATAACCGTAAGAGAAGATGGTTGTTTCGAAGGAAGAAAAAAAAACGAGAAAAAAGATTGGAACAGTTGGGCAGAAGGGTAGAAAAGGATAGAAACACACATCTCGTGGAAAGAAGTGGAAAAGTTATAATAATAAAAACTAGAAATAATAATCACAAACTCTAACTCTGGCAAATGATGTCACATCGACGAGGGAGGGAGAAAAGCATAACAGGCCAGAAAGAAAAAGAACCAACATGAAGCATAGAAAAGTGTGGTAAAATTTGAAGGAGAAGTAGATTGAAACACTACATTAAGAAATATAACTTGAAAAGCAGGACAAAACATTAAAGCAACGAGTGAGATGGAAAGCTTAGCTACTCTGCTACACTGCGATCACGCACACACACAACTGTCCCGGGCAGCCAAAAACGATAAAACGTCGTAAAAGAACAGAAGAAATAATAAAAAATACAGCGTAAAATAAAGTTTAATTCATGGGATGTTATAAAGTTTTACGACGTTTTAACCCCACCCCGCGTACACCGCGACTCCCGGAAAATGGTCCCAGCGGGTACGTGCGCCAGGAGGGGATTTTCCCCTTTCCACATCCCTTGTTTCTCTATTGTTCACTTCTCCGTCCGCTTGCTTCGGGGTTTATATTTTTCTTTCGCAACTTTTACACCGGTATTGGAAGGGAAGCAAACCGTACCGAACGACTACAAAAGCTCTTGCGCACCTCTCGGCACCATGCCCTAACGCGCACTAAAAAGGGACACAGGAGGACACTGCTGCTGTGGAGGACCATAAAAAGACAGAGCGCGCCAGAGCGTCAGTAGCACGTGAACCCGGCCGGTGAGAGAATGAGACAGACGTGGGCGTGGGGGAATTGGCTTCGCACCTTCGAAGACTTCGGAACGCAGCGGAATTGTCCGGATTCTAATGCTTTTATCACCACCAACTTTGCGAAAGTGCCGTCAAAGTGCAGCGGCATCAGATTGGGATGAGTTTTTGGTGCGGAGACGTAGAGAGGGACGGTTTTTATTCGCTCCGTTGATTGTGCCGGAATCCTGTCTGTGATGCAGTGCCATGTTGTATCGTAACAGAAGCGTTCTTTTTGCAAGCGTTCTTATGCTAAAGGTGGTGGGTGCAAGGTGCTATGATATTGAAACTCTGTGATGAACAGGAGGAAGGAGTAATCCATTCTACACGGACAAGAATCGATCGATTCCGTATCAGGATTAGATAGATTTCTTGGATAGGAATTTCAATGCGAGACTCATATCCACTCTTGTTTGCAAGAAACGTAAAAAGCAATAGAAACGCAAAGATACCTTTATTTGAGATCATATGTTCAAACATCTTTTTCTTCTTCTTGGCTTAAGGCCCTGCTAAAACTATTTCGATCCTCACGCGAAGTAAAGGTTCCAGATGCCCAGCGAACCTCGCTTTTTAATTCTTCACAGTCACAGATGTACTGCAAACAACCTCAACAAATATGCCGGCCGGTTTTTTTTATACATCGCCAGACTGTGCGAAGCAACCGAACACACACATTCAAGGACATTTTTGCAAATTATTTGCATAAACAATAGCGCACGGACGCGGTGCAATGATATGCATTATTGCACACTTGTGTTTACGCGCAAAATGAAAAACACAAACAATCAGATCCTGATCAATAATAGTAATTTGCTGTGAAACAAGCTATAAGCGCCTGTGCGATGTGGCGGTGAGAGAACATGCATCCCACTGGCACTGTTTACACATTCTACGTTCATGTACAAGCCGTTTGCAAGAGAATTGCAGTACGTGCAGCGATCGTAAGCATATCGATCATTTCATACAGACGATCGGCAAATATTCGTGCCGGGACGCAATGGAAAATGCGGTTTGCCAACAGAAAATTAATGATCCTAATGCTACTGCTACCAACGTGATGTACATGGGTATTATGACGTGTATGTACTAAAAACGTTAGAGCGAAAGCAAAATCACGATCACGTTGTTGATCGAGAATGATTCCCTAAATAACGCCATTTCGTCATGTGTTGTTTCTTTGCATGCTTGTGGTCTCGATTCTTCATCGATCGTTGCTAGTTTTAGTAGCGCTGTGGCAGCGAGGATTACCACCACCCAAGAGCAGATGGCTGTTGCACGAGGATACAAACGTTGAGCACACAGTTGTTTAAACAAATAAACGACGCATTTCAGAAAGCGCAGCTATATTCGACAACTTATGCATCCCCTCTGGTACAGCAGCAGTTTGGTCCAGACTGTTGGTTTAACCCGGCTACACACACGCACGCACACATATGCTCGCACCCACATCGTCCCACATTGACACAGCTTTTGCCAATCAAACGGCGCAGCGTATGATCGCAAAACAACAAAACAAGGACGGCAGTGCGTGGGTTGAGAAAGGAGTTGGAAAAGAAAACCTAAAACGAATACAACATTTACCAGTTCCGAAAGATAGCCAAAAAATCATCCCTATTGGTTTGCCTTCCCTTGGAGAGTCCTTTTTTTATATTCCAAATGAATCCTTCTTCGGCTTACCTTGTATTGCTGCAGTGTCAGCGATTCTGCCTCAGCGAAATCGTTGTCATCCGAATCACCGATCGCCTCGATGATGTCCAGCGGCTCATTGTCTTCGCTGGCCGCACCCCCGGACTGTTGGCTAGCACTAGATCCGGCCGCTGCTCCGTTGACGATGGCGGCCGAATTGTTCGCATTTTGCGCCAGACTTCCGCCGCCGCCACCGCCGTTGCGCAAATGATATTGCTGTTGCTGCTGCTGCTGTTGTTGTTGCTGTTGCTGCTGTTGATGATGCTGTTGTTGCTGCTGTTGTTGCTGCTGCTGCTGTTGCTGTTGTTGCAAAAGCTGTTGTTGTTGCTGCTGGCGAATAACGTTCTCGAGTGCGTACTGCGCGCGATTATCCGGTTCCGGTACCAGAAGGTCACTCCAGTCCGGTTCAGCTTTAATCGATACGGCTTGCTGCATCATCGTGTCAAACATTCAACCGTCCTTTAGCAATATCCTTGCGCCTCCGCGACGTGTGAAGGGGTCGTTTTCTCGCACTTGCTCCGGTTTTCGGGTGTTTTTCGACACACGCACACTCACACGCCCGCTTTGTGTGTCGCGTTCGCAGCAAGGACCCCGGTGATGTGACCGAGTACACCGCCAGCCAAGTGAGCAGACACGGTGAGCCGTGAGCACGAAGGAGAACACTGCGCAGTGGGAAAAGAAACTATCTCACCCTTTTTCGCGCCGCACGAGGAGAAGGAAAAATCACTTAGCAAGATTTTCCTGTTTTCCCGGAGAAGCAGAAAAGCGCTACTTATTGCTATTGATGGATGCTATGAATCGTCACTGAACACGTTTGTACACACAAAGCACACAGAACACACGCGGGGACACCCACATACACACACGCACACAATTTTGAAAAAGGGAAAACACGCGACAAATAGTACCGGAGGCGCGATTTTACTTCATGCGACTGGTCAGGGGACTGTCGATCGATCTTTGGCAAAGTGGATTATTATTGTTGGCTGAATGCAGAGAGAATGGATGATAGGCGGGGGAGTATGGGGATGCTTGAGAGGTAGTAATTTTCACGCGCACGCACACGCACACACACACTCGCACTGCTGTTTTTGCAGCAGCCACTAACTATCCAGTGATGATCGGGGCGATGCCTTTGAACGTGGCTGAGATATCGTATTGTTTTGCCTGCTACGGTTAACCAGAGATGGCCGGTTCGGATTTTTCGTCGGAAAAGCGAATGAAAATTTCGAGCGAACGAATGGCTTCCGCCAGACTCCGTGCTTCCTGCCTTGACGATTTCCAGAGAAACAATAAACATGATGGAAGAAAAGGGAGCAGAAACTCCTAGTACGCACCCACTGCGGGGTTACGGTGGATGGCTGCTGGTGTCCTACTCACTCTAGTTGCCCAGAGGCCGTATCGTGACGTCACGAATGCTGAAAATGTGAAATTTACATGATACGGTATGGGTGCGGCTGTGAGAAGAAAAGCGCTGTCAAAGCGAAGTGAGAAAAGTAAACATTCGTTCAGTTTCGAACATCAGCTTGACGAAGCGAGTGGTAGAAAAATCGGCTTTTGAAAGAAATAAAACAGATGATTTTTATAGGAAATGTTGAAAATGGTTTTTTCACTAATTTTGACGACGGAAAAGTTAGAAAACATATGGGTCTAGGAGGTCAATTATCCTAGAAAAAAAAAAAAAATAAAAACGATCGTCTAAAGTTGTTTCGAAAATGTAGCTATTCGAAATAATCGTTGACATTTGGATTGCATATTGTTGTGACGGATCGGGTTTATTTTGATTGTGCTTATCGCCCAGAACAATTTCCATACACACATAAAAAACCGGTATAAAATACATTCCGGTTTAGTTTTCTTTTGTAAACCGTGTAAACAAACAAGCTTTTTAATTAAAGCACAGTGAAAATGTCCATTACGACCTCTCTCCTGTATCTAGCCCGTGGAATGTACAGTCGGTGCTACGGGTTAATTATCCCGCGAAATATACACAGCACAGTGCGTGAGTATTATGAAATCATTATCTGCAAGCCGGACGGCCTAAACCGTAAACGAACTGAAGTCATTTTCATCTTATCCACCTATAAACTATCTTTTCTGCAGAACTTTTGCACGGTGAATACGAATGGCAGGATCCCAAAAGTGAAGACGAAGTGTACGCACCCTCCCCCAATTCGATAAGCAAATTCAAACCGCACTTACAATCGTTTTTCTCTTTTCCAGCGTGAACATAACGTACATTGATAAAGATGGCAAGGAAACGACGGTTCGGGGGAAGGTAGGCGATAACGTGCTTTACCTTGCCCATCGGTACGGTGTCGAGATGGAGGGTGCGTGCGAAGCTTCCCTGGCCTGTACCACCTGTCACGTGTACGTGCAGGACGAATATCTCGATCGCCTAACCGAGCCGGAAGAGAAGGAAGACGATCTGCTCGATATGGCACCATTTTTGCGTGAAAACTCCCGGCTCGGGTGTCAGATTGTGTTGCAAAAGGAGCTGGAAGGGATGCGGTTACAGCTTCCGCAAGCAACGCGAAATTTCTACGTCGATGGTCACAAACCAAAGCCACACTAGGCCAGTTATATGTGTTTTGTTAGTTTTAGGAGCTTTATCGCTTGGTTGTACATTTTGGGAGCATCCTTCCGTTGGAAAGGCTTTTGAAATAACCGTTAAAATTCAGTCAGCTAGATTGTAAAGAACGAGATTGTTACATTGAAGACGTTTAAAATAAAAGCGACGAACAAATCTAATCCTCCCCTATTGCTTGTGATGCGTGTTGTCTGAATACACTCAGATTAACCAGATTTTCCGGTTTCATCTCGATCTGGGCTGCTGCCGTCTTAGATTTTCGCAAACAAGAGGGCAGTAATTTGCATAGCCGTACAAAAACCGGACACATCTTCTAATGCTGCCGCCGACCGCCGGCCGAGGAAAAAGGGGTGAAATATATAAGTTGACCCAAGGGGAAGATGGATTCTAAAACTAGCTATAAGGGCAGTGCGGCTGTTTGACTAGTTTTTCCTTCAAGGTCAGCTTTTCCGGTGGGTAAACATCGCGATTGCTTTCTTATTTAAGTCTTTTTTTATTGAAATTAATTTATTCTCATCTAGAGGTGTATTTTAGTTTGTCATCTTTGATTCTGTGTGTACGTATTTTTCTCTCCACCTCTCTCTTTCTTTACATTATCCTTTCATTCATAATTAAAACACGGCAAAGATGCAAACAAAGACAATGAAACATTAACAAATTTAAAACGCACCTTATTTAAAAACTGGATTTAACATCGGATAAGGAATAAGATGCGGGTGTGGGATAACTTATTACAATCTACCTTTCTTAGTGTCTGGCGTTTACAGGCGAGATAATCAGCAATATAGGAAGAAAATGGGTGATAGAAAAGGGTTGTACCGGGGGAAACGAAGAACACGTCCAACAATACTACGAATTCGCACACATATCTTCGGGGCGAGAGAAATCCAGTTTCCTCTCCCTATCGGCCAGTCATTGAGATCGGAATCCGTACGGAATCGGACACGCAATAAAAAAAATTATAAACTAACCAACCAACCGACCCCATTCGACTCTTTCTAACACTCTCGCGCGCACACACAATTAGCTATAAGGATATTTTTCTTTTCTTTTCTGGATATACGGGAATTGAAACCTGTTCTTCTAAAGAAAGAAAGAAGAAAAAAAGACGATCCAATTGCAATGCAATGGGACAAACAGGAGGGAGTAGTAGCTCGCTAATCACAAAAGGACCTTGCGCGCATATAACCGAACACATTTTCGTTTCTTATAGCTATCCTTGTGCCGTCCCATTTCCATGCGCAGCATCCCATAATATCATATCGCAAAATCCGGTTTTTGGCTATCTTAACATCCTTACATTAACGTGTTCCGCTCCGCTATTGTGCTTTCGCAACGTAACAAAATGCAGTAAAACGAGGAACAGCAGCCGTTTTCCAGACTACTGCAATCTTTCACTATATAGTGCTCTACCTCTCTTTCTCACCTTTTCTCTGTTCCCTGGTTCCCTGGGTTCCCTATGAATCAACCAACAGCAATTGATGCATGGTTGGAGGGCTGCCACTGTCAGCGAATGCTGGTTCCGCCACGATAATAATCGCTCCTACCAGACCGGCCCATCGTGGAACGGTTGCTACGGCTACGATCATGCCCGGAATAGCTATCGTAGTAGTAGTGGTGATCCCTGCAAACACGTTAAGCGAACAAGTTCTCGTTTAGGATAACGAATTCTCACGAAAAATAAACGGAAGCATTTAAAAAACGGGACGTCGACATCCTTCTTACCTCGATCTGGTGTCCCGTTCCCATCGTTCGCGTTCCCGCGCTTCTACCTCGCATGCCCTACAGTGATGATAACCGTGGGAGCTAGACATACCGTGGGACGAATGTCCACCATACCCACCACCCTTTGGATGGGACACTTTCCCATAGTAAACGCCCGGTGTCGGATCGTGTGGTTTGTTTGTGGCGGAAAAATCTACACGTATCCGCCGGTCGCCTATTTCGAGCCCGTTCGCTTGATCGTGAGCCACTTTGGCGTCTTCCGCACTTTCAAAGTAAACGAACCCAAATCCTCGTGAACGGCCGGTCTGGAAAGGAGTTAAAATTCAAATGTTAAAATGCTCGTTTTTTTCTGAAACGATTATCGGAACTGTTTGGAAAGGCCTTTAATGGGAATGATATACTGAAAATGCATTCCATCCTAATAACTTTCCAATGTGGGGTGTTTTCTATACCGCATTCTATTAGCAATTTACAACGGGACCAACGCTCTACGATCTCCGTTGTGGATTCCGTGCGGGACTAATTTAGCGCTTTTTTAACATACCTTAGCATCCAGCACAACAGTCGTTTTGCGAAGCGGGCCAAACTTGGAAAACGTATCATACAGTTGCGCTTCAGTTGTATACACGCTCAGATTAAATACGGCCAGCACCAGCTTACCGGAAGAACTGTGTGACGAGCAATCATGCGTTCCCATGCCCATCGAGGACGAGGAGGATGCCGGTGGATCATGGTAGTGGTGTGAGCTTCGATGGTGGGAACTTCTTCGATAGCTGGAGGCACTGTAATCTGCAGGTGTACGACTTGATTCCGATGCGCTTACATTGTATCGTTCCGAATCGTCTCGGTATTCACGACGATAGCTACGCTCCCTGCTCCGGGACCTAGAGGGCTGAGAAATTAGGACGGAAAACCAAATTGCCGGATTTAGTGTTAAAAACAAAAACCCGCACGAACACACACGGATTGATTTCGGTGCGGTTCTTACCTCATAATAGTTGTAATTTCTCGAGTGACTCATTCTGGTACGTTATGCTGGCGCGATGTGCAAGGAACCTCTAAAGACCTATCTTTTTCACCAAAATAACAACACTTCATCGAACGTGACCTTAACGAACGCAGCAGATTATGATCACCGGTGTACTGTGGGAGTGTGTGAGTGTGTGGGCAAGCAAGTGGACGGCTGCGGTTGCACCGAACTCTAGTGTTTAGTATGCTCTTCCCGGGTGCCAAATTTCACTATTGGAGATTAGCTGCATCGCTCACAGGTACTGTTGGTTCGCCGCGATGCAGACTTAGTTGCGATTGGCCCGGCACTTACTTCTAGCCGCTGGTTGGTTTGCGGATAAACGAGGGACCGGTGTTGTTGCTGATGCTTTCGCAAGCCGGTTCGTTCGGGACCGATATGGGCGTAAGGTGCGTTTACACGTGTTCGGTTTTGCGATGACAGTAGTCTTTAAGATTTGACAGTTGAGTATAACTCGAAACAAAATGGGTAACGAAATTCCTCATTCATCTGCTCCATATGAAGCAGCTTTTAGTTTAACCAAGAATATAATTTATCTGCTTCTGTTACAAAAAAAGATTCTAGCAAGACTCTCATTAGGTAATTTTTCTTAGCACTTCTCCGTCGTATACTTTTCACGGTAAAAAACTCGAGGAGCCAAAGATTTTGGTTGGCTAGGCGCCTACAAAATGTATGTTTTTTCAGTTTTCACTACGGTGGGACGGTTTGGGTGAGATTTGAACCCCGGACCTTCCGTTTGAAGACAGGTACCGCTGTCACCTCTACCACCGGGCCAACCTAAATGATTTCAAGATCTGGATAAAGCTTGGTTGATTTTTTCTATGCATCTTGAAATATTCCTATGTTTGGCCAAGGTTTAAGAAACTTTGTTTGTGAAAATGACAACCAATAAAGCCGCGCGAAACCAATTGGTACTTCTGTGACGGCCGGCCGGAACAAAACGAGTGTGCGTGCGATAAAAAGAATTTATTCTCATAGCGCTGACCCGTTGTGTGCTCTAAAATGTCCGAATCTGCTTCACAAACGGCAGATGATATCAGTCCGGATGATACGATCAAAATATTGGTGGCCAGTGATATACACTTGGGATTCAATGAGAAGGATCCAATCCGGGGTAAGGCATACGGACTTGATTTTCCTCTACCCATACAAGAATATCCTTGTAACGATTTGCTTCCTTTTCAGGCAACGATAGTTTTATTGCATTCGAGGAGGTGTTACAGCACGCGCTTGAAAATGAGGTGGACGCCCTATTGCTCGGCGGGGATTTATTTCACGTGGCGAATCCTTCCACCAACACGCTGGACCGGTGTTTTCGTTTGCTGAAAACATACACGCTCGGCGACAAACCTATTAGGTTGGAATTTCTCAGCGATCAAAACGATAACTTCCTTGAATCGTTGAGTCACACGGTCAATTATGAGGATCCGAACATGAACATTGCCATACCGGTGTTTTCCATCCACGGTAACCATGACGATTCGGGCGGCGCTGGACGTGTCAGCTCGATGAATCTGCTCAGCACGAACGGTTATGTGAATTACTTTGGCAAATGGACCGATCTGAGCAAGATTGACATCCGGCCAATATTGTTGCGCAAGGGCGAAACGAAGCTGGCCCTGTACGGGCTCAGCTATATGAGCGATGCCCGCCTCTGCCGGCTGTTGGACGATGCGAAAGTATTCATAGAAAAGCCGGATGAGCCGGGTTTCTTTAGCATAATGGTGCTGCACCAGAATCGAGCGGAACGGGGACCAAAGAACTACCTGCCGGAAAGCTCTTTACCGCAGTTTCTGGACCTGGTTATATGGGGCCATGAGCACGATTGCCGTATAGAGCCGGAGGAGAATTCGGCGAAGAAGTTTTACGTCAGTCAGCCGGGTTCAACGGTGGCTACGTCACTGTCCGAAGGTGAAGCGATACAAAAGTGCTGCGGGTTGCTAAGCATTCACAAGGGCTTGTTCCGGATGGATCCGATACCGCTGAAATCGGTACGCCCGTTCGTGTTTGAATCGGTCGATTTGGCCACGGTTCAGGAGGAACTGGCGCTGGACGAAGGGGACGTACAGCAGCGAGTCCAAGACTTTGCCACCGAACGTATCGAAGCGATGATCGAGCGTGCCAAGACGAAGCTTACGGGATACGCCCGACAACCGAAGCTACCGCTCATACGGCTCCGACTGGGACTGACAGAAGTCGAGCAACAGTTCAATGCCATCCGGTTCGGTTTTCGATACCATGGACGTGTTGCTAATCCGCAGGATATGGTAATCTTTAAGAAGAACCCCAAGGTGAAGGTAAAGGACGAACTGGGCAATGCGCTCGATAAGGCCGCACTGCAGGAAGCGTACCGGAACCAGCGTGAACAGCGTGCCCAACGTGCGGAAGAAATTGTCGATCTTTACTTTCGTGAGGCGAACGCCACGAACCAGCTAGAGGTACTGGGTTCTCGCAGCGTGACCGAACTGTGCCGGCGGATGGTCGATTACGAGGATGATGATGCGCCCGACAAGATTATAAAGTTTTACGAAGATAAAGCGCTTAGCTTTCTGCGCTCACAGGACAGCACAAGCGAGGAAGGGATGTGTGAGGCTTTGGCAGGTTTTCATGCGGGTGATCCGGATATGCATGAAAAGATGCTGAAGATGTTGGATGCACGCTCGAATCAACAGGATGTGGCCGATCCATTGCAGCGTTTTCGAAATCTTGATGAGGGTGGTACATCCGTCGGGAATGATCCATCATCATCGTCGGCAAGGGGAGATCCGGCAGCAGCTAGTAAACCGGCACGTGGTGCACGTGGTGCACGTGGCGGGCGAGGATCACGAGGCGGAGGAACGGCTCGCGGTGCGAGTAAAGCTGCAGCAACGACTGCCAGTAGTAGTACACGTGGTCGAACGCAGACTTCGATCAGTTCCATGTTTAGCCAGCAGTCGGCGAACAACAGTATCGCTAGTGTGGCCACACGAACTTCGTTTAGGAAAAAGGCCACACAGAAGGTGCGTGAAATGGATTTCGATTCAGACGATGAATGAACGATTGGGACGATTGTGTGTCAGCCAATTTTTTTTATTCATTCCGTTAGGTTAGAAACTTTGTTTGTTTAAGGTTTCATGCTGCATAGGGGCTGCGTAGGGGTAAAGCGCGTAAGGCTGCGTATGCTACAGGTTTAAGGATATTATCTGCAACGATTACTAATCATTCTTCTCATGGAAACGTACAAAACGAAAATAAAAACTGATTTGTTTGGATAATAAATAGATGAAGCATTTTGACTGCTTACTTACTCACTTACATTCTGCAATTCTTTATCCAGGCTATTCGCATTCCTGCCATCAATGCATCTGAATGTCAGTATACTTTCAATGTAGATAGACTAAAGGATCCTATGGGCTCGGCCGTTCGGTGTTATTTCAAGACATTTACAGTCTGGTGAAAGTAGTACGCAGCACAGTAAAAAAATCATTGTCAATAATAAGAAAACATCCAGTACCCTGAGCAACTTATGAAATCTTCAAGGCTGCAGATTCAAGGCCGGATGCAGAGGCCCATCTACATATATGCGGATTGAGAGGTCGCGTGGGACCCTGAGCTGAACCACCAACACCAACACGAGTTGGTTGTTTTAAATACTGGGGGATGAAGGGGCCCCGACGACTAACTTGAGAAACCACTCCCTTTTCCCCTACCCGGCAAAACGAGAAACTGACGGGCCCCGATATCCATTCCGTCAAAGGCTGTGTATGGCAGATTGTAACTATTCTTCAGGCCTGATGATAAAACGGACGTTTAATACCTTAGAGCGAAACAGGATCATCGCACCAACTTCCAATGCTCAAACACGTACGGCAATCGTTCGCTCGGTTCGGTGCTCCAGTGATGGATCCGGCACCGTACCCGTGCCTTCTCCAAGCTGTTAATAGTGACCGTGCAGTAAAACTCTTTGTTTTGCTTTAGCAGATCCGGTCCAGTGATGGGAGTTTCTGGCAGGGTTATTGCACTTTCCGGCACATAATAGCCGGCTTTGCGGAGCGATGCTTTAATATGCCATGGTTCAATTGTCCATGCTTGGTCTTTGTTCATGACCACCGCCAGTATGAGGCTTTCCAGCTTGTTTACCGTCTAGCGATGGGGAAAATGAATCACGTTAGTGCTTGAGCGAAACGTAAAAAAAATGGCTCATAGTTACCCTCTGAGCATATGCGGAACTGTGCACCTCAGCTTCCTTCTCATCCTTCTCGCTTGCGTACTTGGCCACGTTTTCGGGCGTTTTATAGACAGCCAGTCCGGGTAGGAGAAGTTTGTTGTACGCAACATTGGGCTTCAGCGAAACCACGTCTCCCTTCGAACCGATGCCTTCGACAAACGCGGTCAGCACAACTTCCAGGTTTGGTTTCTTCGTGATAGTCGTATCCTCGACCAAATCGTACACAAAGTGACGTCCCCGTAGCTTGCCAGGCTTTTGGTTTTTCTTGTACAGATTCGGTGGAAAGCGACGCTTCAGCACGAACGTGTTCTGGAAGCATGACGGGATAGGAAAGCGGGGCGTGAGTGTGTTATTGGAGAGCATTTCAATTGCATAATCCCGACCAGTATGCAGGTGATCACCAGCACCGTTGACTTACCCTTGACGATTGTAGCAGCACCGATTGTGTGCTGCACAGGGATGTGGTTCCAAGGATTTTTACAAGGTTGCCTAACATTTTTAATGCCGTTTTGTAGGGAAAATGACCTCGTGCAGTGCCGCCGGTGAATTTAGCTCGAATTGCGTATGTTTTTATTTTGTTCGGGCTTCTGTCAGAGCGTGTTGACCAACACAGGGTGGCTGTGACAGTTTGTTTGTCATGTTGATTTTGGATGTCATCGGTTGCTGATGCTACGGAAATTGTTGTTTACAATTGACCAGCAGCTGAAAAGGAGAAACTGTTTTTGATTCCTTGTAGAAGTTTTAGGAAAGTTTTGTTTGAAGAAGCTCGTATCAAGAATCCTTCTCATTCCAAATGACGATCTACAATCTCTACATTTTTGATAAGCTTGGTACATTGCTGTACTACGGGGAATGGAACCGTCTGAAGCAATCGGGAATCACAAAAGATGAGGTAATATTGATAACAATAACTGATTAGTAAGAAATTTAATAACTTTTGGCTCTCTTGTCCAGGAAGTTAAGCTTATGTACGGTATGCTGTTTTCAATAAAATCCTTCGTCAGTAAAATTTCGCCCATCGAACCACGGGAAGGCTTCCTGTACTATAAGACGAACAAATATGCGCTCCATTATCTTGAGGTGCCTTCCGGGCTGAAATTCGTCCTCAACACCGATAACACGTCTACCGGTATCCGAGAGTTTCTACAGAACATATACACGAAGGTATGGTACATTTCTAGAGAGGTAAACTTCATTCACGATTGCTTTATTCATAAGTTTTTCTTTCTACATTTTGTTTGTTTTTCTTTTGATTAACACATTAACAGATTTGGGTTGAGTACGTCGTTCGAAATCCACTGTGGACCCTCGGGACACCCGTCACGTCGGACATTTTCAAGGCAAAGTTGGATGATTTTGTAAAACAATCCCCACTCTACGGTACCAAGATTATTTAATAGGAAACGATCAAATAGAGAGACTTCCTTGCTCCCTTGCTCGTTCCGGATGGCAATCGATGGCAATCATGTACATATTTGCTAGTACACCTTATGCTGCTTCCGGTACTCGGTTAGCCATTTTTGTATGTTTTGAACGTGTACGGCACGGGCACGTGTTACCGAGCCCGGATCATTCGCGTTCGATGCACGCAGATCGATATGATGCGCACCTTCGGGAATGAGCACAATCTTGATGTTATCGTTGGACGAACGCAGCACACCACCTCCGGACCAGGGATCCATCAAACCATTGCTAAAGACGATATTGGTGATGCTGGCGCTACAAGAGAATATGGTTAATTTAATCGAAGCTGTATAGGTTAAGTGATCAAATAATACATTTCTGTTAAACTCCCTCTACCTTGCGCGTTTGATGATACTTACTCGAGAAATTCTCCACCGTAGTTAACGAGCGCATTGGCCGGACGCGGATGAATGCCATACTTTTTGAAACATTTCTCTGAGTAGCTTTGAAGATTCCAGGGCTGTGCTGGAAACATATCGTGCACACCGTCCGCACACATCGGCATGACCATCTCCGTACAGGCCTGGAAGTCCCAACCGCTATCACCGATTCCGCTTCCATCGTACGAAGAGTTGATGTTGAGACAGGTGGCCTTACCATCGTAGTTGTAGTAAATCGACAGGGCAGACTGCAAATGATCCAGCAACTCGGCCCCGGTATAATTTTTATCCAGCCGGCCACAAAACTCTCGCACAGGATAGGCCGGCACCGGTGCAAGGAAGTTCGATTCGTACGGATAGTTGATCATCGCCAGATTGCCGTACACATCGGCAAGATAGTCGAAAAACGTTTCCGTTACATCCGTCGCTTTCGTAAGGTTGGTGCAGAATTTAAACTTTTCGTTCAACACCCGCAACCCATCCGCGGTGGTCGAATAGTTTTGCAGCGTGGTCCACGAACGGCGAATGTTGTGTGCACACTCCGCATTGTACGCTACCTGATAGACGGATGTGAGAATTTGGTTGAAAATACCGCACTGTGTCACGCCCTGGAACTGTCGGATTGGGGCGGATGCAGCGATTGCTCCCGCCACCAAATGCGGATACTTGATGCGAATCCAGGCGGCCAGCATACCACCGTACGAACCGCCGAAAGCAATCACCGGTCGGGATCGTTTCGTATCGCTGGGTGGATTTAGCGTACGGAGTACAAAGGCAAAATCTGCCAGCGCTTGTTCCGATGTAAGATAGCCAAGATTCTTCGGCGAATCGAACGAAGCGTTGGCGAAAGGCATCGAGTGGCCGTAGAAGCGATGTTCGATAAAGAGCAGCGATGCCTTCAGCTTTGGTGCCAGCTCCCACATGAAGCCAGTGTTTTGGGCAAAAAGTTCGATGTCACCTTCATTTCCGGCGTAGAACAGTATCGGACTGTTTGGATCATTCTGAGCGTACGTATCGTTGATCAGGTAGCTGAGGTAAGTGAAATGACTCGATTACTCGATCAAAAATTCCATAAAGTAACACATAAAACCCTCATACATACCGCAGCTTAAAGGTAGCTTCGCTTGTGAATGTAAAGTGATCGATTGGGACGTCGATCGTTTTAATCTGATACTCGTAGGAAGCCGCCCCATAATGGATCGTTGATAGCCCCAAGATAAGCACGACCCAGAGCGTAGCGGTCATCTTGTCGGTCCACCGTAGCGAAGTGTGTGTTGTTTCGTCTTTTTGCACTTTTGTGGTTATCTGGAGGACTGGAATTGCGACGTTGGAACGATCAATTAGCAATGGTCACACACAGAATGATCAATTAATCGATCAGAACAATTATGGGGTGTGTGTTTATTTCGAAGCTCAACCACACTGTAGCTCGATTTATATTTTTTCGTAGTTATTTATTCAAAATAGGATCGAAATAGTTTGTAAATGAGTTGAGCCTAACAATTATCACAAACGCTTACCTTAGGACGATCTTTTTTTGCGCAAAAGATATAAACAACCACCCACCGTTGCCGATCGATGCAAGCAGCTGACTGTACAACAACTGCTTGATTGCAAGCGTACAGTAGCGCACAATATTTCTCAACACCAGTAGTGTGACACAAGATCGGGTTTTATGTGGAGCGATCTGAATCGCGCGTCGATTTCAATGAAATTGTCACTTATATTACTTGTACAAAATACGGTAAAGTATGATAAATTAGCTCTAATATTCCTAGAAAACTCAAATATTTAGGCAAAAATCAATGGGTACGGGTTTATTTGCACACTAGTGTCAGCGCCTAATTGACAGATGCGTTCAGACGTACAACGCGAATGCGTCTCGCTCATCTAAAACGCGCGCGCGCATTTTGTTTTCGAGTCTAGTCGACGGCGACCATGTGCACTGGACAAAGGTACAGAGAAATCAATCAGCTCTCATTTTTTCTATTTTTATCTGTATATTTATGACTTAGTATCCATTAAATATTCAATTACTATTTTTATTCGTAAAACACAGTATCAATGGAGGAGTGTCAAACTGATAAGGGCGCTAAGGGAATGAATCAAGTAGAGCGATTACCAATTCACTTTGTATGATGCCGGACTGGCAAACTATAGGCAAAACTGTCTTTTTACACGGCTATCCAACTCAAGTCAAGTAAAACCTAATGTTATAGAGCCAAAACAAATGAATGATCATCATTTTGTAACCGGCTGTTCATACTCATGATGTTCGAACTGTCCATTGAATCGGATTTACCTTTATTTCAGTCCAGGAGTTGCTCAAGTCGACAATCCCACTCCCTTTCATTAGCTTCCTTCGGTGAGGGTCCTTAAACGAGGTTCCTTATATGAGGCAGCGCTAGTTTGCGCTTGTATCAACTTTTCTTCGCACTTGCATTTTTGAGGATCCAACTGATCGATGTTCTAAAAAGTGCTAAATTTGTGTTAGTAAATATAAACACATTACATGTACTACAATGTTGTTTAGTGGTTAGGTGTTAATAAAATGTTGCGTATAAATCCTTCTACATTGCATTGAATGGAGTGTAAAGAAGTCATTATGATGCAGATTAGCAAGTTGATAGAGAATTAGCTTGAATGTTTTACCCATCCACTACACCTGTCCGCTCTATTGCGGCTTGAACTCCTATCGTATGACGCCAATTTGTTACAGCAGAATAATCACTTTATACCAATATGATGTCACCATTGAGTGTGCCTCTCGTTCTCTCTCTCCCTCCCAATTTCATCCATGCCGTCAGAACTGTGGAACGAATTCTTGTGAGGGGTTTGTACTGGAGTGTTTCACCAATTTGGGACCATTGCCAGATCATACAGGGAGTATGTACATTGTCCTCCCCACAGAGGTGTATGCATGGGTGTGTCCAATGGGGAGTCTTTTATAAACGCTGCACAGCCCATAACCATAATCGTAACGATAAACGGCTTGTGTGCCTATCGGAAAACGTCTGTTTTTTAAGTCACTGCTATACAGGGGACACTACCAATCGTTGGAGTTAAAAAGAGAACGAGTGTGATGATTATGATTACACACTAATATGAATATGAATCGTACGGTGGATAATCCACGCTTCACATTCGCTGCAAACGACCGAATGTGACAGATTCTTTCCACCTCCTCTACTGGTGGATGCTTCTGATGAAGACACTTTAAATAAATGGCCAAATTTGCAGTTCGTAAAATCGAATGAGAAATAATTGAGACTGGGACGGAGCAAGAGCAAAACGATAAGACACCCAACATGTTTGTGAAAGAATGTAAAAGGGTCAGTAATGTGCAGTAAATTAGTTCATCACCAAGCTTGCAAATCACTAAACAGGCACGAGCATGGTGCTGAGATTCGTTCTCAACGTTTAAAGTTTTATGGCACTAGAATCGGATTTTGATAGTCGATAAATTGGATGCGTCACACATGTGCAGATTGAATCGGATTTTAATCAACGAGCGCGCCACGGATTGCCAGTGTACTCAGTTTCGAGAGGTGTTTGTATCGGTTAAAATGTAGGCAACATTGACGGTCATCAGCAACGGCCATCCACTTCAGATTATCCGCGCTATCGGGTATGAAGCGCCTCCATAAAAAGGACACACCTGACGGTGCAACAGGTACAGTACGAACAAATCGTTGAAGTAAGACAACTCGCAGCACCCTGATATTGGCATCATGAAAGGTAAAGCTTTCGATAGTTTAGCCGAATTGAGGTAGATTATTTGAACAAGATTTGTTTTTGTGTTGCACATTACACCCAAAAGCTTCTCTAACCGTGTTGCTGCTGGGACTGGTGGGACTGGTTCTGGCGGACGATCGTTGTCCACCAGTAGACGATCCCGATCTGCCACCGGTTCTTCTTGCACATCCAACCGACTGCGATAAGTTTCTGATCTGTAGCCACGGGAAAACGGTTGTAAGCAGATGTCCACCCGGTTTGCACTGGAATGATGCACGTAAGCTGTGTGACTATCCATCGCTAGCCCAGTGCCGTCCGGGCGAGACGGGATCTACGGCGCAGGATTTGCAACCGTCAGCCAACTGTCCCGCGGAGTATGATCCCGATCATATGGTGTACATACCGCACGAAACCGAATGCACCAAGTACTACATCTGTGACCCGTATGGTGTAGAGCTGGAGCAGACCTGTCCGTCCGGGTTGCACTGGAATCCGGAGGTGAATTATTGCGATTTCCCTGAGCTAGCTCAGTGTGAGGAATAGGTCGGCAAAGACATGCCTTGCTAACGGTCCCGGTGTGAAGTGTGTGTGTGTGTGTGTGTGCGCTAACGTGTCAAGTAATTGTAAATAGATTCTGAAGGGAAAAAATCCCCATTCTGCAGTTAATAGGATTGAGGTGTACATTATTCTTCTACGTGTATCGGACACTTGAAACGTTATCAACGCGACATCCGAAGTACCGCACCTAACAGGTTTCGGCTTTGTATGCAATTGACGTCCCGGGAACTGGCAAACGTAAAGAGTTGTTGCGTTCGCTCACTAATGCACATGCAGTTGGAAGCTTAAATGTGTTCCTCAGACAAACAGGAAGATAGTAAAATTTATATTTTTCAGCTCAATACTCGCTCATTCGCTCTGTTTCATCTAACGAGCGAACTCCATCGAGCATCATAAAGCACTGATCGTTTCCCGGCTTCACAGGAGCGGGGACTCTACGGACGGGTTTCTGGAAAGCAAACATAAATTTTATCCTTGAGCCAACTGTTACGATCCAGAGGCACGTTCCTCTCCCCCGGGGTGGTGGCGAAACAGTTTGTCAACTGTCATCAAGAGCACGTGGTCGTCAGCTCACTCGGCTCCGCTCGGTGTAGAAAAGTTTTGATTTGCCGGGTGTGCGCTTTTCGGGCCACATGTATGTATGTGATACAGGTTGGGAAATGCATAAAAATGTTGTTAAAATTGTTGGTATTCGTGGATTTTTGCTTGGAGAAGGTTAATGCTGGTGATGGGAGGGTTTCGGATGGCATTATGATCTCTGTGGAAAGTTTATTTATTCGATTTGTAAAGCTGCATTCTGGTTGCGTTTGTTGGAAGCTGAAAAGCATTTGGTTGTAGAAATAAAATTGGAGAAATTAGAGAAAACTTTTGGCATTGTTTTTTTTTTGTGACTGGAATCGTACCATTTTAATGTCGAGGAGATTTGAAGCTGTTTGGATAGGAATAATTAATGCTCCAGGTGCTGAAGAGGTGGTATACATATGTTGGATTTTCGGAGCATTACCTACCACTTCCAATAAACATTTGAAATCTATTTAAAGTAGGATTTTCAGTATCAGCCCTAAAGTTTGGAGCATCTGCAATAATGATGGAACTGTCAATTGCATTTCTACACAATAGCTTATCATATAAGGATTGGAATTGATTTTTGAATTGATTTTTCATTTACAATTGATATGGTCCAGTTGCACGTGGTTAAGCATGGTTGGTTTTTTAATTGTCTGCTCTTAAGTGCCCTTCACTAGAAGATAAATAATAAACTTGAAAAATACGCAATGGGTGTGATTCATTCATTAAGCTTTCCATTTGAGTAGTTTTCATTAGTTTGTTATACATTCGTAGAATCATGTGCTTTAATCTAGGTTATGCAAACAGTATTTTACCACAAGTATTAGCTCAGTTGTCACGTTTACTCCTTATCGCTCAGTTTGGATAGATTTAGGTGCTCTATAAATTTAACGTTCAGTAGACAGCACGAAGACATAAACTCCTGCCGCAAGAATCGCGTCAGCCTGGAAAAATGGTGCTAGTAAGAAGGTGAAAAAACGCACAATCGTCATGATGGGACACCACGAGATGAATGCATAGTTTTGCGCGCATTAAAGTCCACTTGAGGAAGAAAAAAAATTCCGGACCATCAGTGGAAGTCTTCACACCACCAGGACGACTGGATGACGACGTCGATGGTGTCGGGTAGCTGTGCCTGTTTTTTTTTTTGCGTGTGTTATTTGGTCGATTTTATTATCAAACCGCATGACGTCCAAACATGACTGGAATTAACGAATTGCCAAACTGAACGGAGAAAGAAAGATTCTACGAGCGTGAAAAACACCCCAGCCGGGTGGACGGGTCAGCAATGGCGAACCAAGCAAGAAGAAGCCGTGTGCATTTGCACCACGTTTTGCATACTGTCAGTTACAGTTCATGATTATTGCACCGATTTTTGGTTGCTTTTGGTTTTTGTTTGTGTGCGGGAACATTTTTCCCAACACGAGTGGCCGACGGATGGGAATGGAATGGACCATAAAATGGGTGGATCTGTGTCCGTTCGGTTGCGCGGTGCGGTGGAATAAAATCGAACCAATAGCCGGTTGTAACCGGTGGACCGAGAATGGATCACGTACGTGGTTCTTCGGGGCTGTTGTTGTGCACAGGGGAAAAATTCAGTGCACAGGGAAGGACATAGCGACTTTTTTTTGCTTGATTTAAGTCAGAGAGTGGATAGCTGCGCTAATAGTTGTAGTTTGGTAATGAAAGGCATTTAAAGGTATGTTAGATTGTTATGGAAAAAAGGCAGGATTGGTCAATATGCTGTTATTTTTTTTTCAATATTTCTTCTCTTGAATTTTTCTTCTGTTTCACACTGTGTGACTTTTTTAATCAAAATGTTAGAGGATTTATATATTACAAAAGCAAAAGAAAACGCCAATCGTTGAAAACAGTTCGGATGTGAATTTTAACACATGTTTGCATACCTTTCAGGCGCTATGATAAAAATCGATGTAATTCTTTGGTGATATTCTTCTTGATTCTGATTCTTTGATGTAATTCTTCTTAATTCGGTTTAATTTATAAAGTTGATATTAAAAATGCAATGTTAATTTAAAAGTGATAGTTTTTATTCATTGTAGCTAGCGTATAAAAAAATTAGTTTCCATTTATAAAAAAATAATTGTTTTGTTCGGATTAGGAATTTTACCACGTTTTATTTAAGGAAGACTTTAAAACAAATATTTATTTTCTTTGTGCTTCAAACCTTTGTCCACACACAGCACCACCGTAAATCGCGGACAAAATGATACGATTTTCCATTTTCCAGTGCTAGCGACTTCACAATGTTTACTCACTCTCTCTATCGCCGGCAAAGTGACACACATTACACACGTAGCATAGTTTAAAAAAAGCATAGTAATAAAAGAAGCGAAAACGAACTGAACCATTTCCGGTAACGCGTTTCGGGTGACGAACGCGCTTCTTTTGCCCAAAATCGAATCGGACGTGATAAAGATGGCAAACCGTTCCCTCCTGAACACTCGACGGTGTACAAACATTGACAGCCCTGAAGCATTCTACGTGGTCCAGCATTATGCGATCGAATCAGATTTGTGAAATGTATTTATGGTTTGCCTGTGCGAGAGAGCGAGAGAGAGAGAGAGCAAGCCCTTACGAATCGTCTAACCGAAAAATGGATGCTGTTCGAACCATTGTTTTTGTTCCTTAACCACAAATCTGCATTCAGTTTCTGGTAGTGCGTTACCGGAAACGCCATTACAGTCCCGAAATGCGCCATTTGGTGAAGGGCGCGGTGTGTGTCCTGTTGGTTATAATTTATTGAAATTATAAAATTTATGTTGATGAATTTGACAACCATTATGTTTATTAATTTATTGTCGCACTACGGTACGGTGGTGGTGGTGTGGTGCATACAAAAGTGCATTCCGGCTTTGCACCGGCCGCTCTTTACTTATTTTCTGGGATGGTGTTTTTTTGCGGTTTTATTTAATAACATTCTGACCGGATGGCCATTTTTGGGGTAGTTGTGTTCTTGTAATGGTGCTAGAGTGAGTGAGCTGAAATGCAAGGAATTTGCAGCTATTGTGCATTTTTATTTGAATTTTCACAACCAGGAAAATGTAAATTTGTACAAAAAAATCCTCCACCCGGTAAAGATGCGTTGATATTTTCCCTCCGTTCCGTAGATGAGGCTGCTGGAAAAAACGCTTTGGAAAACGAAAACGATGCCCCTTTTTTGTTTTTGTTTGCTCACGCAGAACGGAGGGGTTTTTCAACAGCAATTATTTGCCGGTTGCCACTATTGGGATGCTGTGTGGGGCCGAGCGATCGATGGACTCTTGAAATTATCATCCGAATAATGTTGACCAGCCGCACGCGAGTCCTGTCCTGTCGGTGACCAACCCAAACTGGTGGTCAATATTTTTTGGCAATATTTTTGGCGAATGGGCTTTTTGTGTGTGATTTTTCTCTTTATTTTTTGTTGCTTCCAAATGGAAAGGAGTGAAAAGGTCAAGCCCTTTGTCGCTGTCGACAGTGAATGTACATTATCGGAATGGAACAGGAAAGGTGTCGCCCGAACATGGGGGATTAATTATTCCTGACATGTGCGATTACTGGCAGGCTTTAAAAAAGGGGACATACAGGGGACATTGTGAAAAGTCAGTTTTTTGGTTCTGTTGCATCAACCGCTACCCGTGTTCTTGTAGCCGTGCCGTTGTGCGTAACGAACTTGAGGTAGAAATTTTAATTTAAGATGAGTGATTTCATTAAAAATGAATGCAACCAAACATGGGGTGAGTGTTAAGTAGATTGACAGCAGTTAACAGCTATTTTTAACTTATATTATCTTACCTTTATTATCGAACGATCGATTGTGACTTAAAACACCCATACTAACGATGCGGAGTTTGAATTTTAAAAATATGTTTTTATTGCTTCATGAGGCTATTAATCACTAGTTTCTTCCGGTACTCGTCTTCGCCCTACTTATGTATATATATATATACTCATATATATGCATGTATAATATTAACTAATGAGTATATAAGAGTAAATATATATGTATAATTTAATATCGTTTAAATGGCGCGTTCTAGATGTTCGTGTTCGTGTCGGAAGTATATATAAATCAATGAAAGAATCGCATTGTGATGGATAATACCGGATAAATCAAGGAAGAACTCATAAGCATACGTTCTTACTATTCTTCTGTAACGTTTTCATTTCTAGCTTCCAATTTTCTAATTCAAGAACGAAAGTGCAACTTTAACACGATTATCTTCTGACGCGCTATTACAGCATACTCGAATAAATTATTTCTCCAATGACTTTCCATTTCCTTTACCAGTGGGCAAAACAAAAAAAGCTAGCGACAGCATCGGGATGTCTTTTTGGGGGTTAGCTTAAGTTTTTTTTCATCCCACGAAATAATGGCATTGGCAAAGAACTAAATATAGCGAAAAAAAAAACACAATCTACAATAAAAAGGACAAATAATGTCCACTGCCCTAGCAAAAAACAGTTGCCTCCTTTCCCACTGTGTGTCCTTGCAAGTGGTTAGAAAGTGGACAGCCATCATCGCGGTCGGCTTAACGGCTATACATTCGTCTAAGAAATTGGGGACATAAAGCTATACCGTGTTCGAGAGCTCAACATTGTTCTCCCGGTCGCCTTTCGCCTGCTTTCTCTCGAGTGTGCTTGGGTGAGTGTATAAGTATTTTTGTGTAAGCTGTTTGTCAAATGATGTTTATCGCTTCGCTTACCATCTTTCTTATACTTTAACCACTAGAAATCGTTCACTCGTTCACCTTTAGATGGGTTTGGTTTTCCCATTCTAGTGTGTTTATATGAATTATGCAACCTAGTTTCACCATTTCCTACCACTAGCTTAGGCTGACTGTGTTTTTTGCTTTCACCTCACATGCGTGTGTGTGTGTTTGTTTTCGTTTAAATTTGATTACTTAGAAGCTTTTTAATTAAAAGCAATTCTACCATGGCGATTTGTGTAATGGTTGCGTTTGCATTAATATTTGCTGCTGCAGAATAAACGCTAAATGTACCTAAATCCTGACAAGCTACGTTACTTCTTCAACTTCGTCACATCTACATACGTACACAATTCTTTATTTCCTTCTTCTTCATTCCTTTCCATCTTGTTGTTTCTTAATGTTACTACCGTTTCTGTTTTATTTGCATACATCATTCGTGTTGTGTTTTTTTGTTGTTTTTTCACTTCTTTTTTATTGCTTATTGCTTTATGTTTTTTTTCCTTCCAAGTTTTCTTTCATAGTTTCTTTTTTGCTTTTGTTTGCTAAAATTTCAATAAAACACCACCGCCCCCAATCACTTTCGGTATAAATGTAAATATTATGAAAAATTATCAAAAAACTTTCTATTTATGTTTTTGTTTTCACTTTTAATACTTTGAAATTTGTTTCTAGCGCGTGCCGCCTGCGCATGTCGGTCCGGTTTACGCTGAACTTGTTCACTACTTATCTAATCTGCTGCTGATCACTAAACCACTACAATTAGCATTGTTTTTTGCTCGCTTTTTTTTCGCCCGTTGCTTTTGTGTCATTTACATACCTATACACAAATATGCACACACATTTGCTTCCAACTTTGCTGCTGTTTGTCGGTGATTAGCAAGAAAATGTTGCTGCCTCGATTTCCCGCCCCTCCCCTTGGAGATTCTTCTAATGACCAATGTTGTAGCTATGCTTGTGGTCAGCTTCGAGTTCTGTTTTTGTGTAAATATATAAATCAGTGCATGCGGTGTGGAATCGTATGTTTCTGGTTTTTAATCTAAACTGCAGCAACTGGTAAGAGCAAGAGACTAGGGAAGAGCAGAAGAGTAAGACTACTAAAGAATGGTGTGTGTGTGTGTGTGTGTGTTGAAGAAACGATCTTTTAAAGATCCTTCTAGAAGTAAATGCAATCGCTACGCTACGCCAATCAAGCCCATGGCATGCATGGTATTTTGCTAGTTGACTCGAGATGAAAAAAGACGCTAAGCGATAGTTTAATTATTGCATTTCTGCTGCCATGCCACGGTCTGCTATTCGAGCTCTCTAATTCTAGCGGAACAGTTACACTACGAATTGTGTGTGTTTTGTTTTGCTTTATATCAAATTGGTCTTTTTTTGTTTTTGGTTGTTGTAATATTGTTTGATTTTCTGTTGACGCCCCAAAGGTGTTCTAAAACCGAATTCACCCTCTTTCTTCATACTCTTCACATACTTGCCATGCAAAATTTCGTCCGTTAAATGCTTTCACGCGTTTCGATCATTGTATTGCTTTCGTATTTTTTGTATGCTTGTGTGTCTTGTAAGATCAACCCCTGACGTTGGAAGAAGATAGCTTAATATACGTCCTTACCAACGGAGCATTCATTTTGAACGGAAATCGTTCCTACAGAGTTTCTACTTATTAATTGGGTACAGAGCTTAATAGATAAATGTTTCGCTCGCATATACTGCCGGCCTGGACGAATTTACCCATTTCGATCGTTGTGCTAGTGTGTGTGTGTGTTTTCATATTAAGTATATGTTCATCGTTGTTTGACGTCTCTATTTCTTTTTCTTGTACGTTTTTCAACCCTTTCTAGCAGCGAAGAAAAACTTTCATGTTTCTAAAGCTAAAGGACAAACGTTTTGCATATATTTTAATTATTTATCTTTTTCTTCCTTTACCTCATTACCTCACACTTTTAGTATTGCTTTTTTGTTAAGTGTCTATTGCTCATTGTTGCAGGTTTTTGTTTCCTTTCTTTAAACTTCTAACCAGTGTGTATCCGTATGTCGCTAGAGTAATGGTTTAAAGAGGTTATAAGTGCTTAAGTACCTAACATGAGTATCGTTGACCAACGAAAGTCGGGAAACAAGGCGTAAAGGAGCACCCGCCTAGTAGCGGTTATAGAGTAGTAGTAGACCGTACGTATTTGATTTTCTCTGCCACCTCGAAGAATTGTCCGTTTGGTTTTATTTTATACTGTAGCTGCTGTTATTGATTAATCGATTAGCATGATTAGTGGTAAAATTAGTATTTAATTTGTTCAAGATCGAGCTAAGATTGAATTTTAGATTCACTAGTTGCTATCGTTTTGCTGTTTGCTAATGCTATCGTGTCTATCGTTGTGTTGGAAACGTTACCAGAACTGACCGGATGTCACGCTCGGTGGAATAGTAAATATAGAGTATAGAGTATCTGGAAAGAGAGTATAGGTATCGTCTACGTTTGTCTTTTGCAGTTTGAATAAGAGCATAAAATGCAGCGAACCTTATAGGATCGGTGCTTAATTTGATTCGTTTGTTTTACTAGTCTTTTGCATTGCTTGAGAAAAGTGTGTGGAGTTTTCTAGGAAAAAAATATTCAATTTTTAAGAGCAAATATATGTAATTTAAGGAGCTCCATAAGTTGTTTCACAAGGGTAGATCATTGCTTAGTGATGGAAGTAAATAAATATGTTCTTAAAAGAAGTAAAAAACCGTCACAAACTCTTCTAATTTAGTACGCTAGCCCGCTAGTCAAATCTACTTTCTGCTCTCCTTAAATAAACTTTTCCAGTTTCCTTTCCTAATGCCTGTTCTGGACTGTAAAGAGGAAGCATTCGTTACAAGTCGCAAACGGTTATCATGATTGACGGATCTGGCCGCTCGTGCATTAACTTTTCGTTTTCCCTTTTTGGGAAGAAGTTTTTCTGTGTAATGATGTATTTATCTCATTGCCAAGTCGCCCGCATGTATGCAATTCGTGGCACATCTAACACGAGTAAGGTGCCTGCAGAGAGAAGCCTAAACTGATGAACTGCATGTAATTTGCGTTACATAATGAATCACGGTGAACAGCAGGGCGCCACCCCTTGCGACCAAGGCCGAACGATTGGCCGAAAGTAGTTTGCTAAGTAGTGCTGCAAGCAAAAAACACCCGGACGGTGCAAGTTGGTTTTGCAATTAATGGAAGGAAGGAGTGTATGGGAAATGGGTTTGGTAGCGAGTACTTGGCAGAATTTGGTAACCCATCATGCATCATCGCACCCGCTGTGTAGGGCAAAACCCAACCGTAAGCTTGTAGCTGTAGCTCCCAAGGAAAATTTCTAATTTGCACTCCAAACTTGAAACTGCTGTCGAAAAGTTGCACCATAGTCTGGAAGTGCCGTAGCCGGTGCTGCTGCTGTTATTGTTTGACTTGGTACTTTAAGTTTAAATGTTTCTTGTTGTGTACTGTTGTTGTAGCTGGTTTGTCTTCCTTTTGGAGGAGATTTTGCTGTTGATATTCGGTTTCGACACGACAAGCTTCTGGGTGCTTCATCAAATGTGAGTTTCGACTGAAGGCTGCAAAAATGCCCTTCCTGCATTCGAGCGCAAACATCAGGAGACATGCAATTGCAACACAGTCATGCACCATCCCCTGTGTGAAGTGCTTCGTCAGCGCTGAGAAATCAAAGGTTGGTACCGGTTGTAAGCAGTGCAACATCATCGTACGCTGCTTGCTTATCGGAGATAAATGTAAACTTCATCAAAAAGAGAGAAGATAGAACTTAGTGGAAGAAGGAAAATTGCAGCTTGTAGAAGAACAATTAGGAAAAAAAAAACACATGAAGCTTTTCACGAGAAAAAGTCTCTTTTTTCCTCAACGGAATCTGTTTTGTTTCTGGACGTAAAGTGTAAAATAATGCGCACATTGCTGACGTGGAAGTGAAAATCTTAATGTTCTTATGCATACATAGGATAATGGAGAAAACGAAAAGCAGCTGGAAAAGAAAAGTTTTGCTTGCGTTTGCGTTTGGTGCCAAACTTTACTTAGCCCAACTCCCTCACTCCGCTGTCGAACTGTGTGGAAATAGCGCAAACTTGCATTTGATACCCCGGGGAGGCACTGCATTAAGGATTCCTTTCCTGTGTTGCATATCACATTTCTCAAAGCACATCATTCAACGTTCGTTACTTGTCATTGTTGCAGAAGAAACATACTGAATGGTTGAAATTTGTATTATTCGTTGTTTAATTTGACTTAAGACGTATGCTTGAAGATTTCCCCACTTCCCCATAAATCATCCACTAATCTCAGCAGGTTGCAAGCATGTATTGACGTTTCATAGAGTGATACTAATTGAGTAGTGAGATAGTTCAGACGCGAACGTGTCGAACACCCTAGTCCTATCGCTACGGTTTACAATGGACCAAAACCAATGGCTTCGTTAGAGTAGGATTAATATTAAGAGTTTTTTTTTTTCTGGGAGAAAAAAATAGAACGTATTGTCCGTTATGATATGTTGCGTACATGGATGAGATGGCATTTCTGTGCTCCGTTCATCTTCTGCATTACTATCTTAAGCTTAGCGGCATTTCCTACCAGCATTAGTCACTAATCGAAGCGTAACGCGCTAATTGAACCGGTATAATAATAGGCTTTTGTTTTGTTTTATTATGTGTTCTTCAAGGTTTGCTTATTTGAGTACTGTGACTAAAATTTGGAGTACATTTGAATTCTTTTGATGATTTGCAGCTGTAAGCTGAAGCTTTTTTTTTGGAATACCGCATCTTAGTAGATCGTACAATGGGTGAGATGTGTGATACGACAAATTTCCGCTAGAGGACGCACTTTAAAGGGATTTGATCGTTATTATAATTACTCAAGGATTTCTACTCAACCAAATTGCGCTAACTAATTGTGTAAAAAGAATATTTTCTATAAATTAAGACATTTAGGCAGTTTTATGTGTCTCCCCAGTAGCTTACAATAAAATTTGTTTTTTTGTCAGGAAAAGATTTTCATTTACAAAGAGGCATTGGTTCAATGGTTCTCAAAGCGATAAATATAAAACTGAAATTAATTTGACGCGCAGTACGAAGAGAGCTTCGCTAGAAATGGCATGAACTTGCTGCTGGTGCCACCCGGTCGTTCGTAACGTGCGTAAGTCTTCGGCATAGTGTAAAGCATAGTTAACTGTTACTTAAACACCAGTGTCTGTCCGATTGTTGGAATTACCCATGCAAATTCGCCCCTTGTTCCAGCGAAGTAAGCACACCATAACATACTGCTTTATTCTTCAAATAAAGTTAAAACTCCCCCCTCATTTTAATTCTACTACTGCGGACAAGCGTTAAGCCGTCGTAATTATCACACGGCCGAACAGTTGTAACCTGTCGGTCGCAGCCAGTTTTCTAATTAAATTTAAAAGAAACAATAATTTTTGTTTTCTCATTAAATTACTGTCCAGGCTCGGGAGGGTGACGTACCTTGTAAGCTGTTCAGCGTTTTTGATTAGATCACTGGAACGGCACTACAGTTCACCCAGTTCCAGGCAGTCCGTACGGGGACATAAGGAATAAGGTCAAAGGTGCAACAACGTAGTGTTCTCCACTCAAATTGTCGTCCTTTCTGTCGCCCTCGATGAATCCTCCCAGGGTGCGGAGGTTGGGAAGCACAGCGCAACAACTTTCATGTGAAGAACATCTCTAACGTACGGTGGAGACTGCTTGTTTAAAGTGTGCTTGGCTAGAAACAACAAGTGCCGCTTCATCGAGTTGTGCTGCCATCGCCATATACACTGTTGCGCATACAGCGCCATCTATCGTATTATGGTAAACGGTTCGCCCGACGATGTCAGGATGGGAATGGCTGGTGAGATGGCACCGCTTTCTAAATCTGTTTCGCAACCCACCACAGGCCATGCTCGACCTTGGGGAAGCGTCGTTCGCTTATGCAACTATTTAGCCACGCTAGATTAGTTCCACGGGACACGGTTGGAATGTTTGTGGGGTAGAAATTATTCGCCCTACTGTCAAACCTGTTCTGTTCTGTCTAGTGTGCGACAGGTTTTCACACATTTTGAAGCGGCCAAGCTGCCAGTGCTTGTTGGCAGAGTTTTTGAAAGGCTCTGTTCGCTTCATTCTGTCGAGCTTTGGCCCGGAGACTTGGGGGTGCATCCTTCGTTTCGGGCTACCGGACCGAAACTAATTCCGAAACGTCTCGGCGCTGAAGCGAGCCTAGCGAAAGTTTTCCCATCCTCTTCTGTGAAACTGTCACACGTGCACTAAGCTGTTGAAGAAGAAAGGCAAATGAGCCAAAGTTTTATGCCACCTAAGCGGACTATGCGCTTCCACCAGCACGGGATGAGTATTTCAATTGTTTTGTTTGAGATTTGATTTAGTTGAAGATACATTTAACTCTTACTATTTCAGTGTGAGACTAAGATTAAGAAGAAAAAAAGACATTCGTTTTAAAACAATAAGTTGTATTTTCCTTTCACTACTTTTTACCTAAAAGCATTTCCATTTTCAGCGAAGGTAACCATGTACGACTGGATCTTGCTAACAGACAGGTTAAGGCGAACATTTCGACAGACACAAGAAAAACTAAGTCTGTTCCTACGCCATTCCCTAAACTGAGATAGTTTTTCTTTATCGCCAACTCTCCAAATGTAGCTGTCCATTGTTATCCTCATTTCCATCAGCAAAACCGTCACCACAACAATGGTGGCTACTGTGTAGTGTGCGAGATTTGAGCGGCTTTGTCTTCTTTTTTTAGTTCTCGTTGCCTTAGTTCTTATCATATTCGTCAGTACGGTCTGTGCCACCACTTTGGTGGAGCACTGCGTGTGCGTCTTCCGCAGATTTCGATGTGAGTCCTGATTTTTGCCCAGCAGCAAGAAGAATCCCTATCCCAAAGAGAAACAATAACCCCCTTAAAGAAGCTACTTCGGTGCAGTTGCAGGTGCCGGGAAATGTTCGGAAACAGCGTGGTGTGGTACAGCATCGGCAGTGGCACTTGCTCCCCAGCTGACGCTCGAAGCGGTACCGACGTGCGCTTGCTTTCTCACCACTTTTCTACCAACAGAGGCAAGTTCTAGCAAGCGGGAAATTGAAAATCGAGCGTTTCTTTCCCAGAACTCTTTTGTTCTGCCGGTCTGGTCTGGCCGGTCTTACTGTTTCTCGCTCTCGTTCTCTCTTGCGTCTGGGACGAGTATTCGGAGACTCTTTATCTCTCCTGGTTGCAATTGGAAATAGAATCATTTCTTTTGTTCATTATAAAATCGCAATTTTCCTCTGGGTAATGTTGCTCTCGGTTGTCCCGTTTCCCCGCTTGCTGAATGGGTTTGAAATTATGTAATTATTTTTAATTGAATTTAAAGAAAAAGCATTCGTTGCATCATTGGACTAGGCTGGGAAAGTGATAGGGCGGCGGGTGGAACGATTCGCTTCACTTCATCCATGAATGTTCTTAAGTGAACAAGCGACCAAGCGAGAGAGAAGAGGAGACACTTCGAACGAATTGGCATGAAAAGTGCCACAGAGAGTCTGGTTGTTTAGACAAAAAAAAAAAATGACCCCAAGCGATTCACTTTCTGGTGACAATGTTTTGGGAGGAAAAGGCAACGGAATTTGGACTGCTCTTTCTCTACCGTGGAGCTTCGTCAACAAATACTGCGCGTATCAACTGTGAGTGAGCGCCGATTCGAGGTGGTAAACGAACCATAACCCATTCCGTGGCCATGGTCCGTTTAAACGGGAGCTTTGGTGCAATTTTTGTTTGCACTTTGGGCTTCCACTATCGTTACGCCGGGAACAACTGAGTAGCAAATGCCACACGGCCCGTCCGGCTGCTGGGAGTGGATGATAAAATGAAAACAACACCACTTCCAGACGAAACGCGAACTTTTACTGACCGAAAACCGCACGGCCGGGCTGCGCTCGGGGTTTGTTTTTTGGAATTGCCCTCCCGAGGCGAAGTACCATGAATTTTAATGACTTTTACAACCTTGGATCCGCTGGAGCGAGCATTAATCGAACTTTTTTTTGTTTTGCTTTTGTTTGGTGCGTAAAGCGCACGGTGTACGGTTTTGATTTTTCGTTCCAGTGTCCTGCTGGACGTTTGTATATTCGGCTGCGTTCCGTGTCGGATGCGAGTGGGGGGAGCAGTAACGCTTAGTGGCAGATTAAAAGTAAGTCCCAGATGTAAATGAACTATTCGTGATGTGAGAATAATGGTTTCGTATTTTTGAGTAACTTCTAAAGAAATTGTACATTTACTGTCAATGAGATTTTTATTGGTAAAAGTTTTTTCTTTAACTTTTGAATCCATTTGTCCAACAACGCTTGATCGGTGTTTTGATCAGAAAGTCCTGCTATCTATAGCTAGAAAGTCAAAGATTCGATCTGTTCAGCCAACTAACAGAGGTAAAGCTACATCTTGGACGGCTATATAATAACAAAAAACGTCTGAAAAAAATAAAATTTGTATTAGGCAATTTGCTCTTGCTGTGTATTCATGGAAAATAATTATTAAAATCAACTAACTGCATCCCAAGCAAAAGAACCAGTTTTCATAGCAAATAAGGAATCAATTGCATTCTCTGCTAGACGTTACGACTCCACTTCCAACCGATTCGATCCTTATCGTAAGTTCCATTTCCGATCAGATCGTATTCAGATGCTTCAAAGCGGTAAAAGGCGACGCACAAAAAACACGACAAAAAGCGTACAAACAATCAATAACCATAAAACAGTGTACACTTGCAGCAAGGCTAGCAGGGACATAAGGACATCGTATCCCATCGCATACCGGCGCCAGAGGTAAGTACGCGACTTTACACCCATGCAACCACTTTACGGTCGCTGGAGTGTGTTAATGCTGGTGTCTTGAACCGCGACCGGACCGGACTGGACCGGTGCGTTAAATCCGTTCGGCAATAAAAAAAAGTCATATTCCAGCCGTTTTTACCGTCCCGCGTCATCTCATCCATTACGATGACTTTACGGAAGGGGGAGGGGTAGTACGAAAAATAAAAACACTTTCCCGAAGGCATCATTCTGGTGGTGGTTCGGTGCAAAAGTGCAAAGTCGGTTCGAGTGACTTACGATACTTCAACTGGGTCCTTGTAATGCTGCATCCCGGTGCTTGAAGGTGTTCTTGTTTGCCGGTAGACTTGGATCCGCTTAGCAGTGCCGCTGTCCGTGGTCAATGGTGGATAATAAAATTCAACAAGCTGAACAGTGCGGCACAGGCCACGCTTACGACCGTTGTCATGGGTCGTACGAATATTGGAGAAGTTTGCAGCCGATGTGGAGCATATTAAATCGTTCCAAATGGTCTTCGAATGGGGTGTAAAATGGGATGCTTGCTAAAGAGAGGAGGCTGCTTTTATTTTGTTTTGAGAATACGCTTTGACCTCGTCCATTGGTTGGGCTTTACCGCTGTCTGAAGAAGAATGGTTCGATAATCGCACTACTGGCTGCGAACAGCTACACAAGCTTTTTCACTTGCGAATAGTTATTCAGAGTACCAAGTCGCACTTCACCCAGTCCAGCGCGTCTATCGACAAGCCTTGCGAGCGCGTTCTAGTGGGTTGCTTCTAGGAATTCCAAATGGAACCGAGCAGCAGCAAGTCCCCCAAGCTAGGTGCTTATTGATTCGTCGTGTGTGCGCGAAGTGTGGAATAGCAGTAGAATCAGAACTAGCAACAGAATCAATTTACTAAAGCTTCGATCGTTGGTACGCTCGATGAGTTGTATCGGTGCACACTACTAGAAGACCCACACTGGACCACATCATCATCATCATGGACGTACGCTCTGACCACGATGACCACGGTTACAGGGTGAAAAACCGCAAAGCAAAGCGAAGTTATAAATTCGATCGGAAATTGAATTCAGTTTAGATAATATTTTAGATAAAATGATGATTGAATTTTGAACCAGAACCAAAGCGCTGGATGGATGATACGAGCGGCCATTTTGTCGGTCCCACCATATTAAGGGGTCTCTAGCATTTTTAACAGCGAAACGCTGATGTGGTGGCTGCTTTCTACCACCGCATGGAACAAACGGGTGTGTCACTGCCATTCACTGCCGATACGGAATGCACACTATCGGTCGCAATCGCAGCTTCAACCAAGCAAGTTGTCAATTGCAGACACCGGAATAATGGCCGCTGGCAAAGATGGAGAGAGATGAACCAAACACACACACACACACATATAAAAAAACACAAAAATGACACGAAAAGAAAAATGTTCATCCATTTTTCATTCGTTTTTCATGAGCGGGTGGTGCAGTACAGTGCGTCACACCAGCAACCAGGACCGGCGAATGGATGGGTTAAAATTTATTCTTATCGCCTTATTTCGGAATCGGCCCAATCCTCTGGCGGCTCGGATATCACGATTATACGGCAGGTCACGGTCGTTCGGTGTCGGTGTCACACGCACGCACATGTCGCACGCCCCAATCGTGATCATTGATTATGGAAGGTTTGGCCCTTTTTTCTTTGCTGTTGTTGCTGCTGGTTGGTGGTGGGCACCACCGTATAGCAGAGTTTTCTAAAAATCTCATCCCATTAGTGGGACATAATTTTCAGTTGGATGGCATGCCGTTTTTTGTTCTAGCTTCAACGAAGTGTTGAGCAAGTTCTCATGGGTTTGTAACGACTGAGATTGATTTCGGTACGGCCCCTGGAGCGTCTTTTTTTTCGACACAGAATTGCTATAGAGATATAGTTTGATATAGTAAGGGATGATCGAACCGAGCCGGGTAAGTGAATTGACTCCCATTTCTGCTCCGGCAATCAATCGTGTCCTGCCGAACCGAGTCCGGATGCGATGGAAGTTAATCTTATCGGTCAGGCGATAATGGGTGTGATACAAAAATTTATCATCTGCCAGTGACACCGTGTCGGATCTGTTCTGGTAAAAGAGATCCTGATTGCATTTTATTCCGACTGCCGGAGGTGTGTGTGTGTGTCTGTTAAGCTTTCATGTACTGTATGGACAGTTTTGTTATGAGTACGCAGTAATAAAGCAAGAAAACTTGAAGTTAAGCCCGGTTAGGGATGTTCAGGCACTCGCAAACACCTTTCGAGCAAAGTGTGATTTAATTAATGGACGACCAGCTACTTACATTACGCACTACTTGTACAAAGCAACCGGAGCGGGTGGTACCAATTTATCGCATGTGTTGCGTGTGCGGTTGCAATTACAGGTTCGGTTGTAGTGAATCATTTGTCATTACCGCTCGGTGCTATGGGTGCAAAAGTGCACCGTTTGCCGGAATTTGTGGAGCGTTTGTCCACGGGGACTACACGGTCGCATAGTCGCTAGAATCTCCGGAAGGAAGTCGGGAAATGGAGTGTGATTGAATTAAAATACACTCACCGTCTGTCCCGAGTCTCGCAGTTGACGAGCGGAATTTCGAAAACGCAACAACGGGCTCATTAGCTATCATGGCCGTGGTGCTGTGTGGTCATGCATTGGGGAGAAAGGGGCTTCAGAAGCAGAACAATTGTAAATTTGTGGCTATTTGCGTGAAGTGAGAGAGAAAAACAGAGACAGGGAACGCTGACTGACGTTCGTTGTGCTAATTGATCGAAGCTTTGTGTTCACATTCTGGGTCATATTTAGGGGCAAAAATAGTTGTAAAGAGAAATATTAGATGGTTATAAAAATTTAAAAAAGATGCCTGTTTTTTTAAAACACTTCTTTTGTCAAATCCTGCCTAAGCAGGATAAAACATGTGCTGGTAAAAGAACGTAATAGCAAATGAATATTATGAGAACACAACGCCTGAAAGTATGCAAAAGAGTAATTTGAGTATGCAACAGGTTTGAAGGTAACTCAAGGGACTTAACCTTAATTTTAAGAATAAATTATTTTTTTTTTTCATTCACGTTAACCATTACGGCGGTATCTTAACGATGGAAAAATTAAATGTGTGGTGTTTTCAAATACAAATAATTTAAATCAGAAGCGAATAATTTAATTTAAAATAGCAAATGCTAAATAAAAACTCACCAATTGCACGATCACCGATGTGGAATTTGTGTTGTTTCGAAGAACCTTAGGAATACTCAAACGTGGTAAATCAAACCTTTCACCCAAACATCATAAAACAAATACGTCCAGCTGCTGCTTGGCGGGCGTTCGTGACGTCTATTGCTTGCTCATTTGGTTGTCCCTCTTAGATGCTAGGCATAATAAGTACAGCTACTTATTGCGATTTGATGGTGGAATGATCTACAACTTAAATCCTAGCACGACTAGCACTCACAAAATCACTGCTAGCTTCCTGCCTGCTGCAAAGCGTCCTCCTTTTACTGCTCGCTTCCAGCATTAAAGCGCAATATGCACAACTGTGCAGGCAAATCTAGTGCCGTTGTTTGTTTGTTTTTTTTTTTTTTTGCATTTTGCTTAATAGTGTAAAACATTCCCACCCAACGGTGCATTTGGTGTTTGCAGGACTTTTTTTTTTCTGTGTGGAATTTCGAGCTACGGCCCCACACGTTGCAAGTGTGTTGTTGTATTTTTAATTTTGATTTTGGATGGTCCAGCGTACCTCCTGTACACGGGTGCTTGTACAGCCACACTAACAGCACAACTGCCAGCCGTAATGGACTTTGCGCTGCATTTTTCAGCTGTTTTGTTTCGTTCGTTGCTTGATTGGTTTACTTAGGTATTGCTTATACATTTCATTCATTGTGTGTGCTTTGTTGTGTTTTATACCATTTTTGCTTCTAGATTGCTTTCAAATTGTATTGTTTTTTTCGCCAGTACTTATTTTTAAACTTCTTTAGATGTACTTAACTCATCCGTTTAACACTATTCTACGCTTGCTAGCTTACATAATATATTGCTTACTTAAAATAAGTGTATATATAATTTCATCGCATCTGTATATCGGGTTTTGCAGAATTTTGCTCTTATATCTTGTTTTGATCACTCTGGTTTGCATGTTTGCGTTACTGTTCTTATTATCCTTATCGTTAATGTGGCTGCTTATAACACTACGCATTACTGAATTGTATTGCACTCGCTCTAGATTCTAAATCTATCGTTTTTTTTGCTTTGTGTCGTTTATGGCAAGAAGTAGAAATAGAGCTGTAATAGTTAGGAAAAAAGTTAAATTTCATTTTACTAACCGAAGCACTCGACAATTTTGAATAACAATCTAACGGGCGGTTACAGTTCAAGCCGTTCATAATTTCTGGTTTTATATAATATCGAAAAACGTAAAGCCAGCACCCCGGCTAAACCAGATGCAGCCTAGTGCAGCACGCGTGCCTACGTTCTAAATGCGCTAAATAAATCTATAGTCTAAGGTTGTTTCTTTTTGTTGTCTTAATGTGTTTTGCTTTCTCTAGTAGAAAAGTTCACCAAAAACGCTACCTTATGGAAGAATGTGTGTTTCTGTCCCACCCGTTCGCACGGGGACACCAATTGATGCCAGAAATTGATAGTAGATAGTAGTTTGTTTTCATTTAACAACCATTTTGTTTCAGCCACCGCTGTGTATTGCTTTTCAATCAAATTTTGTATGTTGGTTTTGCTGTGTGCGGCAAAAAAGGGATCTTGATGACGTTTCCTTTCTGTGTTGCTGTGTTCCGTTTGCCCCCGTCTGCCCAACACTTGTCATTTACACTATATTGCTCTGAAATCGAATCACCATTTTGCTATTTCTTCATTGCTACTTCCACATTTAGCTACCGTCGTTTTGTTTTTCCTTTTTTCCACTTTACGATCTGTCATTTAGACAATAGCTGTTCGTTAGTTTATTAGTTCTTGTTTTGTTTTCTCTTGCTATGCAATGTTACCATCACTGTACCAACCGTGTGGTAAGGTATGGGTTTGTAAAACGAACCGAAATAATTTCTATAAAATAATTGACATTTGCGATAGCAAAACTTAATGGTTACGCGACTTTTGCTTCTTTTTTTTGTTTTTTAGCCGTTCAAATTTTTGCCTTGTGGTCAGTTTTGACGTGTGCTTTAACATTATTGCTCCTCGTGATTTGTACTTTGAGGCGAACAGCGGGAGACGACGTCGATGAAGCAGTGCTCAGTTAAGTCAGGGTGATGTCTGTTTTTTTTTTTTGGGTGAAGTTTTAGACCGTTTTTGTTACGTAAAAAAGGGTTTAAAAAAAGCAAAACAAACGATTGATTGAAATGGTGAAAGAGCACCTAAGGGTCCGCCGTTCGGGTGGTAATGAAGATTGATAATGATTTTACCGCTGGAAGGTTTTGACGAAGATACGCGCAGTCCTGATAGTTACTGCTTTATAGGCTGGAGCACAACATGCTCACCGGAAGCAAATGGAAATGATAGCGTTTTGAGTGAGCTGTGTCTGTGTGTGTGTGTGTGTTTGTGTGAGTTTTTTTTCTCTCTCGTATCCTGGTTGTGATGCCTTTAACCTTGTCGATCGTTTCGTCCCTAGAGACTGTACCATAACCAACACGATCTGAGCGTATGATATTTTGCGAAACCTGGAGTGTATTTTGATCGTTCGTTTCGCTCTAAAATGGAACGATTTTTTTCTGTTAGGGTACGTTGATGGTTTTTTTTTTCTCATTGGAACCTTTCGGCCAACTGTTTGACGTAAAGTAGCGAAGATTGATGGAAAGTGTCATTACGGAGCTGGAAGTTGAAGAGTGGTTCCGTGGATCGTGTTTTTTTTTGTTGTTGTCGCGTCATTTTTCCGACCCAGGGCTACATGTTATGAATTTTTATGTAGCTGCTTGATGATTTGACCATCGCAGCAGAATCGCTGGCCATGCGATTTATTGTTTTGAAATAAACACATTTCTTTGTCGTTCATTTTCTTATGGTATGAAATACGGTATCAATTTCACGTGGAGATATATCTGTGGCATGAAGTAGATGGAATAGCTCAGATATACTGACTGACCACATACAAAAATTGTCACCTTTTTAAAATCGTTCCTTGCCCAACCGGTGAAATAAGTGAAGACCACACTATCTCAAGTGTAGCAAAGACAAATCGCACCACCAAATGACGCAACCTCAATCCGCGGTACCGCGGAAAACAAATTCCGGTTGTCATTTGCCGGCCGAGAAGTCATCAATTTCCAATAACGCAATTTTTCAAACGAAATTGACTGTCGCAAGATCGATAGATAGAGAGCTCCGGGACCGTATCGTGCCCGGGCCGATGGATGGACCTAATGCAGGGAACGAACACGAAGTGTGGTAAAAAAAAAAACACATCAAGAAATCTGTGACAAAAAACGGAAACCAAACTAAACCATTCTTTGATGGAAAACATTTCAGTGGGTTCATTGAGCGGGAGCGTCTATCTTTGCCTCGGGAACGGCCGGTTGGCTGGGTGGCAAAAGCAGCGAGTCCCAATACAAAAGAACTCCACGATGGGTGGATCCATTAATAAACTGCTGGCTGGCTGGGTGGCTGTGCTAAAGCAGTCGCTCGTTACGTCCATGTTGTCAAATACAGTTGAAGCTTGGTTGTGGAAAAAGTAAGCAGCGCACCTACCATTCCGCACGCTTCAACGGTGCGAACGCGCGGTACTACATCCTGTTGCGCCATTTTCATCCTTATCATCATCATCATTACCATCATCAAGAGGGCAGGAGCAGCTTGAAGTGGTGGAGGAAGTGAGCTAGTTTAGAATGTCGCCGTACCAACCGTTTCGTGTTAACCTCATGGGAACTACCCGGGTACGGGCGGGGGACACCCTGGGACTAGACGGTATTAGTTCCGGTAAAAAGTGGAAGAAAAGCTCCATTTTTTGTACTGTTGTTTGCTACTTTGTAAAAGAGTGAGGATGTTTCGTTACGTTGGATGATTTTGTTCTCGGAAGTGCGCTCCAAAACGGTAGCGTTCTGCGATAAATCGTCCTCGTGCCCTTTCTTTGCAGGTGTCTCTCGCTCTCTACTGGGAAATGCGTCGAACTAGTTGTTGTTTGCCATTCCGCTCAACGTGGCTTGGCTTGGGTGCAAAATATTTTTCTAGAAGTATTGCGTGATGCGATACCGGGGCGCACAAAAAAATATTCCAAACCTTCTCCTTTAATGAATGTCTTCCCTGTCGAGCTCGCGGAGGAAACAAACTTTAGGACAAATCGCGCCCACCTTTTGGTACCGCTATGGTGCCAAATTGAGCGCCAGTGTAGCGTCCGCTTCCGGTGCGCAACGGTTTGTGCGATATTGTTGGGCGGCCAAGTGCGCGGTATCAGTGCCACCTAGGGCAATGAGTCATCATTTAAAAGTAATTTATTTTCTTTCGAAATTACTTTTCATCAATGCGCGTGCTTCCCGGCTTCCCGAGTTTCCCGAGGAGCGGGTCCCTTACGTGCCGAACAGTGTGAGCGCTCTGGTTCGTTCGCAAATGGAATGTCATTCTTGTGCCGCTTTTTGGGGGGTGGACGTGGGGAGAAGTACGAGGAAGCGCCTTTTTTTTCTTGCCATACTTAAAATGAAAATGATCTCTCTCTTTCACTCAAGGTAAACCTTGTGCGGCTTGCTGACGTTCCATACAAATTCTTCAATTTGTTGTAATTTAGCACTAAGTTATTCAAATTTTCAAGTCTTTCGTTTGGTTGATTAGTTTTCTTCTAGCCAGATTCTATAGTATCCTGGAGCAGCCTTTTATATTGATAGCACCAGGGCAGATGGAATGTTGTATTTGCGATTGAGATTGAAGCGAACGGAAGTGGTTGACCTATTTCTGTAAACAGATAACCATGCGCTACGCCAGGTTCGGCATCAAAGTGGTAAACCATCATACCAAGCGTTACACCAGCGACTTGCTGAATGTATCACAAGATATTAAATTTCCATTTGGGACCCTCTCGTTTAACCGCACCAAAAACCGTAGTGTGCAGAAGAGCCGGATTTGAAAATCCAACTAATTTCCGCTTTTCCGCCGAATCAACTTCGACCACAGTACTGGAAACGTTTAATTTTTCACACCTGTCTCGCCAGCCGAACACACCGAGACAGAGGCAAAGTTTTGTGCCGTGCAGCAATTTTAGATTTCTGTCAATTTCCTGTGGCTTCACCATGAGGCCGGTGCGATAGATTTGCGAGAAGGCGGAATGGAAAAACTAGCACGGAAACGAGCTCTGACATTTCCGGTACAGTGTTCCGATCCGAAGTACGGATGACAGTAATTTGGAGGGTTGAAGGTTCGGTGTTTGAGTCGGTTTCCTGTGGGTCAGGTTACGACCGGTTTGGAGAGGACTCTTTCAAAAAAGTGTCTGATAAGCAGATGGAAGACGAATCTATGTTTTACGTGGCGGGTGTCGGCTTGAAGATGAAGTGAAATAAAAAAGAGAAATAAAACCAGTAAACAGACGAAGGAAAAATAGCTTCACAGGCATAGAGATGATAGTGTCCGTAATGGTGACGGTAACGTCCATTACGTCGTTATGATATCGATATCTTCATCGTCATCGTCTCCCGGATCGGCCGTCACCACATCGATCGTGGTGGTAGAGCAACTGTCATCGTTGTGAAAATTCTGCCTACCGCTTGCCATACGCATCGCATACTCATCCCGATCGATGTCCTGGCTGCTGTGGAAGATCTTCCGACCGCCGATCATCGTGATGGGTGAATTTTCCCCCCCACCGGACATATTCCCGTTCGGATCGTCATCCTTGTAGCAGGCCGACTCGAGATGCTTGTTGAGGTACGACTTGAGTGCGAACGTTTTGTGACACCGGTTGCACTCGAAGTTCTTGTCCGTGGAGTGTGTCTGCATGTGCGCCCGCAGATTGGACCGATCGGCAAACGCTTTGCCGCAGTGTCCACAGCCGTACGGTTTCTCGCCCGTGTGCGATCGCAGATGACCTTGCAGGAGCCAGGGCCTTGAGAATAGCTTGCCGCAAACTCCGCAGCTGTGCGAAAGTTTGTGCGTAAGCAGGTGCATTGCCAACGCGGGCATGGAGACGTACGCTTTGCCACAGGTTACACACTTCTTGGCGGACTGAGAATCAAGGCTCCGGTGAGTTTGCTTGTGGCGCGAAAGATTGCTCGAGGTTGCGTACTGTTTGCCACACTCGGGACACTTGTACTTGCCCTTCCCATTCGAGCCACCATTCGGTGCACTCGATGACTCGCCGGCCGAGTCACAGTCAGCAGTGGGCAGGTCTGCTCCATCCGCTTTCGAAGCCAGCGGAGAACTTTGGCTCGGTTTGGCGGAGTTGGTAGGCACAGAGCTGGCCGCTGCCTGAGCTTGTACCGTGTCTTTGGAAGCCTTCTTACGATTTTTCGATCGCCCATCGCTAGAGATAAGATCGTCATAGGTGTACAGCTCAGCTGTCTTGCTGCTGGTAAGCTTTTGTCCCGGTGCGGCCACAACAACTTTGGAACTCGCTGTGACGGGCACTTTTGCCGCTGGTGGACCGGACGCTGGTGTGGAAGATTTGTGCTTACGAGTAACCGTGGTTGACGTCGTTGTGTTGGCCGCAAGTGTTGAACCATTAACGATCACCGACGTGACGGAGCTGCTGGTGGAGGGTTGTTGGTGCGGTCGACGACTAACCCTGCGGCCGATTGGTGTACTATTGGCACTTTCCGATGCCGGTGGCGAGCAGTTTGATGAGCGTGATGGCGAATATTTGGAAGAGATTGACGAGGAACTTGAGTGTACGAAGGAGAACACGCTCGAGGACGAGCAGGACGAAGACGACGAGGAGGTACCGGGTGAAACGGAGCTTCCCGAGCATTCCGTGTCGGACGAGTGTTCGGACGTGGGAGGTGTCAGCGGACCAGTGGGGGGTGGCGAGATCGTTTTTATCGTTGTTGCGCTTTCACCGTCGCTGTGAGCAGAGGTGGACATCGTTGTCGTTAGCTCGTAGCAGGGTATTATCATTGAGATTGGACCCGATCCGGGCGGACACTGGTAATTAGCTGCCGATGCTGCCTCCACGATGCTGATGATGCCACCCTGGCCGGTCGGTATGCTTGACTGCTGTTGCTGTTGATGATGGTTTTGTGCTCCATTGGTCAGGGTGTTGGAACGCAGCACCGAGCTGGTAGGCTCCGGTAGGGGCATTGGGTCTGTGGATGCCGAATTGCCCGAAGGATGCAGAATCGTAACGACACAGGGCGCCGTTAGGGGCGGTAAGCTCTGCGACAGTGACAATAAATCATGTGCGGCTTCCGTTTCTTCTATGCTGCGATCGCGAAATATGGCCGCTGTGGTATCGTAGCCGGGCGAGGGCTCAGTCGCCGGGGGTACCGGTGCTGGTGTTTGCTGTGGCTGGAAAATGGCTGCACTTGACTGTTGCTCCGGACGATGCTGTTGCTGAGTGGTGTGAGTTTGCAAAAGTAGCGATGGCTGTTGTCGACCTGTTGTCGTTGTTGTTACGGCCGCCGTTACGGACTTGTGGTACGATGAAACGAGCGATGATTTATCTTGCCGCTTATCGGACACTTGAGCTGCAGCGGCCGCCGCTACAATTGGGGAAGCTTCGGCATAAATTAGCGTAGCCATCGCCGTCGACGGCGGCGTTGCTTTGACCGAGGACGCACCGGAGCAGCTCGATGGCGAGGGAGTTGTGCTGGCCAGCAGTTCGACCCCGGTGCCATCGAGACGGTTGGGCCCATTATTGTTACTGGTGATACCGTAATTAGGATTATTACGGCCAGATTTTGCACCTATCGATGCGAGCAGCTGGTGGCCGTTGGTGACGAAGGTGGTACCGGCACCACCGTGACCGGAGGCTGCCGCTCGAATCGTTACGATCGGGCCGGCTGGTGGTGTGGTGTTTGCGTCCGCGTGGCTACTGGCGCTAGAGGAAGCACTTACCGACAGATGCCGGGAGGAGTTGGTCTTCACATTGATTATATTGGTGTTGCTGTTGCTGTTTGGCCCACATTTAAACGTCCGGAAGTCGCTGAGGGGTATGGTAAAGCCTGCGTGAAAAACGAGCAAGAGAAGGAAAATGTTAGCAAAGCTGGGAATTGTGCCATTTGAAGTGATATCTTGAAGGAATCGTTAATGAGAATTATGCAACTGTTGACGCTGTTTTGGAGTAATGTTGAGCCTCAATAATCATTGTTGAACGCTCCAGGCCATTAACGAACTGGTCAGAAAGTATGCTTCCTGGGGAAAGGTCTAACATGTGACCATAGTTTGTTTTATGCAAAATAATTCTATATTTCTTTAAGAACCGTGCGCTCAAAACACGCTTTGTTAATTAATATAGGAAAACAGTCAAGAGCAAGCAATGGCAAACATTAAAAAAGGCCCACAAAAGCCCTTCCAATTATGTTGTGCAAAATAAAGCAATCAAGCAAATTATCTGTTTAATCTTACATCCAATTTTCATCAATTTCCATCCACATATTCATAGATCTAATAATTGTTAACCATTAACACTTAGTGGAGCAAATTTGTTGCACACATTCTTGCTCATATTATCCGGTTCGTAAAATGCTTTCTACGCCTTACTAATAACTTCTTTGGGTGTTTCTATGTGTGTGCGTCAAGCGAACCAATTTAATATAAAGTTATGAGCGTACATAACCCCTTGCCATCTATGGTCCGTATCATAATAGGCCGTTTCAAACAATTCTGAAGGTACGAAACAATGGGCGATGCTGGTCAGACCGGCCAGTAAATGACAATTGATGAGCCCGGATGGTAAAGATACAGGCTAGGGTTAAAAATGCAAACGATTTCAAATTGCATTTACGATTAACTTATCTGGCGTCTGGAGCGTCTGTGGCAGCGTAATAATTACCGTCCGCTACGGTCCGACGTATCCTGGTGAGCAAATTGGTCCGCAGTCATGTAAATGAAGGTGTATTTTGTCTTCGGGGAAAGGGGCCAGACCCAGATGGATCAGCATGACTTTGTTGTGAGACCATCGGAGGCCTAAAAGCAACGCCCTTACGGTGTAGTATCCATTCTGGATGGTCAATTTCGCTTCAACTGCGGACAGTTTCTTAACCGTGGCGTAATCACCTCCTTTCGACACCTTTCGCCAGAACAAGAGACGAGCTCCCGAGTTAATCCTTTCGACTCCGCACAGGGGGATTGAACCGTAAGCCGGACTAACAGTAATCTTCATCCCTTCGAGCTTACTTTTGCTTTCAAAAAACGTAAATCTACCCCATTTGCTGGTGGCCGGTGGTACGGTGGGATTGATAATGTGCTTCTAATTGCAATTAATGCCAACCGTAAGCAATGGAAATAGACAAAACTGTTGACTTGCCTCGGGCGCATTGGGTGTTACGGCATTCGGTTCTTTGCCGGTTTGATCTCGGACACTTCGGAAGCACCGGTTAACTGGTCGTTTCCGGTCGTTGAGGGAGTGTGTATGTGGGTGAGTTTTTTTTTTGTAGGTGTTTTAGTTGGGACAACTTTAGGACCAGGGTAAATTCCTGCATAATGCGAAGGTGGAGTTTTCTGTGCACCTTTTCTAGTGGCCTGGATGGGAATGAGGCGAGAAATAAAATTTTATGCAAACTTGCACATCCTTTTGTGCCCTTTTTCGTGCCGTGGCACCTACCGCTGGTTCCGGCGGTATAATTAATCGTCATTGTCGGTGACTTTGCTCGTTACTTACAGTGATTACCGAGTGTTTCAATGGTGGTTGTAAATGTTGTTTGTGCAATTTGTCGCACGAGGAAATGTGGATAGGATGTGTTGCCGTGTGCGAGGCATACACAACGGCATGTAAATAGTAATATACTTTTCTTTTTAAACTAAAGCTACCTTAAAGTATTTTTCCTTATTTTTATTTAATTTCAATAATGCTTCAAAGTAAACCTGATCGAATTTTTTATATACAAAAAGATTATCACCTTTTACCCGACTCAAGAAGCATGGAAAGATCACATAGCACTGTTGCATTTACTGTTGCGTAGGATCCGTTTTCTATTGGTAATTCAAGCATTGGCCATTTCTGGAGCAAAATAAGAGCCAGTGAATTAAAATTAACCTACCAAACCCCCAACTCCGACGTTGTTTCGATAAGTCTGACTATCACATCCAAAAGTCCAGCACAAAACCTACGGTAAAACCTTTTGTTCGATTGTTCGCCGTAAAGGACGCTCGACCGAAAAGGAAACACCGGAGCATCGGACAGTTAGATCACAGGACTACAGGTTTCGAGCCGAATTCCCAAACCGTAGCTAACGAGCTTAATCGAATTTGAATGAAAATTACCGTTTTCCCCGTGTTCCGTGTGGCTGTGACCGCTGCCGGACAGTAAGCGGGAAGTTACACGAGCCACAGAGTCCCTCGTGAAACCGACCGAAAGGACGTCGGGTCGACTTTTGGTTTCCGGGGTATTGCACGCCATGGATCCCTTTGGCAGACGATGTCGGATCTCGGTGAGGGTATTCACCAGCAGCTACGCCCGTTGTCGTTGAGCAAGTAGATGATGCACACCGCAGAGCAGAGTAAAGTATCGGTTCGGAACCGAAACCGTGTGTCGGAATTGAAAAGTGAACAAAATGACGATTCCGGTAGGGTAAACGGATGCGTGGAACGCCTCGGAAACCAGCTACCGGCAAATCATCATCCTGAGATTTTGCTCGAATCTTGCGTTCGTCTTGTTCTCTATTGTTCGGTCGCACGGTCGTACTGTCTAGCTGCAACTGCGAATAATGGGGCCCCATTTAAATAGGTAATGTGCACAATTAAACTCTGCAGATTAAATATGAAATATTCATGCACAATCCCCATTTTCTGTCCGGTTAGTCTCGGAGTTTGGTTGCATACACCAGCAATCTTGTGTCCAGTGTCAGGTGTCTGGACGAGTTTCTCAGTATCAATTGGCTCTCTACCACCGGTCGTTACTTAAAGTTCGCAGCCAGTTCGGTTGCAGTTTTTATTAGCCATTAATGATGAGTGATTAATGTGTCTCTTGTGCATTGTTCGAAGAATTTACACTTTAAAAGTAGAGTGATCGTTACTTGTATGTATAAAATACACCTGCTGCTGAATTTGATAGGCCTATTTCACCAAGTCTTCCAAAAGTTCTTATAATGTTGGACTCGTCTCGTGCTTCATTGCTTGATCTATCACGCCACAGGACTTGAATCGATTCCCATCAGACTCGTTTCCAATCCATCCATTAGAGACAGCAGGATGAGTAACCACGAGTACAATTTAGGAGCCGAAAGGAGGAAGCGGATAACGAACCACACTTTTCATCTCTAACCAATAGTCTGCGCTTGTCTAAAATCACATGACCAATGAGTGAAGTGTGCACCACACAATAGTACGAACAATGGTCGATTTGTAAAATGCACACAGTTGTAAATGCTGCAGTGCAGTAATCTAAAATCCGTCCCAGAATCCACTTAAGTGTACATCCTCTTGATAGACGATGACGACGACGAATGTGGTCCGAAATTGGGAAAGCAATACGGGACGGCGGAAGCAAATGGAAGCGCTTGTCTGCCAAGAGGTGGGGTCGTGATAAAGTCCGATCCGTTCATAGACGGAACAGTGGAATCGAATTTTCCCACTCGCCGGTTCCTAGTTTTAGCTCCATAATTCTACAATCAGAACCGCTGATAGGGACTGTATATGTGTGTGTTTGTGTGCGCGGGTTGGTGGGTAATAGTGAAAAGTCGTTCAAAATGCTGTTGGCGTATTTAATTTAAATATACAAAACGATTGTATTTATAAACATAAATCATGCGGATGTTCCGTTCGGCGAGCTGGAACACTGAAGACACTCTCGATGCCGTTGTTTCTGATGTCAACCGCGTAACGTTTTGGGTCCCGTTCGTTGCGTTTGGCTATTAAGGATGGCGGCACAAACCGTAACACAGCGAGGTAAAATAGTTTTCGCAGATCGTAAGATTGGAACAGAACAGTGGGCGAAATGGAGTATGGGTATTATAGAACATTAAGTTGCGGTAGAAGGTTGTGGCAGGTTTCAGAAGGCAGAATTCAGTCCTTGTAAAAAAATTAGTTTAAAAAACGAAATAAAGATAATTTGATATCTTTACGATTGAAGTTTACATTTACCTTTGTAGAATGATTTTAAGAAACAAAACTTTTGCAGCCTAAAAGCCAATATATTTATTTACAAGACAACTTATCCTCAAAATCCTCAAAATTGACCTAACATGCCAAAATTTTTGTCCTTTCCAAAACTCTCTTGTACCGTTGTACCGATGCCAGTCCGGAAGATGTCGGACCGCTTGGGCCATTATCGCACCCACTCGTAGAGCGCTCGTTCACGTGTATCGTGCGAACGCGTCTGCTCGATGTGCATGTGCACCGGCACACTGAATTGGCAACAAATGGCGGCAAACAGCGATAAAATAACATCATGTACAATCACAATTCGCCTGCACTCCGTCTGTTGGCCACTGTCGAAGGGACTGTTTGCTTCCGTTCGAGCCCGTGCACTAACGTATGAGAAGAGTATGTGTGCTGTACACAATAGAATTGCACCGTATGCGGTCGGAGGGTGTGCAGGGTGACAAAACAAAAGGAAACACAACGGAACAGGGGTGGGATGGGTTGGCGATACGCAAGTAATAGCGAGTGCGACACTAAAGGCGTCGTCAGCGAAAGGATTGTCTTGGTTGGATGGGCTTGTAAATCCAGCGCGGCTGCATTCGCCTTGTGCCCGGATTTTGGGTACCATTGTTCACCGAAAGCATCCTTCAAACCATGCGCTTGGGTGGAGAAGGTTGAGTTAGGTAAGCAATCGAGGCACAAGCACATCCACACACCCTTGCCGTGCTGGCAGGTGCGACGCAAAGGTTCGGACTACAATAGATCAGACCGCTGAATACGCACACAGCCTGCAGTTGAAGCTTGAACGGTAGCTTGGTAGCCATGTTTGCCAGTGTGTTACGACGCATGAAGAGCATCGAGACTAAGGTGTTACTTGGCTATGGGGCTAGAGCTTCTGAGATTGGAATCTATTCATCGGCACCCGGCCCTTCCTTGCACAGCGATCAACCACGGAATGATTGCGGAACGCTAAACTAATGGCGATAATTTTCAGCGCCGGCAATCTCCAGACAGACTCCAGCGCCACGCAACGCCGCAAAGAGGACGAGCGAGCGAGCGAAGAAAGACACTGGAAGAGACGCCATTTTAGCTGCATTCTTCTGTGAAGTACGTGGTTTTGTTCTCGTGTTCTACTGGTGTGTCGCAGTTTGAAACTTTGCTCGTGCCCGGCAAACGCAGCCGGAAACAATCGAAAGGATGCCGGTCCGCTACAAGCAGACCACACTGTTCAGAGCGTTCGATGACCGTCGCTCGATGGAGGTTTGGGTCTGGTCGCGGTTGAAGACCACCGTGTGCTTGGTGCACAAAACAAAAAAAAAAAAAAAAACTTCCCGCTGCGTCCTGGTGACCGAAAAGTTCTTTTATTGTGAAAGACAGACTGCGCTTGCCAGATGCAACGGGTTGTTTCTGGACCATGGCTGATGCTGCCGCTACCGGTGGCAGTGGTGGTTAGTTTTTCAATTTGTTGCGCCACTGATGCAAGTCTGGCACAATGGTATCTAACACCCGGGCAGGATGGTTGGCAGTTTACCCGAGCATGTTGCAACTGTACCGTTTGGAGCTAGCAGCAGATGATTGGGCTGACTTCGGCAATGTGTGCAATAAATTAATTACTTCCCGATAGCGATTGATCGATCTGGTTGGTTGGCAGTTTTTTGGGGTCGTCGGTTGGGTTGGCGGGGAGGGTAGTTTTAATCGATTTTGCTCGGGAACGGATTGTTTTTCCACTTGGAGTCGCGAAGCACATAAACGGGCAAAATGGTGCTATTGGCATTTCATTTAGGATGAAGCAATGATATTGTTGATGGCAATTTTGCAGATGTCCATTTGTGTTGATTCAACACGTTTCTAGGGTTGTTTGGTACGGTGCTTGAATGGATTATTGCGTTCCATTTGCGCTGTTGATAAAGTAGTTGCATTAATTAAAATCCAATTAGGCAAGCATCCACAAAACGATACTTTATAAAAATTACATAAAATGTAATGAGGGTCACTAATGTGTTGCTAAAAAAAAAAACACTGTGTTTTGAAAGGTGATCATAAAAGCATCATTATGTTGGGTGCTATTATTAAGCTATTATTTTATTTTCTACAAATATATTTCAACGTCAGATGCTCAGGATGTATCGCTATGCATGTCCTATTTCTACGGTAAAAGTTGGAGCTTCTAATATTTTAAATAAATTCACCTAAGGTAACGATCACAAGATCCCTCCTCGGATGATTTGATGAAACATCACTATAACATTCTTTTTATTAAAACAAACATGTTAATGCATCAAAAATGATTGGTAGGAATTTACTGACCATTACCTAATCACTCTCATAAGTGTCATTACTTATCTAAAAGATACCGCAACACCGTGTTTAATAACGTACTAAATTACTTCTCCTTAACCACCATCAATGAACGATTTAATAAGCTCTCACTAATTGGGCGGTCATTTTGTCATCCCGCCGCCGCACATTAATGTCCGAGGTCCGAGCGAGAAGATCAGTAGTAACCAGCTTCAAGTAGTTCATTATCATTCCCCAGAGGGTAGGTCAGCAAGGCAAAAGAAAATTGTCTTCTCCTGCTGCTGCTGCTGCTGTTGTGTCGCACATTTTATTTTATGTAAGCTTCTCCGTTCGAAGTGTGACAAATGGGGCTTGGAATCCGCTGAATCACTTGAGTGAAGTGATTTTTCCCATCTTCGTATCGCATCTTGGCGTATCCGGGGAAGTTGTTCAGTTCGACCGAGAAGCGCCAGAAAGAAAATGATTTTCTTCTGCTCTGCTGCTGCTTCCGCAAAATGATGCGCTAATGCGCACAATTGACCGCACAAACCACCGCTCGCTTCGCGGGTGAATCGGCTGCCTCTTGGCACGGTGCTGTCTTTTATCTTTAGGCCAAAACGAATGGGCAGCCCACCGCTGCCCGGAATCGTTCACCGTTTTGTCCGGAATTTACAAACACTAATCCTAGCCCATAAATCAGCGTTTAATTGCTTTATTAACGAAGTTGAGATGCGGGGGAAGACGTTTGGGTTGGGTGTGAGCGGGTGGAAAAGCGCTTCCGCGGAAAAGTTTCCCACATCTTGCTGGTAACGTATACGTTTGTACGCATCAGTTTTGTTGGATGGTGAGATGGTGTGCAAAAGGAAATTGGCTTTTCTTCGTTAGCGAATGTTGGTGTTGCTGGGGCCCGGAGCCCTTGCTTGTGCGTGTCCTTTGGGCGGTGGACCTTTTAATCATCGAGGTTTCGAAATCGCCCATACACCTCTGCAGCAGTGGCAATGGGGAACGGCAAACAATCGTATCAGGGGAGAACTGGTAAGAGATAGCACGAGATAGAAATTGAAAAAACTTTGTACGGGCGAGAACAAAACAGAGAGAGAGAGAGAGAGAGAGAGAGAGAGAGAGAGAAACCCCTAAGAAGGACATGGTAGTTATCTCACAGTTGTACAGGACTGGACAGGAGAAAAAGTAAGAAAACCCCAATACTTGATCATCATGACGTACGCACCCGGTGTATACTTATACCTATTTTTTTTTGCTACGCTATATCTCCTTTACCCTGACGATGTTCGAACGGTTTCGTGATGTGAAGTTTGGAATTCCTCGAAGGCAGGAAGTTCTGGGTGGTTTTCGGTGGTCCGGGTACCCGCATGATAAGGTGCGTTTCGAAGTTTCTAAATCGGAAACGGCTCCTGATTACGCGGAATTCACAGCAAGGATTATGGACCAGCGGAAGAGAGGGAGATAAAGAGAGAGAGATAGAGTGAAAAAAACGGGAAGTCCCGGAAGCGTGACTTTGGGAATAGGGAAACACAGGGCGCCTACGGAATGGCGGGGATCTTTATCAACTTTATCAACGCGCCCCTAATTGCGGCTATTCAGGTGTAATTAACAAAGATTCGTTTCCGGTCGTGCCGGCTTCCTTCGGCGCATAGTGCCACTTCCGGCAGGGCACCGTAGGCACCGTCCGGGGGCGGCCTTTGTGGAAGAAAAAAGTGAAGAATAATAAAAATGATTCCGATAGGGCGAGTAGGGACAGGGCGGACAGGTTTTGGTTCGATGAAATGCGACGGAACTTCGCGTTCCAGAAAACCTTACCCGAGACACGGATGTGTTTTTTTTGTTGGCCGAGTTTTACTTTATCTGTGGGATCGTTTGGTATTGTTACTGTTGTACATCACCAAGGGACGCAAAAACGCCCTTGTGTTTTTGTTTCCTTAAATGAATGAAAGCAGCAGCAATTTCTATTCACTAAGGAAAGCTTTGTGAGTTGGGGGGAAAACCTTCGTGTGCCGATGGATAAAAGACTCGATTCAGGTGCCAAATAGGTTGTGATTAGCGGGAGGGTTTTGTTTCTTTTTGTTGAAGTTCGCAAGGGTATAATACGTAGCACAAATTGGGAGTCGTTTAAAAATGAGGACCAATATTTAGTATTGATTTGGATTTTTTGTTTCGATAATGACAACAAGAGACTAAAAAACAAGCAAAACACCAACTGCTCAATAACAAAATACATATATGGGTGTATCCACTTTACGACTATACTGTTGAAGCTCGATACAATTGTTCCACACAGCAACTAGTGAACTCTTTATATTTCAATATTTTCCATACGTTATTGAATTGTTTTGCACCAACGATGCACCAGAGACCACTTAAAACGCTGTAACATCTCGTTGATTGCGAACGCTTTTTAGTACGCACCACACGTCAGACGGTTCAGTTTAAATCCCAAACGGTGTTTGCCTTCCATTCCAAGCCCAGTGTGTTGACCAAACAGGTGTCTAAACACGTCGCAGGATGGTAACGAGTTGTGGCACAGGGCACAGTAAACGTACCCCACAACGAGGTGCACCTCTGGTATGGCGCCGGCACCGGCAGTCCGATGGATGCCTTGCTCGTGTGGTCAGGATAATATTCCGTCCGAGTATCGGCAATAGGACACACGAGAGATTACCATCCCGGGACTGTGGATGTGTGTGTATGTTTATGAATTTTAAATCATTTCCAGTCTACTCATGCCCACGATCCCCGGTGGACGGACACGTTGGTTGTGCCAGTGTGGAGCAGATCTATAAATACCTATTTATATGCAACCAAATACGCCTTGCAAGCGCTGGCTCGATGATGCAGCTGATGTGGCACTGGTGTGGCAATGGCACTGCGTTTAGATCCGAACTTTGAGGCCACGGCTTTGAAAAAGATTAGCATTCCAGCTGACGACTTTGCTGTCCTTGATACCAAAAGGTGGAAAGTGTTGGGTTCTGTGTTTTGAGTTGAAAAATCGGGCCAACAGTGGAGAAGTCGAGCTATGAAGTTATTGCTCGTTGACCAGCTGTTTGAAAGAGATAATGTACCTTTACCTTTTGCGTCAGAAATGAAGGATACTTCCCGATACGTTTTAGAACCGCAGATGCTCGGAGCTGGGCTGGTACTGATATCGCCATGTAGCAAGTTACTGCACAGATGGACTGTTACGTTGTGGCTCTCTAAACAGTGTTTTATGCGTGGCTAGTGTCCGCATGCACCAGGCAGGTCTAGGCGTGTCTGGGATGACACTTACCTGGAACACAGCTTACCAACGCTAGGGGAGCAGCACGAAAAGGTTAATTTGCTTATAGCGACTTTTATAATTGAGACAAATCTTTCCAGCAAAGGACACCAGCAAACCTACGGGGTGGTTCCGGAATGTGCATCCCCAAACTGTTCAAAAGATGATGCAACTATCCACAGGGAATTCAGATGCAGGTTCATGATTGTTCGGAGGGGGGGTTTTGCAGGTCATTGCAATGCTTGCAAACAGTGCCGTACCTGGTGTGCGATAGCCAGACACAACCTGGCAAGAGCTGCATTATGCGTCCTTCGTGCACTTCGGAGGGTAAATTTAATTAAACTACGACAGAAGGCAAACATACGGACGGAGAATCAGGGTTGCTTCGTGATGTGTTCTTAGCTGCTAGAGCGGTGACCAGAACGGAACGGCATAAGAGATGTTTGTGGCAAAACCTGGGCTGATACGGTCGCCACTTCTCATAACGGTATGAGCAAAAATCTGAGGACCGGGTGGGATAGTATTGATCGATGGCGCAGACACTTCGGGAGCTGGGTGGCTCATGCCCAGACACGGTGTACGGTAATGTTTTTGAGCCACCGTCATCAGCAGCATCGTCATCGATCCGTGTTTGTCGTGTTTCGGGGCCAAGTGTTTGAATGGCGGCGAGTAATTGATTATTCGGACAGATGCTCGATCTCGAGGCGTGATGATTTGCGTGATTGAACGGGCATTCATAAAGTCCAGAAACATGGTGGAAATTTTGTGACCATGAGATGGTTGTTTGAAGATTTGCCTTTGTAGCAGTTTTTGGTGGTGTTTGGGTAAACGTTTGTACGACATAATTAAGGCTATGGATAAACAATTTTCAACACGACCCTTGTGGATGAATTATATTCATGAAATTGTACTTGCATAAGTCTTTTATTTTATGAAAAAAGCTCATTTTTAATGGTTTGTATTTTCGCCAATTTTAAAAGGCAAAGGCTCTAGCTTTGTTGATGTGCGCGAGCAGGGCTTGTTGAGAAGGCGTACAGCGAGCCTTCGTTGCGCGCGCCACACAGCGAGCCAGTTGGATGGTTAAGGTGGGGATCAGATGCAGCCATGGATGGAGGAATGCAGCTTTGGACCACCTCTGGAGCACTGGAGCTTCTTGAAAAAGGATTGTCTATTTCACCTGGCCATGTCGGACAGATCTGCTCAATAGAGCGGAACATTAGAAAAAATGAAGATAAAGTCTAAAATGATGCTGTTGAAATGTAGATAGGGATTGATTAGAATAATTGTATCATGTCACCTGTTCGTTAACGCCGGAAAGTATGTAATAGCCTAGGTTAGACAATCGATTTTCTTAGCCATTTCCTCAAGCACCATTTTTTCACCTATTCTTAGATGACCTTCAGGCTAGTTTTAATAGTAACTAGGAATTTAAAACTATATCCCATACCAACAGGCTGCAGTAGATCATCTCCAAGTTTATTTGTGAGCAGCAACGATACGAAAAAAACCTTTAATAAAATTATATTTTATCATCACTGCATATCAACACTAGTGTAGTAATTGATGTGAAATGGTGAAGAATATTTAGAACAACTTGCATCAAAATAGCACAGTAGATGTCATGAGCAATAATAACAAAAAAGAATTACAAAAAACCTAGTAGTGGCAAGTATATTGCCTCTATATACTAACGCCAATTGCATGAGATCGTTATACAGCTTTATGGCACAAACAGATTATACAGCTGATTTCCGTGAATATGGTACCAGGCATTAGTCCTCACAGTTACGGCGCAGGACAGCATATAGCAATTGAACCACCCGGACCAGGAGAATCTGGCGGTATGCGGCAAGTACAAGTTCGGATCGGGTAAACCGAAGTACAAATACAGCCACCCAACCTTGTGGCTTGTTATTTTTCGATGCAAAGGAAACAACATCGAAGTGAGGATCGTAAATTGCACACCCTTTCCACCTGCCGGTTCCGTTACCACCGTTTCACCCTTCGATTACCTTCGTTGAACTTTAGGTTGGTTTGAAAGAGAGTGAAAATTGAACCCGGCTGGACTCGGTACCCCTGTTCGACGAATGCGCACACGAGAGGGAAAGTGCAACAATCCATTTGTGTTCGTCGAACACGTCGCGATTTGAATATTTTTGGCATAAATTCTGATTATTCAATCAGATTTATTATTGAAATTCATTCGTTTTATAACTGTATGGCTCATAATTTCAATAAATAAAACATTTGTATGATGCTGCCATGGCCCCGAGGGTTTCTTCTGTTTCTCCCTGTGCAACACCATAAAAGTTCTACTTTTCCCGGTGATGAAGATAATGGTTCGTCGGCACAAGGCCGGATGGATGGATTGCTGATAGGGGTCGGGTACACTGTGAATGATCAAAAGGGTTCGCCAGTGGTTGGGGCTATACGATTTTTTTCCTGCACTGACAGTGGCATAAAGCATAAACACGAACAAAACCACAACCCATAACAACCTCGGCATGTATTGTTGGTTCCAGTTTTCGTTGGTGAAAGCACAAGAAACGAATGTTTAGGTTTAATGATGGGTCTGAAGAACGAACGAGCGAGAAAAATCCGCAACAGTCGCGGCAGTAAAATGGTGAAGTTGTTTTCTTTGCGCCCAATTGAAACACCACCGAAAGGAGCAACTGGCAACTGGGAAAGAAAATCGAACTAACACGGAACGGCAAAACATATGGAAACACGCCGGTTGGTTTTTGTGTCTGGTGCACCAATGTTATGGTTTTCCCTTTTCGGGCTTCGAACGCTGGGACGGTGGCGCTAGGGTTCGGTGGGGCGGAATGATTGTTGCGGTTGGCCGCTACTTTTCACGCTCTTTCCACCGCGTGCCGTAGCGAAGCGCCGGGTGACCAAACATAAAATCAATAAATTCATTTCCCGTAAACATAAATTTCCTGCTAATGGTGTTTTCCTCCGTTTTTACGCGCTCGCGTACGCATTTCGGGTGGGCGGCGTCATTGGTGGTGGATGCGGCTGCACCGAAGTTGGGTGGAATGCCACAAAGCTGGCGTGTTTGATCGGTCGGAAGGAATAAACGGCACACTCCTACACTTACACAAAAACATGCGTATGTGGTGAAAAGTATGCTCGGAATGGCGCTCGCAGTAGAAGGGGTAGGATTAAGGTCAACTAGTACAGCAAGGGGGACAGTGGTGAGCGGGAGAAATGGTCGTAGGACCAATAGAGAAATGGTTGATATGTCTAGTTTAGTCAACATTGATTGAAATATTTGTTTTCTTTTGTTGAACAATTTTTAGCAAAACTGTTATGAATTGAATACATTTAGCTTGTGCCTCAATGCCTAAATGTCTTGTGGACAATGTCAATTTTAAACCGAAAAACATCATAAAATTATCTTATAATAATTGTAATACTAAATTAAGAAACATCCATAAAATTATCGAAAAGAATTTGTTAGTAATTGAGTTTACTATTCTAGAAACCTTTCAAATCATTTTATTAGCACACGACGCTTACCAGATCCACAAACTGTCCCATCCATTCCGCGCATAACATGAATGACAGCCATGCTCCCGTTTGCACAAATCCGAGACGAAATGAAAAACGAACCGAATGTTTACCTTTGCCTGCGTTGGTAAAACCGGACCGAGAACCCAAAGTTCGGGCGTGCCACGATGCGTAAGTGCATCGTGTTGGTGCAGCGAGATAATTGGATACTACACCATAAAACAAATTAACAGCTTCCAAAAGGGTGATTAATTCTCACCGGTGTAATAGATTTTCCTCAGCAGACTTTCCACCCCATTTCCCCCCGCCTCCCGCTTCACCACCCTTTGTGTCGGATACGTTGGATTGAATACTCCCGTGGTGAGGGGCAGACGTAAAGATGTGGAAACGAAACCGACAGGCTTAGCCAATGGTTGGCATAAAATATGCAACAGCCTCTGGGCGGTCCCGATTGGAACCTGGGTACGTAATTATGAGCAGCCGTCTTTTGCATTTCCTGATTCCATGTCCATTCCCGGCCACCCATTCTCTCTCATTTCGGCTTCCGTTGCCATTCCCTGGGTCCGATGATTATAAAACTAATCAAAATGGATCAGTGCCTTCAAAACGGACGCTACATCAAACAGCATAGCTATGGACACACCTACTGTCGGCCTGTGTGAGTGAACTGTCGAGCAGACGTGAGCAGGAAAAGGAGGAACATAGCGGGGAAATGCATTCGTTACATCTTGTCGTAAGAGTGAGTCAATTGGATGACCTCTAGGGACAGCCCCGAATGCACATACACTTGGTCGGTTCGAGAAAACACAAACAATTAAATGCTCCGGTGCACTCCTCTGGATTGGTTGGTAAATGTTGTCTAGTTATCCGGATTACTGGTGACATTTGCCACATTGCGGAGAAGAGGCTGGCAACTGTATCGGAAAATCAATTTCGTTATTCTTTTTCTGAAAAACTGTGACACGTGCTGATTGTGCTTTAATATAGAAATTTAAATCATATCTTAGTTGACAAATTTATATACCACTTAATATACTTAAATGTTTTCAATACACTAGCTTTACGATTTGAAGTTAAAAATCCCTCGACCTTAACATTTTCATTTGCAAGAATTTACAAACTTTGTGATAGACGGATTCGACATAAATTGACTGGCAAGTGGTAACGCTTTTGAAGCGCCTAAAGCTATGCAAATCACCGTTACTTAACTCATCCTTTTTCCCAGTGGAAATCATATCTGATATATGTATATATTTGAGCATCATTCGAATCGTGTTCAATCAAGACATTAATAATCCGCACTTGTCCTTGTAGTGCTAAAATATTATTGCTTCCTTTCACTGCCGTTTCCCATCGAAATTGGAACGATTGACTGTTTGCGCGTGTTCTTCCAGAACCGTTGTCACCTAAAACAACAGTTGCCACAGTTTGTAGCTTCGCAACGCGAAAGTTACACTTTCTCCCCGGAATGGATCCATCATTTACCTTTAACGAGTGCATCAAATCGTTTGGAAGAAAATGCTAACGTTCGCGGGCGTAGCAGTGCTGTAGCAAGCGGTCTTTTTTGTTTTGACTGTTTTGCACGCGTGAGCAACACGTTTGAACGATTATGGTTATTTTATGACACGATTTTGTGACTCTCCATTCACACCGAGTCCGGTGTCTATTTCTTACCGCTTGAAATCGGTAACCATTTCTTGCATCTTCCACACAAGCAACATAATGTATCTGCTACAACTGACGGTACTCCTTGTGCGTGCATTAGTAGGTTTGTAAATTTGTTGTTTGTGTTTTCTGTTCACTTTTTATTTAATGTATAAAAAATGTACAAACACACGCAAAAAATACTCTCACAAACGACCACATCGCCAGAAACCTGCTGGCAGGTTATAAAAAGGAAATAAAAACAAGGCAAATCAAAATGTCTGCCCGGTCTTCCTTTGCGTTCGCTGCAAAAACCAACACCTTCCCGTGTTCCGAATCATATTCCACGTTAGTATGTGTGTGACGCTCTCTGTTTTCCATGTATCGCAACCGAAAAGTGGCAGGTGCGGGTGGTTCTTAACAAGCATAAAGTGTTGCTTTATTATCGAGCGCCGGCACCCGGACCGGGTGTCCGGAAAGGTTCCATGCAGTGGCTGCGGATTATTATTGATGGCCGTTCCGTTTTGACCGTGCGACAGGGCGAACGGGTGAAGGGGGACACATTTTCGGGCGACCATATGGTAGACGGACGGAAGCAACCCGTGCTTCAAACCGTGAATAAATATGAGAAATTGTTATAAATTTATTGATCAAACACAAAATATATGTAATCAATTTCCATGCAGAGTGATTTTTTTTGCTGCCATGCGTCGTGCGCTATTGTAGTACGCTTACTGCCGGAAACAAAGCGAAGTTGGAGAGGGTTGGGTTTACTGTTGTGATCAGCTTTTTCGCTTCTTTTTTCGGAGGTTAAGTGTTGCATGAGCTTCACATTATGCTTAAGTGCGCTATTAATCTATTTGAACGTGTAGCTGTCGAAGAGTTCGCAAGGTAAATGTAGAAAAGGAAGAGTGTTACAAAAATATAATATTTGGAGAAAATATGCTAAATTAAGACCATTCAAAAAAGCTTGCAAATTCAGTTATCTTTTTTTAGAAAAGTTCTTTCAACCGATAACTCAGACAAATTGATACAATTTTTACCCTTGAAGTGTAGTACCTACAACGACGACTGTGGTTCTGCAATGAGCAGTCGAGCATTATTTTCTTCCTCTAAAGCAATCGCTCTCGTTGATCGCTCGGACTGGTTGCTACACGATAGCGAAAGGAGCAACAACACGCTGCCCTTCTGGCGCGCTAAGTATTAGCTGAAGTAAGGAGCCTGCTCTCAGTCTCTCGTCTGAACAGCCCACAGTCAAAAAGGAGTGAATCTACTTCAATAAATATTTATTTAATACACGTTTATAAGGGATTATGTGTTTTTATAAGCAAGATTAATGACCTTTGGCATGGGCAGGGGGTGGATAACTTTCGCTCCCCCCCCCCCCCCATTTCGCGTCGATATTGCTCTCCTTGGTATCTTGCTGGCTGGAGCGGCTGCTCGATCGCCACTTTGGGTTTTTGGGCGGCATGAAGTGATGCCCGAGCGCAACGAAATCGGTGCTTTGGAATCATCGGAAAATCATTCCCCGGGGAGGCATTTTGTTGAAGTAAACGGCGTTATGATGCCGTTGTTTGTTGGGATGGTGAGCTTTTTGAGATTCAATGGTGAAGAGCATAGGTCGGCTTTTTTTTTTAGTTGTTGTGAATATTTGTTTAAAATGAGATACAAATTGTTAATTTTTTTTTGGCAGATTAGGTAAAATGGTTGAAAAGTGTTTTGAAAACAAGTGTATCAACTCAATAGGCGATTGAAATCAGATATTTGTAGTCAAAAATGTTTTGTCTGTATTTCACCGTTGAAAACTTTTCTTACAGAAAAATGTAGTTGAACCTAATTGATATGAAGCATAGTTATTCCAAATTACATGAAGTTTCATCAGACGTAAAGAGTCCTAAAATGTTTACCGCAAAGCAAAGCAAGTAATGCCTTCCAATTTTGGCTATATTATCCACGCAAATGAAACTACCCACAACAACGATATAATAGTTGACCATTACTTCAGGACGAGCGGGTTTAACGTGTTATCATAAAATATTTGCCAATTACTTGCGATGACATTCCGCACACTGGCGCTGCTACCGATACAACCGTATTCCCGGGGCTGAATACAAGCAACCAGCAGGCCCGGCCATTTCCATTGTGACACCAATTTTGCGGAGCAATGATTCTCTCATCAGCTTCCTGGTGCGATTTTTGGCAACGGTTGGGCAAACTTGAAAAATCAGCCACTCCACCAAGGGGAGGCTACAGGTCAAGCAGAGCAGCACCAGCTGACGACCAGGAGCGCACATTCAGCGGCCAGTGTTGGCAATTACTTTCCAATTAAAAGTGAAGTAAAATAAAATTTAACTACATCTATAAAATTTTAATTGATTCACTGAGGACCGCGCAGACCGTTAGGCGGATGGGTGACTATCGGGAGTGTGTCAGGAGCACCAGACGAAGCCAAAGCCTGGCTCGGAAAGTGACAAGGCAACCACGGGCAGGGAGGAAACCACTGTCTCTTTAGAGGCAAGTTTCAGTGCAAGAGACACGGAAAAAGAAAACTGTTCCCCCGTTACCGGTCGTCAAAAATAGCACAGCAACAGCCAAATCCCAGCTCCCGATGCGGTTTCTTGAGGTGAAATTAAAGTGCGATAGGTGCGGTGCACGGAACTGTCGGAAATGTTTAGAGTAATGGTCAGTCGTAAAATAAATTTAGCGAAAATTTTCTAATTTCTACCCGAGTGCCAGGTTTACGCTTCTGGAAACACGAGGCAAACGATCCACGAAGGCACGGGTCGTCCGTTGGAATGAAGGGCGGCCCAACCTTTGGTAAGGTGTAGGCGCTCTGGCCGCGAGCTTAAAACGGCTGGACACTGTGCGAGGTGGTTTCAATGCAGAGATCGAGCGATTTGATGGAAAGTTAGGATAAAGTTTTACGATAATTATTCGATTTTTCGTGCAGCACACCGGGGCCACGGGCGTATGGCGATTTGATTGAGCTGAAATAGATGCAGACGGTGGTTGGCCGATCGTTCCTGTGCTTAGCAGCCTTTGTAAAGGCAATCAAATTATGAACAAATTGGGGCGAACGGCTGATTGGTGGAGTTCTGCAAAATTGGAAGGAATTAGGTGCGACTTGTTGGTGGCCGTAATTGGTTATGTCGAGGGAAGCTGAATTTAGGTGTTTAGGAGTGGTGGATGTCGCTGACGCGATGAAGATTTGTGGAGAAGTTTTCGCTAGATTTTGTGATGCAATTGGGATTAAATCATTGTGTTGAAGTGTTTCAAAAATACAATTGAGGTATGAGAAACATTTTAAGCCAAGCCAAGGAATATGGCCAAATTTAACCTTTAAATCACTACAAGTTTTCAAAGTTCAGTTCAACTTCAGTTTTTCACCAAATTTTCTTTGGATCCTTTGAATTTGAATGACATTTCGGAACACATGCTTAATGAAGACGAATGTCCCTTTCCTTCAATATTAAATTATGACGATGACGAAAAGCTAGCTAGTATCCATCCCGAACCCCTTCTAATCAAGATTTTACCCTACAAAGAACGTCCTGCTCTGAACAAAAGCATGCAGTTGCTCTTTAAAACTGCAGCCAATCACGGGTACCGTCGCTCCGTAAATGCTAAGCCAATGCTGTCGCCTAAAAAGTGTCAGATTTGCATCGTTACGTTGTTTGTACTTCATTTATGACGACAACGGCGACGACGATGATGATGATGATGTTGATGGAACGTGCTGACCAAGGCTCAGGTCCAATTTCACATCCCAAATGATATCGTTCTGTCGGTGTGATGGCGGTATGTTTTAGGGAAAAGGTACGAAACGGAGGACGAAAACCCGTGTACATTCGATGTCTGCGGTCGATGTACAGTGACGATGCAATGGAATGGTGCTAGCCTAGCCTTGCAAACTGCAGCGAGGTTTTGCTCTTTGACCCGGAACACCTTCCCATTACCATGCCCGTGTAAAATGAACGGTAAACGTAGGCTTAATTTCTCCACAATGCCTCCGCAAAGCCCCGGATTGCGGGTGGTGACGTTCGACGGGGCGTAAGGGCACAGGAAAGGTCTCGGATGGTCTAATTTTCTAGCGCTGCGACCCGGTGCGGTCAGTTCAATGCAGGCAGCAGCAGTGGATGGCGGTGGTGGTCAATTTAGTCGTAATTTACCGAGCTATCGATGCCTTAATCATTGTCTGAAATAATGGGATCATAAAACTACTCAATTAAGATTAACACGAGAGGGAGCGTTGGGGTTTCGGTTTTTACACTCCCAAGGTCCTCGTGCCGGTTGCTGTTGGAAATTCTCTGCCTTTTGCCTGTCTTCCATTAAAAACATACCAAAGATGGGAAGGATCCGTTGTAGCATACTTGAAACTAACCATTATCTATGCTCGGTAGAGCTAGGCAACAATTAAACCTCATGCTGATGCGCTTCATGCGTTCCTCGGGTTGGTGTTTTGAGACGAACGCTGCAAGATTTGAGGATGATATCACCTTCGCTGCATGTCTGTGCCATGCTGAACTCAGCTCATGCATCCGTATAAGGATATATTTCATCTTGGGAAGACTTTAAACAGAGCGTGCTGTGGGATATGAGAAAGCGTCAGTTCGGTACAGGTTGGTGAGGGTGATGCTTAATGCAGCGTGAATTATCTTTTCATCCTTTGGGTGGTGATGCTGCTTGGCACTGGTTGTGGTTAATACATCAGTTGTGGTGGTGTTGAGACGTGATGATTATTTGTAACAATGTTCACGGTTAAAGTTCTTCGAAAGAGGTTCTTCATAGGAAAATGCTACTGAATTTAAAGTTCGTACATCTTTACTAGAATGGTAAACATTGCCTTTGGCTCAATTTATTCAAAAATGGATTCATTTCACGACCTTTGGTTTATAGTTCTATGATTGCAAGGATCTTATGTATAAATATAGGTGTCCTGGAGAGGTAGATCCAAGGTTACTTTACAGGTTCTTTAATTCAATGCATGTGTCTTACAGATTGTGAATATCCTAACAGTAAAGTTCTGTATTGGTCCCACTAATCTTATCTTGGCTGGGCGAAAAAAATAATGTTCTTATGCTTGGGCTATGCGCTTTGGAACTTATTCCTCGTATGATCATTGTCCTCCAATTCTTGCTTCCTCAACTTGCGTTTATTTGTAGCTTGATAGTTGCAAGATCGTCAAGACATTTTAGTCTTCGTTTGAAGTTTTATTTCAAAAACTTGCTACTAAATAAGCATTAGTCGTAAGCCCTACAAACCCATCGAAACACCCGCTTTTGGTTAAAGCCCCAACATGCTTCTGACAGGGGTAAGTATACAAATTTACATGACATTTAAAACACTCGCCCAAACAGCCCAACTAAGTCGCAATTCGGCTTTGCACCTTGTTTATCACTGGAACAAATTTCTGCAAAGCGCCCAACACGATCTTTCGGAGGATATTGCATGTCGGACTGACCTTCGACTGATCCAACCAACACAGGGTGGCAGCAGAAAGTGTACAACATAGAAGGAGATTTCATAAAATGTTTAAGATTGACTTGAGCCCTCAACTCTTTCTCTTGCACTCGTTGGCTCTCTCCCCCTTTAACTTGTTCACTATATCTGACGGTTGGATGTTGTCCTTTTTACAGCCCTTCCACCCCACGCGAGCTGCCGCAAGTGACCGGGTTTGTTTGACCGACACTTGTTTGACATGCTTCCGGAGCTCCGTTTTTCCGAAATTCCAATTTACATTACCGTTACCCACACCGGTGTGGTGCAAGCACCTTGGACGACCGTCCATGCTTTGTGCCACATTTTGGTGCGCTACCTTCGTTTCCGCATTTGCTCTGGTTGTTGTGGGTGTGCTTTTTTTGCTTTTGTTTTGGTTCTTGTTGCTGCTGCTGCTGCTGCTGCACACCCTTCTGTCTTGTTTGGAAATTATGCAAAATCGATACATGCCACTCAGTCAGGGCCGGTGTGTCGTGTCGTCGGTAGCAAGTAACCCGTCCCAACGTTGATGGGGAATAGGGAAGGGAGGGGAGAAAGTCGAAGAAGGTGGTTGAGTGTTTGTGCAGCAGTAACCTGTTTATGGTGCGATATGCTAACAACAACAACATTGTTGATGTTTCGAAACAGCAGCAGCTCGAAGTAGCAACATTTAATGGCGCTTCTGTCGGATGGATCGTGGCGGAGTGAAACGTTGCCACCTTCGATAAGGTTGTGACTGGGTGGAACCGTGTTGGATAAATGTTTATGTGTGTGTGTGTGTGTGTGTGTATGTGTGGAGTGGGAAGGAAAACCTCCCTCCTTTACCGGTCGGTTCGGTTGGGTTGGTTGTGAAACGAGGCGCCAGCCAAGTAAACGAAAAACAGCGAAGTGAACAAAATCATCCTTTGAATAAACATAAACGTGTAACCAACGAGACCCAACAGCACCACCACCGCGAGGGCCCCAATTTCTTTTCCACTTCCCTTTAGTCCTTTTTCAACCGTAGCCGGAAAGGGAAGGGAACGAGAAGTGAAGACCACCCGCGGATTTTTTGTTTTCTCTTCGTTTTTGGGTTCTTCTTCGCCACCTGAGAAACCCCAAAATCTGTACCGAGTTCTCTTGTCAGGTTTTCGTTCGATTATGGAGGTGAATCGGAACAATAGGAACCGCTCGGGTGGCACTGCGGGAGTCAAGCTTAAACTGTTGACTCGGTTGGGCTTTCCACCTACTCACGCTGTTGGTGGGCGCCTGTCGGCTGCAGCACCCTCTTTACCACACTCAGTGGAAGCAGTGTCTACGACGAGTGGTACCTGTAACAGTTTTCGAAGCAACATACGATAACGAACCCATGCTCGATGGTTCATTCGACACCCTGTGATAGAGGAGTACATTTTTTTTGTTGTATGCGTGTGTGTTTGCTTGTGAACATCGTTGGTTGTATTTTACGTGTCGCACGCAACGTCAAAGGCACTACACCCAAAATTTGGCACTATTTTGTTTTGCTCTCAAAAACAACATTTTTGACGTGCTTTTTTTTTGAGGTGCTGCCTCCACAAGGCCATTTCTTGTTTCCATTTTGCTTGTCTTATTTTCATCTGTCACCCAGTTCGCTATATCGGGGGTGCCAATTGGGTGAGGCAGGTGCACACGAGAAGTGCACTCCGACAGCGAGAATAGAGAGTGGAAAAAAGGGGCAAAGGGGAGGTGGGAAATATGGAGGTGCCAAAATTGTTGCACTACATAAGAAGTAGGGCAGCCAGATCGGTCCTTGGATGGATGTAGCGATGATTGGTTACATTATGATAGTTTGTTTCCATTTGCCCTTTCGAAGGGATTGAAGGTTCAATTTGTGTTGCCTGTCAGACGAGAAACAAGCTTCGGTTAAATGGTGAGCAAATTGTTACAGTAGAAATATAAATTTTTGTGCTGTACGAAGGTCGTTAGAATAGAACAAGCATAATTTGTAATTTAAAATGAATGAAAGAGCAAAAGAATCGACGACAATAAAATTAGTAACAGTAATAGAATTCAGTAATACGAATTTTACTCATTCAAGAACGAAATTTATTGTAATTTCAGGAATGACTGTGTACAATCATGATATTGCTTAAACCATCAACTACATCTTGAGCTTGATAAGATGCAAAAGTTCTGCTTACCTTCTTTTTGATTCTTTAAATGAGCGTTGAGAAACATTATTTAAAAACTCTAAAATTCATTTACAAATCGATCACTGAAGAAAAGTTTCACCGAGAATACAAGAACCTTTTCTAGCGTTAAAAACATGGTTCCATTTATTTCCCAGACAAACACGACGTCGAACGAAACAACGGTCGGTACGATGTTTGTTACGGCGCGAGGCGGAAACATAGCACCGCTCAGCTCGGTTTCCCATTTTACTTGCTACACGCACTTCCTGTTGCTGGCAGGTGAATCGGTTTAAAGCGTTGCCCGTCGCTCTGGTGGCGAAATGTAGCAAAGTTTTATGCTTGTTCAACAAACCTGAAGCAGCGTCCTGGAGCGTTAAAACGATGCTTTCATGAACACAGCGGCGGTTTCTGGGTAGAACGGTAGCGGAGCGGCGACGGGACGGTTTTCTGACTAATTAATGTTCTACGTCCTTTCACGCGTTACCGCAGCTCGGAATTGCTTGACTCCTTGCACCTGACCGCTTCCGGGCGTATTTGATTCTTTTATTGGAGTTTTTCTCCGACCCGCGGCTTCGTTATCAGTTGATTCGATTAAGTTTGCTCGGGCTCCATGTGTATTTGTGAATGGTATTTAATGTTGGGGAATTCTATTTCTTCACGGTTTTGGTATGCAATTGGTGTTATATTTCATTTCCAACGAACAATTTACTGTATTGCCTTTTTCTGAGAGATTATCAAAAATGAAACAAATGAGTAAAAGCTGTGTTTGAAGTTCATCCAGTAGCCACAATAACAGCTCAATAAAATTTACAAACAAAGCACATTATTTTGATTGCATGATTGAGCAGTCACAGGCGTGCAGTTGTCCAACTTGCACAAGCAGTGTTATCTAAAATCTCCCGCAAACGATTACTATTACGTACCGATGCTTCATCCCTTTTCGTGTCCTCCACTCACCGGCCCGTCATGAGTTGTTTAGTTGTTCAAAATTAATTATGACTTTTTTGAACACCCAACCCTCACTGGCTTAATCGTAGCAAAAAGTGTTGGGAAAAAGTGCGGTGTGTGTGTGTGACACCAAATCCATCGTAATTGGTCGTCACTTTATGGCGTCCAAATCAGATGGTTGCTCCACATAAACGTACCGTTTCCTTTGCATGATATTAGAGGTGCTCCGCTCCACTCTGCTGTGCACATAATAGTTGTCCCTGTTCCGTTTTATGCCGGTTCCCTGTTCGGAGTAGAGGGCTGTGGACGTGGTGTGCGGTTGCCGGGTCGTGTGATGGAACAAACTGTCGGAACATGTGATGTGACTAATTGGATTATGAGTTCAATCAACGGACAACTTGTTGGACCCGCCGTGCAGGACCCGAGTGTGCGGGCGTGTCTGCACAAACTTCCTTGCACACAAGCTCACATACGCACACGTACAGAGACATTGTGCCAGTGTGAGCAAATTGCCGTATTATGTAGCATTGGAAAACTTTGCTATCGTGTATAAATGATTGCCACCATCCGCCCTTCCAAGTGGTCGCTTCGCCAAAACCCCCGTGCCACACTGGTGACAGTGACAGTTTTTGACTTATTCCGAGATCCAACACCTCGTTTTCACTCCTTCTCGTGGCTTTTATGTAAACCAAACGGAGTTTATTTTTTTGGCCGTATACCCTTGGTCATTAATGAACATCCACTGCGGGCCGAAGTGGTGACCGGAACGGGAAAAATAAAACTTCAACTTGACAATTCCAGGTTCGCTTCACCAAAGCTCACCGCCGCGAAAAGGACGTAGCAAACACTGCGAGAATAAATACGCAACACGTACGTGACTCGGCCGAATGTGTCGCTATGAATGTTTTACGAAGGGTCAGCTATATTTCATCCACGCCGGTAACACACCACCACGTGTGATTACGCGCGCGCGCGTGTGTGTGTGTGTGCGTACCTGGGATAATTTTTGTTTTGTTTTTGTCTGCTGGCTGTTGCACGGTTCCACGGTGTGGCGTGTTATGCTATTACAGGAAGACACACGAAATAATTAAATGACAACGAGAGAAAAACGTACTCAGAACCGAGCAGGGTTGTTGGGGCGTTCTTTGTGGTGCCCAATGTGACGTGGGATGCGCCGGATTCGATGCACGAACCGAGGTGAAGAGTATTGGGGCCGGTGTAATCAAATTAGTGTTAATTTAACTGGTCCGCGCTTGTTTGGGTCGGTTGTACCTTTGTGGATGTTGTGTCTGCGTGTGTGTGTGTATGTGTGTGCTCTAACACATTCCACTCGGTGAATGTCGTACGGTTTAAAACAACCGATTCGCGAAAGGTCACAATAATACGTGCGTACGCGTATTTACGCGTATTTTCATGCGATAGCTATCCTGGCAGTGTTGTTTCTTTCTTATGCGAGGTTTAATTCGGCGAGACCTTTTCGCGTTGATTACGAATAATGTAAGAATTACCCGTGAAGTAACGAGCTTTTCGTACCCTTGTACTCTATTTGTCCACCCCGCATCCGGGAGGATCAGTTTGAAGTTGGTCACTTGAACCGTTTGACACCACAAAATGGTGGTGCCTGCCACGATACCGGCCTGCTTCAAGACCACCGTACGTCCCCGAATCCGCTTACGGTGGATGGCACAAATTAGGTTTCACTCGACAGTGCGCAACACAATCAACCTTTACCCATGTCCTCAACCACCCCTCCCTTCCCTCCCACCCGTGTGATGATGATTGCTGCGGGGGATTTTCTTCGTTTGCATTGTGGTTCGGCAGGATTTCAGGGGACAGTACGCACGCAAACGAGGTAATGAAGCGAGAAGGTGCGTGCTGTGGCGAAACGCCTGCGGTCAAGGGGCTATAATAATGTTACGTTAAGGCTTTAGAATTCGGTTAATTGAATGCTACGGCAAGTGGATGCTCGGTGACGATGGTGCCCTCGGGCTGATTTATGGTTTGGAAGACGCCGGTTAAAGCTGCGAAAACGAGGGCGAACGGCTGCCATCTATTGGTCGGGTGGAATGGAATTTAAAGTGAACCGGGATTGAGCACGCTAGATTGATCAACAACAAACTGATACATTGCATTCCGATTGTCTTTAACCGGACACCGGATTTTGTGTTTGAATCGGGCTAAAGAATGAACATTGTCATGAGCGACCATGCGTCTCCATGCGCCTCCATGCGTGTGGCTGTTTGCTGCTTTATTGTGTGATTTTGTGTCTGATCTATGCGGGTTAATTGCTTTAGTCGAACAAAAGTGTATTTAATTAAGGAAATTGTTTACTTTCTTTTTTAAGCGAAACCAGTAACTTACACAAAGCAGAAAATCGTCTTTAACGATGTTCGTATTAATAGCAGTGAGCAGCTGAGCAAAGATGGTTGGAGATCGAAAAGCAATTCTCAATCATCGGCTAGGACCAGAATCCACGTAGCCCTCTTTGTACTCAGTCAAGTTCTCTAGGGAGAAAGGCCGAAGGCTTTTGTAGAAATATATATCAGCCATCAGCCTTTTAGTGGTCAGTTGTTTTGTTTTTACATCGAAAAATATCTAACAAATCCTCACATCAGAGCAAAATCAATAGTTTTTTGATAGAAAAATCTTCTCGTTCCAACAATAAGATTTTTACCAATTCAACATCTTATTTTCTTCACCAACATTCCACGATTCGCTGGAACACAATTTGCTATGCAGAGTACAAAAAAAAAAAAGAGAGAGAGAGCAAAACGACCAGCCAGGGAACACTTACCACTCTTGCTTTCCGAAATGTTGGTGTAATAGATCGGCGCAACGCAGCCCTCGGTCGGACTGACCGGGCCACTCGAATCGTCCTTGCGCTGCACAATGCCGGTCCCACCGCTGGCACTGGCCCCACCGTTTGCCAGCGTAAAACTAACACTGCCCACACTGTCGGCTTTTCCACCATTACTACTTCCCTCGTGCTTGTTCACCTCCAGCACCCCACAACCACCATCACCCGCTGGACCACCACTAATGACACTGACACTGTTCAGCAGCACGAGATTGTTGCTGCCGGTTGGTTCCGCTTTACCATTTTTCACAATAACATTTCCCAAGGCACTGGTACCACTCAACCCAACCCCGTTTCGACCTCGTACTGCGGCTCCCGTGGTACGGTTCTGCTCACCCGGTTCCTTGAGCGTTTTACCATTGACCACCAGCACCTGTCTCGTGGTCGTTTGATGTTGTTGCTGCTGCTGCTGCTGTGGCTGATGATGGTTGCCGGTGCTACCAGCACCGGTGGCTGTTACCACCGTGGTTCGGTTCCGGTACGCCGGCATCGCCGGAGGTTGTTGCTTTTTCACGATGTAACAGCGAGGCATGGCGTTGGCTTAAGCTGTACGGTTTTTTGTTTGTGTGTGTTTGTATCTGTTGGCTTTTGTCCGTGTTGGTGTACACGATGAGTTTTTTTTTTTTTGGATGGAATACAGATCGATCGGTCTTCAAGTCTAAGCGATGCGTTTTCGTTCAGTTCATTTTGTATTATTATTTTTGTCTCGTTAACAATTAGTATTGTATCTAATTAAACCAGAGTTCTTTGGAATCGTAAAAGATTGCTTTCGGCGTCGTTTTCAACTCATTTATATTGCTTATTAGTTTCGAATCACGATTACGTTTTCAATCACGTTCCGCTTAATCGTCGCATTTCGAAAGCTTTAGCAGCACTCGGAAGATTGCCGTCTGATTTGCATTTTGGCGCAAATATTGCTCCCGAAAGCTAAATCGTTCCCTTGCGGAAGTTAATGCTGCGCCAGAAGTTCACTATGATCTAGCCATCTCACTCGCATCGAGTAAGATTATTCATGTGTAGAAGCGAACCCTTCGAGTCCCATCATCGATCAACCAAAAACGCGAATCCCGCTCGCACCCATACACTAAAGATGTGTTGCTTATTTTTGTTTTTAAACAAACGACTAAACTTCACCTTTAACACCGCTTTAGTTTCTTCCTTGACTTTATTATTCACGTCCCCGTCCCCGTCAAAACGAAGGAAACACTACCACGACAGAGGACGATCACAGCTACAGCGGAGGGGGCCGGGGAGTTTTCTTTTTCTCCGTGTTCGTGAGCAGGAAAAACACACTTGTTGGATTTATGAAATATGCTTCTGCTCTGCTGCCCGAAACCGAACCGAAAGGATGGCGAAGGCGATGCGCACGAGCTGGGTTTCGCAAAACGATTAGGGAGTCAGCATGAAGGAACTGGACGGCAAAAGTGACTGACTGGGGAGGTGCGTGAGGGTGTGTGGGGGTTTTATGCTGCGGACTCCATCACCTTGCAAACGAACCGAATCTTCCAGGGACGGCTTCGTGTCCTTCGTGGCACGTCTGTTTACGAAACACGCACACACATACACACGGGCAAACATTTACACGCACACCCACACACACACGCACACGGATGCTTTCCGGTTTGACGCCCCTAGTTTCGTAGAAAGGTCCGTTGACACGGGAGGGCGCAGGTTGTGCAGCTTCGATGAAGGGATGAAATGGTGCTGATGATGTTGATTTTGGACGTTTCGCAGCGATTCCTTTCACGGCTCGATAGGCTTGGTGAAATGGGGAACTTTCTCTCGCTCTCTTTCTCTCACACACACACACACAGTCGGTTGTAAACAGACTGCGAGTTCGAGGGGGATAGAATGTTGGGCGATTCTGATTTTCCGCTGATCCAGCATCTAGGCTTTCGGCGACACTTTTCGAGATGGGGTGCGTCGTTTTTGTTCGGGGGTTGATGATAGCTGTCAGCATAAATCTTTCGTATCACATCGCTGCGTTGCTTACGGTTCTGCGTTCCGGTGTTGCTGACTGTGTACTTATTGCTGGCGGCGTAAAGCTTTTACGGCTAATTGATGCTTCGGGCTGCGCTAGGAGTAATTTGTTTGTACACTTAGTGTGCTAGAATGTAGATTTAGTGAGCGAGTATGTACGAGGATCGTTGTGTATATCGTTTTACGTTGCTGACTCAGCTAGCCTTACCCATCGGCTACAGTTCCAGATACTTAATGGTTTCCGTGGTACAACCACTAATTAACACCGTTCTTTTGTTTTATATTGACTTGGTTGCTTTCCACTTTTTTTTTCGAATAATTTTAAAATATATAAGTATAACTCTCTCTCTCTTTCTTTATATCGTCTACATCTTTACATCTTGTGTATTCCTCACAGAATGGTTATTGCTTTCGTTGTTGTCTGTTTTGCTCGGTGCGTCGCTACATGACGGGCGCCTTCTGCTCCGGTTCAGGCTGGGTTCCAATTTTGTTCCGCTTTGTTGTCAATTTTCCACAACCACACATCCTCCCCGAATCACACACACATATCTTGATGTCCTTTCGCGATATACACTGCGAAGCCACCACCTTGCTCCCCCCCCCGCCTAAGTGTTGCGCACGTGTATGGGTGTTTGCGTTCTTGAATGCCCGACCATTACCATTAAAAACTCGTGTGCCGTTACTGCGTGCGATTCCGGGGGGAGTTTGAGGAGTAAAACCCCGAATAGGTAAGCTAACGATGACGCCTTCGGGTTTTTCAGGCACCGACGACGTCGATGCTACGATACGAGGCTATTGTGTCGTTGGGGAGGTGCTTTTTTTTTGTTGCTCTGTTTCACCCGAGGAAGGACACAACCGGAAGGGTGCGCTAGCGGGACACGATAGCGAAGTAATTATTGTGGCAGGTGCGGCAGGAAGTGCTCAGGAGTAGGCGGCCCATGCAACAAGTAGCTTGTAAGTGGTAGTAAGCTACCACCGCTCGATTTTATTGGTGCCCGCTTTGGTTCTGCGTTTGCTGGACCGGATATCGGTTCGGGAAAGAAGAACTGTTCTTTATCGAGCCGAAATTCTTGTGAAAGAGAAGTTGAGATTAGGCGTTTCTCGGCAAGTTCCAGTTTGCCGGAGGAGCGGATTCCTTTCGATTGGTATGCATAAAACACCTCTTTGCACATGCCAACAGGTGCTGATGATGCTGGTTGGGAAGTTGTGGTGTACCTTGCCCTCTGGCAGTCACCGCTTTTTTTTTTGCACGTTACACTTAGGCTTCCGGTTACACAATAGCGGTGAAAAAACGAATCGCATAGGATATCGCGTATTCCAGCGTTGCGGAATCGATTCGGTCGCGGCTGGTGTTCGTCGGTTCCAACACAAAACACACTTGTAGCGAAGGTTCTCACTGTTCAACTTTTCCGATTCCGATCTCGTTGTTTAGGGTGGTTGGAAATTTTTGCTAAGCTCCGAGGGTGTGTGTGAGTGTATGTGATTTTTTTCGCCTCACAGAACTCCCGTTTTTGCGCCGTGAGCCGTGACGCTTCCAGCACGCACGCACTAAACTTGCTTCCCTATCGTATCGCACAAGGGACAAAACGCTCAGGGCTTTCTATCGCTTTCCACACACTAAACTGTACCTTTAGTGGCCGGTGGAGCCATTTTTACACTGCACCGTTTGCTAAATCTTCCGATATCCAACCACACCAGTACCGGGCCCGGCGGCCATGCTTGCTTTTTGCTGTCGCACTGTGGCCACTGCCGATTTTTTCCCTCCTACTTGCTGTTGCTGCTGCTCACGTCGGCACTAGTGTCGCACACTGGCGCTATCACCAACACATGCCCGTCGGCACGGGTAACTCGGGAATCGGGGTGATTTGTTCTTGCCACACACACACAGATTTAACACTCGCTGCGACAAGTGGGTTTTCCAGTTGTGATTCGTTCGATTTGAGGCGAAACGAAAGCGTATGCAGCAAACAAGTTGCTATCGGCACCCAGCGCACTCATTCCCGCCCTCTCGCGGCACTCATTTCCTTGCGGGATGCCTGTGGCATTCGGCATTTCCTGCACCCTGCTTCCGGTGGCACATTTTTCCGCTTACCCTATCCGCCTGGTCCTGATCCTTGTTGATAGCACCCAAACAGGGAGCAACTCATACAACCACCCACCGTGGTGAGTTCTGGTGCGCGAGTGCCGCAGGATGAAAAACAGGTCCTTTTCACACAAGGGTTCTCACAATTCCGCGAACGCGTGTATCGGTGTGTGTGTGTGTTTGAGGATTTTTCTTAAACGGTCCCCCTTCCCTGCCTTTGGTCTGCCCTTTGTTTCCCTGCTCGAATGGAATGGATGTGTGTCGTGAATCACACGCACTGCGCGCTTCCGGTCCCGTTTTTGTGAAGAAGGATTTCGTTACAAAGGGTGAACCGAGCACGGCCACGGTAGAAAAGTTGGCAGGCAGAATCAATCAGAAACACACATACATACACACACACACACATACAGAGCACGAACACAGACACAGGAGCGGAGGAAGCACACACAGCAGTAGCACTGGTTAGAGGAAAGAAAACACACCGAAAACTGAACGACCGAGCACCGAGGCAGTAGCAGCAGTGCAGCAACACTTTGCACGGTTGACGGGATGTTCGGTTTTCGAGCAGCAGTACCAGCAGTATCACTGGCACCAGCACCAGCAACCAAGGAGTCGTTCGGCATTCGAGCAGTGTGTTGAGTGTGCCGTTCGCATGCGTTTACTCAGGGCCTCGGGTGGTTGTGTGTGTTAGAGTGACTTTTTTTTGTGGTTGTTGTTCGCAGGCCCTTTACTGTTGCTTCGTTTAGCGGTGGTGTTGGTGCGTTGCGTCCGGCGCACTTGTTGTACAAAAGTCGAGCAGTTTCAAGGAGCGCATGCTGCGATGCGCCTGCGCCTGTGCATGCATTTCGGTGTGACGGTGTCCTGTTTCTGTACTGTGGTCCGATCCTCCTATGACCGAAGATTGGTGATCGATTAAGGGAAGATTTTTGTAAATTATAATATTGAAATTACTTGTTTGCCACTGGTTTAATAAACCCGTTCAATTTATTATATTTTTACAAAATAAAAATTATAATTTCAACAACAAACTTGGGAGTAAAAATTTGTATCTGAGCCGTTACATTAGTTAAACGACGACGAGTGGTAGCGTACCTTCGAACGGCAAGCAGGCGTATAGAAGCAATCGATAAAATAACACGGTTCCATGTAGTGCTCATTAACATCCTTCATTTTTTATGCAATGACGCAACAAGTGATTTGGGTTTGTTGTTTAGATCTTCATTATTAATGCAAAGACTAACAAATCTTTTTGTAATCGTTACATCAGCTGAGGCATAATAAATAGGCGAATGTAGTCTTCGAGACTCAAAGCTGCTATAAATATACAAATAAAAACAGAGGCATAATATTTTACATTAAGATATTAAAATAATGTTTGCATTAGGTCATATCACATTTTCTTATTTTTAATCTGCTAGAATAATTGACATATTTTATAGTTTTTTAGTTTTTGATTTTAATATTTTTTTAAATAATTTTAAATTTTTTTAATTTATTTAACAAATTTTTTACTAAAAAAACTAGTATAATTGAATGAAAAGTAGTGAACAACGATCGATTTTATTAATTTGCAACAGGTTGATATTTTTTGTGAAAGAATTTAGATCCAAATCGTGTTAAACATGTCAAACATTAACAAATACATAAATATTATTTAATATAGCGCTTGATCGATCACCTTCATGGTAGTGTTCCGTTCATAGATTCTGTGAGTCGTATGGGACAACTGTCAATCTACAAATACATCGCATAAACTATCGCATTACAATCAAAAACAACCGGTCAAGCATCAGTTGTTGATTTAAATTGTCGCAACAAACTACCGGTCCTAACTCAATCGAACACATACCAGTAATACCGGTTTACGAAAGTGCATTCCATCTCCCAACCCGAATGGAATGTATGAAGAAATAAATAGATGCACCATAACCCAATCGTAACAGCGATCGGAAAACAAGAAGTACGGCAACTTTGGCACCGAGTGTCGCAGCGCACTTACTATTGGCGCCGCCGGCCGCTCGTTCAAACGGTTCGGTTGGCCAACAGCGATAAACATAATTCTAAACATAATTTTACAATTTCGGCACGGACAATGAAAATACGCATAACAATTCGTGTAGTAGCTCAGCAAAAGGACTCGAGCATTTCCGAGGGTTTGAGGAAAAGTTTTCTATCGAAAATGATTCTTTCCGTAGCTCACACACGTTTCGCTAACGGGCGTGCTGTTTCGGGGAGAAAAAACTTTCTCCCCCTTCTTCGCCTCACCAGACATCCGTGGGGAAAACCCCCGGGTTGCGACGTTGTCGATGTGTCCGACAATGGTCGTACGTTTTTCGGGCAAACCGGGATAGTAGTTTGGTCAATGCAGGTCGAACTTTTGGTGCGGAAAACGGTTTTCCATGGCGGCGTTTTGTGCATGCCGATTGTGAGTCCGAGAGGTGGTGTACATGGTCGTACAGGACTAGAACATGAGCCCGGTACACGTAACGGAAGAGGGAGGCTTTGCCTTGAATGCAACGGGCCTGCAACGGCGAGGAAAACAAACAAGTTTCCACAGCTTAATGCACCGCACTGCACAGTTGCGTTTCGACGTTTCGTGTACCGTCCTGGCAGCGGGAGAAACATTATGTTGTGTGTTATGCTACCGGTCTGGTTTTGGGTGTAGTAAACACCGTACGTTATTGTGTTGAGCGGATGGTTTTATGGTTAGTCAAACGGAATGGACGGTTCGGTTCGGCAAATAATTGAAGCGCAATTTAATTTGTAGGACAAATATATAAAAGGTTGCCCAATTGTTAAGAGATTGTAATTGTTGAAGATGGACGAGAAAGAACACAAATGTTAAAAGATGTAAACATAAAATTATGCTTTTTGATTTGTTCGATTGCTTTGTTCCCGTTACTGCTTCAATCTATTGTGTCTTTTTCTCTTTTTTGAAACAGCTGTGTTTGTAGCAGTTTTGTTTCTGTTGCGAGTAACTGCATTGCGGTGTATTGAAAAATGGTTGTTGTTATGTTGCAGATTGTGATTGCTCCAATTCTGTTAACATTCCGAATTGTTTCGCTACTCTTATCTGAGTTGTTGGACAGCTATTTGGATAAGATTCAGCTTTCTAGTGACAAATATTTCAGTAAAGACAGTAACTTTTTAATTTTTTGTTTTGTGTTAAGAAATTAATTGGGAAATTAAAATGTAGTAAATACATCATCAATTATTAAAATTTATCTCACTTAAATTTTATTTATACCCTAAACACCTAAACTATAACTAAAAGGCAATCAAAACAGCTGAAACCCAGTCTGATTCATTTCACCGCTCTGCGACACAACATTAACCAGCAAACATTTCTTGTACCATGTAGTGGCTGCAGTCCAACGTAAGGTCAGCTAGAGCGACAATGACGTTGGCCCCGTGTTAACCTACAAACACTAACACGTACTCGCCGGGAACCATTTGCAGCGTGGGCAGTCGTCGAAGCCTTGCGTAATATCTCCATGTCCTTTCACGGGCGGTAAACGGGAAGCAATAGGGACTGGGCCGGTTCGTACCTCAACAAGTGCAACAAGGCAAACATATTGAAATAAACTTGTCCGACAATGTCCGATGGTTTCGAGTAGTCCGGCGTAATTCGGTACGGATGCACGACACGACACGCTCCGGCCACTCGGAATCGATGAACACATGAACGTCGGGTGAAGGAATGCCGGGGGGTTTGCCATGGCGGGTGTTTTAATTTGATGTGACAAGAAACGGAGTGCCACCAGGCCTGGATGGATCTGGTTTGTCTATCTTCTGCCTGGCTGCACGATGGAAGCGACGAACCGTGCCAACTGGCTGTACAGCAGCCGTGCCATTATGGCTGTGTCTTGCGTCTCCAACTACTGCTGCTGCTGCTGCTGCTGCTGCTTGTTTCGGATCATCTTCACTGACAGAGAGCAGGTACTTAACACGTTCGTAAAATGGGATAGGTAGCTCAAATTGAAAAAGTTACCGAAGCAATAGTTGCTTTCGTTGGGTTTTTTTGGGAATCGTTACGCTTGGCGTACCTTGAAAGTGGCACTATCAGTGTATGATTCCTCCATCGCCATCGCAGGTCATGTGTGAGCGTTTGCCATGGAGCCATTGAGAGAGAGAGAGTATAGCAGTGAGCAGGGGATCGAATAAATGGATCTGTCCTCTGGAGTATGTTGTTGGGTGAGCAGGATGAGCAACTAAATGTACTTGTTTGTTGCCGAGATTTGGAAGATAGTTCTATGCATTATGACGTGGTTGACTGTAGTACTTGCTGATTAAATTTTCTTTCTTAGTTTTTGGATGTAGGGCTTAAGTAATTACAATGGAGAGTTTTAAGGGTTGACTGTCTCAGGATGTTGGAGGTTTAAATGAACTACGGAAAAGACAATTATTGTTAAACACGCTTCATCGTAATCATGAGGATCTTAACAACAAAATGAGCAGAAGATAGAACCTCAAATGCACTGTTTTAGAATCACACGTTTAAACGCTTTTCGTGAAATATTTTACATAAGCAAGGAAGGCTTTATTGATTTAGGAGTTGTTTGATGTAATAAAACTAAACTCAAACACAATAATCTCAAGTCTCTGCATAGTGGATACTTTCATCGGGAACCACCACTTCATCGATCATGTTCGATAACGAATTCAAACAACTTTGCAGCATTGATCGATTAACTTTTTCGCTCGTATGTGAGCGAAACGCTGAGGTCGAAGTTATTTGCTACCTAGCAAGCTCACGTTCAAGGCGTTTGTGCAGGAAGAAAGTTCCTTGAGCAAATGCAGTTCGATGCACCAGTAACCATCGCCGCCGTACATCGGGAAGGGCTGATTGAATAAACATGCTTCGGGTGGGTCAATGGGAGAAGTGCTTGACACCTGCTACATGGATTACTTAGCTACGAGCGCCTAATGTAGCAGTAGTGTGCAAGTGTTTGCCTTTCGCTCGTTGTTGACTTGTCGTTTCGTTCCGGTTCGAGAAGTGCAGAGAGCATCTTCTGTAATCGCTTAAGATGGTCCATAAATTTTATCACTTAACGCAATCATTTCGAATTCCGAATCAATACCAATACTTGGCCACGGTGCTGCAGATGCTTGTAGGTGAGTCGTTTAACTCCCGTCTTTAGATGCGATGGTGAAAGTATCAGGCGAATAAATTTAAACTCCAAACAGAGGCTTGAGCTGTATGCTGGACTGCTCAGTAATACATTTACGGAGCGAAACCAGCAGAAGAAGTTAGCATCCGGGTGTCGTCCCGGTGTCCTTTTTCCCATCATTAATCGGTAATCAGGGCTGAGTTATTCGGGAGAAATGGACGAGCAAACTATCTCACTGCCGGAATGCTGTTTTCGGAGCTCTTGAGAATGTTTTTAGGAAATTTTCTCAGTCGTGCACTATCGTCAAAGTTGTACAACTCTTGCAAGGAAAAAACGAATTCACTGCTTCAGACTCTTTATCGCAAGTACGTCATCCGGGCGACTGACATACTGTCAAGTTGACGGTAGCTGAGTTCTTATCTAGTGCAGGTCACGATTCCCGGGGCCTCGCCCCTGGTAACTGTTGTAGCACTCTACCGGGCTGACTGTCTGCCGGCGGAACGCTGTAAAGTGTGTAGTGTGAAGAAAAATAAACAACGCCGTGTTGTACGGTTCGCGCGCCCAGCCCGTGTGACACTAGCTACGAACTACTCCGCTACTGTCCGGGGTGTCCTGGCTCTCATGAAATATTCATGCGAAGCAAGTTGAGGCTGCATAATTTACGGCACAGGAATCATTATATTAAAATTAGCCAATTCGCAGCTTTTCTCATATACCTTGGCTCGTTTGAATCGCGTAGGAGAGCGTTTTCGCTTTCGGGTTTGAACGCAGATTCTCAGGGGTTCTAGTGTTGCAATACACCTGCGCCGTACGGTGGGCATGAGGATGGGAGCCCGGTTTAATCACCGGTTCACAGAAGCATTCTGATTCTGTCACAACTTAAACCGGGCAGAAAATGTTGTACCAATCAATGGAAAATGCAAACGATCGGGTTGACTTTTTTTTGTGTGTGTCGCTGTTGCTGCTGCTGCTGCTGCTAGTCGTTATCGCTATCCGTCAGCAATCCTCCCTTGTGCAGTCGTGTTTGGTGTTCGTCCCGTCGTTCGTCAATTTCATACTTTATCGTTTCAATTAGCAACAATTACTGCAACATGAATATGGTTTACGCTGGCTGAGCTTATCGGCGTAAAGGTATGTGTGTGAAACGGGGGTTTCATTTAATTAAAATATCCTGTTTTCTTTAACAACATTGGTCAGTGTAACGAGGCGCTTGGACAATGTTTTAATTACTGATTCGCACGTTCCGGAATTGGTGTTAAAGAAAAATGCACTGATAATATTGACGTATTGAAGGATTGGTGATAGTTTGGCTGAGGAATTGTGATGATGGGTTACGGGTTGAGAATGTTTATGGTAAAGGTAAGCATTGATCTTTATTGATCTGTTTGTTTGTTCTCATATATGTTGAATTCAAAAACATACTTACTTATTTACTTATCAGGTGCTACAACCGCGTTGGGGTCTTAACTTATACTGCAGCAATCCCTCAGCTATGGATAGACATAAAAAATAAACAAATGTTGATAAAAATATTCAGAAAATTTAAGAGAGAATATGCATTTATGAAAATTTATGTCGAGCGAGGAAAAACACATTAGTTTTATTTTTAATATATTTTTCAATTTACAATACGGCACTCATTATTAATTAAAAAAAAAATAAAAAAATTTTAATTTACATGAAATTATTACGATGTACCACCGTGTTGTCATCATCTTGCTTGCGGTCACTTTATTATTTTTAATATAAATGTTTGAATTTTATTCGGTGTTCTTTAGTATAAAAATATTCAATAAATCCAATTTTGTCGAATATATTTTTTAACAATCTTGTGTCAGGTGATGTCCAAACGAAATTGAGCAATGAAAGTACAAATTAAAGCATAAATTTTACTAAGCATTGTAAAGGACTTTGTACAAACCAGTTATCTTTTTTTTTTTTATTTAAATTTACATTGCATTAGATTTCAGATGCGAAAGGCTTTTAATGAATCACAACAAAACATTCAATTGATTCCTTATTCGATTTGATTGCATTTTGTTTGGTGCTTACTTGTATTTCCTTATGTTTCAGCGGCTCGTTCGCGCGCTAGTAAGCCAGTAAATTCGGCTAAAGCTGCAACACCAAAACACCACCTTCGACCGCCTGTTAGCATCGATTAGCAGCAACTAGCAGCATACAATACTGCATTGTTTGGAAACTGTTGCTGCGCTACAGGCATCCTTCTGCGCCAAAAGGACGCATGATGAACTTTTACGCCCGGTACACTTGTTCACCGCCAGGTACGGCCGATGGGAAGGCAAGAAACGGTCGACCGCGTTCGAACTCGCTACTTGATGCAGGGGTGCTTGGTTGGTGAGGATGATTACTACACCTACGCCTTTTCTCAGTCCCAACCCGATGGTGGTTTGTGATTGGAGAGGCTAGCGTGAGGGTGGGCACGTTAAAGCACCAAATTGCATCAGCATAAATCAAATTAGGTAACACCTGGTTCATAAATTGTAATAGTGCCAGTAGAAGCGACGGTCGGGATCGGATGAAAGTACTTTGGAAACTAGTTACCATTCTGCCGACGCTGGGTTTCGTGTTGTTACGCCCGGTACGTAGCCCTTCGGCTAGGGCTAGAAGCGAATGAACATTTTTGTAATGAGCGAACGGAAGGTCGCGCCAATGGCGAAGGTGGGGGGAATGGTTAGAAAAATATCGCTTCCGGCCAGCACTAAGGTGAAGGATTCGAGCGTTCCGCTTTTTTGCGTGATGTACGGCCACATCAGTTACAGGCGGAGTGCTTAAAATTTTGGCAGTTATCAACTTTGCCAAAGTAATCAACCACCAACTGCACTGGGTTGGGTAGAGCTCAGTGAAGCACTACTGGGAGATAGAGACGACCCCGTATCAGGTGAGATGTATTATCACCCTCGAGCCTGTAGTGGGAAAAGTTTCCTTTTCGCACTGCCTCGGGGCGGCGTACTTGTGCCGGTTGGGTTGAGGTTGATTTAATAGACGTCGGGAAAGGATCAGTTATGGTGAAAAACGACTCTCGAACAACGAGGTCTCTCTACAAAGGACTTCTTTTTTAAACGTCGACCATTGGACCTGTTGCTTATCGCGGTGGTAATCATAAATGATGTGTTTCAGTTTACTTGAAATACTTATTCTTTCGAGTCATGAATGTTGTACAGTTTTATATTCTTCTGTTTCTTTATTTCGACATTTTTATTCTTTGTTGGTTTTTATTTTAATTTTATTATAGTATGCTGTATTTACTGGCAAGTATATTGGTTTACTAGCTTAAACGAGGGTTTAAGAGTTTTACTTTTACTTTGTTTTTTGTTTTTAAAGTTGTTACTATTCCTTCGTTAAATTAAATTGCTGGGTCATCCTTTTATTCGATCTTTCACATTTAAAATCCAGCAAACGTCAGACGTCTTTGCATGTTTTTTACCATAATGAAGCGCAAAGTTGCTTGAAACTAATACGTTAGATATCCTCGCCGTTAACAAAACATTCATTAGAACTTACGCCATTCCGCTGTGCTCGTCAGCATCGGTGCATGTTGCATGCCCAGTAACGAACATAACAAACAGTAGTCAACAAAAACCAACCCGAAAAAAAAAATCCAATATCTGTTGTTATTTCCCACCTCCACTCGTACTCTCTCGTTCTCCCTACCTCGGCCTAACGGACGGGGTTTTATTTTACCGATTTTTCTTCACCTCACCGAACTACGAACCGGTGCTTTCACGCCAAACGAGAGCAGTTTTTCAACTTAATTATCGTTTTGGTAATTGCACCTTTTCAACAGTTGCAGTTCGCCAACTAAACCGGGCACCCTTTGTGAACCGGGTCCAGGTTGAGCGGTGTACGTTTTGCGGTACGTCCAGCGGTCTCGAATTAGGTGCGGCAGTTTATTCGCTCGCGTTAACCAAAGTGTTATTTCTGAGCACGGCAAAGCGAAGAAAACAAAAGTAGAAAGGGAGAGTTTGGAATTAAAAAGAAAAAAGAATTTGATAGAAAATAACAAAAAAAAAAAAAAACAGAAACGGAACCATATTCATGCGAAACTGGTAGGAGAATCATTTATAACACGAACCTCGTCTACTTTTACAAAGTAGTTTACGTCAATGGGGTGGCGTATGTGCGTGGAGGGTTTAATGTTGTTTTTTTTCTTCTATCCACATTGGACGCATTTATCCCTTTCGCTGGACGCCGTGCCGAACCGAGGGTGGAATGAACTTTTGCAAAAAAAAAGCACCCACTGAACGCGAGAGTCGGCGATTTGGCGTAGTATTTTTTGTCATGTTGCTGCCTCCGTTAGTCAGCACTTGTCGACATGCCAGTCGCGATTTGTCCAAAGGAAAAACCACCGACATTCCTGTGCTCCCACCAGCGTTTTGTGGTGCTGATGGCTCGCGGCTAGGCGTTATTGTTTTGCCACCGTGGAAAAGTGGATAATTTAGCGAAAATAATAATTATTAGCGAAGGTTTGCTGCGAAGTGTTACTTCGTCGCCAGTCGGATGGAGGGATGAGTGAAAAGCTGGTGGCGAAGCTGTTAATTTTCAACATCCTTGAGGCTTGCCTGATGACTATCGTGGCCATGATTATGGCGACAGTGTTTGTTCCAAAACGAATGCTCACCAATGCGTGCGGATGTTTTTGTTTTTATTGTTTTGAAAGGTGGTTTTCGGTTTGACGTGAATGATTGGGAGGAATTTAGTGGCAGGTACACTGGCACTGGCTGATAGAATCAGTTCTACCGGTGACAGATTTCACTTGCCAGATGTGGGGTTTTCACTAAGTCACGCTGGATGAAATGTGCATTTTTTGAACATAATTAATGACTTGATGATGTGAATGAAGACTTCTTCTCTAATTTCGAACGCAGAGTAGCTATAATGGCGATTAGTTCATTGGAAAAATAAAGCACTCTAGCTCATCTGTTCAAGTAAATCAACTTTCATTCGCCAATGTTGCTACACAGTGCGGTATCCTATTGATGTACCTAATTTGAATAAAATATATTCACGATTTATTTGCAATAATTAACCACTACGCCACGCTAATGACTTCCCGTAAACCAGTTGGATTGAGCTTGCGTATAATTTAACAAGCGGTTACGAGGTACCCAAACGGCAAAGGGAATTGTTTATCGACCACCAGTGAGGCGTATCGAATTTGATTGAAAGAATGACCCGCACACAAAAGGTGCAGCGTGGTGAGGTGCAACGAGATACAAAACAAAACATTAGATACATCAAGAGGAAGTGGTGCAAGCATTAGCATTGCAGGATGGAGAAAAAAAAATGATGAAAAGATGAAAAGTCAATTCCATTCCGGAGGCTACCAATGGCAACCGATCCCCGGAACAACACCGCCACCGGATGTGCAATTGAATTTTGTGTCAACTTTAATTATTCAGGCTAAGCAAAGCGAATGCATAAATAATGCACTGCACTGTACCGTGGCTGCATCCGTATTTATGCAATCGGAATGGGTGTCGCTGGGAGTGGTTGTGTGGCCAACACGGTCTGGTACAAAATAAATGCGTTGGTGAATATCACAGCTTGAGAAGAGCAAGCAATGGATTGGACCGCCGGTGGGATAGGTGCAGGGATAAAGGAAATGTCCCCTCGGGCGGGAGATGGTTATGGGACCAAACATTCGTTTTGGCGTTTGGTTTTGATTTTCAGCATTATTGTTTAGAATTTATGCGTTATTCATTCATCGTCGGTTCCGGAGCTTTTCAAAGAGCACACGTGTGTGCGTGCGTGTTTAATGTAAAGCACCCGCCAGGCCGTGGTTCCTGTGTTTGCAAATGTGTGCACGTTTATCAAACGCTTCTTGACAATGCGACAATTTATGCTGCGAATGTGAAAAAAAAGGTTTAGAAAAAACGTGTGTTTACTGTTTGGTTGTGTTTTGGGTTGCAAGAGGTACGCTGGACGTGGGAGGGTAAAATGTCACATCCACCAATGAAGTATGTTAATTGAAACGCATTAGAATTTAAAACAAAACAATAACGGTGATGGCGACGTTGGTGGTTGTACCCTCAGGATGTGGTCCAGGCGGATGTTTAAAATCAGCAAGTTTATCCACGGTGTGTTAGTGATGAATACATTATGATTCATTACCCATATTCGATTATCTGTAATTTGTAGATATGTGGAAAATTTACATGTTTACTTAAATGCAGCATGAAAAGCTCTTAACCCAATGAGTATATTGGGGTTTTGAGGTTAGAGAACTTACAGAAAATAATAAATTTTTCTCCAATTATATAATGGGAAATGTTCCACAATAATTCAAAGGCATGTCTATGTAAAATTACCAAAATAAATTGCTTTTGTTGAACAAAAAGGACAAAATTGTAATGGGCTTTTCAGCGATTCCAGAATCCTTGCAATACGTTGCATACTTTCAGGCGTATTCATTTGAACGCCCTGGTGGTATGCAATCCGCATGTCACTGTTGTAAGAACTTATTCGATTAGAATAAAACGGTTATGTATACATATTTCTATACTTTGTTTATGTACGACGTGTTAAATTGTAAACATTGCAAATAGTGTTAAACGTTAAAAAATGCATTGAATATAGGCTACGAAAAAGATTTGAGAAATAAAATATCATCCACTTCATTTTTGGCACCGCCATTGTTGGATATACTTTTATTTCCTGTCTCTCGTGCAGTTTCCTACCCATTGTTATGGTTGCTATTTCCTGAGTGTGTTGTGAGGCGTGTTTTTTTTTCTCCATCGCCTACATTTTGAGTCGTTTGTGCCTTTAGAATACCATACGTCATCAGTGAAGTTGCTAGAAGCTTGAAACCATTCTGCGAGAGCCTACACAAATTCGAAAAATTTGATGACCGGCGAGTTTGAGTTCATCACTTTCCCACCAGCATGTAGTGCGTGTATCTGTGTTTTTTCTTCTTTTGGTTTGCTTGCTTTTATAATAGCCAGCGACAAGGAAGTAAAACCTATCACACAGCCAGAGCCTATGCTAACTAAAACGGAAGGATGACGGAAAGCGATGAAAAATGATTGCATGCAAATGCGTCAGTCAATTTTCCAGGAAGGTTTCCCAAATGGTTGAAAGGTTTTACGCACAAGGTTTTACGTGTTTTTTTACGATATAGGTATTTGTTGTATGCTTAAAGAGAAATATTTACTTTAGGACAGTATATAAAACTACCCGAGAAGTCCTGAAAAAATCGTCATGTGTGAAGCGGAGTCCATAATTTTAAGAGGATAATACTCATAACAAATTACTTCTAGTGATAGACAAACTAACTACATTGATCTATTTTGATGTTAAATGTCTGGCATCTTCAAACCAACGACGTAGGATGTGTTGATCTTTTTGCAATCCAACACAATCAACTCTTTAACCAGGTACGGTGTGCATGTGTCTTGAGTCGAGTTTGAACTAAGGATGACTGAGAAGACGTTAAGAATTGCCACTCGTACCCATATCTTTCGCGTCTCGACTTACATCGTCCGGTGTGAGCAACGATGTACGACGAACCGAGACATGGAGCTATCGTTCCTGCCGGAAACATTGCCACCTTCTATCAACGGCTTCCTTCATGAACTGTGTACCCTTATCTGTCTGGATTTCCCTTTTTTTTACGTTCCTGTCGTTCAAACACCACCAGCTTCCATCAGCATCAAGCCCAATCTGCAACGAATGAGGAGAAAATGCGAAAATCGAGGGCTAAATGCCAACGACAGGTTCCGATTTTCCGTACGCCGGGCGTCACCGTAAGCGAGTGAGCGGGCACGCAATGGTGTGTAACGGCACGGTGGCAGGAGTAAAACCCTTCGATAGATCCAGCAGCTCGGTAGCTTGATATTGACATATTTTGATAGATTGCACACTAAACGCTTCATAATGAGGGTGCACGTTTGGGGAGGAAAAATCGACAGAAAGAAACCGGTTGACAGTGTCAAAACAAACCACCGTTCTGGGGAGCATCGCTCAGCATCGCCTACCAGATCCATCATGGACACTTTGTGGACACCTTCGGTAAGGTGTGCCTCGATCATCATCATCATCACCAACATCCCCAGCATCATCGTACCTCCTGATTGAGGTGTCCGTTCGTTGGAAGAAAGAATATCAGGAGACAGCGTGAAACAAAGTGTAATAGAGTCTCCTGATGGTAAAGGTTTTAGAACGAGCGCTATTGCCAGTACAAGTCTTGCGGTGGACATGCGTCCGAACGGAAAAGCTTTTAATAAATGCGCATTATGTGAACGGCAAGGTAGCGGGCAACTTGGCGGTTTCACCGTGAGAATGAGGCAATGTTGACTAAATAATTGAAGGTTTATCGTAAAATGGTCCGGCTCGTCCTGAAGTACTCCGTACCCGTACCCGTACCGTTTGCAACGGAAAAGACCTAGGATGATGACGGATTGCTTCGAATGATTTACGGTTGATTGCAGAAGATGTCAATCGGGATGAAAGATCGTGATAAAGTTGATAAATCTATTCACTTTTGACACCACATTTTTGACTGATAAAATGTTCGAATGAAAGTGTGAAAATGGCACACAAGCATCAACAGTACTTTATAGAAATGTAGCTACTTTACTAGAGTTAGTACAGATTAGGGACTTGGTCCATCGGCCAAGACAATAGCAGCGTCAGTCTTCACATGGTAGGACCGGTGTACAAGACAATAAATCTCTAAAGGTATAAAATGTCCGAGCAAGTCCTTAAGCCTTTCGAAAATATACCTAAATGTCCACTATATTATGATGATTGAGTTTTAATTCAATATTTCTATTCACCATCGTTACAGAAAGCTCGAAAAAGAATCAATTTTAGTTTTACCTTAAGCACACGATTGCATCCCAAACCGTGTGCACCATGTCGAACGGGATCTAACCAAGCAACGGAACGCTTCGAAGTAATCCTCGAATAAAGTTTCCAGACATCATCATGTTTTAATTATTCAAATCAGTGTAATTTTCTTTTTCCACCAAGATGGTGAAGATCTTCTCCCGTGCCATACCACAACGGGTGCAACGTCACACGAACGTCAACGAGCCATTGGGCCAGGAGTCACCGTAGCTGAAACTGACTTTGAAAGTTCCCAGAAAGTTGGCAGAATTGGCTTCGGATTTGACTGGTCCGGAGTGGGGGTAGGTAGCATGGGCAGCAATGTACAGAAAACGAGCCCTCGTTTGCTGTTGATGCTTGCATCCTTGCCGTGAAGCAACTGGTTCGCTGGATGGAAGGCGGTGGCGAATTTGTAGTTTATAATTTATTTCTTCACCCAAATGGAAGCCTTCGCGGGGGGTTTGAGCTTTCCGTCGTTTCGAACTTTGAATGATGGCCGATCAAGCAGTTGATGGTTTGGTGCCGCCGAGCGGTTCATGCGGGAACATTCGGCACCTTCTTTGTCTACGTGAAAGTTTGGTGCTATTTTTGGTGGTAGTGAATGATGCATCTAGCAGGATAAGCGAGAGAAGAAAATGGACTGCATATCAGCAGTCGGTGGGAAGATTTCGGTTGAAGCTGCGTGATATTCAGGTTCACGAAGTGTGTCGTCAAAGTTTATGATACGTTTTACTATGCCATTTTGAGGTTTTCTTGCGCTACTCATTTGGCTATTGTTTAGGATTGTTTGCTAACGAAGCGGTTATAAGGACTGTTGTTGGTCTTTTGGGGAAGATTTGAACTTAAATGTTATTTTTAAAAAAATTGAGTTTAAAATGAAAGTAGCTCTTTACAGTTTCAATGAAGACATAGTTTAAATTGTTCATGAAAGTAAAGTAAGTTATTAAAATAATGAATGAAAAACGAGACTTCACGCGTCAGGACAGGGCAGAAGCTGAGTAAAAACTATCTCTCCACGTGGTATGAATTAGTCTCTTAGTAATTTGTTACGCCAAGAATAATTAGAAGAATTTGTAAAAAATGTTCATGTATTCCTCAAATTAGAACTTCCAATGAAGGCAAGAAGTGCTGTGTCCTATTCGAAATAGAGCATTCTATTAATATGCTGATCTTAAGAATGCAAAGACCTTGTAAATTTACCAAACACTCGTGTACCGCGCTTGCAGCCTGTCACTACACTATTTCGTCAAACAGTATGCACTATCCATCTAGGAATGTTGTAAGTCGTGTAATCAACGTTTGAGCGTCAAACCCTCCAAAAAACTTCACGTTGCAACACGGTCTTCGAACAAAGAAATTCCCACTAATCGCGTAAGGCGCTTGTTTTCAGACCTGGTTTCTATTGGAATGATGCAGATGGTAGAGTTGACGCCACCAAGCTCTGCCTAAGGATAGGCAGCAAGAGAAGGGTTGGTGCGGCAACAGCAAATCATTTGTGCAAAAACTTCTTGATATCTTTCCACCGAAATGAAACACATGTCAAGGATTCAATTAGGGGATTTATTCTAGTCATATATGTATGTTTACGGTGGTCCCGCTGGCATCGTCTTTGCGTCCGTGCTGTTGGTTTCTTGTGCTGTGGAGGATGAGCTCGTACTTTGGGTTTTTGTATGCACTTGAATTAGGAGCTGTTGCGGAGCAAGGACTAGATGGATGGATGGATGGATGGAAAAACTTAAACTTTTGAAAGCACACACGCTAGCTGGATGGCACGGGCTGTCACGCTAGTGACACGATAGTAAGGATTTCATTTTAGGGCTTTGCTTCAAAGGCATTAGTTTTCCGAAGGGCGGGTGTAAAAGGCTTGCGAGTGTCGGAGCAGGTAGTAAAGCGTGGTAAGCGTGTGTAACATCGAAGTTACAAGGTCTCATATGTTCGTTCACTGCTGGGTTAGTTTACTCCAGGGTGCTTCGGTTTTGCAACCCGATTGCTCCGCACACGTTGTCACTTGGCGCTAGCTGTGACAGGGAAAATTCAAACGAAAGTCTCACTTGAAGAAATTTACTTCCCCTGTAGCTGTACAGCAAGGAAGGTGCTTGCCAATGAGCTGCAAAAATATCTTTGCTCAAAGCATATGCACACGTGTACGGTAAGAACATTCTTCGGTGTGTTGGAACTAGAATTTCATTGTTTCCGCACACGAGCGCCCTTGGCGAAAGAGAAAGTGTACCTTTTGCCACCCAGACTAGACAACACACGGCGGGGTGCAGGAAATAGTTTTTTTACGACACCGTGCCAGGATGAAACAAATGATGGATTTTAATCTTTCATAAGCATAATTAATTTAAATCTGGCGTAATGATTTACCCACGTCACTCAAAACGGGATTCCGGTATCCCAACGGTGCTGGGGGAATGGTGACATTTGGGACAGGAAATGTATCGTGTAGAGTGACACATGGCGAGGTATGCAAAACGGGGCCCACACTAAAATAAGGGTGAAACAGATGGGTAAAGTTTTTTGTAATGTTTGTCTTTACTGTGAGCGAGCAAGATGCTTGCGAGAATGGTGCGAGTGTAGTTGCAGACACGTAGTTTTAACATTTCCTATTGAAACAGTGTGAAAAAATTGCTACCATAACATGTTTGAAGGGTTTTGAACAATGCAAAATCGTTTTTCAATTTTGAATTTAAAGTTTCAAAAGTTTAACCGTCTTGTCATGGTCCTAACCTATTTTTTTGTAGATAAGGTTGAATCATCATTTTTTACTAGAACGGAATGGAAAATGCTGCACCAATGGAAAGCGGCATATGTAGCTACAATAAATATCTACCCAAGAGTATTGTGGAAAAATCCGCTCAAGTATGCTGAAGAACTCAATAGCATAAACACAATGTTTTCTCCAAGGATTCGCGATTATTTTGGTCCGACGAGTAGTGATCGTATTTGGAGTTCCTCACTTGACTTAGGGAGACATTCTGTAGTCGTGTTATAACGTGTTATTTCACAGACGGTAGTAGTGCTAGATGCTATCAAGTAGGACCAGATCATCATGCCGTACGCCGGACTCACTACCGAGTCTCCGATAATACAATAATACAGCTATATCAAAGCTAAAAGTCCTTTCCTAGAGAGGTTTTTTTCTGCTCTAAAATTGTTTAAAATACTAACAAATAAAAAGAACAAAACATAGTCAAATTGAGTCTCAATCGCTTCAAAAACATGATGTTCCATTGCAATATGAAACAACAGTGCATGGGTACATCCTTTCAACGAGCAACGTTGAAAAACTATTTCTGTCTAGATAAAAGACAAAACCTCCGAGCACACACGTAATTGCATTTGTATAAAGTTTTGCACCAGCGTAGGACCTTCACGATAAAGCCGTATTCAACAGCGTTTATCTCACGTTTCGCAAACGAACCCAAACAACCATCGTCGTCGTCCTTGTTGTTGTCGTTAACGACTACGGTTTATGGTTTTGACTTTATTTACAATACAGAAAAAGAAGGAAGAGAAAACACGGTGAAATAAAAGGAAAGGAGTGAAAAATATGCATCACCCACGCAGGGATGGGGTACGGAGACAACGTGGCAAACATGGAAACTGCACCTCCGAACCCGTTTACATGTTCGATAGGAAAAATGTGACGCACCGCGAAACCTTGCCACCGTTCGCCACCGCGTCGTTATTCAACCACGACGACCGTGACGACGAAAGGATTCTAGTAGCTCGTAGCCGTGCCAGGACGATGGCGAAGGAGCGCGCGGGTTAGTTCGAGCTCGGCCGCATCCAACAACAGATACATAAATCCTGCCCTTTTGCTCCCTTTTCCGCATAATTTAAGAAGGGCTGAAGCAAAAGGGGTAGTGCTACAACTAAAAAACAAGAACTCTTGCCAAACACAAATAAGCTTACCAGCGTACGCGCACACACACACACACACACACACACACGAACGCACCCAACGGTAAGACCTTAAGTTTGGGATTGGCTGGTGGAAAGTCGCACATGTACCGGGGTCACCGGTACAAAATGGGCACGCGTACGCAATCTCTTTACGAGCAGTCAGACTCGGTAGGGTGGGAAATGGGGTGGTGCAGGGCGGTGCACGTGTTTAAATGCAGTTAAGTAGGTATTATGCAGATTTGCATCATTGCCTGTGCGCGGTATCGAAACCGAAAAACACCAAACATTGTGTATTATGTTTATTTCCACACTCTGCCATTGCGCTGTTTGGTGGGGTTTTTTTTGCTGTTGTTGTTGTTTTGTGTGGGAGTTGTATTTTGGTTGCTGTTTTTCCTCCTTTCAGCGATTGTGGAAGAAAGACTAAAGAGCATAGGTTGTGAACCACAGTGGTTAAGGTGTGTTGGAAGTGTGAATCCGCGTGAATGAATTTAATGAACAAAAGATCAAACCTTCATAGAAAGGTGATAGCAGTAAAAATATGTTACGACATTGTAAGTTTATCGTAAAGGTAAAATTAAAAAAAAATATGTTGCCAAGATGAGAAAAAGATGAGGAAATAAAACAAAATAGAAAACATGAATTAAAACGCTAAAGCCTTTTTTTTAAAGTCATATACTATGTTTCGTCTAATGAAATAGGGAGGTCATCTTCTCGGCTTAACGATCTTCTAGGTCACGCTGGCCCGAATGGCTTAATAGACTTGCCGATACCACGTGATTGGATAGTCAGCCATCACCACGGAGGACGGATCCGGATGGGATTTGAACCTCAGTCCTGACGAGAACATCGAGCCACCCCTGTTGGGCGTTCAATTGTTCAACCAATTGATTTGAATTGGACCAGTTTGAGAATGCCTTAAGATTTCATTTAACGCAGACCTGCCTCAATTGCAGCTTTTCCATTTTAATGTTGCTCTTGTAGGAGTCGCTCTCTAATTTGTCTCTTTTCTTCTGATGTTTTGAGCAAGTATTTAACAGATTATGTGTCTACATAAAAATACATTTATCTTTCTTCCTTCCTCTTTCTTCATTTTTCTATTGGTGCTACATCCTGAGAAGGTATTCGTCTGCAAAATGTTCTGCAAACGCATTAGCATTCTGAGGATCTTTAAAGGCAGTGTGAAATTTAAACGCACGAAATTTCGAATGTTTGATTGACGATATGATATTGATGTTGGAGTGACAACTATCTTTTGATCTTTGAAGTTATTATAACCGACATAACTGAGGTTGAAAAAAAAAACAGATTTAACAATCGTGAGTATGGCCTGATATGTCTAAGATGACAGAAAGATGTCTAAATTGTAGTTTGTCACTAAACTCCTTTCAAACAACAAATGACATCCAGGGACAGCACGCTGCGATGCAAGCTCTACTGCAACGTTGCACCTTGCTGGGTAAAAACGACGCCAGTAGTTTTATGCATTCAAACCCCTAAGAAAATTGATGGCCTTTTAAAACGCGTGTTACCATTCCCCAAGTCAGGGTTTCGACTCATCGTGCCCACCCACAGGAGGAAAGTAAAATGGTGCAAAAATAATTTTGGCCAAACACAACCACCCAAAACTAGCTTAAATCGCGCTCCTGCTCGTCTCGTTCAAGGACCCTGTTTTTTTTTCTTTGCGTGAAACATTTCGTGAAGGCGACTGCCTACCGTTCAACGTGTGGCAGAACTGCAGGCAAATAAATTGCACTTCCTATGCTGCACTTCCTGTGCAGTTGTGATGGCGAGCGTCCTAACGGGGAGGTTTTTTTTTTTGTGGGCGGCTCTAGAACATTCTGTAGTTTTGCCATCAAGATGGTCGGGTAAAACTGTAACGAAATAAAAGTAAAAGCAACAAAAGTCGGGGACGGTTCCGGAAAGAAAACGCAAAACTACAGTGTTCGAGTTTTTGGATGGCGCACACGGTTGTGATGCACTTTTGTGCCGTGCATTGTTAGGTTTTCCTAGCCTGCAAACAACAAAATGTACGCTTCCTGCTTACGCCCACCGGTTGGCTGGTGGCTGACTGGCTGGCCTAAGGGGGAGGCCTAGTGTGTTTTGTCAATAATCGGACCCTCGGCGCGGCGTCCTGTGCACGGTAGCGAGGGTTAAGGATTGGTTTTCGGCCTACGATGCCATCGATATCCTTCAGGTGGCAGGTACATTCCGTGCGGAACGGATAAGCGGGTGACCGATCCGCTGGTGCATTATTTCACTACTTCCGGCTTTACTGCAGCCAACTGGAACAGTGTTTGCTCGTTTGTTTGTTGCATGAGTCAGGCGAGGAACCCGATTTTACACTACGTAGGACACACTTTTGCAATACATTGTGCTTTAAGTTGGCATGCAGAACTTTACTAGAATTGGTAAGTTCCCAAAATTAATAGCGCATTCGATCAAGCGTCCTTAATCGGTAGTTACGTTTTGCTACCTAAAGTTTGATCCTCACAATTACACTATATACAAACCGTTGCACATGTAAGACTTCGTGAACCACAATTGGTCACATACTGTAAAGCCACCGGGTCCATTTTACTTGAGCCGTTTAATAAACAGGTGTACGTTTTGCTTCCATGGCAAAGCTCGGTCAGTTTTCCTCATTCCTCACAACATGCACCCTCCCAATGTAAACCGAAAGACACCCTAGGTAATTCTGGATATTTTGTCTCCATCCGCCTCCACACACACATCGCCGACCATACCCCAAATGCACTCAATGACTTTTTTCGGGAGGTTCCTGTTTCCGTTTTGGTGCAATTTGATCGTAATTAAGATCATCGTTTCCTATCAGCTTGCCCGGATAGTCAACAAACACGTCATGGCGCCCTGACGCAAGCTCCTAATGCGAGTATAATGTGTCACGGCCAGTTCATGGCACCGCCATCCTTCTCTGCGTGTGTATGCATGTGAAAAAAATGCATGTAAAAAAATAACAACAACGGCAAACGCCCAACACAACAACACCAAGGTGGGCTCTATGCCAACAGGCGGCGTGACAATTTTGCTTACCTATTTTGCCAACTGCCGCAACAGTCGTCCCAGTTCCCAAGGGGTGTTTGTCTCGTTTGTGATGTTTTTTTTTTTGTTCTCTGCGCTCCCTGCGTTTAAATGGGCTTTGTACAGTATTTAGTATACAGTTTTCCACCTTCACCAAGAGCCATAAAACGCATCATCCACCGAAGACGATCCCCATATGGAAATGCATTATAACGCTTATTCATTTTCCCAAACGGTGTGTTGACCTATCGGAGGTTTTCGATACGGTTTGGAAGCGTTTCGATAAAGCCTGTTAGTCACCCCTGAACCTTTTAAAACCGGACGTCCGACGGTTCCCTCTTGTTGATGCGACAAAAACAACCTAACGATCCGAAGGTGTGACGCGTTCAGAAATCCGGGAATGTGCGTGATGCGCCGCTAGAGCCCGATGGGAAGGGTGATACAATTGATCGCGAATTGATCGGTTGCTATTGGTGGCGCTGGATTTGTAGGAGTCGTAGACTAGTTTATTTTGTTCCAAATAGAACCATTAAAAAGTGTTTACCTCGTGGTGGGTAGAAATGGAAAGCGACCGTGTGGAAGTGTCAGCTGCAGCCATTCGTTTCACGCTGTTTAGCCGTCCGTAGAAACTGTTTATTTTTAATTATTCACTCTCGATAGGTACACACACAAACACACATACCAATTTTATGCCAAATCTATTAACGTTCCAGATGGGTTAAACACGCAACAAATCGTTGCACAACACGATATCGAAGGTAAGGGAAGAGTGCTGGAAAAACATTTAAACAGAAAGTTTTAAGAGCAATTCTCCAAAGGGAAGGATTCAGTGGTTTGATGTTTTAGGGCAGCATTAAAATATGATTGATTAGAGCCCATCACATTGGAAAATAGCCAAAAAACCTGTTCTTTAGCTAGCCCCTTTCAGTACTGAAGAGCTATTTGATACGTTACATGGAGTTTTGGAAAGTTTTCAACAAAATGCTCACATCCAAAGGCTGCAAGTGTTGCACATTAATACACAGTAGGCTCCAATATCCTCGTTTTACCAACATTAGAACCATTTTTCGAAAATTCAATGGTTTCGTTCCATTGGTTTCCGGTATTGGATTCGTGGGATTAGAATTGCCTTAACGAGGTACAGCCCGGGAAGCCTTTTAACTTTGGTTCCCATTCTAAAATTCTATGATTCCGACCGGGAAGGGGCAAGTGCCGCCTCACTAAAGGAAAAGAGACAAACAGGGCGTGCGAGTCAATAATGAAGGTTGCTAGCGTGTGTGACACATGTTCGAAATATCATTTTGATAAGGAAATGATGACCCCAGGTGCCATCGAGTGTCCTAGGAGCAGACGGGTATCGGGCCAACCATTGAAGACAATGAGAATGTTATGTGATATTTTGGGATCGGATTGGGCCACAGGAAGCCAAGTAGAGTACGTTCGGAAGGAAAGAACAATAAGTGAAGAAACAGAGAGAAACAAAAAAAAAAAGAAAACGAAAGGAACTAATCCCTATCAGAGGGAGCAATCGGATGTGCTTGGAGGATACATTGCATGGTTGAGTGTTGGGTGTGCTGTTGCTTCAAGTGTAGGTTGATTTCCGGAACACGTCCCGAGCTGGAGCGTTTGTCATAATAAATGGTAACCCGCAGACCGGCGTTTCACCATGTGAGAAGCAGGTTGACAGGAAGGAAGCCGGATTTGAGAGCCGAACTTCCTCTAAGTACACGGTGAAGGTGTGCAGAGGACCACAAGTGCATTCTTCCGCCTATCTGCTTCTGAAACCCAGAATAGGAAGCACGTATAGACGGCACTTTACCGGATGGTATTAATTACCAAAATTCAAGTGTAATTTAATAAACTTACCCATTCAGTTCGTGATGCGGGATTCCTGATCTGATAGGATGGATATAGTGTGCGGGATGTGTATAAAAATTGGCAGGGAAGTGTTCCTACTTCCGGTTCGATAGTCGTATGTTGAGGTGGAAGCTTTTTTTGCGGGTATTTTGTAGTTGAACCCTTGTACTGATTAACATGTGTGGGGAGTTGTTAATTGTTTAATATGATATGATTTTTCCTGTTTGTTAATCAAGCAACAACTAATCAACCAAGCATCCAATCGATATTATGGGTGTGTTGTTTAAAAAATAAGAAATAGCAATAAGACCAGGGCTTTTTCGAGCGAATGAAAATGAAAGCTTCGAGACAATACTTGCTCACCAATAACGAACAGTAACACCACATAACCAGACTCGTGCCAAATGTAATCGATATTCACGTTTTTTATGCTTCTCCTGGACTTGTCCCCAAAACTTTGATGATGATCATGTGTCCAAACCATAGGAACCGCAAGGGTTCAAAGACGATCGATAGCATGTGTCCGGTCCTGTCGAAGTAGTTTCCGATTTCTATAAACATTCGTTAGGTTCCATTCATAAACCGAAGATAACCGTCTCAGACACTGGTCCAAAGAACGGAGAAGGTCCACCTTTGTTTCTACTCAACCATCCGACAAATGACAGCTTTAAAAAGGTTTCTTATGGTCTACTTTGTGTTTGCTACGGACGAAAAAAAGGGTTTCCATTGCGGGATTAAAATTGAACAAGTTGCTTGAGACTAGAATTTTGTGATTAACCAAATGCGTGCTATTCTAAACCTCCTTGCAAACATCCATACCATGACTTATCGAAATAGTGGTGACATATAGGGAGGTTTTCGCGTCAATGGCTTCGACAGCATCTATCAATTAACGGAATAGAAGAGTCAAAGTTTCTCAATTACTTGCCATCCGCATCCATCATTATTCGTCGTACCGCACCGGTTGGTTCATACCACTAAAATGGGACGCTTTTAGCGATCAATCGATCGATCGATTCGTGTCATTTTGGCTCGCGTTCCCCGCTACACTTCCGGCACTTTAACTATATCCCAGCAAAAAGGTTCGCATGCTGACTTTGAACCGATCAATCCAGTGAAATGTTTCTTTAGACTAGGGAACGAAGGGGGTGGCATCGGAAAAAACAGGGAAACTAACAGTAGAAGAAGCGAGGAAAATGTCGAAAAACTTTAAAATCGAATCAAATTTTATCGTACAAAGTATGCGACTAGAGCGTGTTCTCGGTGTTGCTCGAGAAACCGTTTTCCTCGTAGAGTAGTGTTAGAACACGGTTAGCTAAAAGCATGAAAATGTGAAGAAAAAAGCTGGAGAAAACTCTTAACATATTTTTCCTTGATCGCTGGCAGGATTGAGGAAGGGTCCAAGAGGAAATCCATAGTTACGGGCACAAAAAAATGACGAGCAAATCCGGCAACAGACTACGGCAACTTTGAATATAATTAATGACTAAACTCCATTACGCAGCTAAATCAGCTAGCCCGGCGATGGCTCGAACGAACTAAGACGCTCAATGATGTCGACGACGACAACCATGATGATGATGATGATGATGATGATGACGGCGCCAATCCGGAGAACTTCAACCTCCGTTTCCTTGTGCAAAAGTGGGCACTTAAGCCCCACATGAAGCTTCGTTGACTTGGTGGCAGCTAGCAAACAGGGAAGATGGTTTTCGTGTTGTGGTTAGTGACTTTCGGTAGAAACGTCTTGGAAAGTATTTTACAGTAGATACCGGCTTATATTGTTCCCTTGAATACAAGCTATAAGAGATTTAAGGGAAGGCATGCTAAACAATGAAATGTAAAGTTGTCGAAGTCAATGTATGGAAAAAAAGCGCAAGTAAACCTTATCGTGGCGAGAAAGTTGATCACATGCTGTAATTATTACCAAGCATCTTATGCTTCATCATAACCATATTCTTGCCGACACAGGTGGGAAGTGTGAAGTCTTACACCTTCTCTGCAAGCCAAAACAAGTGTCCTGCTTCAGAACCATAGTCTCATTTATAATAACAGCAATATCCTCACAGCCTACACGACCTAATTCCCATTGAAATGGTCGCACTCATGCTCCCAGGATGCTCAACCTGTCAACTTTAACCAGCAGTATGACAGCGGTTGGGGATGTTAGATTTATTTACGAAAAGCCACACGGCAACACAATAGAGCGCCTTTTAGCCTCCGAAATTCGTGTCCCCGCAGTAGTGGATGGCCAGGCCGGCTGGAAGTTACGTGTATAATTTTCAAATCATTCCACCTATTCGGACGGAGACAATGACGTGTGCAGGATTGTCGCGCGTGTTAGCAAGTATGGTTTTGGTTGTTAAGGCCGGGCTACATTGATCGTACTCCTGAGTGTAATTTTTGTGAACGCATACGCCATCTAGCGGCGGCGGGTCGAAGCTAGAGGCTGGTATAATTTATCTGTCAAAAAGCGTTTTGGGTCGAGGAGCCTATAATTTTGATCACAAACCAGTAAACAAACAGCTCGGTGAGTATGTTCGATATTTTGTCGTGTATGTTTTTTTGAAAATATGTGGTAATTTAACATACATATTGTATTTCTAGCCATGGAACAAGCAGGAAGCAGTGGACGCAATGAAAAAATAGTAAGTACAACTGTTTTTAACGAAAATTGTGTGTGTGTGTGTGTGAACTGTTGTCTGTGAATCGCCGGCTCGGCTCGGGGCCGCAATTGAGCTGAACATTTTATTGAAAAATGTAGTGTTTGTAGGTTTCACAAGTGCTTAAATAATTTGTTGTAGGGTTTGTCCATCTATTTCATCATTTAAACTACATTGCAGAGTGTGTGAAACTGGTTGTTCGTTTTGGTATTGTAGCGGTTTTTAGTATAGAGCGAGTTTTTTTATTCATGAGGAACGGCTTTGTCATATTGCTTGGTAGAACTTTTTTTTTTATAAAATTGTAAGCAAAATTTACCGGCCTATTTGTATACATTTAATATAAAAATAGCACGTGTTATTATTATCACTGTGGTTCCGGTGTGACGGCTAGCATGACCGAATTATCACGCGATTGTCGACCTTTCTGTTGTTTTAATTTAAATTAAAAAAGGGAAGTATTTAACTGAATTTTCTTTTTCATTCCAGGATCATGAAATGACGATTTGCCCCGCAGTACTCGGCGTCCTGACCTGTAGCAATTTATTGATTTTGATCAACATGTCAAACGGCATACAGACAGCCTGGTCGAAAATTGATGAGACACCAAGCATGAATAATTTTGGCACTTAAATTATACCCACATCTAGCTTGCGCTGGTCGCCGCCAGATGCGCTAGTGAATATAAAAATTACGCTTGCGAGTACGATCAATGTAGCCCGGCCTTTAGGGAAATTGTAAAACCACCGTTCCCAATCGGACAAAGAAAGTTGCAAGCTGTAACGCGTGACCTTTGAGGCGAGTTGGGTGAAAGACATTTGTCGATAGATGTTGATCGGATGGAAGGTTTTGGGTAAGGGATTAATGTGAAAGGAGGGATAGAATTGTGAGTTTGAGTGTGGATTAATTGACAGCAAGAGTTTTGCATTAAAATGTTGGACTTTGGCGTGCGTTTACTTAATGCATTTTCGGGGACTACACAGAAGAGAACACGAAAACACTTTTAAATTGCAAAAAAGAACACTCCCGATTAACGATCAGAGGGATGAATTTGATTAATTTTGAGCTATGTGTGAATTCGATCGTTTCTGAAACGTTTGTAGCTCGAACGGTCATTATTTTTAATTGATTAATTTTAAACAACAGTTCTTTTCCATTATTCAAATTTTAAAATTGGTTTACTTAGTTTTAAAGTCTACTAATTACTCTTTTTGTATAATTTCCATCTCCTTCAAAATAAACATTTACTTTCTGTCATACCTTTACTAAAATTCCTGTCTTTCATCAATAGATTCCAACAATAAGATTTATTACTCTATTCATTAACCCCTGGCACCACATCGTTCCGGAACACCGTAATACACAACGAACAAGGGTATATTATCGTGTCATCAATAATCTTTCCCGCGACGCTGAAGAGAGACTTGAGATGCCCGAGCGCAATGTGCCACCGCTGTCACATTAAAGTAAAACAAATTGACAAACTTAAAAGCCAAGAACCTGTCACCATTCCCCGTTTCCTTCAGGTACCACTGGGCCACTGGTGAACGTGAGAAGGCGAAAAGATTTTTATCCTTCAATTCCACGCGTCAAGGTGTGCAGAATGTGAGGATAATTAAAATTAATTATCAACGGTGCGGCAGAGACGCGTTCGAAGGAGACTTCCTGACTTCCTGCGGGTTTTTAGTACGCTGCTACGGTGCGACGATTGACTGGAGAAGGTGTTCGATTGTAAAGACACGGACCATGATGTGTCGTCCGCATCAGGACACAGTCCTTATCGGGTAGGGAGTGTGTTTAGCCTGTGAGAGAGCGAGGGCAGGCCCTCTACAGTTGACCATGGTGCACGTGTGATGTTTTGTTTTCTGTTTTGAAGTTAAGTATTGACACACGTGCCAGGGGAGGAGATCCCCTTGCTCTCGTTCACCCAACGAAAGTCCCATTCACGCGCTAATTATCCTTCCGTCCTCGTAAATGTCTAAGCGCGTGCTGTTGTGTATTGTGCCCGAGAAGGATATGCGTGGAAGGGAAGTGTTTTCTTTAGCACGCTCGTTTCTCAACCCCACGAGTTTTGTGTGTGTTTTTTTCTTCTTCTGGCATCATTAAGTCGGGCGTCTGATAGTAATGGAGATCATTTTTCATGCATGCACAAACCAAATCCTGTTGACTGTTGCAAAAGGAAAGGGACGGGAACGCACGCTCGAGCAGTGGTTTAAGGTTCATTTGTTGATCTGATTCGGTGTGTGCTTATCTTGAGGTTTTAGTTGCAGTGAACGCACGCATGTAGTGTGTGTAGGGGTTTGTGTATGATATATCAGTTTAATAGTAAAGGGTAGACCACGCGATCTTAATAGCTTTCAAACTAATGAAAGAAACCTTTACTTAATGTCTTTGAAGGTAATTTTAGAAATTAACAGTAAGACAATTATGCTACTAGCACAACAGACCAGAAGACGAAAAGTAGAAAAACATGAATATGAGGAATAAGAATAATAGAAATCGTTTTAAATATTAGTCCCACAAAATACAATATCCTAAGCTACCTTATATTCTTCCAAAAACATCAAACAACGACACTAAAATCAACAGTTACTGGGCATTTATTTCCAATTTGTTTATTTACTTCGCTCTAACTGTTTCTAACACCGGAAGTGAAAAAATGGCTAAACGAAATGCTCTGATGACGAACTAACTTCCGTAATTTCCCAGGCACACGTTCAAAAGGAAATCTTCACAATCCACCTATATGGATGCGGTTTTTTTAAAAGCGTTCGCTCCCACGCCCCTTCCATTCACGGAATCTGCATCGATGACGCAAGCATAATCGGATGGAACGAAATATGGCCATTAAACACACACCAACATGTGCCCGCCACAGAACGATGGGCGTAAGAACGTACCGAATTTTCCCCCATTTGCCCATTGATTGTTGTTTTTCCCGCAGTTTTTGCGCTGTGCTTCATCCAAGTATCTCACAGCAAATGAATGTGTGTGGATTTTTCGTACACGGAGTGTGAATTGTCACTCGCTCAACCCAACCATAGGCAGCAGAACAGGGTCGACCGTCCTATGGTACAGGGTCAAATCTAATGTACGGCAGTCGGGGTACGAGTTGTGGTGCAAGGCAGGGCACGGCCCGAGAGTGGCGGTCGCGTTTCGGTGAGCTAATTTGATTCCCACACTCGGCAGCACGCACTGTCACTTGCAATGACAATTTCAGTTCACTAATCAGTTAACATTAATCAGGACGAAGGCCGGTCTGGCGTTGAACCGTATCGGAGCATTGCAAATCGTATTCCCCGGGCGATAAAGCGTTTGGAAGTCGGCCGCAAAATAAGCCGTACCGTACATTTGCCAGCAGACAGGCAGACGGTGTTTGATGAGCTGGACAGATTTGACAGTATACTTCTTCCCCTTGATTACATGTTGTGTGTCTTGTTTTTTTGTCATTAAAGCACACATCCTGTTGCTAGCAGGATCGGTGGCAGGATCTGTCACGGGGAAGAAGATTGGTTTTGGGAAATGGCGTGTGTAATGAAGATAGCAGAAGGACATTACATACATTTTTAAACAGAAGGGTAATTTAAGATAAGCGCTTCTTATTGAAAGAGGTTTCTTACATTTCTTACTAAAGCAAAACAAGACGCAAAGTAATGAACAAAGAAAAAAAACCTAAATGAAAGGTATGCCTTGATTAGAATGATTATTTTAAGACTGGCTCGTACTTTCTTGTTTATTCATTAGTAACAATTAAAATATCTTTAATAATCAGCAAATATTTAAAGATGAAAACAAAAAAGTAAAATTAAAAATTCATGAAGAACAAATAATACAAGATTACTAAAACGAATAAAATGACTTAATAGTATGGATAGGTCCTTCAAAAGACCAAAAGATGAAAATGAAATGAACAAGAATAGCAAATATTTGTTGATGATCAGATGTTAAACATCTTAAATTTAGCAAAGAATAGTTTATTTCAACTAGTGTTTTCCTTCTGTCAGCATCAGATTGACTTGATTATTAATGTTTTATCTTGCTCCTGCTCAAAAACTGTATCAAATTTCAGAAAATCCTCGACAAAACATGCCTTCAAATATGTACGGATTTTTGCTTTTGCTACATTTGCTAAATTAAACCATCGACCGAATAGAAAAAAATACAAACGACACATTGCACCACAAATAAAAATACACGACGGCAGGTGAAGCAACTCGAATCGAGACATCATGCAACAAATGCATCCCGCACAATGTAATCAATGTAATAGGATACACCGCCCGATACACGGGTAGTAGTCCTCTACCGAGTTGCGGGTATACCGGTTGCGGGAACTGATTGCCGGAAATCCGTCGCTCCTTCGTCGATATTTCTGCCGACCTGGGTTCTTTTCCGCTTTAGTCTCGTTTGCTTGCATATTGCTCCACCTGCCCCACTGGAACCACTGTTGCCTCGGAGGTTGAAGGCCTTCAGTCTGGTGGGTGGTTTTTTTCCGGCACATCTTTTGCCATTCCACTCGCTTCATCTGCGCAGGGGGTTGGGGGGGAGGGGGTGGATTCCCAATCCGATATCCGGCAATAGCTCCAGTCTGTTCCCGCCGATTCACCGTCGGCAGACAATCTTTTACTGAGCGTATCGTCGTCAGCTGCGGGCATGATGTTGCCCATTCGGAGCACAACATACGAAAAAAATGATATAAAGCTGCCAAGCTGGCAGAGGAAGAGGAATAGGGTGAGCGATCCACAAAAAAAAAATGAAGTCGTACACATTCTTGGCACAAGGAATTGAACTCTCGCTTCCGCATTCGTGTCCGTGGACGTGGGAGACAAAAATGCAAGCATGCATCGCGCACATTGCACATTGCGAATAATGATATTATCGATATATTGGTTTTAATTTCTTATCCTTCCACGGTGATGCTTCTTGTTTTCATTTTTTTTTTTCATCGGCTTCATGCTAGCAACCACACCCGCACATGCAAGGTTCGATTGTCTCCTTTTTTCTACCTTCTTTCGTTGAAGGAAGATTCCTTATTCCTTTTGCGTTCTGCTTTCACCCGGTGCATTCGCTGCGTTCTCTCAGCACAGGATAATCGTGACGGTGGTCTGCGTTGCTGGTTCCGTCGGATTGCTGATTGATTGGCATTCATAATAGAGTATTGTAATTGGATTTTTTCGTTCACTGTTCGTCTGGAGTGACTGTGGCCAAAAGGTTTCGCTTCCGTTTTGCGACTGGTAGCTGAGGCGGCGACGAAGAAACGCATTCTTTCCTGCTTGAGCGAAGATGGTAGGGATGCAAAATCTTTAATGCGATCATCATCATCATCACCACCACTACGACCATGATCGTCAGCAGGTGGTTGGATTTTTGTGCACATTGGTGGTCGGTAGGGCTTTGTGTGCAGTTGGAAGGTCTTTCGAGTTACCTTGGCCCATATTTTTCGAACAGATGGCAGTGATTCGAACAGATCGATTGGCAGTTTGTGGGTTGCTGAGATATTAAGGATTAGTTTATATGCAATCGTTATTGTTTTAAGATTTGTTTCCGTGCATTCCTGTTAACCGCTCTTGATTAAATATATCTTAATTGCTTTTTCATTTACTGGATTTCTTTTTTATTGAATAAATACTTATTTTTTTTGAAATTGTTTATCTTAAATTTTCTAATACTTATGACTTTCATTTATTTATCGTGAATAAAAATTTTTTCTTTAATAATCGTTATTATATATTTTGCTAATTAATTTTTATTGTTCTTTATTTACTAAAAATCTTCTCAATTCTTTTACAAGGCTCCCATATTATTGCACGTAGTGTTATATGAATATTTCTTATTTATTACATAAAATAATTAAAAGCCCATTTCAATGTTACAAACATCCTTTTGTTTTTCCTTCCTGGTGCATCCAATAGCTCTTCATTACTAAAACGCATTGCAAATCGAACCAAATGCAGCATGCGACTTCATACCGTTCGTGAAGCCACTGCTTTCTTCATCGTTATCCTCGAGGGAGGGGGGGGGGGGTTGGAATTTACTCCCATACTCCAACAGACCGCGTGGACAGATAAACGAGATTAATGATGTCGAGTCGAGCAGAAGTTTTGCATTAAAATAATTTATAGTGGTCGGCTCGCTCGCCCAGCGTCCTCCAGGATGTTGATGTTGTTGCTGCACGCAGTTGATTTTTAAGTTCCTAGTGTTTGGAGTCTTTTCCCCAGCTCGAGACTCGACGGAGAGATCCGGCAATAGTAGAAGCAAGTGCAAATAAATACATCTGGGAGAGCGAAAATAAAAGAACCCTGAACCATGCCCCAAAACGGATGGGAAATGAAAATTAACGAGCATGATACTTGCCTTGCCATGGGAGCGTCTCTGGTCCCAGGGTAAATAACTCATTGACTTTCGGTGCGCTGACTGAATGGGTGTTGAATTTATGACGATCATTTCGGGAGTTTCAATGGGAATGGGAAAAATGGAGAGGTTTAGTGCAGAAGTTGAAAGGTTTTAAGGAGAGTTTTCTGCAATAACACGTTTGTTTTGCTACTTTCGTTTCTCGTCTGATTCGTTTATCGATCAATAGGAAAGAAACTGAAGCATAATTTAAGCGTAAAACGAACAAAAAAATTATATGAATAATATCGATGTTGAAGTCTTATAGAAATATCGTTCCAATGTTTAGTATAAATCTCAAAATTATATTTTTTAATCCCTTCCAAGCACAATTCCTTCATCATATGCAGAGTAGCTAGCAATGTTTCATAGAAAAAATAAATCAACCAGTTGCATACTTTCAGGAGCAGACACATTTCGAAGGGGGAAAGCGTCATCGAATCGGTAAAACAAAACGCCCTTTTTTTTGCAATCCCTCCGTATTTAAGCAACGTCATCTGCGAGTTCAGATGATGATGATGATGAGAATGATGAACTGCGTCAATCGATTGTAAATACGAGCCCTTGAACCATTCTCCTCCGTGTGCGAGAAGAGAAGCGAAAGAATAGAGGAAAAATAAAATGACAAGGGAAAAGTGTATATGTGTATATACTCTCGCTGTGGTCGGGTGCAGCATGCGGATCAAGTTGCACCCGTTGCATTTCGTTTCAAGCCCTTTTCGAGCGTTGCTACTTTCTCCTCGTTCCGATGGCGCATGTTTGTGTGCGTACGTGTTCTTGTTTAGGTTTTCCCGTTGTCTGCATCGAAACCCGGTGTGCCATATGGGTAGGAAACGGAACTATAGACAAAAAAAAACATAACGGAAGCTTAGACTAGCTTGGAAACAGAGCGAGGGACCGGGCAGGCCCATTAGCATGTGCTGTATGTTATTGAACACCTTGTTTTTTTCTTTCTTTCTCTCTCTCTCTCTCTCTCTCTCTCTCTCTCTCTTCACTCTCTTACGAGTCCATTTCGTTGCATCATTTGCAATTGTTTCGAAGGAGAAAAGCTGCTAGACATGGGCCAACAAGGAAAGGATGCAGTTGAGACACATAATTTATTTTTCGCCTGATGGTTCCATGGATGGATTGTGTGTGATGATGCACGTGATAAGGAAGCGCGTCGAGACGGAGCATAATCCCAAAGAATGATGTAAGAAAAGTAAATAAATGGGAATAGATCGGAAGGATCACGAGATCAAGCGGCAAGAAAACAAGGCCAGGTGGATTGTGGCACGTGTCGCTTTGATTGACAGCATGCGAAATGTCTTACACGAAACAGATTTGGTTGTAAAAAATTGATTGGGCAATTTTTCTTTATTTATTATATGTATAAAGGGTGTTTGAGCGTCAGTTTTATTTAAATTACAATCCATTTGCGTTTTTAAGTGGTGTATAAATTGTAGTTTATTAACCAAATTTATGGTGTTTTTTTGACAGTCTAAACTCGTTATATTGGGTCTTCACACAGCAGTATCGGGGTTCAAAACGCATCCAAATCGTTCCTCCTAAGTACGATCTGACTATCCAACTACGTAGTATACCAATAAATCGAATAAGTCATTCGAAGGCCGGCATGATCTCGTAGATCGTACAAGCCAAGAAGAAGGAGACTTCCATTTTAACATGTTCTGCTGTTATCATATTTCAACTACATACGACAGTGTTGCATCAACAGATTCACTAATACGCTAATACGCAGAACACTTACACATACACACATACACACAGACACACACACACACACACACACACACACACACACACACACACACACACACACACATAATGGCACACGTGGCAAAGGATTCCTGAATTTGAAAGTGGCCAAAAACACCAATCACCCGACGCAGGTCCCGTGGGGTTGATACGTGTGTGATGATGAATGCACGGTTGGGAATTTGTCCGAAATGGTTAGGGAGTTTGTTTGGGTTTTCAGCACACACACGCACATACACGCACACATACATATGCAACAGAGCGCATATTCGTAGGCATCTCATCGAACATTCGCCTGTTTTTCCCTGTTTTTAACCCCTTTATTAGTCCATGCTGTGGACGCAATAATTTTTGTATATATGGGCAACAGGAAACGTTCCGAGCGTAGACTGCCTGGACGTGTGGGTCTCGTTCGCAAGGTGATAAATAATTTTTAATAATGGGGAGGAAAATTTGTCAGTAAGATGCTTTGCACCATTTATTTGCAGCCGGCCTTGGTAGGATGGTTTGGGTGAGGGAAGTTATTGTTGGGAAGTAGGGATTGGCAGTATAGCTTTTGAATAAACATTGGTAGGAAGCACTATGGTGCTTGGATGAAAAGGATGAATGGCTTTCGAAGCGGTTACGAAAGCAAACTATCGAGTGCTGATAGTTTTGTATTTTATGTGTTCATTGTTGTCAATATCGAACATATTATTCCCTACCTTTACTGGAACAGGTCTGCTCCAATACGTTTTTGGTTCATTTTTCTACGTTTTTGGGAAATCTGATTGTAATCCATCCCATCCACCTGCACTGCTAACAGCTCACACGTGATTGACATTGGCGTCTAAAGAGGAGCGTGACTCTGCAAAGCAACATGCATGCTTTCGCAATTTAGAATCACATCTTCTTTTCTTTCTGGCCCTCGGCAGCGTAAGGGAGGCAGCGTCAAAAAATCAACCATATCCATCCATCGATGCGCAAAACGGTCCTAGTATCAGAACTCCATTCCTATCAAGAAGGCAACTAACGCCTTGCTTGACTCAAAATTCAGCACTACTAAATCATCGAGCACTTTCACCAATCCAGGCCTCTAAGGAGCAATAGAAAACGGAATTGAAAATGGTTCCAAAACAATGCCAGTAGCTTCCACCAAAAACAAATGGGACTCTTCTCGTCTGTTACGAATGAGACGTTCGTCTGTCATTCGCTTTGGGAGTCATCAGTTCCCTTGCGTTTGCGTGTGTGTTCGGATGCGTGTTCACTCACCGGAATGCGTGTGTGTGTGTCTGCTGGCCAGACTTACCTCACGGGCTAACTGACGGACGGATGGACTAGCTGATGGGTTGGTAAATCAAAAAGCGAAAAAAGTGCTCCCACAGGAATTACGCACTACGGAACGGATGTACGAGCGTTCTGTAGAGTGTCGTTCTGTCGACCACGGGAGACCACGGGTGTCGTCTCAGGACATTGCTCGTGCTCATCCCCCATCCAAGATGGATCCATTCCACCGCACTGTCTAAGCTGGCCCGAGCCCGACCAACGGAGCACTTGCATGTGACAGAAGAAAAGCTAGATCCACTCACTCGAACACTGTTGATCGAATCGTCTTCACGACTCGTCCAAGGGTTTGGGGTTGTAGGGGGACAAGGACTGCTGTCGGCAGTCCCTTATCGGTTTTATTTACTGCCAATATGTTGACTGACGTATCGATTTCGGCAGCGAAGTGAATCATCCACAATTGTACCGGTGGTGCGCCGAGTGGCGGGGAGAAACGTTTGCAGAGGCTGGGAGCCGACATTTACGTTGCTTGGGTGGCGTTGGGAACAAAAAGGACTTGCAGTGCCGCCGAAAGTCTAGACCCATTCGCACTCACACGGCAAAAAGGGATTTAGAGCGTGAAGTTCGTCGAAATAGGGTGAGTGACTTTCGACTTTTTCCAATTGTTAGTTTAGCTCTACGGTTCGAGCATGGTATGAATGTATTCAGCAGAGAAAAATAATTTAGAACAGAAGTGATTTTCTTGGAACAAAAAGTTTAAGAAAGAACATCTGTTTAGTAATAAAAAAAATATTAAAATGCTTTTTAATATCGTATTTTTATAAAACTATTTTTATTGATAAAGTAGAAACATACTGTTAAAAAATAAAGACCGAAACATAACTCAACATCAACCAAGTTGATGGAAAATTTTCATTCTATTTTAAGTGTATTCTCTCCCTAGAACGAACCAACTGTCTTCCCACGAGGATGACGATCGTAGGGCTTTAATTGTGTTTGATCCTTTCAAACAAGCCCACTTCGAGGACCATCATCATCGTGTCGATGAACTTGATACCTTTCCGACGGTGTTTTATTATAGGGAACATTTCCTGACCGTAGAACCATTTGACGAGAGCTCCTGTTGCGGTATTCCCGAGAGATCAATTGGTAGAAGTACAATTTTAATCTTGTTGCACACAAAAGTCCGGAAAACCATCCGGATTGCTCAAACATCGACGGTAAAACAAGCGGCTTTCCTTATGTCTTACGATAGTATGTGGAATGTTGTGTTGCAAGCATGGTGTCTTTAGACAGCAAAGCGTTGAGCAATTTAAGGACGAAAAATTCAACGAGAGGATTAGACTTTTTCCTTCATTTTTGCAGAAAGATACTAAGCGACGTATGTTTAAAATTCGATTTTTTGACATGACATTATGACATTTTTATAAAAGGAAAAAATGCTCCTACATTTAAGCATTAAATTCTTAACACGTGGTATTATTATAATTGCTTAAAATATTTTTACAAAACCTTTGTGGAACCGCTCATTCCGCTTCTTCTACTAATTAAGGTCCCTTTAAAACTAACGTTTACATTCATTTCACGCTTAACCTTCCAAAGATAAGAGCATTACCTTAGATAAGAGGAGTCAGAAAAAAAAACAGTGACACAAACTACCACAACCCGGCCCCTATCCCGGGCCCCGATGGCACACTTGACGATGATGACGGACGGAGGAACGCTGCACAATAAAAACTAATTTATTCACCACGGGCATTCCAGTTTATCCGATGCGAGTCGAGTGCTTTGTCGGGGGTGAAAAGCATGGTTTTGGGTAATTTCTGGTTTTATGCATCCTGATTGTTCTTTGCAGCCGGGGAAAAATCTTGAGAAAAAAAAAGCACGCAAAACAATTGAAAGTAGGAAACACAAAATCATGCATTAGCTCCGTGGAGGATATTTTTCCAAGCATTTGCCTGCATCCGCCCTCAGTGTGCGCCGAGGTTGGTCCCGCGCTGAGGTGTACTAGTTTGTGTGTGTGTGTGTGTGTATATTTTTTATTGCATTTAAATTTCCACTCACCCGAGAGCGTGTGCGCCTCACTCGGAGCAGAAGCCGTAATTTTTAATTCAACAACAAACGTTGATTACGCTAAATGAACTCGCGTAAAACTGGTACGTGTGGGCCTGCTAGGCGCTTGCTGAGAGTTAGGTTTTTTTTCTCCTTTGAGCCCAATCCTCATGGACTTCAAGTGCCCCGTTTCGAGAGTGTGTGTGTGGCGTTGAATTGTTTCCTGGTTTTCCGGGGGATTTTTTTTTCAGCTTCCTTCTGTCGACTTTGGGTTTTGCTGTTGGGCTTTCCCTATCAACCCTCAACTTGCTCCAAAATAATGAAACTGATAATTCTAATACTCATTACCAGTGCGGCAAATGCGAGCGCGATAAGGATAAATGGGAAGCGGGTGTGGTGTTAAAAAATGGGCCTGCTCACGCGTTGCCTTCTTGCGTTTTTGTTTGGGTGCGTCCTTGCCAGGGGTCGCTTGCCACGTAGGTCGTTGCCGCACGGGACCCGCTCGACACGGGACAGTGGCCAACGCGACGCAACGTACGAATGTCGCGGCCCTAATTATGGTGTATAAAACACATGGCGCGGGAATACAATTAACTTTTCCGTTTTTCACCCTCCCAGAGTGGTGAATTACTGCATCGTGCGCCTAGTGATCCTGGAGTCCGGGAGTCTATTGTGAATGGGTACCTGGTACCTCCGGAAGTGTTTGCGAGTACGAGCGTGAGTGTGTGTGTGTGTGTGTGTGTGTGTGTGTGTGTGTGTGTGTGTAAGTAAGGCAATTGTTTTTCGTGTTTTTCCTAGTGATAGCATATTTTGTTTAATTTCCTTTCATCCCCTATTTGTGGGCTGCCCGTTGTTTTATTGCCATCTCGTTCGCACCTTGTCGATCTTTCGCTACACCGGTACGGCCTGACACGCGCGCGCCCTCTCGAAGGAGTGGTGGCTAGCAACCAGAAGCAACAATAGCTGGCGGTTTCATTTGATCGGTCAAGGTGAACGACACGGGTCTGCCGCATAGGGAGGGAGTTGCTGCAGCAATGGCAGCAGCGACACTTACCAAACCTTAGATCCTTAGACGCGTGGACATTTATGGATTGCTTTTAAGGCCGTTCCACGCGGTACAAATCCGGAAGCAACCCGATCCGGTGTTAAGGGGGGGGTCTTGTGCGCTGCAATCGGTGTGCGGTATTAATATTTAATGAGCAACGATTTCTGTGTGTTTTTGCATAATGAATAAATAAACAAATGTTTGCTTGGTTGCATGGTGGCGCTGATTAGGCTTTTGGGTGGCTGTGAAGGAGTCAAGTTAAAACAATTCACCATTTTTTGGGTGAATAACTCAAACGGCGTATAATGTTTTATTTTGTTAAAGGCTGTCCCGGGCGTACGAGATCATACTGTGTGATTTACCAGCATTTAAAGCATGGTATTTATATGGCTTATGTTAAGCTGACTGGTTTATGGTAAGAACGAAGAAAATAAATCAGCAAACAAAAACGTCTAGCGGAAGGAAAAAAGAGAATAACAAAAGCCAATACACCTTTTTTTAAATATGCAATGATGATGATTATAGAATGATTTGGCTTTAGTACCTTAAAATTAAAATTTTAAATAAGTTTCCAGTACAAAAACATTTCCCTCAAAAACCCTAAAATCTATGGCATTTGTCCTTACTCTGCTGCAATAAAATTACTCCGTGTTAGAAGGAACTTGAGCTAGAATCAGGGCAAACTATTGCCCTGTACAAAATGTAGAGTTTTTGTAAAGTTTGGAGCGAGTGCTGACAAGTATATTTTGTTGTAGAAATGGGCGGAAGAAAACTTACTTCATTTGCAGTGCAGCCCTAACGAATTTATTTAGCGTCCATCAACAAGAGGGGGTTTCAAACTGTATGATTTCGTTCAAAGTTCAACGTGAGGTCCACGTTTGATAGCTTTGTTGCTATGCAAGACCGATGAATTTACTTTGTAGGAGAGTATGTGGTTTTGTTGGGAATAAGTTAAAATTCAAGAATTATTTAAAAGGCAGAAGCTTTAAAGTATTACAAAACAATGTTCCCATAAGAACAATAAAGCAGCTCCATCGGCAACAAGTTGTGTGAGCTAAGGTAACTAAAACATTTCTAACAAGTTTTTTCAGGGGCGCAGGAGCTGCATAACCCCTTTAAAAATGAAGTCAAAAGTTGTTGGTCAAATAATATTTCCCATGCTGTGTTTAACCACCAATCAGCCGATAATAAGCACCTATCACCATATAATGTGCGTTAGCGTGTGGTTATTTTTAGGTTACGGTGCAACATGCCACTCCAATTGATCCGTTTTCTCACAACCGCACTCTATTGCTTTCCAATGATCGCAGTTGTACATTCACTTCCTAAGACATCCGGCGCTCGCGCTATGCTCCAATACAGCAAAGGATCCCGTTGGGTTTTTTTTATGTCCTGGCCCGTTCCGGTGTCATTTTCGCTGTCATCAGGTTTCCATTTGTTTTCCATACGTAGGGTGCATTATTGGAACTTCTCCCGCTTGTTACCGGTGCAATGTGATGCCATTAGACCATCTGGCAAATCATATGGCGATTATGATGCGTCAGGCGGCACAGCAACGGTAAAGAAAGGTGGTCCAGCAAGCAGCAGCAACAGCGGTGCAATAGGATCTCAAATTAATAAGAAGGAACAAAATGCATCGATCGTCGTGCGCGGTTGCATAGTTTTTGACCGTGAAATTGACCGTATCATTTATGCGCACGCACCGAGACTGCAATTGCGGCGAAAAGAGGAATTGAGGGAAAAAAAATGCTTGCCCCAGTATAGACACATTGTGGCATAAAATTGATAGTTTGCCGACATTCGATAATTGCGGTGTGTTATTGCTTCTGTCATGCAGCATGGGAAGGTTAGTGTTTTGTCGTGTGCGTTATGTCCTTTTCACGGTTGGCAAGAATGTTAGGCTGACAGGATCTCATTGAGGTTGTACGGATTGCTATCGAATTGATGGAGAGGAAAGCTAATTGTAGTGTTTTCGATTTTCAAGGAATCCAATAAATGTCTAACGACGGTTATATGTTGTCAATATGTAATTAGTATTGTTAGACAGCCGGTAGATGTGGAAAATTGTTATGAGGAAAGAAGTTATTTTTCTCGACCAGGCCAATACGATATGAAATATTGGTAATTTATCCCTGTTGATGATAAGAAGCATTCACAAAATTGAAAGCAATCCCAAAATTTAACCGTAAAGATTCTAAAACTACGTACAAACGTATTAAGCATGACCACTGGAGTTGGAGTTCAATGATCTTTTACTCCCGTTTCGTTAATTTATGCGGCAAACCCTACGGCTACATCCAGATGTGGACTGGACCATCGCACACACAAAGCCACACCATGTCGCAAGGGATGGCACTAACGCAGCAAACGCACAAGGATGAGAAACGGAACTCCGAAGGGATGCGAAACAACATGCGAGAACCAAAATATTTGAATGACGCAAAGAATGGTACGAAATGAAACGGAACGGGCACAACAACAACAGACAGACATTCGGTACGGTACGGTCGGCAAAGGACATTACGGTGCATTTGAGCCGCAATCGAGCAAAAGATGCAACCAGATGCAACAGTCAAAAGGGGCTAGGGCAAGGGCCCAAACCTACGTTGCTACTGCGCTCCTACTGGGTTCGCTTCCTAGTTTGAACCGTTTTCCGGACAGGCATGTTATTATACACATCTCGGAATGGCTTTCGCCACGGGTCAGGTCAAGAGCAGCTACCGAAACCGTACGATCGATGAAAGCTGAGCCTCCAAACGGTGCACAATCGCGATAATTTTTACGCGAAGGATCGCTCTCAGCCGGCATCTTCCTCGGCCGGCTGTTGAGGACAACTGTCGTGGGGTGTGTGTGTGTGTGTCACGTCGTTAGAGCTGGTTTTTGTGAAGATGTGAAGATTTAACCGAGCAGTGGTGTCAGATCGGATTACGCATAACTGTTCCCGTTCCTTTGCTTTGCAGTATGGTATCGATGGATGATCTTGAGTTTGCGAAGAAGGGCATGCAGCACACGTCGGGAGCAGATGCAAATGTGTCGAAGAGAAAACAGAGAGGGGAATGATGGGTTCAGCTCTTCTAAAATTTTGTGTCATGACGCAACTATGATTTAAAGTTCAAATTTGTTTGAAAGTGGCTCGCTGTGTTATATGATTTGCTTTTTTGGCTCTAAATGATTCGATTAGATCAATCAATCTTTGAAGGAACACGAATTCATTTAGAAATAAATAAAAATTCTCTATAAAACGCGATCAAAATTGGCACGCTCCTCAACCCATGTCAACACTTCCAGTTCGTGGAAGAAAAAAGCAATCTTGAACACGATGTGTTCCTTTTTTCCCGGTCCCATGAATGTGTCCATAAAAGAGAACAAACCGTTGTGCAAGGTAACAGGCACATGTTTCGCAGTTTCGGTTGAACTGTACCACCCTTCCCTTATGCAATCAGCTGGTGAGAGAGCATCGTTAGTTTGAAACAAGCTAATCGTACCAAAAGAACCGGTTTCGGGCACGTTGCTCTCCTCGTTATTAATGAAAATCTATTAGGATGTGTAATTATGTAAATATGCCGACTGAAGTAACGCACCGTTGGCGACCCTTTTTTCTTTTGTGGCCGTTTTGCTTCCTGCTTTGTACCGGCACGTTCGAGATTTTAATGTTCTGTTTGTCCTAACGCACGATACCGCTAGCTAACGGCAAGCAGAGCACATCCTTATTGACACTCTCTGGCAGCTTTCGGTCGAAGTTAGGCAGTTTTCTTTCCACCGTCCCTCGGATGATGCCATATGGAAATATTGATCTTCATTATTCGATCTCTTCCCGGTCTGGCTTCGGTTTTGTGAACCAGCTGGCGAAGAAGGCTGGCGTTCGTTTCATACTTGTGTCATTGAGCGAGATGAGCTCGTGCGTTATTGTGACCCGATACAAGCGAGCCGCTGGTAGACGTTGCGTTGCGCTTGCTCAGAATGAATAATGTGATCAATTAAGTTATTACACTGATTGGAATCCGGTTCTTCGCATCTTAACCAGGATGTTGCACTAGGAGGGTTATGATTAGTGTGTGGGGGCCGCACAACTCGGGGAAGTGTGATTTATTTAAGTGCGTAGTTTTAGCAAACCTTCCTCTGGTTAGGCCACAGTAATTGATTGTGATGTATCAATCAGGAAACGTAAGTAGCTGCACAGTGCACAGTGCAACTGAAGTCAGACTGTAGGAATGCATTTTTAATACATTTCCTCATTAGCATTGAATGGGAGACGCGTGTTTGCTTGCTTTGAAGGCTTGTACCGGTGCATTTTTAATGTGACAGCTTCGGTTCACAAGACAACTGTTTTAGGATCCTCCAGTTGAGTATGAGGGACTAGCTTTCGTTTTTAAAAGTTCAATTAGATTGTTTATGAGCAGACTTGCACAACGATTTTTCACACAATTTTATCAACCTTTTCTCATTACCCTTTATCTAGCTGACATACATCTTTCGATAGTGTTACTGCTCTCTCTATAAAATTGTTAACCAGATTGCCATGGTGTACTGGCCCCTATCGCCGTCCTTCAACTTCACGTACGATGTCAAAAATCGTTAAAATATTCTCCCAAACTCGGCAACCAAGCACCATCGCCGCTCGTTGTTTTGGGTTGTTGCTCGTAGTTTTAAAAACCCCGTACAGTGGACGTCCCTCACTGGTGTCCGAATTCGATTAGGGTTGGTTTTTAGGAGAGCTAAACGAACCACCAGGCCAGAGATAATTCTTCAGCACCAGAAACTGCAGTAAAGATTGAGACGTCTGCAAGCAAATGTAGCGATGCAGCTTTACATAAATGCTGTGCTGTGTGTCGTGTGTTTCAGCACGACCAGACGCAGCCTGGACGTATTGCCCGTCCGTTGTGGGTTTTAGTGTTGGAAAAGTAATTCAACACATGGCTGAATTTTTATGAGCTTCAACCGTAAGGACGTAAAGAGTATCATGAGGGCGAACCAAAAAAAAAATGCTTGGAAAAAGGACGAAACCACAGACAAGCTGGAAAATGGATTGGGCGCTATATAAATTTTGTTTTTTTTTTTCTGCTACTGGTCAGTCGACCGGTCCCCGACTTGTTTGGTTATTCGTGCGTGCGTGGCTGCGTGCGAACCGACCAGTGTCCGTGTCCGTTGCCAGCGGACGTGTAAATGAAGTCCTTCGTGCAATTGGCACTGGTCGCCCGGGTAACGATAACGCGCTCGGTGATAAACAAGCGCCCGAACGATGATAACCGTCCGGGTTTTTCTGGTTTCCCTTTTTGGTAAGTGGCATAGGAAGCGATTGGAGCGAGAGCAACGAGGGAGGTTTTTAGCTTATTTTTTTCTCTCCCAACAAGGGAATGCACGCATCATTGCACTGTACTGTTTTTAGTATCATGAAGCTGGCCTGGTAAAAGGGGGTTGCATAGCTTGGGCAGGCGTATTGAAAATTGACGAAAAAACCGAGGGAAGCAGCAACTACGAGACTGTGGAATGGAGGAGGAAATCGAATGCAAAGTGGCCACTGGTCGGTTGGAACAGGGCGAGGGGAATTACATATACCTTTTTATGACAGGTTAATGTACGCCGAACATGGGGATGTAAGGTGGACAGATTTAAGCATGGTCCGGGCATTGAAATGGGTAACTCTTTGTATGTCTAGGCGTGCGATCAATTGGGTTCGAGTAGTGGACAAGACACGACAGGGAGAGAGAGCGATAGGGAATGGTTTTAATAGGATTTTGGAAAATGTGACTTAAATAGACAATATTTCACCGCGATAATTCACTCGGATTGAGGTGTGGGAATTGAGTTTGTTTTATTTTCTTGTGTGTGGAATGGATGGCTGGTGGTCATTGAATCAATGGTAATTTTATACCGAGTGCGAATGTTGTGGTGTTGCTTTTGCAATTTAATGGCTAAGAGCTTCATTTAGCCCTGAGAAAAATTTAAGCACTAGGTTGTCTGGTATCATTCTTATGACATGTTCAGGCTATAATACCCTGGCGAGTTTAATTAATTGCACGATTGCGTGGAAGCACAACACCTCTTTATTGTTACGGGCGTTTCATTGTCTTCTACATAGTTTTCTCTTGAACTTGGCTAAAAGTAAGAATTTGTTAGTGAAATGTAGCTTTCATACCTTAAAGACGTAAATGACCCACTAGGATTATTAAAGGATGCTAAATAATTCCAAACAACAGAAACTAACAAAACAAAAACTTTTCGCAAGCTATGAAGGGGTTGATGTTCAAAAAAAAAAGTTTAAATAAGGGGTTGTATTTTGGGTTCCACAAAATAACATAAAATATTTAACGCAGTGATTCACTTAAACTCTATTCTTCTATCCAGCTAAATCCATCTCAGGTAATTCATATATACTGCTCTGTATCCTACAGGGCGTAGGAAAAGAATGTACAAAGAATTTCCCAAACAAGCTTCCTAACAAGTGGTCAATGTAAGTGTCCGGACCCAAGTGTGATAAATTAAAAATCTGCCAAACGCAAATCAAAACCGCACTGTCACACGTATGAGCCGAAACCAGGCTCCGTAAACTTAGAGCGGTTGCAACCCAAGTGTTGAGCGTTCTTTTTCCCATTTACGACCGTGGCGCAAAACTTTTCCCCCCCGCAAGGCCTGTGCATCGGAAACGGAAGTACTTTACGCTGTCACCTTCGACTGTCGTCCTTGCGAACTTCAGACACTTCCTGTTACCGTGCGATTTCCCATGTCCATCTTGCACACATCCAAGCAGCGAGATGATAATATATGATATTTCTTCTACTCGTGCTGCGCGACATCGTGCTCAAATGTGTTAAATATTGTTACATCAGCTTACATCCATTGTTGGGTTGGTTTGGGTCGGCATGTGGTGTGGCAAAGGAAAAAGGGGAAGGACTCGTGAGAGCCAGCTTCCCCCGCCCTGTGCTTTTTCTTTCGCAAGGTAAACGAATCCCGGCGCAACAAGGACACTAAGCACAAACCGAGTGTAATATCGGTGATTAATGATTCTGCACAATTCGGTGCTCTTTGGCACAGGAAAGTGGCCTTTTCTGCCGAGATCTTACCCGTTGTGGCTGTTACTTGCAGCATTGTGTCTTTCGCTGTCGCTACATACGATGCCACGGTGGGTTGCCATGGGTTTGCCGGTTTTGGAGGAACTTGTGAAGCATCCAGTTATGATGCTGCAGTGGATTGTGTTTATTAAAAATTATACATGATTAATAGTGTCGTCTCGTGTGCGGAGGAAGTTCTTCGTACACGCAGCACGAAGCATCCATCCATCCATTCGCTGTACAGTGACGAGATGGAGATGCTCTCAACTAAATACCTCCCACCGGTGGGAGTGTCCCACCGGAGTAGTGATGGGCGATGGGCGACGAGATGGATAAGGAAATGTACATTTTTTTTTCGTTCATCACAATATTACTGTGGTAAATTGTATGCCACTGATTACGGCAGCTTCTAAGCGAAGGGTTCGGCTGCCATTATAATCGCGGTAGTAATAAAATTCACGTATGCTACCATTTTTTTCTTTGCGATCCACGTCTCCGCAAAAGAGTGATACGATATTTTGAAAAGCACTTCCGAATGTGTCACGCAGTGAAGATTTCTTTGCAGAAATGGCCAGCAAAAGGAGGAGTAGCAGACGACGACGCCGGCGACGACAACGACGAATGTGTCGAGAGAGATCTTGCCCCAGCCCAGCCCAGCCCTGCCGATGTGAAAGTAATGGATCTCGATCGGACGTGTAAGAGCTTTGGGTGTGGTGTGGTGGTTATTTTTTTTTTAAATGTTGCTGAGAGCTCATGTTTGTGGTTTTGGTTCCGGGGCGAATGTCTAGCTGTGAGGTTATTTGGCCGGATTTGATTGATGTCTCTGGTCTCCGCGGTGGGTTCAAGTGATGTGTTGCACAGAACCCTTTTTGGTTGGATGATTCGTACGCGAAGATGCTTTGCGATCGAAGAGTTCAAGCAGTGGGATAAGATTTTTGAAGGGGACGAATCATCTATAAAAATGTCAACGAGCACTGGTAATGGTACAACAATTGAGTGGGAAACAGACGGGAAGGAAACGTGGTAGAGGAAACTCATTTCAGTTTGAAATGTTTGTTTACAGCATGTAGAAGATGGTTTCTGGCAAGCGTATCAAACATTTATGCGGCCAATTTGTACGTGTGTTTGATAAAAATCCACAAGAAACCAAACATTCCTAAGAAAATTTGGAATAATTTTTAACATATGTGACCTCATCAACAATCATACAAATGTGAATTCATAAAAATAAGAAAAATGTTATAATAAATTTTGAAAATTTGTCAACTGTTCACAGGAAAAATTATAACTAAAAAACAGCCTCCATCTTAATATAGATCGCAACGTTAGATCATAGAATCAGTAGTTAGTAAAAGAGATGAAAGTTCAAAGTAAATGCTTGATTTTCATTTAAGGTTTCCATTGAACCTGTTCTATAGGAAATAGTCTAAAGCAAGCTAAAACATATCACAAGGCAAGTGTATCACTTAATGAAAGGAAAACTCACACCTACTTCCATCCACATACGATACATACGTTAAGATGCCTTGGTCCCGCTAAAGGCTAAAGGTGGCGAGGCAGGGCACAAATTTATGCTAATGTAACCAATTGCGTCTGAATGCGTAATTTAATCTGGCGCGCGGTGTGTATTTATAAAAAGAAAAAAACCAGAACAGCACGCGAGGCTAAAGGTTAGTGGCAAAATACGGCCAGGATCAAATCATCCAATCACCCAGCCACGGTCCCAGTCGTCGGGAAATAGTGTGCGGGAACGACGCTGTCAAAGTGGCATATTTGAAAATGGTGTTTCCATTCGGTGTTGTATCGTACGCAGAAGGGTAAGATGGGTGGTGTTGATTTCCGCGCAGAATAAAGTTGACAAAGGGCAGGGGAAAAACAGATAGGGAATACAGGGAATGGGAAGATGGGGTATGGAAAGTGGAGGGTGTAGAAACAGATGGTGTACAGGTGAAAACAAATAGGGTTTAAACTGGACCGTCCGTGATGCATGAATATTTTTGCATATGTAGTGCTGGGTCGTTACCACGCTGGTGTAGTTGTTGATCTCCCTGTTGATATGTGAAGTGTCTATTATTGTTTAATTTAAGAATAGTGACGGAAAATGAAGTAAACCCTGTTCTTTGGTTATCACTTTCATTTCCATTTCAAACATTGCGCAGATTGGTCTTATTAATTTAATAAAATTTTTGAACTAACGTTTGACGCAAGTAAGATGTTATTATCTGAAAATCACAGAACACTAGTACATATATGACTATATCTACTTATCTGTGACCTTCAAAATAGTGCTCTTTTAGCACTGTGGTACTTTGTAGATAGCGAAACTGCCACTATTTAGAGTATTTCTACTGAACTGTCCCTCGTGGCTCTTGGAGTAAACAAGATTGTAAGAATACAACAAAAAGGGAAGAAAACCCGCACATTATTGCAAACATTGCTGAGCAAATGACGTGTGGTGAGTGACATCGATTCACATTTCAGCCACTTGACTGTCTCACACTTGATATACCCTTTTACCACTATAACCGGCGCTAGCTATAAAAGATGATATCTAACTGATTGTGCCGGGTTGTGGAAAAAGATTGTTATCAGTCGTGCCTATCGTAAGTTTCCGATGCACAGCTGTGCAATAGTGCAACTGACGAAATGGTGATCGGTATGTGTTTTAAAGTCTCAGCCAACACCTCTCTCTCTCTCGCTCCCCTACTATCATAGAAACCAAATCGTTTTGGATTAGTTTTAGCTGTCTGTTTGTTGGTGAACTTTGTGGCCGGTTTTACGGAAGACGTGTCGCCATGTTTAGGGGACAAACCGTACCTGCCTCATCCGACGGACTGTGGCCGCTATCTCACCTGCATTGGAACGAAAGCCATCGAACAGCATTGCCCTCGCGGTTCGGAATGGGACACGGTGGAGTCTACGTGCATTATCCCCATGGTGCCAACGTGCATCAGGAAAGAAACGTTGGCTTTAGTACCGGGCCCACTAGTAAGCAAATGTCCTCCTCAGCTAACCCGTTGTCCTGTGCATGCAAATCCGGCCGAGGAGGTGATCTTCATACCGCACAGTGATTGTCATAAGTTCTACGCCTGTGTGTCAACCGTTCCGGTTGAGCTCAGCTGTCCGAAACGGCTCTACTGGAACCATGAGTCATGCCAGTGTGACTATGAACATGCGGCCAGTACGCAGTGTGTTGTGGGGAAGCCAAAGCCAACGGTAGGGTTACCCGCTTACAGTCGTGTTCGCCGCTCGGACGAGGATGGTACGACGACGGAGCCGGAGGTATCTGGTGCAACCATTCGGGGAGTGTCCTCGGTTTTGGTGCTGATTTTTACGGTGCTGTTAAATATATGAGAAAATTGAAAAAAATCCTTCATTTTGATTGGATTGGCAGAGCAAAAAATGCAAAACATAAAACAAATTTAATTGATGGTGTTCGAAACAACGAATGAAAACAGAATGAATCCATCTCGGTTCAATATTTGTAATAAATAAACAGATTTGATAATGATAAGTTTGGTCACTAATTTTGGAGAAAACTTTCGAGTCGTCGAGTTCGAGTTTCGAAAACTGGAGAAACAATTCGGTATATGCTGTAAATTTTCACGATTTTATTATTTTCGTTTCTAATATTTATATTTCCTAAGAAAGTATCTTCTCGTAGCTGTATAGTCAGTTTCGCGTTCGGGGGAAAGATCCAAATGGGATTCGTTGCGCAGTCCCATCGTGTGAAAGACTGCTTCGAGACTGCCCCAACTAGTCCAAGAACGTTAAGCAACCTAACCAAGGGAAAACAAACAAAAATCATGAAAAACACAACCAGCACATGATGCGCAAAAACACAAACAAACTTCACCACACAGTGGTGTGTTGGTAAACAAAATTATTTTTGCAAAGCGTGCGATTCTGGAGCGAGCTGGACAGCGGTGGGCAAGCCGAAGCTGAAGAACAGCATCGTTAACAGTGTTTTTTTTTTCTAACCAAAATGGCATATTGGAATGCGCGAGTGTGTTTGTGGGGGAACATTATGCAATCGTTAAAGCCTTTTGATGATTAGTAAACAGGTTATACAATATTTGGTGCGAGTCGTCTGGTATGCACCTCACAGTCACAGTTGAGTAACGTGAATTAATACGAGTGCATCCGCTTGGCTGTCGTCGTGAAACACGTGACGTTCTGTCCAAAGATGGTTTACAGAGAGTCTTGCATATTTGTACCGCTGGGCACGTTCTGAGTGAGGAATTGTTTTTCGACTCGAGTCTATCCGCGAGCGATAAGATGTAGCTGTGGTTCTATGCCAGTTACTTTACAGTGTTGCAAGTGTCCACCAAGGTGTAAGGAAGTCGGTAGGTATGAAGTAAGCTATATAAAGTGGAATGTAGAAAGAATACTACCTAGCATTTCGTTGCAGGGGGTACTGAGGAACGCACAAAACTCGCCAGTTCGAGAAAGCAAAACCTTTTGAAAAAAGATTGAAAAAGAAACAACAAAATACAGTATGTAAAACTCGGTAGATCTCATCTTTGTTTGTGAGTGTTAACAAAATTACTTTATTCTGATTCTAGAGATGAAACAAACGCTATTACTTTCGCTGTTCCTGGTGGTAGCAGTCTCAACAGCAATTGCGTCACCAAGGCGCATCCGTATGGCCAAACCAGACAATTCTAACCCATCTGTCCAAAATGAGACCGTGGTGCAGGATCAGGACACTGCACCGCCATCAACAGGATTATCCGATCAACCAGTAGATACACAACCCGAGGAAAGCGATCCTGAACCACTGAAAGAAGTGGAAGAACAAAAGACTGAAGCTGATCCTGTCGTAAGCAATCCGGAAGAGCACGTGATAGCCGAAACTGTTGTAACTGATGCGGAGGAAGAAGCATCTGCAATTCCATCAGCTGACTGTACTGCAACGGTACCGGAACAGACAGATATGGAGCTCGCGGAGGACACTCACTCACATGAAACCGAATCAACCGATAAGAAGTCTTCAAAATCATTTTTGAGTCTGTTCCTAAACGGATTGGGACACATTAAGAGTGCAATTCACGATCTTCAAACACGCATGGAAACGTTTTTCGTTTCGTCGGAAGCGCTGGAAGCTTTAGGTGATATAGCAAAGCACTAGTTTGCTAAAATGTGGTGTAGAATTTTCCAGCTTTGCAAGTAGCCAAACGAAATGATACACACCAAAAAAAACTTCTCAGTCATTAGCTGTAAGAAGGATAATCTTTAGCGATAAGTAAGCCAGTTTTTGTTGCATACTGTGTTACGGAAGTCCATGCAATAAAGTAAGCGCACGATAGGCTTTGGTTTTGTAACATAAATGTGTATTTGTTTGAATAGAACGTAGAATTAGAGGGTGATCAGCGAGCTGTTTGTTTAAAGCAAATGAGTGATAAATATAACTTGTAATTTCTTTCTTACAATTTTTACTTTCGTAAAGTTCTATGGAATGCGTTCTCCAATTTAAACAAAGCCTTATGCAATATTCGCCTCAAGTGTTATCGGGCATATTTTGCCTTTCGAAAGATAGCGTTGTATGCGGAAATAAAACCAATTCACAACAAAGTGAAAGGTGAAAAGAAAAACAGGAAAATCTGCAATATTGAGCACGTGCGTAAACTTTAAATCGTAGTTATGGCTTTGGCTCGTGGCAACACGTTGTGCAACAGCAGCAAAAATCGCAAAACAAGTGAATTGAGAAGTAGGCACGTTCATAGTGAGAACCCATTGATATGAGTTGTGAGGAAATGCATAGTGAGAAGAACGTCGGCGAAGCAAGATCGCTGTATAAAAGTTCATTCATACTAGCGGTGCCGAGAGGGAGAGACAGTGAGCCATAAAAGTGAGAGAGCATGTTGCTGGAGAGAATAAAAAAAACAGGATCAAAAGGAATGGAAAAGGATACAGGCCGATAGGAATAAGATATCAACAATGAGTCCGTGGCACGCGTCAGCCGGATGTAGAAAGGGCCAACGTATAAGCGACTCGATGGGAGAGCGACTGCAACAGAGCGGATCCGGTTAGAATATCAGAAGGAGGAAATGAAAGAAACCGCCAGAGCATAAAGCATTAAACTACACGCAATGAATCTACAGGGTGACCAGCCACAACAGCCAGCGCTGCCTGCGTTCGGCGAAGGGGAAAAATTCAACCCGAACCGAAAGCCGAACCGCACACAAGCACACCAGCAGCGCTAGGGCTTCCAACGCTAGGCCAGGCTTGCTCTTTGCTGTGGTATCATTTGTTGCGTTATGCTTATGTACACCAACGTGTTGCTGGTGCCGACCCACAGCCCGAACCAAACATTCCGAACATTTTTGGCCTTCCAGCGCTACAAACTTGCATGCAAGCCTCGAAGCAGCACGGGTGACTGCAACTTGTTCGCGTGCACGAACCCCCGGACCAAAGCTACCCTGGGTGGTGCGGTGCGGTCCGGAAACGCGCGCGCACACACAAACCCTCACGAACGCACCCGAACGGCCGATCAGGACGAAGTGCCACCGGCAGGATTGCTTCGGGTTTCGGGAATTCGGCAAAGGTTCGGTTTCATAAATGCAACTAGACGGCGCCGGCCAGGATTCAAACGCCTTCGACGGTTCGTACAGTGCGGTTGTCGTGCCGATACTTTTTTCTGTCTCTCGTATCACTCTTGTATCAACTATTTTTTCTGTTTACATGTACATTTACATTTTTACACGAACTTGTTGGTGTTGACCCCCTTGCACCGCTCTCGATTTCCTGTTTTCCGGGTCCACCGTTCAGCGTTTTGCTACACTGGAAACTGTTCGCCATCATCTGTCACGTGAGTGCGTGTGTGAATAGTGTGTTTTGGTTTATGTGCTCTCGTTAGTGTTCATCTAGCTTTTTTCCTCTGCTCCTCTGCTCTTCTGTCCTGGAACGAAGTGGCCAGCCACAAAACCTGTCAGAGTGTAAACAACGTAGTGCATATTTAAGAGCAGTAAAATCAGTTCCCAAAAGCAATAAATAGTGTTTATAGTAAGTAGTGCGGTGTGCATGTGTGCAATGATCTACTAATCTACTCAGCTAGGTTCGGTGTGAGAATCAGTTTGATCACACACCAAAGGGCTGCAGTGTGACAGAAAGGCGAAATTAAGTGACCGTGGCTTCTTAAGCAATGAGCAACTGTGCAAACGTTATCGCGTGTTTGGTGTCGTTTCGGTTTAACTCCCATTTCGTCGGAGTTTTTCGGATGAGTTTTTGAGTGCAGTTTTGGTGTGTATGTGTGTCTGCTTTGCGTCATATCGCTTGTGCGAGGATACAGCAGTAGCAAAGCAGCGGAAAGAAACGGAAAGGATTCAATGCAGTGTTACGACAACATTTTCGGTCTGCCACACCGTCTGCCGGTTACACGGATGCACGGATGCAGATGAACCGGGTTCGACAACCCTCGGGAAGCTACAGTGTGTACCGCCGTGAACTAGGATAATGTAACACCTTCCTTCGCTACTACTATCGGTCGTTCTACTTTCACTTGGTCAACCCGCTCAACTGTCCTTAGCGCGGGTACCGGAAGGTCTGGCAAATCTCTCTGGCCATTTTCCTCAGCTGTATCGTTTGCCAATGTGCAGTTGATGAAGTGTGCGTACTTTTCTGCCTCTACTACTCGTACTTTTCAACTCAGGACGACCGATCCGACGAACTTTCTCCGTCTGTGCTTATATCCTGTATGTGTGTATATTCTGTCGCAAGCAAAAGTCTGTCGTCTGTCCTCCGTATGTACTCTAAGTGTAAACTGGAACTCTAAGCCATCCTGAGCCTAACTCGTCTGCAACAGTGACTGCCACTGTTTTCTTCTGATGCAATGGCAGATGGATAAAGAGGAAACGGAAATCAACTCAACTCCGCAACCAGCGGTTTAGAACCGAAAAGCAATAGGAAGCAAAGCAATATAGCCCGTGAAAAAAAAGCAATAGGCAACCGAGCGAAAGGTGCGGTGGGCCCAAGAAGAAGTTGTGCCGGAGCAGCTCGATCGATTCCGAAGCAGTGAAATAAATCGTCCTGCCAGATCCGGTGGCTTGAGTCGAATGAAGGATAAAGGCAGCCCGGCTAAAGGAATGAATGTTGTGTTAGTGTGAGCCTGTTTCCGTTGATTTTATTACAATTTTGGGGCCGAACCGAATGCATGCCCCAACGTCGTTCGTGGCTGATATGGACTCTAACTGTTACGGATTACTACTTCACTACTACTATTGGGTATGGTGCGTTTGGTGCGCGTGAAACTCGCCCGTACTAGCAATCGAGTCAATTTCTGCGTTTCTAGTTCGTCTCGTTTCTGCGAAACTTTGGTGCTGGTGATTGTATTTTGCTGTTTTTCACGCGTCAGTTTGCTAAACTAAACATTTGCTAACCGTATCCGTGAAAGTCTTCGTGTGCGTGTTGTGCGTGTGTGCGAGATTCGCTAGATAACGTTACTGGCAACGGGACTGCAATTCTTCATGCCCATCCGCAGTGCATGTGCTCGATCCTAGCGGATCCCCAAACAATTCCAGCCAATTCTTCTCCGCGGCGTTTCACTTCGGTACGAAAGTGCTTTCGTATCTGTGTCACGTTCTGGCGTAAAATTTATTCTATCCTTCCCGGTGCTGGACGAGGCGTCAGTTGCCACGACGGGAATTCTCCGGAGAATCCTCTGCTCACGTCCCAGCACGTATCGGTGGGGTGCTGTGCGGATATAAAACAGAAACCGTACCCTAAAGAGGTACATCGTACAATTCTGTTGCTTTGGTGTTGTGAGCCAAACAAAAAAGTTGAGCAATACAGTACACTCCTAACGAGTACAGACGGTGACGGCAAAATCAACAGACACCAACAATTGGGACCGGGCCCGGAAGGAACCATCTTCAAACGTCTATCGCCTATAAGTTCCAGAAGTGGCACTAGAGTATTTACCTCCATGCGAGCAAATGCAACCAGTAGTATTGATTTACGGTCCCGTTTGGTCGTGAGATAAAAATCGATTCGAAACAATCCGGGTGCGGTCGAGGGACTTGCGATGGATCGGCTCCGCCGACCGTGAGGAGGGTCCTGGAGCAGCAGCAATCGATGCACTTGTGTGCTGAAAGCAGTATTTAGAAGTACCTGATCGTAATCCTTACCAGTTCTCGAGTTCATTGAAGGCGTCGTTGGTCAGCACGATACACAGAGAGCACCCGGAAGTGCTGTTAAGTTTTCCTACTCATCCCCAATTTTACGGTACTCCGCACACAACACACACACACACACGTCTTCAAAATGCCCCGCTGTTTGATGGCAAAAAAGTGGAAAGCCTATCCATGGCCCGACCGAGCAGAAGAACAACCAGCCACCGAGCAAGAGCCGGACACGATATCCTCTTTAACGACCACCACCGCCAGCATTAGCACAAACAGTCCACACCCGGTAGCATCTTCACCATCTACGGTAGAACGAACAAGCGGCGGCAGCAGTAGTAGTAGTGGTGGTAGCAGTAGTAGTGGCAGTGGTAGTCCTAGTAGCACCACATCCAGCTCGTCTACGTCGGTTGCGCCTGAATGTAGTCAACCGCAGAGCAACGCAACGACACAAACCCAGCCAAGCGAGATCGGCGAGGAAGATGAAGAAATTGACGTTGTGGGTGATTCGCCGGCGGCAGCAACGGCCACAGCGGCCAGCAGCAAGTCCACCGGCAGTACGGTAGCCACCTGTTGGGGTCCTTCCTCACCGACGGCCGGTGCAACGGCACCGAGCCCACCGCCCCATTCGCCGGAAGCGGCCACGCGCGAGTCAACCATCCTGTACAACGGTGAGTAGTGGTGGGCAGTTAAATGTTTTTGTTTTCCACTATCGTTATCCGACCGTGTGCGTGCGTGCGAGCGTGCGTGCATGTGTCGTGACAAGAGTCACCGCTAGTTGCTCCGTTTAATTGGTATTAGCTAATGGGACGAGCGACGACAGGGCTGGACATTCCCCACCCAATGGTACATGGACTGCAGGTGCACGTGCCTTAAATGGGAATGATTTTCCCCGCATCCCCGCATCCAGCTATGCGTTGGGCAAGTGGCAAAAGAAGTGGCATCCCGAATGCTAACGAAACGAACGTGAATGTTTCTCACTCACCTTCACCCCGGAGCAAGGTAAATCGTGTTCGCGTTGGTCGTTTCGGTGGTACGTTGGGGCACACTCTGGGTGTTCTAACATAATTCTAACTTTATGTAATCTGCTGTTGATGGTTAAAGTGATACGCATTACAATGCTAATGTCGCCGTTTTGTTCGCCGGACAGCAGTGGCCGGGTTGCGTTTTTCGGTATCAGGATTGCGTGAGAAAGTCGCCACTTTTGTGGATAGTGTTTGCGGAGGGATTAAAGGATTACAGTTGTTGGAGTAGAAGAATGGTCAACTTTGAGGGGAGTTTTTTTTTTGCTGCTGCTACTGTTGTGCTGATTGTACGCGGCGTGGTGATTAAGAACCATTTCGTTCAGCAGCAATAATACATGTCTGATTCGTTAGATTAAGTCATCAAGAGTATGATGACAGTTCTTGAAGTTTTCTTGTTTGAAATATACTTTCAATACTTTCCTTAAAAGAGAAGTCCTCAAGTATAACCTGTCCGGAAACGGTCACTGGATCATGCTATCGAAATTAACCACTCCTACGTCCTACCCAATTTGATGACCTCCCCAGAGCCTAATGAAAAAATCACATCAAATCACCATTGACCGCCCTCAAATGTCCATTCCGATCGATTCCGGCGATGCCAGTTTGCCGTAAACGTAAACATAATCAAAATCAAAGCCATGTGCCATTTCGTTCACTTCCTGGCACGATGGTACCATGTCGGTGGTGTCCCCAATTCCGGTGTTGCAACATCCCCCGGGAGCTGCCCCAAATAACGAAATAGAGTTTTTGATATTTTTGTCCAACCTCCCATCTCTGTGCTTTGGTGCACAAAACAAAAAAAAATCCTAAATTTCCACAGTCACAACGCGGACGGCTCGTTTTCATTAACACGCACTTCCAGAAACACGAAGAACCGAAAGAGAGAAAGCGCATAAAATGGCAGCGTGAAAACAAACATTTACTTTGCGCGGGACCTTAGAAATCAGCCGGGGGGGAAAAAAAACATATCCTTGAACTCATTTCGGACCGAGTGACCGACGAAAACTCGGGTGCGGCAATAAAACTGAGAAATAAACCAGCAGAATTTAAAAGCATCTCCCGTTTAGCTCGGGCGGGATTAGGCTGATGCCGTCTGTCTTGGCCGGTGGAGGTATGGTTAGCTTAAAGGGAAAATGTTAGCCATCTCGCCGTCGCACTTCTGGGTGGTTTTCCAATTCCTTAACACCAAAGCAACGGGCACGATGGACGTGCCTGTTTCCCTTTTTCGAGGAAAAGCGTGAAAACGCGCTGAAAGAATTCCCCAAACAAATGCTCTCCCCTTGCTGTTGTGCAGTTCGGTCCGAGTGCGGGTGTTTTCTTTTATGGAAAATTGGAAATTCGCAATCGGCAGTCGGCCGTGGTTTCCCAATCGGAGAGGGAACAACCGCTCGGATGGAACGAGTCAAATGAAGTGAAAGGTTCAGTTCATTCGCTGCTTGTTGTTGTTGAAAGTTTAAGACGAACTGGACCGAACTGGATTGGGGGCCGTGGAGTGTGGCGCAGAACATGCTGGTGCGGGATTCCTCAAGGCGCCGAAGCGCCTGTGTGAGCGCGCTGAAATGTTGACTGCTTTTATTGTTATTCTGGCCGTTGCTGCTAATGGCCACCGAATAGTATTAAGTAGGAATGAAAGTCGTCCCGAGCTCTTACCGTTACACCATCGTCCTGTCTGCATTGGAAGTGAATGGGAATTGAATGTGATGCTGCTGCTACCGTTTCGGTTTCAGCAAGTCTATTCTTGCTGCTGTCCGTGTACGTTAGCAGACCCTTAACGGAGGGGTCATTCAAGCTGACCAAGTACCGAGGGAAAGGCACGAAGCGAGCGAAACGGTATCAAATATCCAATTATGTTTGCGTCATCTTGTTATACATTCTGGCGACTTTATGTCTATTAAGGGACCCATATAACAGGTCTCCCAAATGGGTTGGGTGATTCTAGAGAGTGATCCCACCGTTTGCACTGGCACTATTTCCCCAAACGAACCATCTTCACTATGGTGGGTGAGTTGGTGCTCGTACTATAGTGGTTGTGATGAGGTTGAAACTACTCAAACTACGATCACATTGGTTGTTGCAGATTTTTTGTTTGCCCAGGAAAAAAAGCCGGGAGTCGCACGCCGTGATCGACATTCCCGGTGTTTGTGATTTCGGTTTGCAAAAACGTAATGGTGGCTACTGTATCGCTTACCCTTTCTCACTTTCTTGCCTGAAAGATTTCCATTTTCTTTGAAGCAGTCCACACGGGATTGGGTCACAACTTTTTTGCGAATGCTGTTGAGGATTTTTTCACTTCACTTTTCTGCCTGAAAGGAAAACTACGCAACGCACGTGAAAATGGGTGGAACACATTTTCCATACTGGCCACTCGGTAAATGGGTGGAACTACATTGGCAGCAAATTATGGTGCGACGTGCATCCGCAGTCATACGTGACAGTTGGAGATGGTGCGAGATTTTGCGATCGGACAGCGAGAACTGTTCGTAAATGTTTTTTTTTTAACAGGACGAAATGAAGAAGCTATCCTTTGGATAAGCATGAACATAGTATTTTGTTTTATTTTGTTTTATAAACCAATTATTTCCCATGTAGAATCCTGAATCCTGTCGGTGAAAATTGAAAAACGTGTTCATTGCATACTTTTAGGCGCTTATCGCTTCGAACGCATTCTCCCACAGGGCAAGGCACGTGGGGAACGCACATTACTCGCAAACACGATTAATTAAATACCATTCAACCCAATGGTGCAAAACATTGAATAAAAACAATTATCTGACAAAGCGGCAGAAGCGAAATCGATAGCAGTGAAAGTTATTCCGTAAGGGCGGAAAAGGAAACTTTTTACGCTTGTCCACCGTACTGTGGGTGCCCCAAAAGGGTAAAGGCGTCCGTAAAGGATGGATTAAAAAATCAATAAAAACAGAAATGCTGTTCGGCAGCATTCCTCCTTCAACGCTCCATCCCAAACGATGGAGTCACAGGGATCGCGTCGCAGTGGGCAAAAATCAATTTCATATTCGCATTCGCTCGATGCGCTGTTCCACTTATCAATGCATAAAATATGCAAATCGAACCGAAATCCAAATAAATTTACACTCCTCTCCTAGCATTTGCCATGAGGAGGTGGCGTGCGTTGGGCGTCTGCTTTTCCAGATTCCTTTCACGCTGATGCGATTTATCGCACTCGCTCGTTTGTTCCACGTTCCGGTCCGTACTGTGCGCGTTATTTTTCCCAATGATTTTCCACCGATTGACGTTCGGCAGTCATTTGCAGCGTTGGGCCATTTAGCTTTTCTACCCATTTCTCGCACGGCTAGTGTGAGTGTGCATGGTGGGTGGCTATAATGCAGCGATTTTACGATTGGCGCTCACTCGACGGCAAAGTGCTGCTGCAGTGTCTCGGTGCTGTGCGGAAAATCACTCGAACGGAAAGTCGGAAAATCTGCATTCTTATGAGCAACGTTCCGAAGCTTCCTCCCGTCACCATTCCTGGAGCACCGCCTTGGTGCACGCCGGAATCGCCGTGTAGGAAAATAAAAACGGGAAGTGTAAAGTGTCTGCGGAGATGACGGATTAACGGACGCAGATGAATTTATGGTTTCTGGTTCTGTTGTTTTCTGCCATCGTGCTGGTGTGGTTTTTTGTTTCCCGATTCGATCTTTTCCCCGTGCTTGCTAGTGTGCTGCATTGTAAGACTGTGGTTGTAGAACGGGTGAGAGTACGCTTCGACGCTGCAGTTGATTTAATGACCGTAATGATAATCATTTCACACACTCACACATAGAGGAAAAAAAGAAAATCGAATAAAAAATCCCATACAACATGGAATTTAAAAATGGTACAGCAAAAAAAAAAAAAGCACACACAGTTTGATTTCCCGACGACGTATAATATACTTATGGCATCTGCCACTGTTAAGCACTTACGTCAATCGATCGGAAATGGATAAATCAATTTAAACGTTGACAGCGTTCACCGCAACAAAACACGCTTCACACGCACTCTGACCCCGTCCAAAGCGGGACACGTAAATGAAGGGAGAGATTATGTGCCATGTATGCTTTTGGCCAAAGGCTTTTGGCCTCCCCCAACCGGCGGGCTTTTTGTTTAATCGCAGAAATTGACAACGAATGAAACACCCGTGAATGAATACCAGGTTGTCCGTTTCCCTCGTTGCATAATCGATTTGATATCGAGCGATTGGTGACATGGTTTTAGATGGTCCTTTTTTTTTAAAGTTTGTTCCTATTTGCGGTTCTGCTGCGCTATTATAAGAACGATGTAAGACGATAAAATTGATCGCTTAGGTGTAACAAGAAGCAACAGTTCGGTGGGGTCAGCTAAAATATTCATCGCAACAGAACGCGTCGTGTATTGGTGGTTGGTAATTGATCAATTTGTGATGTATGCATAGCGAGATTTTTATAACTGTCGGGGGTTTTGTTACATTTATCGACATTACTTTAGATGTTTATTTCATTTGCATTTCATCGACCAAAATTTTAGTTGGGTAATATCCAACAGTAAAAACGCATATAGAACATTTGGTAAAGAAGTCAAATTGAGGCTCAATTTTACGAAGAACTAGCACGTGTATAAAAATAGTTATTAGAAAAATAATATGAAGAATTGGACAAGAGAAAGAGAGAGAGAGAGAAGAAACAAAAAAAATGTTAGTCTAATTTTGTTAATAATTTTACAATCCTTGGATCAGATTCGTATATAAAACCGTATTTTGACTTTGAGGAAAATCTTTAAAAAATATCCAAAGGCGAAAAGAAGAAAAATGTTTTCGATTAGTTATAATAATCCCCATTACGTAGCCTCATTAGTAGGGAAACAAGCTATTGAATTGTCAGTACAAAAATAAACAGTAGAGAAAAAAAACCCTGATTACTGTCCATAATCCCACCAAAGAACAGTTTCATTAGCACCTTCCGGTCGAAATCAATTAAAGAATCGTTTTCAATCGATCACACGGTGCAACCTGTGGTCGTTTCTCTCAGCACACTCAGCACACCTGCGTTGGAAGTTGTCCCCGATCGATGCCATTAGCAATCCGTCCAGTTCGCTTCCCGCATTCGCACCGTTGCACGCTCGGAGCATGATCGCTAATTATTGCTATCCAATTGGTAATAAAATATTAATAGAACATTGCTATCGGAACATCGGTCGTGTCTGTTCGAGTTGGACTCGTTCTTTCTCTCTCTATCCGCATCCCTCTCTACCTGCCTTTAGTCTAAAGTATGCAAATGGAACTGCAGCAATCAGACAGCTTTCACACACTTAAAACACAGGCAGGCTATAGTTGCCGGTTGTTTATAATTACTGCTCGGTGCATTTCAGTCCACGCTTGAACCATCCCGGAAGGTTTCGGTTTCCGATATACGTAGAACGCGTGGCCGATTTGCGTGCCAAATTGTATCCTTTTTGATGGCGCAACTCAAGCGGGTGTACGAGGCAAGTGGATGGTTTGGATGGAGCAAAGGGACCACAACGCACGACACGACGCTTGTGTTGCGTTATTTACGAGCTGTGCAGAGAGCGGCAGTAGCGTCCTTAGCGTAGCGCCCAAATGCAGAATTCATTCTTCGCTCGTTATTAAATCGATTTACGGTCTCCCGGCTGAGTCCCGGCTGAACCGAATCGATGCGATGTTCCAGTTTGCGCCAGGTATTTTACGTCGCCCGCGTGCTACACATGGTTGGGTATCTTTTTTTCCCGAACTTTCCGCAACGAGGTGCCAACATCCTCCGTCGGTTGAAGGTGAAAGTAAAAACAAACCGGATAGAGTGCTCGGCGTACGAGCACCGGATGAGTGTGTCCGATGAGGAGAAGTTTGCATTTTTTATCACAAAAAAAAAAACACACCAACCCGATGTTCGACATCGAAAGGTTAGTCCCTTTTTTTGTGCATGAAATTTGCATTCTTTCGATGTGTTCCGACGTTCCGTGTCCTCGCCATCGCGCATTCATTGATTTCATTGCCCGTACGCTGAGGGTTGCTTCTGCTGTGAGCAGGGTGAAAAAGGGATGAAAGGAGACAATGGAGAGGGATGTGAGTGTGTGTGTTGTCTGCCCCGCATAGTTGTCTTCGTTCCGGATGCTCGTTTTTCACCGTAACTGTGGCGATGCGAAATTTGTCTGCTTTAGTTAATTTTAATTTAATTTTCACGTACAATGCAAGCACTTCGGAAAGGGTGACCGTGTTGCCCGTGTGTAATACCACTGCGTTGGTGGGAGAGGGATGCTGTTTGCTGGACCAATAAAGTGATCCTTCATGCGTGGAAAAAAGGGACACACCTGGGGTTTGGTGCAAAGCAAGGAGAGAAAAAAAAAAACAAGACACGAACTGCTGATGTTGTTGGACTGGCCCGTCAGGGTTTTTATTTTATTTTATTTTTCCGAGTTCTTCCGTTTCATCGTTCGCTGGCAGGATTCGTTAGCACAAAGGTCCGGTTGAATTGATCTCCATCCAAAAGGATCGGCTGGGGGAGGAAGCTTTCCTACTACATTCATGTATTATTACGATGATTATTGCTGTCGTATCTGGCTCGCGACACCCTAGAGGGGGGAGCGACACACGAGCTTCTTTCCCTGGAGTAGAAGCTGCAGTTTTTCGCAGTTTTTGGCTTCATGATTTATTTCTCCACGTTTCGTGAGCGTGCAGCAGCGTTCATGGTCACGGAGGGACGCTGTTTTCGCAAAGAATCCATACATCCGTGCGTCCATTCCCATGACGAGCTGCCCATGAGCAGAGGTAAAAACGTCTCCATCGGGCTCATTTCCATTTACTTTCGTGCGCGTGGGTCCACCAACAAATCAGGCGACTGGCCTGCCGAGTGGCATCGTTAGCAAAATCAGATCCGGATCCGCCGGTACGGATTCGCTGCACGACCGGAACAACCGTTCGGACAAGATAATTTATGCTATAAATAATTCCACAATCGGTAAATCTCGTTCTCCCTTTCGTTGTCCGTTCCTGGCTCGTGCCCGTGTGGTCATGATGGCGGGTGGCTGGAGGTTTATTTTTTTGTTCTAGATTCATTGTTATTTTTGTTGTTTCCAGGATTTAGCATGGATAGGATAGGCAGGTTTGTCCTTTGTCAAAACGGGAGCAGAAAAGGAAGGAAAAGGTAGATTTTTTTTTTAATGCTGTTGTCGTTGCTGTGTGTGATTATTTTTATGGTTTGTCAGAACATTCCACACGGTTCGTTTAGTGTTTTGTGGATGATGTAGGGAGCAAAAACTGACCGTCAAAAGCCATGCGTGAGCCATCCTCCCGGGAGATTGTGTTTTAAATTTAATCTGCGTCGCAAAACTTTTAATGTGTAGTACGCCATGTTCTGATGTGCTTTTATCATAAATATTCTAAATTTAGAACGAACTGCTTGAACACACCAATTTTCCCAAGCAAAATGGTTGCATGTGATAATTTGGTTCATTGTATCCTGACTAAGTGACAGTTTTATAAAGCAGCTAATTTAATGAAGCATTTCAGATGCTTTGTTTCCATTTTAGGGTTTACCTTCAAGAAAACAATTCTTCTTTTTTTTCTTTTGGAATGACAAATATGGCAGGACCCAGGATCAGGGAAAACAATCATGACCATCATCTATTTCATTCACGTACCGAACGGTTGCAGCTAGGATTGGGATTGGGAAGGGGTGGGACCACTACCCGGAAATGTCAACCCGTTTCAGTCAATACGTTTGCGGACGCTTTGAAAGTGGGAAAAGGAAAAATTCTTCAAGTAACTCGGGCGGAAACATCTAAAACTGTAGACGAAAAAGAATTGTGTTCGACTAGCCGGCCGAGAAACACAGCTTTTTGGGGCTGTGTATTTTTGCTGCTGTTTTCTGTGCCTCCCCAGCTTACCCAACCGTCCAACGTCCCCTTCCCGTCATTAGAGTAACGCGTCCCGGCAGAAAACGAGCAAACCAAAATCGGCAGAAAACAAGCGACCAGAATGTGAAAGGGAGTACGCAGCGCTTGGTTCCGGTACGGAAGAAGCGAAAGTTGCGCAGGAAGGAAGTCCGGACCAAAACTAAGGATTGCCGCTTTACCGAGACTCCGTTTGCCTTTCGGAGGGGCGAGAGCTTGGTTGACGAAAATAATCGATCCCGAACGCAACAGCGTTGGGGGTTTGGGACGAGCAAAAAAAAAAAAAGGGTTTTCCCTAAAGATAAAGAACGTGCGATAAAAAGCAGTTGGCCATAACCATAACCATAAATCCCGTCACTTGCGTCACCTTCGGAGAGCTGTAGTACTGAGCGTGTGCGATGTGCTCGGTCGGCCCCAGTGGCTGTTGAATTCTGTTTTCTGTTCCAATCTTTCTATGCCGATGGTGATAGCCACTTTAAGATGGGGTGATGGGGGTTGATGTAACCATAATTCCTCTATCTCTTTGCGTTGTTCGTACCGAAAACTCGTACCAACAAGGGACAATGAACGGATGAAACACAGCGCTTGACTACTTGAGTGGGTGATGAGCCAACAAGTGAAAAATTGCTAGCTCCTTACCCTAGAAACCGCCGTCCGATGGTCATTGGTTCTGATCATGTGTGCTAAAGTTTAGAGGATTTTTACATCACTTTGATAACCACTGATGCAAAGTGAAAACGCGAGAAACTGTAGGAGCTCCGGGTGGTCTCTTCTGCAGTCCGATGCCTTTTCGTCGGTGTTTATCGTTTGCAGGGATTCTTTTCTTTTTCCCGCTCTTCTCATTTCCATCCTCATTTTTCGACCCCGTGCCGGACTTATGGGCCTGAAGTTTTTCCAACGCCCTTTGTCACCATTTGTGTGGTGGGTCCCTGGTGCAATCACAACGAACATGGATACCAACTCCACCCAACACTAACGTTGAATAATTTAAGCTTCTTATGAGGATTAATACCACTCCCGTCTCGTGTGCATGGTCACAGGAAATCGTCATGTAGGTTGTCCGATAGCCCGACTTCCATTTTTCGCCAAATTCCCTGCCCGAAAGGGCCTGAAGGAATTGGAGAAGTTTTTCCACCGATTGGGCAACTTAGGTTGCCACCGCTGAAGGTGTGGTGCATTGGGGTGGACCCGGAGATTTTAGGGTAAGAAAACATTTCACACTAAGCTGCTGACGGGTTTCCCTGGGTCCTTTTTTCAGGGACACAGCCACTGGCCTGCTGCCGGGATTTCGATACCATCGTTGAGAAGCACACACACACACACACACACACAGTGTGCAGAGAATGCGATCCGTAATTTTAGTTTTGCGAATCATTAAAAATTCATAAAATTTTATCGCAACTGTTCATGCATGAGGCTCGCAAAGACGAATTTATTGCTGTTGGGTTGTGAGTTTTTGTGAATTTTTACGAGGCACTTGTGTGGGTTTACCTCGAAAAGCTGGGACGTCTTTCCGTACTCGTACCGTCGCTATCTGCACGGTGTCGTGCGATTGCATACTTTTAGGCTCATACTCGTTTTAACTGCAGGAACTTGAAGGGATCAAATATTACTTTTAATAAGGGTAGAATGCGTAGAAAAATAATTCTCCTAGTGGTTTGCAGAAGTCGATGCATAAAACATTCATTTCATTTAGTGCAGTATGGGCATGCGGTCAAATATGCATTATGAAATACATAATTAGCTTTGGTGAGGTGAAATTGCAATACAGAAAATCGCATTTCGTTTAATTGTTGGCAATTTTAAGTTTTTTTGTTGATTCGACTGAAAATGATTTAAAAAACAAAAGACACACGTTTTGAAGCTAAAAACTAATATTGATTAATATTATTTACAATTAGTCTTCTCGTGTTCTCTTCAATGTTTACGTAAGAGAACTAATTTTACCCTTAAAATAAAAGTGAACGGCAGCCCTCATCTAAACAATTCGATTTACACGATTTCTACGTGCCTGCATGTTTTACGCTGATTAAAGAATCGCTTTTAATTATCGTTCCACGGTCTACGGACCCCTCCACGCAGCGCAATGTACGCATTTAGATGGCAGGTGCCGGACCAAAGTGTGAACGGTTTTGGGAAGGATTGAACCGGAGGGTGGATTGCTGCTATCCGAAAGAAGCCGCTTGGTTAGGATGCATTTGAAATACAAAAAAAGGAATCAACGAGAGAGAGAAAAAAAACCACGCACAAATCCGGAAGATAAAAGGACACTACAGCCGTGCGTGACTGCACTCCAAATCGACACCGTGATTTGTTCGCAAGACGGCAAGAAATTTGTTTCGCCGGCCCGGGGATTGCGTTTCATGTTGTCTGCGTTATGTTGATTGTTATTTGTGTCCCGTGCTGTAGGATGGTTGATCCTTTCGATCCGATACATCTCTTATGCGAGAGAGTGAAGCTTGTGCCTTTTTTTGTGGTTGTTACTTACCTCCATTTTCATCCTGTTTGATGACAATCTGGTTCAATCTCATTAGCGAAAGCGATACTCAATGTTTGGAGATATCGAACGACTCCAAGACAGTGGCTAAATCCAATACGTCGCCTGACTAGAGCACGTCCAGGATGTATCGAAGCTAGCAAAAAGTGTATTTTTTCGCTCTTACTTTCTCATTGCCATTAAACTCAAATTTCAATCACCCTAAAACGCAACCGGCCAAATGTCGTGCGGGGCAAAGAATCAAATGCTCACCAAAAGAACAGCAGCCTTTTGCGAAAAAGCATACCGGCGTCTAATCAACAGTTCACCGATTCCGATTGCGCATTTGTGCCACTACCTCGCCTCCCACCATGCACAGAGTGTCATAAAACCGGAAGACGGGGAAGATCCCTTTGATCTATTATTCGTGTTAATAATTTAAATTCACTCGGTAGCGGGCCCTTTCCCGGGAGGAGGAAAAGCGCATACAGGGATGGGATTTAGAGCTCGCTTTTCGTAGGCTTTACTGTACGTTCCTGGTAGGATGAGCGCATGTATGTGCGTGTGTGCGAGCGTGAAAGGATTGAAAAACAATCTGCTAATAGATTGGAAATGGAATGAGCTATGCGCTGGTGTCTATAGCTTCCTTCGCTAGAGCTGGAAACGGTCTCGACGGTCGGAACATGATATCTGGCACAGCAAGACAAAATAAAAAAAGCCGACGCCGGGTTCACAGTAATGGAGGACTTTTTTTTCTTCTCCAAACGCTCGCACACGATACCGCACATAGCCACCGTGGCATTAAGCGAGGGAATCCACAGCTCTGCTACGTTGGTCATGGGAAAAGACAGTTCGCGCCGGGTTCAAACGTAGCGTACAGCGTCCGGGAGTTTAAAATTGATTACATTCAACGGAAGGCGGATGCTTGAATGTATGGATACTTTTGATCTATATCTGGTACGTGTGTGTGTGTGGTGTGGTGCGCTCTGAAACACAATCTCGTGAAAATCAACCACGTGTTTGAGGAGCAGGTCGAATAAAAAATTTAATATGGCCCCACGCAAAACGAGTGCGTGTAGAAAGCGCGCCCTAGGTGGAAAGTATGTACCGCGAGAAGCGATTGAAATTAAATTTGGCACTAATTAACAGCGCGTGGCAACAGGTTTTGATGGTGGTGGGCGTGGGGAACGGGCCGCACGGGCCACCCCGTGAAGTGTTGGTGTAAAATTTAATTAAGAGCCAAAGGTTGAGGCATGTTGGACGCTCTGATTGGTCGGGCGAAATACCGTGCGATAGCGACCCAATGCTTTTGGTATGGCGGGGAATTTGTTAGTTTTTGCTCGTGTTTTGTGTAATCGAAATGAAGAAGCTTTAGGCTGTGGGGTCGGTGCAAATGATACGAGAAATTATTGATGAAAAGTATGGCTCTCAAAACCGTATCGGTGCGCACACGGTGGAAAGCGGTTGTCTAAGCGAATGTGAATAGCTATCAGCCTAAATGTATGCAATATTTAAAACACTGTATACACAGTTTTAGCCTAAGCAAGATCCAAATACCAGCCTTTTTTTTAAACCCGACCACTACGTCAACGTAAAAATGCTATTCTTTCTTGTTGGCTTTACTTTTCTTCGGCATGTTTTCTTCCTCAATTCAAATCTTAAAGTCTCATTGTGCTAGAAATATTTTTGTCGTTCTGATGCCAGCGCACAAGCGGGCAGTATGGGGAAGAATTTTTAATCAAATAACTTTTCCACTCCTCGCTACTGCCAATCAACGGACGGGTTAGCTCGACACAAGGGTTTGGCCCGGCCCGAACCCCGCTGCTAGCCCGCGAACGAAGGGGTCTTTTATCTGACGGAGGCAGATTCACTCGGACAGATAGGCTTTGACAGTGAAAATTACGAGCCGGAAAATATTCGTTGATTGAGAATAGTTGACGAGGTCGTCGTCGCCGTTCGAGCATCGGACCGGTGCTCGAGCACTGGAAAGGATTTCGGCATGGTATGGATCTCTGTGCGAGGTGGAGTTATCTTTTCCCGTTTCCACGAAACGTACGACACTGGTGGCACCCCTTTTTTTACCGCACAGCACGACACACAGGCACGGCACGGTTGACTTTCTTGAGAGGGTCAAACCCCCGTTTTACCTTCCGGGGTTCGGTTGCCGGGATTGGGTTAAAAAAGGTGCCCATCCCCCTGCTGCCTAACCCCCGTTTCAGGCGCGTTATTAAGACAACGGTAGCGCATCGTCGTCGTACTGATGCTTTTAATTGGATGAGTGGAAAGTCATTTGTTAATTTGAGGACGAACAGGGCAACAGACCCAGTGACCCGCTCCCGTGTGTAGCCCGAACGCACACGTCGAGCATCTTACGTCGTATTCGTTACGGATGTCTTAGGGCTTTGCAAGACGGAGGGCTGGAGAATAATGGAGCAGACAAAATCCTAACTAGGGACATTTTTGGGCAACGTATGGCTTAGGAGGTGAATGTGCTGGAATACATATATTCAACGCGTAACGGCACACTCTAGTGTCTAGGTTAATTTCTTTGCCGAGGGTGACAAAATCATGCGAAAGTGTTTGTGTTTGTGTACGCATGATTGCGTCTTTGATCGTGTCGAATCGAGGTTCTAAAGTTCAAAGCCTTTAGGCCTCCGGAAGGTGACAGACAGTTTGGTTTTGCCGGGGGAGTGCTCAAGCACTGCGATTCCTTCCAGAAATTGCTTCATCAAGACAGAACTTTGCGCTTCCGCAGGATGCGGTAAGTCTCATTAGAAAATTAGGGAGCAAAAGCAATTTTCCACTAATGACCTGAGTTGATCGTATGTGAGCGTGATGTGTGATGGTGAAGGGAATCTTTAAGTTTATTAAACCTTTTGGAGACTAGTTTAGGCGAGCGCGTGTAGTAACCTTTTACTTTAAAAGCAAAATGCTGTAAAGTAAACGAATGAATAGTTGAACGGAATAACAAAGCGGCATATTATCTGTTACAAACGATTCCCTTCCGAGAATTCCGAAAGGAATTCATCTGTTTTTAATTGAAACTAAACGAACGCTTTTGTGAATCAATCTGTCAGCCTTTATTTCCATTTCATCCGAAGCGCCCGGTTGTCACACTGCACAATGCCCACAATTTAGTCTTTGTTTTTAAGGGAAATTGGTTCATAAAGAGTGCGCTACAACTCTCCAAAAATAGCACAGAAATTGCGGGGGAGGGGGCGGGGGGCTTCGCACGTTTTGGATACGGTCACCGGACACTGGTTGCCGAAAAGGCACGGGTAAAGTTTTTCCAACAGGGAGACACATACACCGAGCGATGAATAAAAATTTCATCCCACATCCACCGAAACGCGAAACAATAGCCAAGCCTCAAACGTCACACGAATACCAGGACGGGCGCGTTCAGGCATCTCGGACATTTTCATCTCGCTTCGGTGAAGTTTTGCCCAACAGAAAACCCTGCCCGGTGACCTTACGAACCGGACCAGCTTTGGGAGGGCAAGAGCGTGGCGCTAAAAATAAAAACAATGGCAAAAATGGTGCAATTCGAAGCCGGGTTTTCCCTCGCCGGGTGCCCAACACACACATTAATCAAAATGTATGCTCAATAAGACCACAACAAAGCTCGACCATTTGGGGTTTTGTGTTTGTGTGTGTTTTTATCATCCCCTTTTGTAGTTTCTCAATTCCCGTCCCATTCCTTTTCTCTGTGTCTCATTCCGAATGGATGGGTTTTTGTTTTTGATATTGTGAAAAATAAAGCAAAAACAACATGCACCTCCAACACGCACGGTTACACACACTTTCTTGCAGTGGAAAAGTTGCGCAGTTCGGCGAGGAAATGAGTTTGATGGCGGGACACGACGGGTAGATGGTGTGAGCATGCTCGTTGGAACAGACATGGGTCTCCGGAGCTACAAAACCGCGGTCCCGTTTTTGGGGGGGGCAGTGAGTGAGTATCGAACAATGCAACCCATTTTCCGACGGAACTTTCGGGCGGCGGAAAAATGATAACGAGCGTGGAAGAAAGGATTCACCCGTTTGGCTGGTGGTGGATGGAAAAAGTTGGCTCATTCCTGTGCGGTCAAAACAACGCGGTTTCGGGTTGGTCGTAAGTCCAGGCGGAGTAGCGAATGTATCCGCTTGAATGCGTCCGAAAAAGGGCCAGCCGAAAACTTCCAACAAGTTAACAGGAGCAGGATGCGGGTAGGAAGTGGTATGATGACGTTCAACTGGAAACGTTTGTTACCGTGGAAAACAAGGGAAAATACATACACGCAACCATCTAGCGGGTGAAGGCGTAGGTCGTAGAAGGAAAACCTGGGGCGCACAAAAAAAGGCCATTTCCCGGCCGTACTTTCAAGGGTAGCCAATGGGTTTTTGTTCGCTAGTCGGAGAAGGAACGACACAGGTCGTGCTGAAAGCAAAACAACACAGAAAAAAACACACGGTCCCTACCGGAGCTCTCATCCGGAAGCGTCCGCTCATCCGGCAGCTGGTCGCTGGCAGCCTGCCGGAGGTAAAACGGAAACGCTTTCGAACGGCGTCTCGTTGGATTTCTGCGTTTTTGTTATTGTTTGCTGCATGGTACGGTGTATGGCGTCATGTATACTTTCAGGCGGTTTCGTGCGGTTCGCTCCAGATCATTGGATCGCTCTCGCTTGCTCTTACGGTTCTCGGCCCCAGTAACGCCTGGCTAAGGTTGGAGGGGGAAAATGGACACTAACCGCGAATGGGTGGGTGGGCTATGTAGCTGACCTGATCCTGAACCAAACGTGAAAAATCCCCCACGTACGTTCGGACGGTAGCGACGGAGCGGAAAAATTATGATCACACATGAAGGCGTACACACATTGAGCACGGGAAAAAGGTACATCCTGTTCCGTCAGTTGAATGTGTGTGTGGGTGTACTGGAACATGTAGTTGGCGGTTGGCAGAGACATCTTCTTTTCACACTTGTGAGAATGATTGTCGGTTTTTTGTTCCTGTTTCTGGTTGCCGGCATCCATTACAATCGATTCCGGGCATCGTTTGCACTGTTGATGGTTTGATGCTTCTTGATACTGGACAGTCCGTTACGGTAGATTCCACGTAACGTTTAACGGGTTATTGGGAAAACATCAAAGCGCAATGTACGTCCCGAGGCACTGGCAACTTCACGCACTGGTTATCAATTACGTTTTATACTGTGTGATCGATTATATGTATTTTTTTAACACCTTACCTTTTCCCCAACATCAAAAAGACGACCTACCGCTTGTTAGGCGGTGATGAATTGCTTGTTTCTTAGTTGCATGTTTCCATAAAAATGTGGGAAAGCAATGCATGTACATAAGACGATAAAACAAGCCACAATTTAGATTCTAGCTAACCACCTCAAAACAAAAGTGCGCTAATAGAGTAATACACTCACGTGGGTGAAACGTCGCATGTCGCTCCATTTTCACGATTTAATATGAAAATGTAAAGAAAAGCTTAATCCACATCATCGCTTGAAGACACACACACCGACACGGACATGTTGTGTGTCATATTTCAGCGACACCTTCTGGTAGCCCTGATAGCAGGCAGCCCCCGCTTCCGGTAGCAGCACCGCAAACATTGACGCTAGGCACGCCAACCGGAGTCCCGGATGTCCGTTTTGTTTGGGCCACTTGACTGGGTAGCATTTTTCGAGAAAGGACAGTGCGGTTTGCCTACATTTAGGCGTGCTTTCGCTTCACCAGCCCTGGATACCTCCAGGAAGCGGCAGGATATAAATTTGAGCACCCAAATAACATACTTTACACGTTGGAAATCATTAAAAACACACAGCGAAAGCATGCAGGGTGGGTGGTGGAAATATGTTTCCATTTCACCAGTGCTTTTCCAGTGCTGTTATTAGAATGTTGCTTGAGTGGAACAAGTGAAAGAAGTAAGGAAAAATATAACACAGTCACACGTGTGTGGTACCTTTTTGCTACTTGCGACATTTCTCTGACAAGGTGTTCGCTTCGCTTCCCAAAAAAACGAAAGGTTCTTTCCCAACGACGAAGAAACGAAGAAAAGCGTCTGCCTACGGGTAAACAGGTGTGCAGGTGTCGCACACCGGAAATGGCACCCGCAACACCAAAATACGCTCCCGTGTGGAAACAAATGTCGGAGTTTGGGGCCAGTGTTTTCCACCATCGGTTGGTCGCTCGCTAGCAATTCATTTTCCCGTGTGACAGAGAGGGAATGGGGGTGGGGTGGGCCGTAAAGCTTGGCCGCGGCGTTTCTCCACGATCATATTTTATTCTAATGTGGGACATCGAGCAAAAGGATGCGCACTCCTTTTACCCTGGGTGAAATCCTTCGCGGATCCTTATGCTATTCCACTCGCTGCAACAGAGCGCCCGCCACCAGTGGATGCCAGTCGTGTGTCGTGGCGTGATGGTAGCGAAATCGGGTGGGAACGAAACGCGCCGAAACGAGACAAGCATGCCATTTATGCCGTGCCGCTCGAGTGTAGCGCACAAAATATGTTCCGCGATAAAAATGTGCACGTTCGGTGCTTTAATATTCTTATTTACGATACCTTGTTTGGCGACCGGGGTTTCTTCCTGGTTGACTCCTGTCCGGGCCACCGAACGGTGTGTGTGCTTCGTCTAGCAGCCTAGCAGCCATACCGCCGACCATGCATTACCAACCCGTGGGTGAATTTGTAACGCACGTAGCACAACAGAAGGTTTAACGTTTTACAGGTGAATTATTGGCAAAGGTGCTGGTACGCCGGCAACAAGCTTTAACCTTCCAAGCGGAAAAATAAGATCTCGCCGGAACTAGATTAAAGCCGGAACGATGTCAACGATGATCACTGATGGTTTTTTTGTTTCTCTTTTCTTCTCTCTCGTTCTCTGTCTCTTTCCCGTTCCAGGTGAGTGAAAGATTATGGCTTCACCCTCGACAAGATGGATAATGGTATTTGAAGTAGTAAGCACACGCATTTTCGCGAAGAACAACACAGCATTCCTTCGTGCCCCCTCAAGAAAGCAGCAAAACCCGTGAGTGATGTATCGGGAAATGGGATGTCTTGCTAAGGGCTCGAAACGTGGCGGTTGTGTGGAATAAATTTAAAAGTATAATACCCGGACCCGAGAGGACTACTCTTGCCGGGTACACCCGCAAAGGCGAAAGCTCATCTCGGCGCTTGGTGTTTTCCAATTTTCCACGCCTTTCTGTAACTCTGCAAAACCCATTTTTCATCTTGAATCCTGTCACAACCTTTTTTGTGTTTGTGTGCGAGAACCTTTTCTGTGGTCCCGAAACTTCTCGGGAGCCAAAAGGGTGTTTCTTGGCGCGGTGGAAGTTTTAAGGTTGTGGACCAGAACCGGGAGATACGGCGAAACAAAATGATTCCTTATTAAGTGCTTGTTGACTATGACAGTTTATGAGTGTGTTGTGAGGATCTCCCCAACCGCTGCTGTGGCCAGGTTTTCTTCTGCTCTGCAAAGAACCCTCTGGTAACGGTGTCCCTTTTATCTCTTTTCTTGCTACGCAAAAGGACATCGTTAAGGGTTCGCTTGTTCGTTTTCGGTTCGGCAGACTTAAGCAGCTTGTTGCGCTTCCAGCACGTGCTCCCGTTAAGTATGCAACCCGTTGTACGCAGGTAGCGTGTGTATAGAGGGACACCTTAGCTCCGTTATGACACGTTTAGTGATGTAGTTCTGATGTGTTTCCATCAGTGGTCCGTTCCGCGTACTAAAGCAACATGAATTCACGATGTCACGATGAGTGGTTTGACATCGAGAAATTGAAACATTTTCCCCGAGTGACCACCATTAAGGAAAAAAAGCTCGAAAAGGACATTGTTGTATATGAAGTAAGACGCACAGTTGCACCCAGAACAAACAGTGTCACTCGCTTACCCTCGTAGCTAGTACACATTTTCCTCTGGCTCTCGAAGGTGTCCTTCGTTTTTGAGTGCACGAAAAAAAAAATGTGTTAAAATAAAGGATTTATATGATCCTCGTAAAACCGACCATACCGGATTTTGGCGCTACAATTTCGTTCGAAAGCAAGTGAATTGCTACGGGGGAAGCATTAAAATGGAGAGCAACATTGTGGATTTGTTTTGACTGCTACTTAACTGAATTTTCACCACTCCATTTTCGCACCCCATTTTCGCCCCATCCAACCTGTGTCATATCACTTTCACGTACGCTGGGAACGATGAGTGGGCGCCTGCTGGAGGTGTTATCTTTAATCCCACATATGTCTTCTTCTCTTTTACTTTTTACACAATCCACACAGCCACACACACACACACACACATGCTTGGCCCGTTTTTGGGAGAAGGGGGACAGTAAAGAGAAGGCGTTAAATGAGAGGAATGGGTGCCGCTGATGAAGAGATGGATCATAAAACAGAAGAAACGATCCGGGGCCGGAAGTGTTGCGAATGCTTGTTGCGAAATAAAAACCCCGGCAAACCTTTTGGCAAACAAAACCGGGATTCTTAAGATTATGATGGCAATGATGAGGGTTTGGTGAGAGAGTTTCTTTTTGTTTTCCGGCTTGTTTCAGCCCCATCCGCCAGTTCGCCTTCTCCTTCAGCGGCCATAATCCAAAGATACAAATCGTAATGTGAGGTGAGATGCATTTATATCCTGGCAGTGTAGCATAATGTGGAGCCTCGCCAGGCCGGTGGGTAGCTAGAAAAAGCTAACTGCGAAAGGATAGGATGAATTTTTATGAACCGTCAAACAATTTGTTTAACACTCCGTGAAGGTGAATATTGCCATAGACGGTACTTGGTGATGATACTTGGTGGTGAGTGTTTTGGTGGTTTTTGAAAGTGTAAAATGCTTCCCTATGGAATGAAATTCATAATGAGATAACATAAAAGTGTTTTATTGCTTCGCCGAGCGTGCTCTTGGGGTGTTGGAAGATGAGGAATAAAAATTAGTTATGTTTGATATGAGGTTCTTATTGGGTAGAATGATGTGTTTATAACGTGCGTAAATATTATTCCAACACCAAGGAGGTATTAGTACAGATATTTTGTTTTATTTATTTTTGAAGAGTTGAAAGTCATTTCGAAATATTGTAGATCAAAAAACCTTTACTTCCAAAAGTGAAACAAAGAACTTTTTTTAATTTTTTTATGGGCAACAGATGCAAATGACAATTTCAAACTCGCACAGTGCGCCCGATGCCAAGCAAATGCGCGTGACTCGTCGGAAAAGTCTTCATTTTTTTCCTCAACCGAAAATGTTCCTAACAAGAGAGCAAACGAAACAAAGCATGGCACTTGTTGTTGTCAAAAAAAAAACCTCCAACAGACTTTAATAAAACATAATTTTTTGAAAAATCATTCAGCAAAAACGGAAGATATGAATTTGAAGAGTTCAACGCAGAGCGGTTTGACAGTAATAATAAAAAAAAGACTGCAATGCTTAGTAACGACAAGAGGCGAATAGAATAGCAAACAAGAGCAGAAAAACCAGACAGCTGATGTAACGAATCATCCATCATTTGACTGCATTTTAATTACCGGCCCGTAAGATCGGTTTAGCCTTAAACAGGGCAGCCCCTTTCTGTCCGCCATCAAACAACAGATGACACTCACTCTTGTGCTTCGCCGTTCATTGTTTTGCCGCTTTTTTCTTTTGATAACTCCGCTATTAATTCTGGCCCTAAAGTGTTATTGTTGTACGCAAGCTCAACGGGGTTTTTTTTGTTTCTTAAAGTTTCAATTTCATAAAACCATCCATGTCTCCTGCAAACATCCTGCAATGGTAGTCCGCTGCATGACGCAGCATTGACTTTTAGCTCGTGGGATAATCACTAATTTGCAGCTTATTGCGCGTGGCGATGGTACCCCGAAGGGAATGGCTTTGCTGCCGATCTCACTTTTTTCTTGCCCTTGTTCCGTGTTCGTCAGCATGTTGCTGGGAACAGAAAATAATAAATAAAAAAAAAGAAAACACCGCATCACTTCGCGCTGCTTGCTGGGAAAAGGGAAAATGATATTAGTGGTGTGGTGATGCAAAAAAGAACTCAGCGTTAGCGGAGTTTGTGGTGATGAGGTCCCTTTTTTTCGCATTGTCCTCTCACTCTTGCGTAAGACCTCAAGTACGCAAACCATTATGAACCTTAAATTCAATAAAACCAACGCGCTTTGATAAGGGACGAGAGACGGATGGGAAATCCTTGGCGCAGCAGGTGGGTTGCTGGGTGGGTAGGATAAGGATATATTGCGATTCCGAGCGAGAACCCTTACAGTAATGGTGCAAACCCGGGAGTGTGAAAAGAAAAACATACTTATCCTACCTCCCGACTTTCTTTTTCCCCTCTGGTACTTAGTGAGATGGGAAATAGGGAGGAAAAGAAAACAAATTTCAACAGTAACGCATTCAAATCGTCCCCATAAAGGACACGGGGCGCGCGATTCTTCCCCTTGGAATGGGACGAAAAAAAGCCACACTGGTACGGCGGCACGACGTCCATCCATCAACTCAATCATTAGGATCTATTCATTACACGCGATTCGCGTTCGCTTTATTTGATTTTTCTCGTTGAGGTTCGCTTTTTTTTTTGTTTCGCGCCATTATACCGCGTTTGTTTATTTGTATATCTTTCTTTCTGGGGGAAGGGTGGGGTTTTTCACATTTTAATACTAGGGAATCTTTTGGAAACCTATACCCATACTGCATCCAGCATGCAGTGTTGAGTGGTTGTGGTTTTTTGGTTTATTTTCCGTTAGAACGAATTTTCGCAAAAAAAAAGAAATGCTTCACGAAGATAGGGAAAGGTGCTTGGTTTTTGTGCGCGGTTTTCTTCTTCATCCCCCAAATAAGAGTTTTGTTAAAACAGCTTAAAGATGAGAGGCAAACTGTTTGTTTTTCTTGGCACTTGGAAGCCGAAAGTTTCTTTTTTTTTCTTAAATTTTCCACTCCGGTATGCTTGACGCTAGCGTCCAGATTGGTATCCGTTGGACGATGGTTGAATTATTAATTTATGCATCGTTGAAATAAGTCGTTCGGTCCTTTTCACACGTGGGCATCGTGCTAAGTTCCACGACCAAGAAACTGGTGCTAATGCCACGCTGGATGATAATCAAAAATTCTAACAAAACAACCATTCGGGCAAGCTTTGGGACCAACGCGAATTGAGCAACTTTTGCGTTGCGAGTTGTTGTGTGTCGTTGTTGTCTCCGTCAGGATTAAGGTTCCGAGAGAAGGGACGAAAAGGCGAAGAAAATAAAAACATATAAATGTGAAAAGAAAACGAAAACCGTTCGCAAAATTAGCCGAAAATCATTTGTCCCACTACGGTCCACATTGTCGCCTGCTGGGTGGGTGGATTCAAAATTTGTTTGACTTCCTGCAAACATTCGTGCTGGTGCTGGAGTAACGAAAGAAACGCAGGACGGATTAAGTAGCGCCTGATGAGAACGATGACGCTGGGAAGAGAAATGGACGGCTGGATTAAAGCAATGGCAACGAAGTGGTACAAATGTTGTTTTTCGCTCCTTTTTCCATCTTTTCACATTGGTTCAAAGAATCAAGAAGAGAGAGAGAAAGAGAGAGAGAGTTGGAGAGAGTTCTTCTATTTTTATTTTCATGTTTGTTGTTTCCTTTTCCCTTCTTCCTGCTCTGCACGTACCTCAAATGTTGGTTTTCCCACCCTTCTAGCCTTCTAGGGAGTGACTTGAGTGGCTTGATTCATTCGCACCTTTCTGAGCCCTTGGAAGGTTCCCACCCTACACCAACTCTTGCATCCGGCTGCGATATGAATAATTATTACTTTGACTTGGTAAGAATGGAAATTAAGGGTTTGGTGGGTCCCTCGGCGGGACAGGCGGTAGATTCTTAAGCGCTTGGTTAGGGGTTTTTGTTGGTTTCCTTAGGATTTTCTCGGTGCCTTTTCTCAGGAGACTCACTCCGTTCCTGTCCAGTATCTATCATCGGTTTGGGAAGAGGTGTATTTGAACACAAAACTACATATATACAAACTTTACCGAACCGGTTGGTCATAGGGACCACCTGGTTGGGAAAAGTAGAGGGAAAAAGAAGGCAAAAGAATATACCCCAAAACAAACACAACACGAGTCACAACACACTTTGGTCACCGTTTGGGGATTGTGAAGCCGGCTTTTTTGTTACTGTTTTCTGGTCTTGGCCGAAGAAACGAACCACAACTCTCACACCAGCACCAGCGAAAGAAAGCTCCAGAATTCCGTCGGGAGGGAAATCATTCCAGTATTAAGTATTTCCACTTTCACTTTCACCTCCGGCACGGGCGGTAGAAACGATTTGTTCTTTCACCTTTTGAGTCTATTTTAACTAATTTTTTGTCCTGTTTAGCGCTGTTCGGACGAGCGGATTTGAATATTTTATCGCGTCAGACGTTTGTGAGTGGAAAGAAAAAAAAAAGCAGAGGGAAAAAAGGCTTCAACAAAACACTTTTAAAAAGAGCTTTCCATTTTCTTCGACACCTTTGGCTGGTTGGGTTGGTTACGTGTCTAGCGAGTGTTAAAAAGGGCTCGTCGGTGAACTGGTTAGGTTATGAAATTGTTACCACAAATGCAACTAGCCTGCATCTAACGTGTTGACGGCACGAAAGGTGGCGATTTTCCAATGGCTTATCAGTCAGCGGGAGTTAAATGCGTAGTTAAAAAGCTAGTTACATGTTGAAAGGGGATGTTTTGTCTGCTGTATGATTACTAAATTAAACGATATAGAAGATATGGAATAAGTTTTCCGAATAAGGTTTTTCACTCTCACTACTTGCTGGAATTTTGCCTGTAAATGCATTTTCTAAAAAATGAAATTCCCACCATCAACAGTTTGCATTCTGCTAGGGAAGTAGCAGGAAAGAAAAATGACGCAAAACAATGAGCTACAAAACGGTGTCGGCGGGAACAATTTCCCGCACAGCAATTCGCACCGGAATAATTCCCAATTATTTCGTAATTCTATCCGCATTTCACCTCCAATCACTCCTAGCGGCACGTTCACCATCCCTGCGGTTGTGCGTTTAATTTTCAATCAACGCTACGTCCGTGGGCTCGACTTCGGTTTCCATTTCCATGCGTAGCTGGTGGCAAAGTCAGCGGGAGTTCACAGCTCATATTAAATGTGTATTCATACGGAAAAGCACACTCACACTTACATAGTAACAGCCGGCCCAGCAGTGCAAATCTTCGCCAAAATTAAAGCCAACGGCCGTAGCCATTGCCGAAAATCAACCAGTCGAAAAAATGAATTCTACCACCTACCATGACTTCTCTTTCAGGCTCCCCTCGTCGGAGTGAAGGCGAGAATATTTTCAATGAAACAAAGCCATGCTTACTTAAAAGGCCGGGACTCTGGGTACGAGAAAAAAACACAACAACCAAAAAGGGAGAGAACAAAACAAAAATCACTCAGACTTTTCCCGAAACGCGCCGCGGTTTTTGCTTCCGTTTTTTGATTGCTAATGAATGGTAATTTGCACACCAAAGAATACGCCAAATCGTGCCAAAAGGTATCAGAGGAGCGCGAAACGGAACCGCGGGAAGGTGGGTGAAAATTGAAGAAAAAAGAGGCAAAAAAAATGGGCCGTATTCCACGCTAATCCACTATGGAGTATGGAGTGTGCTGTTAGTTTATTTGCGAACCAATTCGCGATTCCTCGCGGTGTAGTGCTTTTTTCCACCCCGAGCTTCGCACCTTACACACGACGTGACACCTTCGGGTTTATCGAATCGTATTGCACGAGGCTCACGGTTTTGCCGGGAACGAGGCGCACAAAATAACCAACCCCCGGAGGCCATGATCCGGCGTGATCCTGTTGCTGTTTGGTGGTTTTGTTTTTGGAGTTTTTTTGTTGTTGCATCGGGGCTATCAGCAAGAAGCGCTAGAACGCTAATCGGAACAGAATGGCAAATGGAAGAGATGAAAGGAATGAATGAAGGGACAGAGATAGAGAGGGAGAGGGAATTAGTGGATTGGGTTTTATTCACTCATTTGCACCTCTGTGCGTCGTTCGAGGTTTGTTCAATTTGCTGCTGTTGTGAGCGTTTGGAGCAGTTTAAGTCACGCTTGAACTTGTGTGTTGTGGTGGTGGTCGTGCATTTCTTCCTATTGACTATTTGAACGATTAAATCGTTTTCGCTGGAATGTGAATCCCCTACGAAGCCGTCGAAGCCGTGTTGCACCACAGTCGATGCCGATTGTATTTTCCAAAGCATTTGGTGCATATTCTACGTTCTGTTTTAAATATTCCTTTCGCGTAGCTGCTATTGTACAATGCTTCATTTGTTTAATGTTTCCCATTACGCGTTCCATAATGAAACGCACCACCGTTACAGGGCGCAAAAGTGTACTGTGGTTTGATAGAAGGTGCGGCTTACGGTTTGCATAGCTTCAGGCGCTTTCAATCTGCTGCCGTAGCTGCCGGAAGTTTGTCTCTAGCGCACATTAAAGTATTCTTCTTTCGTTACGCGCTTGGTGGTCCTGGTGGTTTCTTTTATTTTCTTCCCCTTTTTTTTTTCCTTGCTGTTGCTGCCGGAACGAAGAGTTGCCACCGATGCCGTCGAGAAGTGAAAAATACATTCAACCGTTGGCAACGACTTGTTGGAATCACGCGCCCGTTAAACAAATATACATTTCAAAGGCGCGCTTCGTGAAGGGTGGCTGAATTGTTGGGTCGCTCCGAGACGAAGCTTCGCTTCCCTCGCGAGAATAATGCCAAATGAACGTGAGCGCGAAAAATATGACTGTTGGCATTTTGCAACACCTCGCCGGCTTCGACTTCGAGCTTAGCGGCAAGGTGGGAACAAAGTCTTGGAACTCCCACGACGCGGGAATGGGGAGGCATTAAGAAAGAAGAACCGTCGGTGTGTGGTTTGGTCGGTACGGTCGTCTCTCGCCGTCACAACGTCTCTTTGACTTTCTGTTCATTCAGTGCTTTTTTTTTTATTTCCCACCCGGGTGCAAGACGGGTGCAATAGAGATTTGCTGTGCGAAAATCGCACGGTACGTTAGCGTTGTCGCTGAGTTCCACTCTCCGTTCTTGGTTGTGGTTTTTCTTTCATTCTTTTTTTTTCGCTGAAAGAAGCAAGTCTCCTTTTTTTTGTGCGCTATTCCTGCTTCCGTTCGCTTCCCAATTTCGTCCCGAGAATTACGCTTTCATCCGTCAAGGATGTCCATCCATCCGTGAAAGGATGCCATGAAGCGAACGGAGCGGAAAAAATAGTACAACCCACCGGTAAGGCACCATCGGATAAGGTAGCTAGGGTGAATGAAAGGATAGTAGTGGAATGGAGAGAGAAAAAAAAACCCATCCGAAGGGATAAAAACAAGACGCAACCACCACCAACAAAGTTTCTTGGTGTGAGCGACCAGGCGTCTCCATCTGGGTGGATGGACGCGTGATCGTGGACCTGGTGGTGGAAATATTATAATTCCAATAACGAAAACCCGGCGCGTTTCCTTTTCCTTAGACACAGGGATACACACGAATACACCGGAAGACGAACTGGGCGCGCTGGGTACAGGCAAAAACCAACTGTTGAAACGTTCTGGTTCTCGTGCCTCGTTTGGCGCGTTTGTGGCCGGGCACATTGAGTGAGTAAGAAGAGACTAGAGGTCGGACGGACTCGCCTAGATTGGGGTGGTGAGTTTGGTTTGAAGAGCAGTTGCCCCTGAATCGAAATGGTCTTTAGGGCCAATGTTGTAGTGTGCTTTCGACGTCGTTTTTTTACGTTATTTCTTCTTAGTTTCCATCCTGTTTCATGGCTACTCACGGGACGGGGCTTGAATCGTTACGCAGTAGCAATGCCCAGCAGAACGAAAACTGTTGTTAAAGTCGGGAAAAAAGAGGCCAGCGAATGAGGATGAAGAGAATGAGGAAGAGCAGCAAAAAAAAAGCTGTACACGAATGTCAGACGTGGAAATATTTAATTTAATTCCGAGTGATTTTCCCGTTTCGTTTTCACCTGGCCGGGAACGATTTCCCTCGACGATGGAGAACCTCGGTTTCGTCTTGTTTCTGTGTGTGTGTGTGTATTTTGTTTTTGCTCTTCCCTTTCTGGCTTGGCAATTCCTGTTGGCTTGCCCTGTGTCAGTTCCAGCGTAACATTAAGCGTTCATCATTGCTGGTTGCTCCAAGGGAACGGAACAGTGAGGAAGGAAATCGGCACAGTAGATAACCATCACCTCAAGGGATGTTGGGGATGCCGACGGAGTGGATTGGTTGCAGGTAAATGTTGCTTTTTCGTTTAATGTCATTAGTTGGGTGAACAAACTGGTTGCGCTGTGGAAGTTGGTGGTCCAGCTGTGGAACATTGCGGCAACGCATCACCATTCACACTCACACACGTAGGAGCATGATGGAACGCAGCTCTCTCGTATCCCGTTTCCTGTTTCGCTCGCCCTGTTATTTATCGTTTGCGATGATGTTTCTGCTGCGAGCCCCACAAAATGCCATTAACACCTTTTGCCATTTGCGCATCGTGTACGGTTGGGGTCAGGTTGGGCCAAAACGGGGATTGTTGGAAGGGCACCGTTATGAGCCCATGTGACGATAATTTCGTCTTTACACGCTTCTGACTGCTTCCCGACCTGACTGCTTATCACGGTTTCGATTCGATGTGTTTGAAGGTTGTATTTTTTTGAGCATTCAAAATTGCGAGTTACGAAAAAAGTTTTGTTATGAGTTTTTGTTTGTTGTAGTGGAGTTGTAGAGCGTATAAATTCTTGGAAAGAAAACCAAGAAGATAAAAACACTGTTGTTTGATCATATTAACGATTTAAGTTGCCCCGAAGCAAGCAACTTGTTGGATTTTGTTCCATTCACTAAAATGAACCAAAATTGAGCGAGATATCGACCATTTTCCGCAAAAAAAATAGACAACTGACAACGGTATGCCGGACACTATGATCGCGAAAAAAAAGCGAGTTATCGCTGATTTTCCACGGGAATGTTGTTATTTTTCGCAATAACTTGGTGGGGGGTGGAGGGATCGGGTTGAGATGTTCGACAAAAAGATGCGCGGCCTCAAGACGCATCCAACGGTATGCCGTACGTCAGGATCGGACCAGGAATGACCGAGTTATCGTTGATTTTCCATGGGAATGTTGTTATTTTTCGCAATAACTGGGCGGGGAGTGAAGGAATCGGGTTGAGGTGTTGGGCAAAAAGATGTGCGACCTCAAGACGCATCTAACGGTATGCCGGACGCCAGGATCGAACCAAGAATGGCCGAGTTATCGTCGATTTTCCGTGAGAATGCTGCTGGCAGAATTACTCCCCGCTCCCAGACCCTTGCATTTGGAAAATCCCACTTAGTTCCCTTTGATATTAAAAACCATGTTTTGGAGGGGATTTTAAAATATATTTCAAGAAAGAAATAAAAATGAGGTTGAAAAACTTATAATTGAATGACAAACTTAAAAAGGGACGGAAAAATATTTGTCGTGACGAAAAGAAAATAATTTCCGGACCACTTTTAAAATTTCCATTTGCTACCTCTTCGCCTGGCATGCTCTCCTGTTACTCCTGGTCGGATTTTTCTGCATCGAAATCCACAAAAATCTGGCACAAAATTCCGCCCAGGAGCGACTGGAAATAACAGGAGAGCATGATTTCGAAGAGGTAGCTCGGGCCTGCCAAGTTCCTGGTCGTGCCAGTTTTCCTGGTCGGTTTTTGGATCAGGAACCAGCTGATAGTAACAGGAGAGCATGCATGCGAGGATGTAGCTAATAATTCCTACAATTTCTAATTTTGGTCTAATTGGTGCTAATCGGATTGCATACCCTGACGAATTTGTCACATGAAAGTATGCAATTTGCATTACATTGTTTCAAAATTTTGTAGAAATAGTTAGTTTTGATCACACCGATCGTTCATCTTTTCTTTCTTTTTCCTATAAATATCCTACAATAAACGGAACGGATACATCATTAAAAGGTTAATTAGTTTCCAAGAAAGTGTACATTTCCAACCGAGCATGCTCGGTATAAGGCAAGAAACAAGGAGAAATTGCTCCACTATTCTAGTCTAAATACATCCATAAGGCGCTAGCCGTGATATTTAACATAAATAAAACGAATAAATATCACTATTTTTGCTACAAAACGCTAAACGCTGCTAAGTCCTGCCCCATTGTTTTACCCAAGTTATGCTTGAACAATTGTACAACAAAAACCAAATTACAATCGGTAAACGTTTTGTCATGCTTTTCCAAACATCCCATCAAGGTACCGCGAACTGGCCTTTTACCACCTCGCATCAAAAAGAACATTTCGGCCGAAACCTACAGGGATGCTGATGCGGTTAGTATTTTCCCTTTCCCATACCATCTCAAGGTACACAGTCATTGTTGGAGATGGTGGAGATTTCGCCGTGTGCCGTATCCTCGACTTGTTGTCAGCGCACGGATCCTCGGGGTGCCGTCGATACCTCGAATCTCGAACGAGAGCGAAATGATATCGACCACAACTAGAAACCGTGCTTTCCGGGTAAACCACAATTGGCTCACCGGGTGCCGGTTTGGGACGAGTCCGTTTTGTGGTAGGGCAGAAGAGACAATCGTCAACCGGTGAAAACAATCGACTAAGCATCCTGTGTTTCATCGCTAGAATGCAACCGGTTGGTAAGGGTGGAATAATGGCAAATGGCAGTGTCTAAGCAAGGAGTGCGCCAAACGAACGTGTAAAATCCACTTCCATCCATAACTGTGGGAGGAAAAAAAAACGTTGGAAAAGTGAAACAATAAAAAAGGTAGAGAAAAAAACGAAAAGCTTCCAGGAAAATGGTCCGACTGTTGAATGCAAATCGGTTGTGTCGAACGTCGGACAGCAGTAGGAGTTGTTGCATATTTCACGCGATGCATTCGAGATTTTGCCTGTTTGGTTTTGTACACTTTTGTAACTTTTTTTTTTTTCGCTCCATCCCCGTTTGCAAGAAAATGGTCCGGTACGTGCGAATAATGGCGCACCCGCGTATCTATGGAGAGCTTTCCTTTCCGTCGTACGTCGTATCGTTGGTTAAATTGTTTCGAAATCGGAATAATAGATCGAATAGAACAACTGCATGCGGAAGGATGCACTCGGGCAGGTATAATTGTAACCGGAGACAGTTAATGTGCTTTGGATGCAGTGTTTAAGTGCTCAAACGGTAGGACAAAGGATGATGAATCATTTCCCCTTTTTTTTTAGAAAATTCATTACTTTAGTTTAAAAATGCAAAAATGCGTAAGCTTTATGATGGTCCAAATTTTTGCGAAAGTTATTTTAAGACGCTCCAACGCCTCGTCGAACCAAACTTCGTCCTTAATCGTCGAAACGACTGGCAAAGTGGATGTTGAGATCGCTTATAGCCTCTTGAACCTTCTAAAATTGGTTAAAGTCGGTCTCTCTCTCTCTCGCTCTCAGCCAGCTGTTGCGCCTTATGCCATCGTTAGGCCTTGACTACACAGCACTTAGCTGTAGAAGCACTGTGCCAGGATTTTCCCCCAAACTTCCTCGTTCTTACTCTGTCCGGGTTATGGAAGGATTCCTTTTGCGCTCGGTGAATGTTAGGTATTTTATTTCGTTCGTTTTCTCTGTCTCATTTTTCCATTCCAATATGCTATCCCATTTCCTTCCGTTCCTGGAACGTTCTCCTTTACATTTTCTGCACATTTCATACAGCGCGCCATTCTACCATTTAAAGTGTCTACTGACGAATTTTTGAATACGCTCAACTGGGATACACATTTCCCCGCCGTGTAGTGCGGCTGTGCTTGTGCAGTATGGGGGACAAAAAAACTGCACCAAAACGGCCATGCTTCAACTCGCGCCCAACGAGAAATGCAAACTATTCTTACTTCCATTTCCGTTCTTTTTTCGAACGTTTTTTCCTCCCTTTTTTGGCTCAACACACACACAAACACACTCAGTTTCCGTTACTTTACCACGGACGGTCGCCTGTTGTTGGTCGTGATTCGGGTATGGAAAGGGTTTTTTTGCTGCATTTTTGGTACTCGAAATGCCACAGGTATTTTTTACGGTGCCTTTTCTATGATTTTTTTGGACTTGGTTAGTCTCCTACCTCAAGATGGGTTTTCCTTTCAGGGAGCCGAGTTGCATGACGGTGGAGCTAGCTTCCGGACGGAACGTCGGATGGGCCATACCGGTAGCGGGGAAGCGGGGAAGAAAATTCCTCGCTTTGCGAAAGAGGAAGCAGAAACCGAGTTGATTTTCCACCAGGAAAGTACGTGTAGCGCTGTGTGATGTGTGGGTCAGCCGGTGTGACTGTGTGTGCAACCGGAAACGGTTGCATCAGGTTGTTAGTTTGAATATTTTGTCTGGTTTCAGTCGCTCACTCACACACTTGTTACCCATGTAAGAATGCAATCTCATGTGTACACTGTTGCTCGTTGGCTTTATTTCCACAAAGGCGTTCCTTCCCAACCGAAACCTTAATCTAAATCGTCCACCCGCCCGCCCACAGATGCGGGAAGTCTACCGGGTTCGGAGACTGCCTCTAGGGGAATGGGTAAACGTGCTGTCAGTGGCACGTTTGCTAGTTTCATTATTGGTTCGCTTTTCCAACACCAACGCTTACACCCGCCCGTCGAGTCTCAGCAAAATTCTATATGTCGTCCCATTCGGTGTGCTTTGTGTGCAAAATGTATGCTTCTACCGGAGCAACTTGTTGAAAATTGAAATTTTTACACATCTACCCTCACTTCCTTCAGCGGACGTTTTGATCGTCTCGACCGCACTACGAACGTGTGGCTTCCGGGGTAGATGGAAAACGAATTTTCCAACTCAAATCCTTAACACAGCTGATGGTTCAAGTTGCTAGCGTAAAAGAAGGACCGGTTTTTCGTCTTATTCTACCTCTCTTAAACGAATGCAACCTTCCCATTCCCCTCCCCTCCAACCCCCCTGGCTTGTGCGAGTTGGCCAAATGTGATGTTCGCGATGCGAGTTATATGTTCAAATTGTCGTTTCGAGGCTTTTTTTTCCCCGCGAAGCGGGAAGGAGGGAAGAAGAAAGACCACAGGGAGCAACCAACGACGTCAGGTGTCACGCGGAACAAGTCCCCATTGTTGGGTGGTTGGTGGTTTTCATGTGTTCGGGAGAGTGTCCTTGCTATCATCGTTAGACATGTTTCGGCAGGGGAGGGGGGGGAGGGGGAGGTATGTCAGTGTATGTGCCACTGGCTGAATGTTGGTAAATTCCTTGCGGCAACAGCTGTACCTTTTCGGTGAGTTTCAGCCATCCAAACATACCTGTTATCCTTCTGCCAAACGCCGACGAACACTAAGAACACTTCTTGCATACACACAGGCGTAGAAGACAGCACGTGCCGATGGTTGGAACAACTTTAAGACGACACCCCAGTACCGCCAGAATGTGCCCTCAAACTTTTTCGGTGTGCTTGGTGTGCGGCAAAGTTAGCGAACTTGCAGAAAGGAAGTGTTGTCTACGTTCTCATGTGATGCCATTTTCCATCCGGTATCCCGCGGGCCGAGATCCGTTTCGTGTAAGTTTGCTCCGAAATAAATGACTTCAAATGGAGCAGAGGTGGTTCGACTCTAATTTCCTTCGAACTTAGCGGGGTTAGTCAGGAAGAAGCGGCTAGAGAGCCTCGGTGTGTGTGTTTGTTGGTGTGTCTCGGTAACATATGGAGCAATTTATAACCTCCACTCCAAATCCACCTCGGGATAGGTTATTATCCTTCCTTGGGTAACAGAAAGCCCGATCGATCCAGCGATACGATCGATGTTCACCGAAACGAGACAAGTTTTGTCGTCAAAGGCTCACACAACTTGGTTGAAGACGGGTCTGAAAGGACATTAGAAAGAGTGAAAGAGATATCCCAATATACTAACGAGCAGTAGTGCATTTCTGCGAGGAAAATTTGCATCACCAGGCAATAGCTTATTATACTGACGTCGAGGAAAAACCGGTAGCTTGAAAGTGAGCCTCGAAAAAAAAACAGAAAAAGCGTCTCTTTCTCTCTCTGTCCCTCTCAATCTTGAAAATAGATAAAAGTGAGTCAAAATAAAGCGAATCCGTAGACATCGTGAAAACAGGAAAATTAAATTGAAATCCATATATTTTGCTGACGTTGAACCTTGCAGGGAGAGCAAATCGAACGAGTATATTCCGTTTCGATAGTCAGACGGAATGCACACCAGTTTGTTCTGGCTTGCCAGCTTCTGTTTGTTTCTAATTCGCTGGTTCCTTTTTTTTTTTGAAACCCCGTTAAAATCCCTTTTTATATGGACGAGAGGGGGAAGAGCAAGCGAACGTCGAAAAAAAAAACATTTATCCTGCTGACTGCGCTCATTTACAATTGGCTTCGAACCAGCGCACCGTACGGCAAACGATCCAAACGGGTCGAACAGCGAATGCCAATGTTCGTCGGATTGACGAGTCGGTAAAAACCCTTTGTCCGGAAACATCTTTTCCGATTTGCAGATTAAAATGAATCTTTCACTATGGAGAGCGGGGGAGTTTTCTCGGGGTTTTCCTTTGAAGCGCAAGCGGTGGTACAAAAGGGTTACGAAAAATAGGAATTTGTTTCTGGTAAGAACGGGTGACAAGAAGCGGGGTTGAGAACAAACCCCGGAAAATGCAAATTTCTTTCGATCATCATCGTTTTTTTTTTTTTTTTTGCAAACGGATGAGGCTATCTCATCTATCGCGTTGAAACTAGCTTGCCCGGTTGGAGAAGTTTGGAACGTCCGGGATGGAAGACGTTGTGTTTTAAATTATAATCCTTGGTGGAGGATGTTCTGCCAGTGAGAAGTGGCGAAAGGAATGCTCTAATCCAAAACGTCGATGCATGATTAATGCAATACGCTGGAAGTAGCTGAACGATTCTGCCGCATGCCCTGAACCCGGCAGATGGTATAATTTATTCCAATTAATTAAAATGCCAAATAGTAGGGAGGAAGTTGAGGTTCGACGAAACGAACGACTGGCACGAAGGAGGAAAGGGTTTTGGAAAATGGTTCAGGGGTGTCGTGCCGGAAGGTTAATGCCATTCCGCATTAAAGGATGGTAGTGCGAACACAGATAGTTGGCAGTCTAAGGTTGGTTATTGGGATGTATTTAAGGATGCAGCTATATGACGGTTCTAAGAATTTCGCATTTCTGTATGAAAAAAAAACCTTACAAACATTCATCATGGAAACACGAACTACACTGTCTCTTATTTTATATTGAAGAAGCTCCAGAAGCTTCTTCAAGAAGCTCCAGAATCCTTGGAAATAAGGTTCAAAATAACCCTTTTAACCATTCGACAGGTTGTCCTTTTTGTCTGCTCCAAGAGTCGAACAACGGTGTCAATGAACGGTCTGCCAGGTAGATCCTACAGCGTGTGAAGTGGGAACAAATGTTTTCACTACCAAAATCACACAGACTGGTTTGTAAATATTGAAGTTTTCCGAAGGTCCTTAACGCAGATCCTTCACAGCAAGATGTAACAAATCAACTGTTTGCTTGTCTCACCTTTCACTCGATGGAGCGGTATCACTTCGAGTGGTTTGTTGACGTGGAAGCTGTTTGCGGTAGTTTTGCGAATTGGTATGGTCTTCTGAAGGGCGAGTTGTTAAGGACACTTTAACGATTAGGATTGTCAACGACCAGATAGGTAAGGAAGTGTCAAATTGATGGAAGATGTTAACAGTTTGTTTCGATTAAGCTACATATAAGTTGCATTTGGAGATGTGACTTTTCTGACCTTCCTCTCAGCTGAACTAATGCCATCATTCCATCGCAATTCAGGGTTCAGACCGATTATGCCTCTTCACAGTAGAAGTGGGCTGAAAAGACGTTACGATCGGAGCCTGGCAAGTCTGGTTCGCCGCACAATAGTGAGACCTTCGTACAGTCTATAGAGCTTGTCATTATTATCCTTCCACACTTAAGGGTTAATAGGAATTCGTTAATTTTGAACAGAGTCCATGACTAGGACAGATGTTCCAATTGGAGAAATTTCTTCATCCGATGGACTAAATAATAAAATTTTCGAAACAAAAAACAGCACTTTTACCGTTACCGTCCCTAAATTAGTTCACTCGTGCTCGTACCAGCAAAATATATAAATCGGCTCTCGCGTCCAGTGAAATCAGGATTTTTAATCGATCGTACCAGTGTATGCAAACACCGATTAGGGTTTTCGCTCCAATTGTTCCGGCAAATTCCGCCGAGATTTTCACGGGTGAGACGTTGACTCTCCAACAGCAAATCAGCGGATTCATATATAAACTTCCTCTCTCTGCAATCGATGGAATCTAAATAATACCAAACCGGAACGCAAACGCGTGCACGGCACAAGGCTGGGAACCTTAGGGACGGAGAAAAAGGACACGAACGCGAATACGCGGGCATGTGATGTTTGTTGGCTATAATTAAACCAAACATCGGGGCAGCGATGATGATGATGATGATGATGGTCTGTGCGGTTCCGTTTCGCCATCTCGCCTCGCTCTAGAATGCACCTTGGTTTCCTTGGTGTGTCAATTTGTGTGTTTTTATTTGTGTTACCGTTATACCCAAACACCCATGCAGTCCTCATTCCAATGCAACTCAAATGGACAATCGAGTTCACGTTGGGGCGTGTTTTTTTTTCTGCTTCTTCCACATTCACTCCGTTGTGACTGTTGCGCTCATTTTCTCATTCACCTACCATGCACTGCCCCTACCCTACGAGGGATCGCCATAGCGGAAAAAAAGGGAACCATTTCACCCGGCAGGCAGGCCGATTAGTATCGAGCCTTTGCATGTCAGGTGGAGTTGCTATTGGGCGTAGCGGCAACAGTCCTGGAGGATGACAGCATGGATAACATACAAAATTGCTCCTGTCAGTGTGGCTGATTGGCGCACATTTCGCTGACGTTTTGGTCGGGGCCACAAGAAGGACATGTGTGTATATTTATGTGTGTTTGTTTCGCAACAGCAAACCACGATATTCGCAACGTCCTTGATGTACGTCCCCGGTTCGTGTTTCGTTCCACCGTCACCTACAACTCTCACTAATCCGATGGGGCTATTGAAGGGAAAATAGAGAAGAAACAAAAAAAAAAACGTGGCAGAAAATTGTACCACGCCACGGACGGATGGTGGCGATGAGTTATTAATGTTGTCCCCTGCCTCTCTCTCTCACTCTCCAATTGATGGTGCATCCGGTTTGAGTCGCGTTTCATCAAAATAAACAAAACCCCCCCAAAGCCTTCTCCACCCGTTGCGTTGAGGGCAAGCAACGACTCGGTTCCAAAATGGGCGATCGTTGGATGGCCACCGTACCGGGTGGTAGGTAAACTATGTGAATCAAGTAATCCTATCACACACGATTGCTGTGCGCCGGGAATGCAAAAACAAAAAAAAAAAGGAAAAGCATAACAACAAAACCAGAATGGAGCGCCAGCATGAAATAGTTCACGTACGGCAAAAGGGATAATCTCAGCCTGAAAGGACTCCCGGGGATGCTTGCCAGGGTAAGTGCGGATGGGGCAACCGGTTAGAGCGGTTGTTTGTCCATTAGTGAAAGGGATGCTAAATCAACATAAATGCGGAACTTTCCCTCCCCTTCTCTAGCCCCCGCAGAACTCTCTACGATGGTGTCTGTTGTGCTTCCATTTTGATCAATTTAACCACCTGCTGGCTGGCTGGCTCTGCACGAGTGATTCGTCTTTTTTTTTTACTGCTCCCGGATTTTTGTTTTCATTCAGCGCGAAACAGACGGAAAATGTGCCAGAATTTTCCAACAACCAGCGGTCCATCACGACCGATGATGACGATGATGATGGCGATGATCATACAAGCCGGTTGAGTCGAGGGGGATTTTTTTTTGTCGTCATTCGATACGATTGTTCTCTGCTGCCACCTGCTGCGGGAAAATGGCAGTCGATCGAGGCCAACCGTTGCTGCCCGGAAGAAAAGAAAAAAAAAACGCGAAAAAGACAGCGAAAGGATTGGAAAATGAATGATTGGAACAAAATTCTGCCACAAGGGGGGTGCCGGTGGGAAAAGGCCGGCGAGGTCTCTGCTGCATGATGGAACTATATTTACCAATTCTTTGGCTCCCGTTAGAAAACTCCACTTTTCTCCACCGGCTTTTCACCATTGCCATTCGTCGCCTTCCAATCCATCGTGCGCTTTGTGCTGATTCCAATGCAGTCGTTTTGTGTTTGCGATGGCAAATGGCATAATTGCAATGGCTGCATTATTGATAAATTTCAAATAAAACGCCACTGCCTCACTCTCTCTCTCTCTCTCTGCGCCGGGGAACTGGCAGTGGGCCAGCTGTCGCGAATGGGGCACATTCAAAGCTACGGCAGGTGAATGGAAGGTTGCAGAAAATGCACCATTATGTGCACGTGAAATGTAGACTAGAAACGTGGAAAGGGAAGAAGAATAAAATCAAGTGAAGAAACACATGAGGTGGGGCATGAAACCGGGTATGAAATTGCAGCAACACTGCAACAGGATAAAGTGAAAATGAAGTGGATGAAAAATGAACGGAAGGCAAAACACATACAGGTGACGCAGCGGAACCGCTAGTGGTGGACGTGCACAAGGGGTGGTACTGGTGCGGCGAAGACAAATATAAACAAACAAACTAGCTCAAAGAAATGGTAACCTTTCGACAGGACATGCCGCCACGCTAAGACTGATCGATCCGGTTCGATGAGGTTACGTACGGGTTGTTGCGCAAATGTCGGAACACGCTTTCCCGTGCCGTGGTCCATGTACGTGTGTGTGTGTACAGACGACGACAGACTGCACCATTTTCGTGCTAAACCCGTTTCTGAGCGAGTCCTTTGGGGAAGGAGAAACGTTTTCTTTCACTGTCCTTCAAATTTTCAAATCGAAAGCAGCTTGTGAACACCGATGGAGGCATTTTACCGTGTCAATGCCTTGGACCCCATTTGCAATAACAGGAACAATTAGCAAGTTGGTTTTTTGTGTGTTTTGTTTTATGTTTTTGAAGGCATTCCTAACACACTAGCTCCAAAAAAAAAAAACCGGTTAGACTTTCGTGTCCTCATTCCCATGGTGGAACTCGGTACGAAGAAAAAACCTTCTGCTCATTATAAATTAAAACGTTAAAGCTGTATTTTAGAACTCCGAAGAAGCAAGAAACAAAAAACTGGGAGGGCAAAAAATCTGTTTCCTTTCAATGCCAATGCATCAATTAGGGGAGGTCTTCAGCCAGAAAACAGGAAAGCTACGTCAAGGAAAAAGGGGCTTTCTAAGGCTGCCAGCAGCCTGTCCGTTGTTTCGTTTGCGTCTTTGCAAAAGCAACAGTGCAACAATAGCACAAAAGCTAGAAAAAGCTATTTTAAATTGAACCGATTTCGGGAGAAAACCAAAACGAAAAAAAAAACGGCATTTGAATCCACGAAACAAAACCACCACCGCGCTTACCACAGGAAACATGCAACATGGAAAAGTGCTCACGAATAGTGAGCCGTGTGTCACGGGATGAAAAACTTTGAGTTGTCAGGAGCATTGTGCACTCGCACTGGCAACTAAAGAAGGGGGAGCAACATACTATACTAAACGTAAAATTTATCTGTTTTCCGTTGATTAGTGAGGAGAAATTTCGTGCAAGGGTTTAACGATTTGTTTCTTTCATTGGGATTGGTTGATTTTCCTAGTGCACTTATGCAAACAATTCGTATAAAATGGATTGGTTTAAAGAATGCCAAATTTCGTCTCAAAACTTTAGTTTTTTTTTAAATAATATAATTTTAAAATATTATGAGAAACCCTATAAAAACATGCGGGAAAGTATGGGTAGAATTGTGAAAAAAAAACCTTGGGATATTATCAATGTTAGCACGAAGACAAAAATAATCGTCAATGGGAATACATACTGTTCTCAACTTTCGGGGGCATGCAAAATGTCCGATACTTATATGTTCAAAATGCTAAATGACATGATAGCGATCTACTATCGATCATTCCGACCATTTAAAGGCTCACGAGACTTGTTGATACTACGAAGGCAACGGTCTGGATCAGAATTGAACCCGGGTTTTTATTTAAATTTTGAGTTCTTTGAAAAACTAAACGATAAAATAGAGATTTTTGCAAAATTTTGGCCATTGCTTTTGTGTGCGTCAAACAGTTTAATCAGCATTTTAGGCATTAAAACTGTAAACGCCAACGGCCAACCAATCAGATTACTTCAACCGTTTTGGATTGTCCAGCAGTAGGAGGCACCATTTTCCATTTCTGCTAAATGCTATCACTTTCTTCGATTGACCAAAATCCTGTCCATCATCGGAAACGACTCCATTTCCACCCTCGATCGCCATTGTTTCACCATCCAGCCGCTATCCATCAAGCCAACGATCCCCTACGCAACATTTAATACCCGTCAACGATTGCCCCGATGTGGAGGAGGTGAACAAACGTCCAAGAACAAAAAAAACTAATACCCCGAGAAGAAAAAAAAAAAACCGCAATCAAGTTAATGCGCATCGAGATTATTCCTTCACTTTGCTCTATCTGCTGGCGTGTGCGTGTGTCCTTTTTTTTCCTTCTGATACCAGCAAATTTGACCATTTTTGTAGCCAGCGCGCACATCACGACCACAAGCGAGCAATTGTGGTCGTAAAAACTATTAACGAAAAACCGATACATTTTCTTTTTCGGGAGGGTTTGGGAAATTATGGTGCGTCCGGATGCGAGAAGGATTAGTTCCTTCGCTCAGAGAAAGTGTGTGTGTGTGAGTGTGAATGTGTGAGAGAGAGAGAGAAAGAACTGGCCATTATAATGGGGATGGAATCAGGGTGAAAGCAATCAAGCGATTTTTCATCATCGCTCATTTGCTAAAACCGTAACTGAGCCACCTAACCAACGGTTGGCCAAGCGCGCCACCTAAGCCTTCGTAAGGAAAGTAACAACCACAAAAAAAGAAGGAATTACTCGAAGTCAAATAGAACGTTTTTCGCCTTTCCATTCGCATGTGAAAATGGTAGAGCCACAAACCGATTAGGGTAGAGAATTTTCGCGAGAGTCCCATTTCGGAAGTGCGCTGGCTTTGGTGAGGCGCGGATAAGGATATGCTTTTTCTTTGCTTTGTTTGTTGTTGTTGCTGCTGCTGTCCCTGTATACAATGACCCGAAGAGTTCTGACACTCTTCCTTCACCTATTCCTCCCACTGTCATGCACGAGCTCCTTCCATTGTTCCCCATTGTTCGACGAAGTGAGCTTCTCGTCTCGTCGGAACCGGCTAAAATTTCACTCTAACCGCACACACACACACACGCACAACAAGGACACACATACATCGACTTTCACCCAAAACCTGATGCTGTCATCGGTTTAGGAATCATCAGGGTGGGAGGTTCCCTTCAGCGAGCGGCCGATTTTTCTTCACGCGCCGAAATACATTTTCGCGAACCAATAATGGCGAAACGAGATTGATTGATTCGTTTTCTTAATGATTTTTTTCCCTTCAGTTTTTGGTTGTTGTTGTTGTTGGTGCTCGGATCCGTGCTGAATCGGTCCCGCTGCTTCGATGTTCCGTACCAACAACAATGGTGGAAGCTTTTTACTTCATCATATCGTTGCGCCTCTTCCTGTTGACTTTCCGCACAATCACGTGGTTTGCCTTGCTTACCATGGAACCAGTGGAACAATGTGTGTCGGATTGGAAAGCAAATTGAGGTAACGGATGGGTGGACAGTGGGCGGAAGCAAAGAATCCTGGCAACAGTTCGGTGGTGTGGGAGTGGAGGGTTTTTTTTCTTATTGTTGTCCTTTGAGGTTGAAGCTATTGTGGTACGGATGCGGTATCGGTTACTGTCCATCCGATAACCGAAATTCGCGCAAATCGTTCTTCTGTCTCTTCTGCTGAGCTTTATTGGTTGGAGGCTTTTCCTTTCACAAGTCTCTTGAATGTCTTTGAATTAGTTTTCTCCCGCTCGTACGCTTTGGTTTTCTTGCGAATTTTCTCTTTCGTGCCAAGGTTCGCGTTTGTAGTAGCAAGACGTTTTACAATGGCGACTCAGTGTTCTTGGTTCTCGTTGGTGTACAGTATGACTTCGTACTTTATTGTTTCCGTACGTCCTGAGGCAGGCGGAATACATACACACACACACACACGCGCCAGCTCGCAGCCCATAGGCAAAGGTCAGATCGATCGATTGTGCTATCGATGGATTGATGATGCAGGTTTCGACGCGCTGAAAGCGAGAAAACAGTCGTTTCGGATCGGCACGATTGCTTGCCCACCCTCCCCCCCCCCCCCCCCCCCCACTGAACCAAAAAAAAAAAGGAAAGTAGGAAAAGAAAACAGATAAAGCTTAGCTGTGTAGAAGCAAGCAGAGTTGTGGAAACAATAAAACATAGGCGCCAACACGAATCAACAGTGCGTCGATGTGGCCACATGGATAGGGGAAAGCTGGCGTCCTGACTTTCTCGCCCGCTAGTTTTTCATTCAGCCACCGCACGCATCGAGCGACAGCGGGCGGATAGGCAACCCGGGCAAGTCATGATGAATTTGTTTTTCATGCATTTTTCCCAAGCATCTTGCAATGGCGCTTCAAAAGAAATTTCCCCAGCACAGTTTCCATTGTATCGGGCGGCATTTTCTTCAATCGCTGTTCGGTTGTAACGATTCTAAAGTGATTTCAGAGTTTACGGTTACATTTCATTTAGGTTTTTTTTTTGTTGTTGTGGGGTCACTCACTGTGTTGATGGTTTTCGTTTTGCTTCTTGGGAAAAGCAGAAGAAGTGGTGAAGATATTGTGACGATTCACAAGGCAATCAGGACACACTTTGTAAACGAAGACGGCTCAAATCGCATCATATTACAAGAAGAGAAAGTGGCATTAAAACATTAGCATCGTGGTGCCCTGTTTGGCGTTTAAAAAAGGATATTTAAAGCAACTTGATTCGCTTCAAATTTTGTTTTCAAAAGATGCGATGTTTGCTACTCCGTGGCGTGTTATCAGGCAGACATGATGCAAGGCAATCGAAGACGATAAAACGAATGAGAAAACCTTCCCGCGGATGTTGTTGCAAGGGAATTGGGAACACGAACAAAAAATAGAACACATCAAACAGTGACGATGTCCTCCTTCCGAATGTCATAAACGGCAAACCGCATCTCCCCGCTGTTAAGCCGATAGTGAGAAACAAAATGAAGATATCATCGTAACATGGGACGCTTGACGCATTTCCCGAAACCGTAACGACTTTTTGCTTTCCTACCAACCCCACCAGCAAGCGATTCTAATCGTTGAGCTGTGTGGGAAATGTGACGAAAATCGTTTGCTGCTATTCGGAATTACTGACATCGTTGAGATTGTCATAGGGAGAACTGTTGGAAAGGGGGAGTGTGGAAGAATTCGATTTTTTTCGCCCGTGTAAGATTTTCTTCCCTTTAAGGGATAGTTCGGCAACCGAGTGTCCTGTGGACCGGCAAACAAGGACCACCGTTTGTGCTATTGATTATTCAATGAGGATCAAATTGTCATTGAAAATATCCATTAATTCTTGGGACGGACGAAGAAGTCCTGTTTTTTTTCTGATGAGGGGTTTGACCAACTAGAACGCGATCTTCGGTACGACTTGTAGGAGCTCTATAATGTCGACCAAAGTCAACCTGATGGTTCATCATAATCAGCATCATTACCAGTAAGAGAGAAAGAGCCTACCGTTACTGCAGCATCGTTTCCATCACAAGATTTTCCACCAACTGCTTTTTATTGTGGCTTGATGAGGAGAAAAACATTCAACATGCTTACGAAGCGTGTGCACGTTTTCCTGCTGGGGACGGACACACAAACACACGCACACAAAAAAAGCCGATCCTAACATTACCGTGTCTCACCGTGGGTGCACTGGGTGGGATAAATATCGGCATCGTTTTCGGAACGATTGATGAGCCTTGGTTCGGTTCAATCTCTTCGACTCGGATCAGGATCTTCACTTTCGCCAGCCACTCCAGCGTCCACGTGGCTTTACACTCCGAAGCAGTCTTGATGGGTTCTTCCCTCTTCTGCGTCACGTGATACCACCCGTTGCGGTTTGAGGTGGGATTTTGTTTTATTTTTTTTTGTTTCGCTGAAGCCATCCTCCAGAAGCTGATGGAGGGTGTTTTTTTTTTTACGTGTGCACTTCGTCCTTATTGTAGCCCTTCGTAAGAGCCTCATTGAGCCGGTGCTCGCAACAGGAGTCTTCAAAGCCAAAGTCGATGCGCCATGTCCAGTGTCCCGAAGGGAGAGAGTCAGTTTTCCAGCTCCTTTGTTTCGTTCCTGTTGGTGGATGGGCCCTGGTCTTGTTGCGTTGCGAAGTACGGTTTTTTGCGATGGATAAATGGTCTTTGTGTTTTGTTTTCCCTTGAACGCTCGCTACGCTTGTGGTAATCGAGCGGTGGAATTAAGGATTTCGATAGCATCGGAGGTTTTCTCTTATCGAGCGAGTTTGGTTTATTTTTTAACTTAAAAACAGTTTGCTTTGTTATGGGCCTCGGTTCAGAATTTAAAGAACCGCTTTAAAGATGCGAGTCACAAGTACCGATTGTCAAGTGTTGAAGTATTCTCACTTCATTTTTCTTACGACCAAACCACCAACCATCAACACCAAATCAATGATCGAAAAATCAATGTCCCAGTGCTCAATCGGGCACGCCTTCGTCGGCTATCTGCTTTGCTGCCTGCCGCACTGGGACACGCATTCAAACGACTTTCATTCCGATTAATGGCCAAATAATACACATTTTCGATGCGTCATAATCGCTTCATCGATAAGGCTTAATGACCCAGTGCGAGTGGGAGAAGGACCTAACGATGTTGTTGCCCTACGAAACGGGTACCCATCAAACGTGGGTCCGGTACCATCATCATCGGATGAACCCATCCCCCTCCAACACTCTTGATCGGGATCAATGGCTAACGAGCCACCGTGCCGCACTATGGGGCCGTTAGAGCAGCAGTTCATTAGCTTGCGCCCAGTGAAAATGGGAAAACTCTGGTCATTTCGAGACGACTTTAACCTCAAAGATGCTGAAGAGCGAACTCCCGTATGAAATTGATAACGTGGCAACGGGGCTTCCGATTTCTGCTGGTGATACTCAAACAGGGGAAAGTTTTCGCAAGCACCACGCCTCGATTATGGTCGTGCAAATCCACAATTCTCACCTTTTGGCTTCATGTCGGTGCATCGTCGGTTAGAATAGGTCGGTTGGATATCGTTAAAACAAACAGCCGTACAAGTTGCAACCGGTTGTAGTTGAAGTTTTGTGCCCCAACCTGTGTTTGTGTGTGTGAGTGCGTACACATGTATTTAATTAAAACCTTTATCGAGCTGCAGTACGATCCGATTATGGTGTACAGGTGAGAAAATGCTCTTAAACATACACACAAAACGGCTGATGTGAAGTAAAGTCCATCGAGGAGTGGAGATTTAACACAGCCAACAAGATGGCTACCGGATGGCAGTGTCCCATACAGAAGATATTGAATGTACACACGGTTTATCAGTGCTATTGCAAGCGTCCGTCTCCCTAGTCTGCCTGTGGCTGTGTGTGTGTATCCAATTATTGTTATTATAATGCACTCGCAACAAAATGGACAGTTTGGTCGATAGCATGAGTCCTGCCAGACATCCTGAAGCTCTTAAGGCCACGGTGGGGAAATTTGATACCGTTCGTTTAAACTTCCTCACTGCAGTCGAAAAATCTCGGTTCTCCCATCCATTTGTCCGGAGAGACATATCCACTTTCGCGTCAACCATCGGCACGAAGGCGCAATAGCGCAAAAATCCCCAACAACTTTAAGAGAGCTGCTGCATTTGCGAGGCAACCGGAAGTGGGTTGGAAGTGAGCAGTAAGTAAGCAACAGGACGCAAGACGTTCCGAAGAAGCGTTGATAATGACGATGATGGTGGAATCTCATCTCCTTCCTTTGCGAAAAACGCCAGCTGCAGCTTTCACAGCATCGCTCAAGCAAAAGGGACGGTTGGAATGAGGCAATGGGGATGAGGGATAGCGAATTTTGGTGGCGCATTTGCTTTAAAACTAACGTCCCACAAACTACGCTCGCTATTGCCGCTCGGGTTCGGCCATTGTTGAGATGGCTGCAGCACTAGTTGCATTGCGCTCTCGATAGTCGCTAGCAGAAGCCAGCCAGCTGCCAAAGTTCTTCCGGTCTTTTAGTAATTTTTCGTTCTTGTCTGAAATCTTCTTGCGGCACTCTTGCTCTTGCACTGCTTGCAAGACACTCGCCGGGAGGATACGAACGGGGTTTTCTTCTGGTGAATGTATTTTGGCACCGAGATTGTGCCACTCGAGCACTCATCGTGTGCGTCTTCTTTGCCAAGAGTCACTTCTTTCTTCCTAACAACTCCTACGAACGACTTCCCTTCAGGGAGTGTTGAGGACGAAGATGGAAGAGGAAGAAGAGGAGGTAGTTCGGGTGAACTTTGGGCTTTTCGTTTGCTATTTTGGTTTTAGAACGAGGACACACCATTCACCCACACTCCGCATAATGATGGCGATGATGATGATGATGATGTTGCTGCTGACGGTTGAAGCAGATCCTGACGCTGATCGGATAGGACAGAGAAGCGTTGGATTCACTTCCGGGTGGCTGGTTCCATCCTATAGGGTTGGCAAGAACACACACACACAAGCGTACCCGCGCGGAAGCTTTTTCGGATCGATCCGGCGCACAGGCAATAATTCTTTTGCAGTGCCTGCAACTTGGTGAAGGTTTTCTTTTTCTCTCACCGCTTTCGCCGGCGGTGCTCTAGAATGAATCCTTTTTGGTTGGGGCCGTTTGAAGAATTTATGGGACGGCCTCCCTCCCACCCTTCGGCCGCCTGTAAGATGTGCTGATCTGATCTATTGGATTACTTGAAAAAGTCCTCGTTATCTTGGATGTTGGATGGATGTCGGTATGGGGTTGGGTCGGAAAGGGAAGGAAAGGAGTGAGAATAGAGGTAGGTTTGTGTACACTTGGGCATTAGCGGGCATAGAAGGTGGTTTTGTACGGGTGTGGGCATGAGCCTGAAGAAAGGTACTTGATCCGCTTGAAAAGCTAAAGAAGAAAAGCAATGATGGAATTTGTTCCCTAGCACATAGTATACATTTAGGCGCAACGATTTATTTTTCAAACGATGCTGCTACACGCTTGTGCCCGCTTGGTAAAAAGAGATTCAAAAGCAACAATTTTCGACACTCTGTTTCACAATTTAACAAATGTGAGAAAAAGAAGAAACTCCCCTTAAAACGTTTTCAAACGCTAATTGACGTATAAAGAGCGATTAGGTTTTTTTTTTTTTAGATTAAATTTACTAAAACTCGCTTCATTGCGCACCGAAAATGTCAATCACTATCACTCTCAACAAAACGCGGACAAACAAACAAAAAAGCAGAGAAAGTTAAATAAGAATTGACTTACTTCATGCGGAAGAAGCAAATTGACGTTTAAAACCCTTTCGCGCTTAGCGTTTTTTTTTTTTATTTAGCTCACCAATAAAATCCTCACCTGTGGGATATTTACGGTGTGCTGTTTTGTTTATCTCGTTTTCTTTTTTGCTATCTCCATTAACAGGCCTGCCAGCAGCACTGAAAAGTGCATTAGTCTGCATTTATTGAAACATGCGTCGGTTTGCATTATTTTTTATCAGTTTTTACTCCCTGTCTTTGCTGTCGATTTCTGTGACAAAATCAATTTCAGCAAAAAGAGTTGTACAGTATCTGGCTTTATCTAGTTTCTAGCTTGATTACTCCATCCCGATCGGCGGACCAGATACTGATGGATTGAATCGCGACTCTTTTAGCTGCTGGTTTTTTGCCACCGTAAAAAAAAAACTATAGCAACAGGATTGAATAGCAAAGGTACAAAAAATAAATACATAAATTAGTGGTAACGTGTGCAGGAAAACAAAAGCGAATAAATTCAAACCGAATTGAAAACATTCCAACGCACAGCAAACCCGGGAATGTTTTGCATGTTTTCATGTTTTTTTTTCTTCGGTTTGTTATTTGATTCATGGATGGATTTTTGTATGTGTGAGTGTGCTTTCATTTCTATTTTTCATAGTAAAAGTACGATGCAGCATGTTGTTCTCCACGCTTTCCACATCCATTAATCCATTTCTCTGCACATCGCTGCTTGTCAGCGTTGGACGGTTTGACAAAATGGTCAATTCACCAAACAAAAAAAACCAGTGGACGACGCCATTTACGCGTTTTCTGCTGCAATGCCATTTACGATTACATTATAATAATCATAATAACGATTATTGTTATTACTACAACTATTACTGCCGCCGTCGTTCCGTTGGGTAAGGGGTTTGACGTTGCTGGCGCAACCGGCACCAGCACTAGCGCTAGCCAGTGTTACAGTTTTCCGTTGCTGGGGAAATAAAATAACAAATGATTTTTTTTCCTTTTTCTATGGCGCACACACACACACACCGACGGTTGATGGTGGCAAATTCAGTCCACTTTTGGCAAGCCAGAGCGGCACAGAAAGAGAGTTGTTTTCTGTTTGCTTTTATTCTTGCACCATTTTTATTACACACTCCATCAGGCTTTTGCAACGTGTGGCACGGGGCTTTCCATGTGTTTACTTCCGTTCTTTAGCTCCATTTTTTAACTCTCCGCACGTATGTGTGACGGTTCATTTACTTCGTTTTTTAATGTGTTCATTTCACTTCGAACTTTGCCTTTCGGACCGTGCGTCGTAATGAAAATCATCAGCATCAAGTGGCCAACCGCACTGTTTGGTGCTGGTTTCTGGCCTCCATAAAGGGGTTCGTGTTTTTGTGCCGGACGCTCTAGACCGTTTTTATCCTTTTTTTTTAGAATACACCAGCTGTTTTCCTGAAAAGCAATGAGTTTTTTTATTTTAATTTGAAATGTTCATACTTAGGCTTTTTCGTTCAACATTTTTGCAAAGCGGTACAATTTGTTAGCTCTTGACTCCTCGGTTGGCAAATAAATGCAAGGTTTTTCTTGGTTTTTTTGTTTTCCTTTAAACCAACCGAGATTACCAGGATAATGATGATGAAATGAGGAAAATAAGGTACTCGTCTCATCATCATATTGATGCTATTGTCGATTTTTGCCCCCGTCCGCACAAATCTTCCCGCACGCAAGCCGTGGATCGAGCCGGCTAACGACATCCTGTCGAAAATACAGTCAGGTGAAAATTTTACATCCCGCCTAACGTGCTTGGTGGAATGGAAAAACCATGGGAGAGAAGACCAGAAAAAATACACATTTCAAAAACTCCCGAACAGTGCTCCAGTGCTTGACGCGCCTCGTCATATTTAAATTGCTTTATTATCCCGTCGTATAAACATGGAGCTTTTACGATGTCTCTTTTTGTTTCTTTTCGGCTGCCGTTGGCTGGTCTGATCTTCTGCTCGGTCCCTCCCATCCAGCTCGTAGCGTACTTTCACAAGCATAATAATGATTTTCCACCGCGGTTTCGTTCGCGGTTCGCACCGAACGGTTCGGATAATGGATGGATAAAGTGTGGCGGCGTTGTAGGACTTTTTACTCTTGACTTCCTTCATGCACGTGCTGCTACTGCTCTTCCTGATGTGTTTTTTTTTATGCTATCATGATGAGCAAATTATGAAGTGGCAGAATTTTAGTACAATTTTTGTTAAAAACCTCAAGCCTCATGCTTCAAATGGGATATAAATGCACGGGACCCAGTTTCTTGTGGGGCAAGAAGAAGAAGCACCCATTTCTAGGTCGGGCCAAAATATGTTCCAAAGTATGCTGCTCCAGCACGGTAAGAAAATAATTCATGAGCTGAAGACTTGTGCAAAATGAGAAGTGTTTCGTTAGCGTAAATCCACCCGGCAATTTGCCGAGGGCACAAGATAGGGAAATCTAACTCATCGAACACACCTTCGCTGCAGGTAGTTTAGCAGCGAATGGAGGCTTAGCAAAAGGAAACACACGAACCATGATGAAGAAAAACGATGCCGACTTTGGTTGAGCCACAGGTTGGTGACCGGTCGAGCCGGGAGGGTCGGTCGAAATAAAGTTACATGAATAAGGGATGAAAATTCGATTCCGTGCGTTGAAGGCTTACGCTCTTGGCGGCTAAACAACCGGGTGAGGGGGTGTATGAGAGGTGAAAAAAAAAAGTTGCCCCGAAACCTGTCGACAACCTGTCGACAAGCTCTCGTTTGCACCTCGTTGTGATGCGTGCCGCTCGAGAGTAAACTCTGAAAGGTCTTCTCTGAGGCTGCACCAACTTACAAACGATCGTCCCCGGAATGGGACGATGGCAGGCAATTTCGAAACGCTTGTCTTCCGTTTCTTTCGCTTGTTGTCGCTGCATGTCTTGCATACTTTTCTTGAAAGTTCCCTCCCGCGCTCGAAAATTGACCCAGGAAGCCGAAGCCAGAAGAAGAGCATGTACATAAATAATCAGAGCACGTGCGCCGATGGTTGGATGGAGAAATAATAAAAAATTCTACCAGGGAATGGGTCAAGGAGAAGGGCCGACGGGGGGATGCGGTTTGCCTAGCATAAGCTCTACGTTCCATCCAGAAGTCGATCACGTCATGATTCCGTCCCGGGGAAGCCCGAGGTGCTCAATGGAGCGAATAAAATAAACAACATAAATAACGAACTTTCTATCGTCCATGTCGCGGGACATCGCGTCTTCGCGTCGACATCGTAATCGTCCAGTTGTGTGGCGAATGACTGTGAGATGTGACTGGCTACCCGGGCCGGGCACGACTACCCATTCCATCGACCCATGTGGTGGCAAATATTTTCCACAGCACAGAACGTTTCGCTTGCAAAAGCTGCCGAGCTGCAGCCAGATCCACTCGTACAACAGGTTTTTGGGGCAGGTTGGTGTGTTTTGCTGTTTCGTTACAGCGATTGCTAAATCGAACAACCATTTGGTGACCTACGATTTATGCCACGATTTGTGCTTCATTTCTTACGCCTTAAGCTGACTTTCAGTTCCGCACACGTGGTAAATGGAGAAAAGCGAAGCTTTTTGGAAAACTGTTGCTTACTGGAGGATGCCAGTACGGCATCGCAATTGTAACAGGCTGGTGGAATATGGAATTTATTTTAGGTGAGCAAAAATGGTCGGTGATCGTTAGGATAGATGATGCTTGGGTGAAGTAAAACCGATTGTATGCCAATTCGATTTTTAGTGCTCTCTTTGTGTCGTATGTTGGGTTTTCTTTTTTCAACAATCAAAAATCGATTCCGTGTGTCAGATGTTGGCGAACATATGCTGTCAATACGAGGAAGTTCATTATTTATGGTAGACGTTTGATGGTTGGGAACAGCGAGCTAGGAAGAAAACAGGGCATATATGCTGCATTTTTATGTTATGAAGGTTTAGTGTTTTAGACGATTTCTGACTCCTTGTGTCGTAAAATGTGCAAAGAGCTTGAGAATATGTTTGGCCGTATGAAACGAATATTCACATGAATTTATATCCTTAATATAATTTTACTATAAAAGCCTTATCATTAGGCGCTAGCAATATTTGTTGCTATCCTAAAGCTCACATGAACCAAATCAAAAATAAAAGGTTTTAGAGCTTTAATTTTTATCTTCGATTTTATAAAGATCAATCGACTAATTTATCAATATATTTTGAAGCAGTTCCTATACTCATGTTACGCACCGTGTATGCACATTGAACTCCAAAAAGTTCAAACACACGTTGCGTAGATATGCTGCAAGTTTTTAATCCTATTCACCATTCAACTACAACATAAAGTTAACCAAATGTATTGAACCAGGATTAAACGAATCAAGCGCCCTTTCAGAGAACGTTCATCTCTCGTGCTCGTGCAGGATCTTCGTGTACATCAGCAGCGTACGCCAAAGTTTTTCGCAACCCAAGCCGACACTCGGCGACTTCTTCGTCTTCGCCAAACAGCTTTAGGATGCTTCAGATTCTCTCGAACGCATCGGAACAAAAGGAGGACACTTTACGACACCGGTACGTACGCTGCACACAGTGTCCCACGGAGGCCTTGATCTGACTTTTGTAGCTCCGCGAAGAAAACTTCTTATCGTTCCCACCTACCGACGGTACCGCCTCCATCATACACCTCGGGTGTTCCAATTCCCGGGGAAGTGGTTTTTGCGGTGAAACTTTGCCACCTGCCACACCGCTCTCAGCACCCCTTTTTTTTTGCACGAACGCTACTTCATCCCATCATGTTGGTTGTTGGTTTTGAGGAGCTTCACCATTCCGTGGGGCCAACAGGAAAGGTGAGCTTGTGTTTGCTTGTGCCGGCTGAATGGTTCCACGTTCCGCACACGGTGGCATCATAATTTATAAATTAATGTAAATAATGAATGGCAGCAGAACTGTCCCGCGCACTCGCTCACACACAAACACACACACTCGGAAGTGAATATTTGTCCTCCTGGCTGTGGTTGGAAGCAAAAACCTGGAGCATCGCTTGTGGTACGCGGCAAAAAACTTTGACAGTTAATGAGAACTGCACCACTCTCTGGCGGAACCTGCCGAGGACAGAGTGGGAGAATGCTGGCACGACTTTCGTATTAATGATGGTAAAATAACTGTTATGTTTATTGAAAATTATGACTAGCTTTATCGAGCCGAGAGTGTTTATCTCTGCGCTCGCTGGAGGGAATATCTGGTTTGGAAGATGACGTGGCACAGGATGGCAGCAGAAATCATACAAATCGGATGGATGTTTTATTTTCTGTCCATCATCCATCCATCCATCCATCCATCCGTCTACAGAGTTTTTTTTCCACATCCTATCCACCTTCATGTCGCTTCAAAATCGATGCCTTTGCATCACGAACGCCGCGATGCGATGCGGTAACTATCTGCGCAAACATTATGCAAATTTCTCCACCATCAGCCGAACACGGGCGGACTGCTCAGGTCAGTGGAAGGGATGGCCGACGGAAGAAATCAGAACGTTGCCTACGATATTCATCATTACTTATGGCGGATTATGAAGTCATAAATTACTGTAAATAAACGTCATTATAACAGGAGCATGGTTGTGGGCGTTCTTCCTGCTTTTTTTGCTTTCCTCAACCTTCCTCCTCTTACTCTCCCCCGCTCTCCCTCTCTCTCTCTTTCTCAGTTGCTTTCTACTACCATCAACCCCATTTCCGGTGGTATTGGGGTTGAGCTGCTCGCGAAAGCTTTCCATAAATATTGGCCCAGCTTTTTTGTGTTCATTCACTCTGTGTGCTTAAATCACAACCTCCCGCTTTAGTGTATGTGTGTGAGTGTACGGCACTAGCTTCACGAAAAACTCCAAAATACCAAGGGAAGGATATTAAATTATGACCCTTGCGGGTGAATGAGGAACGTTGTCTTTTTTGTTGCTGGATTTCTTCGTTATTATGACTTGTTCACCTTGTTTCACTGGAAAACAGTCAGAGTTGTTTATTCTGGCCAATACCTTGCCAAACGTGCCAGAAGCACATATTTATCACTTGCGGTTGTTGGATGGGGTTGGTGCATGCACGGGGGTACGCCAGTCACCTAGACAACATGCCAACGTCTTTATTGGCGGTGATAAAGATGTAAGCAAAACTATACGGTAAAGCGGTGTTTTCGTGTCGTGGAAAGGTTTCTCCGAGGGCTTAGCTTAATGGAGGATTCTGTTTGGTGTGGAGCTTAAGCACATTGTAAGGGAGAATTTACATAAGTTTTGGAGTGACTAGCAACAGGAGTTGGAGTTACAAATGTTTGGTTTGCTTTTTAACATAAATCCTTACCGAATGCTTAAGAAGTCTAGCGATGTTTGGGTAAGATGTGCCATAAGAGGACTGGAAGCCAAACAGTAAAATATTATTGAAATTTTTAATGATATCGCTATTATTTCCTTAAATTATAATTTATCCTTGCGTACGTGTATTGCGGATTGCCTACAAATAGGCGCGAATAGTAACGCTTCTTAACTCGGAATTGTAGTACATTTTTTGAGTGCTATCTACGTTAGAATTAATAAAAACGATTTAAAACATTTCTAATAAAGTATAATTCTCCGCGGTTTTTCCTTCCTGCAAGTGATACGAAAACAAAAATAACTCCTTAAACCAGTATGGACCATGAGTTGAATAATCATTTACTGTATGCAATGAGCTGCTTCACTGCTAGAAGCCGATTCAAGATCCACATCTGCAGCATCCGCAAGCACTCAACCAGCTGAATTGAGTTGCAGCAAAAACAACGTCCCCCTTATGCGATGTCTTTCCATCTTTAACCGCAGCGGTGAAACAAATCAACCCTCGCTTATCCGTTGCTTATTCAGTGCATGTTTGTCTGGCCATCATCGTAGTTTTGTCATCGTGCCCGGATGATGAAGGTTTGCGGTTGGATTGTTGCTTCAGGTTCGTAATCCTTTCGAAATTAAGTTTTCGAGAGCACTCGGGACAGTGCAATGAAGCCATTCGTCTTCTCCAAACGAAGACAGCATTCCGCTGTCTGGCAACCGCATGCAATGCGGAATGTTGTATCCATTTGCGCTTTCTTCCAGTCCAGCGCGGTGAAGCGCGGAGTAGCCACAAAACCTTCTTTTCTCTAGCCGTCGGTTATGTGAGACGAAAATTTGTACCCCAATACACTGAAGTGTACCATCACAAAGCTGATGTGCCGAGTGCTAGACACTGCAACAGTCTTCTTTACATCGTACGGAGATTGTTTCGGTAGTACACACTTGGGTTTGGAAAGCGCGTCAAATGTTGCTGCATCAGACGCGCGATCTATTTTACCATCGCTTGATGCAATGCCGTTCAAAAACTCGTCGCAACTCGGTGGTACTAGCCGCAAAGCTGCCGAAAGGAAGGTGGCCATTAAAATATTCCGAAAAGATTTTATAAACATAACACCCCGTTTGTTTTATTTTTTTTGCTCCGACTACGGACCACCAATTTCGCAATCCTTGCACCAGCACACGCCGTCCGACCATACGTCAGCGACCGAAAAACAAGTACGGAAAGTGCTGCAATGCGGTAGAAAATCCAAACCCATCCATCGGCTCGTTTCGATGTGCAAAAGGACGTACCGGAACCCCGTTCCGTTTGCCACTTTCTTCGTGCTACTTTCTCTCTTCATTATCTGTCACACTCTTTCTTTCTAGTGCTCGATTTCGGGTCTCTCTCTCTCTCTCTCGTTCTCTCTGTTTGGGGTTTCTATTGGACATGTATAGTGTGCCCTGCTAGTGACGTGACATACCCTCCCCCGAGATGCCAAAAATGAATATAAATGTGGTCGGGGCAGCGATGGATGATAGGATGTTGGGGTTGAAGAAAGGAACGGTTGGTGGTGGTGGAAAAAAATAACGAATGCTTTTCTCGATTCCACCCCGAGCACCTAGGCCTCCATTGCTCCTGTGTGTGTGTGTGTATGTGTTGTAGTGCCAGAAGGGAATCGTTATACCTTGAAGGCAGAATCGAAACAAACAAAAAATGGGTCCTTCGGATTGACATTTGGGGAGGATTGAGCACGTGGAACTGGCTGGTAGCCACGTGGCCTTGCCCGACAGCCCGTAAACATTGAGATCATCGAAGATTGCCAGGAACTCATCGAACCAAAAGTAAGGAAAATAAAACTAGCCAAAAACTTGCCCTCCTGTCCAGCCCCGGTAGGGGCTGGATGGTCTGGCGCCATCAGCGACCGATTGGAAAATGAAGTTTTCCATTCATCCCACCGAACACACCGATGTTCGGAAATTTGCAATTTCGTGCACTAGCCGGATGCGATATTGGCGTCCATACATGGGGAACGAAAACGGTAAAGAGAGTAAAGAAAAAAGGACACAAATACCGCCAAAGACAATCAGCCGAAGCAACAATTTTCTCATTTTCCCACCGCACCCACACGCCCCAGCCAAATGTCTGCCCTTAAATGTCCGCACGCAAGGCAAGGAGTCGCATCAAGTCAACGATTTCCATCATTGACAGAGCCGGAGAACGGTTTTATTTTGCGGTCACGACAAACGGCGCACACAACTGCCACACCAAAGAAAATGCTGGTGAATGGTCCTACTGCACACTGAGTGCACGTATGATACGTACCGAGGAGGAGACGAAGGGCTAGCAGGCCGGAATCATGGGGAAGGTTAGTGTGGCGTCTGTGGAAACATCTTCGCCGCTCATTGCGTGTTCCGATTGCTGCTGTTTGTTCGTTCGTTCGTTGAGGGAGCTTTATACGGCAAACGGATGGAGAGCACGTCCAGTGAGACTTTGCAGTGGCAACATATACCTCATCCATGCTGGTTGATGTTTCTGGTCGGTTGGAGTGAGGCTCAGAGTGGCCAAAGGCAGCAGACCGTTGCAATTCTTGCAGTCTGTCGGCATGCTTCTTTGCTCGGTACACATACACAGTCGGACGGTGCGTTTGCCTGTTCGGTTGGCATTTGGAATTGGATTGTTTTTCGTCTGGTGCAGAAATCCCACCGACAGAGCAAACAGCAGCTGAGAGATTGGGGAGAGATTTATAGTACTGACGCATCGTTCTGGTGTATGGTAGGGTGTGGGTCGGTGTACCTAGTTGATGACGACTGTTGCTTCCAACGGCGACAGGGTCGTTCAAATGCTGTTTTACGACTTTAGGGGAGACACATACATACACTTCGGGATGGATGGAGACTGTATGCGACAAGCAAACTGACGACATTCGGTGCTGTCTATTGATTGATACCATCAGGAAAGGAGGACATTTGGAGCTGTTGCTGGTGTTGGATTGCTACTGCGTCAGCAATTTTATGTGATACTAATCGTAGTTTCTTTGCATTGTTTGCTTGTTCCTTCACAGGTTATGGTCAGGACATTTCTCATCACTTTACCGCCTACCTGCCAAAGTTGGACCCGGAGTCATCCAGCTATCAACAGCAGCAACAGCAGCAACAGCAGCAGCAGCAGCAACAATCTTCATCCCAGCAACAGTTCATCGCACTCGCACCTTTATGTGCAACGCCCTCAACCACCTCAGCCTCACCGAGTGCGAGCAGCGCTGGACCGGACAGTCCGCAACGTTCACCATCCCAGAAAAAGTCTCTCGCCATGTGCTTCACCAGTACCGGCACTGCCCTATCGTTGCCCCCGAAGAAGAAAGACATCTACCGGCCGTACTCGTTGGACGATAGGCCTCCGAGGCCTAGTTACGAGCTTCGCATTCCGGCCGAGGAGGATCTACACGCCGCTCATGCCATCCTGGACCTGAGTGCCTCGACGGCTTTCCTACCTCCGCCGGCACCGCACCAACTTCTCGCCCAGCAGCAACCTCCCTCACCTTCGCACCAGCCCCCGCATGCCACCACCAGCCCAACCGTTGTGCTTGTGTCCGCAAAATCTTCCACCAGCGATCCGGACCGTCGACCGTTGCAAACTCACCATCAGCAACAGCCTGCACCACATCCGCTGCACCAGACGTCGTCACCCCTTCCTCCTCTACAGTCACCGCCGACCGTACCGCATGCACTGAGCTCACCGGAGCAGAATGAGAACCGCAACAGCACAAACACGCTGCCCGGCTACTCGTCGCACGATGCCTCGATGGATTCGTCCTCGGACGAGATGCAGCAGTCGACCGAATCGTCCGACTCGGAAGGTAAGAATGGTTCGAAAACGGTTGCCTACACGTACGAAGCATTTTTTGTCAGCGATGGACGCTCGAAGAAAAAGATGGCCGACCCGAAGACGGCGCTGGAGAACAAGGCCAAGTACACGTGCACGGAGTGTGGCAAGCAGTACGCTACCTCGAGCAATCTTTCGCGCCACAAGCAAACGCACCGAAGCCTTGACTCGCAATCGGCGAAGAAATGTCACACCTGTGGCAAAGCGTACGTCTCCATGCCGGCACTGGCGATGCACGTCCTAACGCACAAACTGTCGCACAGTTGCGGTGTCTGCGGGAAGCTGTTTTCGCGTCCGTGGCTCCTGCAGGGACATCTTCGATCGCACACGGGCGAAAAACCGTACGGGTGTGCGCACTGCGGCAAAGCGTTTGCCGATCGGTCAAACCTGCGTGCCCACATGCAGACACACTCGATCGACAAGAACTATCAGTGCGGTCGGTGCCACAAAACGTTCGCGCTCAAATCGTACCTCAACAAGCATCTGGAGTCGGCCTGCTTTAAGGAGGATGGTGCACCACAATCGCCACCGATGTCACCCGGTTCGCTGGACGGTTCGTCGATGGATGAGCTGCACTCGACGCCACTCTCCGATCGACGTCCAGCGATGGCGCTCAAGCGCGAAAAGAACGTCGACATCGAGGGCGACGAATCGGACGATGCGATGCACTGTCCGTCGCCGATGTCACCGGTACCTCACCTTGCTATCAGCCCTAGTGCCGGCTCGAACGGTACGGGTAGCATCTTTGTGATGAAAAACTTTGCCGCCGGTCGGTTGACGAATGGCAGTGCATCACCGAGCGGCGGGCTGGCTAGCGGGGCGGCGGCAGCTGCTGCGGCTGCGGCCGCAGCGGCAGCAGCAGCAGTACTAGGACCAGCCGCTATACTAACGACAACGAACCATCCGCACCATCACCACAGTCACCATCACCAGCAGCAGCAGCAGCAACACCACCAGCAACAGCCGCACCATCACCTTCACCAGCACACGCATCCAGCTTCGGCGGCAGCGGCTGCTGCTGCGGCGGCGGCGGCGGCGGCTGCTGCGGCTGTACAGATAAACGTCAACTTTGCCGGGTAACCGGTTGTTGCGGCCAGTCGCCCTTCCTAAAACGATCGCCTTCTGTGAAGTTCTCGATGATGTTCCTGTGCGTGCGATCAGCTGAGCTGCAAGCATTGCACAAACCCCAAGGCGAACTACGGATTGCATACATCGAGGCGCTCGGTGTGTGTGTGTGTGTGGGTATGTGAACAAGATCGGATGAGATTGCGGTTCGTAAGTAGTCATTTAAGCATTCTATTGTTTCTTTCCCTTAAATAACCTTTCATCAAAACGTTAAACTTACAAGTGCAACAGAAAAGAAAAACAAAACCTTAATGCTTTAGAAATAAACAAACGGCAAGAAGGGAAAAGCAGAAAGTAGAATAAACCTAACAAAACTAGCAGTCTCCACAAACACATCCTTCAAACTACATAACCCATAGTAAACTGACAACAAAAAAAAAAGAACACTACCTTAACTGAACAGCAGTGTGCAAGCCTGAAGGTATGCAAACGGAATACATTTAGCGAAAGCCCCTTCTGCTAGTCATTCACTCCATTTAGTCATGCATAGAAAAACGTTTTAACTGAAACCTCTTAATCTCTCCCTCTCTATTTGAAATTGTGCCATACAGTGCGCAAATTTGCAAATGATTGATTAGCTGAGCTGGAGCTGGATTCGATACCTAATGAAACCTTTATATACACAAAGTATATATATACATATACACATATTATATTTACACCCTTATACATCTGAAGAAGAAAGAAAAAAAAAGCAAGTGAAGTCGAAGCATGATGAAAAGAAAAGAAACAAAGCAACAAAAAACAGAAATTAGAGGAAAAAGCTCCCTTACCCTCCCTCTCCCTCCCAATATAGAAGGATTTGAATAGTTTTTTTCCTCCACTGGTAACAATTCAGGTTGAAGAGTGCTAGTACCGTAGAGCAGTTAGCAGTGCGTACTGAGCGTCTAGGCTCAAGGAACCCCAGCCTAGCATAAGTGCAGATGCAGCACGTTAAAGATGATGATGAGAGAGAGAGAGAGAGAGAGATAGAGAGAGAGAGAGAAATGTACAGTAGAGAAAATGCCACCAACGACGGCCAGTTCCGTATGTGCGATTCGATTCAATTAACTTACTACTACGATTCAATTAATTTTTGTGCGGGGCTACTACGGCTGGTTTCGTGATAGTGGACAAGGGCAGGACATACAAAACAGGTGGAAAATTACTGTAAATTTTCTTCTCGATTTAATGCTCCTGGCCCCGTCTCTCACCGGCCAGTATGATGTGCTCTTATTTATCCTCTCTAGTTCTATTGCATTTGCATTAACGCGTAGTGAAACAACACTTAAACTGAACAGTAAAACAACACAAACACTCATACATAGTACACTGAAACAAAAACACACACATACACACAAACTAGTAACGAAACGAAACAGCAATTACTTTCTAAATAAGCTAAAGTTTTAGAAATTCCTATCCTAAAGCAAAGCAAATGCAACAAACGTTAATACTAAATTAAAGTAACGTAAACGCTACAGCTACAGTTAAGTGCTGAAACTAAAACCTCGTATTTTGTGAAAACGAACAAAGCGAAAGGAAAAAAAGCAGAAGAGACAAAAGCAAAGAAAAAATGAGAGAGAAATGTTTGTAAAAGAAACTGAAAACTATGAACAGAAATCCAAAGATATTGAAAGGCAAAGAAAAGCAGCTCCAAAATTAGGTTTAATTTCGTGTTATTTTTTTTTTTTGGTTCGAAATTTCTTTACGTTACTCCACTTTCCAGTACTACAGATGCGTTACAGCTTGTATAAAGGGCTGACTCATTATCAACAGCAAACAGGTGCACTGGGACTTTGCTTTCAAGCCACCACCGTCATAAATCTTGCTCCCTAATCTAATCGTCACCTTCAGTCATCGGGACGTAAAAAAACATACATTTTTCACCTTTCACCTACGAAACGATTTCCTGCAAGCGTGTCCTAGTCACGCCATGCCTTGGCATAGACACACACACATGTGCTTGGGTGGGTGAAAGTTGCAAATGATTCATTAGTGACCGAAACGCTGGAATTCAGTGTGCAACAGCGACTAATGGGTGGGATGGAAATTTACGCGGATTTCCGATAGTCAAACCATGCCGGACGGAAAATCGCTTTATCGTACATTTTACGTCAACCTAATTAAGCCTGTCGAAAGTGTTTTGTTTTGGTGAAATATTTATTTACAAGGAATTTAATTATCTACTTGTGGTTCGGGCGTGGTGGAAAATGAGCGTGAAGTCTAAAATGAGCAATTAAAATGTGAAACAAAACAAGCAATTCAAGAAACGTGATGAAACTAAAGAGAATCACAAAAAAACGTCCATTAAGCAAAAAAAAAAAAAAACAAGACAGAAAAAGAGGGTGACAAATAACTACAAGAAAAGTAACAAAGTTTTAAGTTGCACAATAACAAAACACAGCTTTGATTTGCATTCAACAAAACAAGTCAAATTAAATGATAAATACAATTAATAGTTTAGAAAACGCAAATGACATGCGACAAAACGTATATAAAAAAAAAGAACGAACAAAAAACCAAAACCAACTTAGTTAAACCAGTAAAACGTTGAACGTTACGCTGCAGCAAATCAGATTTGCAAAACAAAAATTGATTAGCCTCAAAAAGAAACACGGAAAAACCTTTCCCCACTTACATACGGGGGAGAATTTCTTTTAACTCATTCTTTAGCTATGTTAATCAACCTCAAGTAGAATGGTGCAAGAAACGATGGGATTAGAAAGCAATGCTTCGGGTGTAGAAAAAAAAAGCGTCAAGTCCAAGAGTGGTACTAAAGCAATAATGAAATCTTTCGATCAATAAACTAACGCTTGGCAATAATTGTGGAAAAGATCGTTGGAAGGAATGGGTAAGCGAATTGTTAACAATGTTTTTCGGTTTTGCCTCCTCACTTTTGAAATAGGCAGGCTTTTTTGACCGTTTTTTTTTTTTGGGGGGATAAGGTAACTACTTTAAGTTTTAAGAAGCAGCATTGTGTACAGTAGTAGTGGTAGTTGTAGTAGTACTGATAGCATTTTAGCAGTTTAGTGTGTAAGTTTAAAGCGTTTAATTCCTTTCCGCATTTGATAAGCTCCTAGATCACTTACTGTGTACTTAAGAAAAATGGAAAAGCAAATCTAGTCTTCATCTAGTCCGTAATGCAGTTTTCGTTAGAAAGATTCATTTTTACAGGCTGCCATGGCAATTCAGTCTTCTAGGACTGTGACTGTCTTGGAGCTACTTTATCGCTACTTGTAGGAAATTCGTCTGTATCTAACACGTCTGACTTTACATGATCACCAAGCAAACACTGATTGATAATTTGGTTTTTATTTATTTTTTAGTTGTAACACAATTTTGAGAAGCGAATTTTCATATTTTACTAAGAATCCGTCACCATATTTATAGCTCTTGCTACGACGGCTTCAAATTCTAGTCACTCATGAATTGAAAATCTTCACGACTTGTATTCTTCGCCAAATATTGTTCTGATGTATTTATTACGCACTTAATTTATTGAACAAAACTATTCGAAGTACGCTAAAACCAGCCAAAAGACTTTTATAGTTAATTTTTCTTTTCGCTTCATATCGCATACTAATCTTATTTTGTCCCTTTCGGAATAAGTGTGCGATGCAGCGCACTCGGACACAAAATGCAACGAGACAAACACCGAAACCCTCTAACAAGATACAACGAGATTCTGAACGAAGGTAGCAAAACGTTTCTGAAAACAACGAATTAGGGAAATAAGCAAACAAGCAAACCGTGTATAGTAAATATTAAACTCCGAGTCGGCTACTCGTGAGATGGATGCGGAAATTCGCTCTCACACTAGCAACAAACATTCACTAATCGCAAACACATACTGGAACGGAAAAAAGGAATAATAGAGCAAGGAAGGACAGAGTAAAGTAATGCGGGCGCATGGATGTATGGGTGTGTGTGTGTGTGTGTGTGTTGGAGCAAACTATTGCTAAAGAAAACTCTGGCATTTGCGAAGATCTATGCACACAGAGTTCTTGTTCCGAGTTCCATCAGCTTCATGCAGTGTTTCAGGGCGAGTGTTTTCAGTGAGTGAGAGCAATTTAAACTGTGTGTGTGTGTGTGTGTGTGTGTGTGTGTGAGAATATGTGAAGAAGATGTGTTTGTGTGTGTGAATGTGGGTAAGGATAGTAGGAGACCAGGGGTAGCCTTTACTTAAAACTCGATTCTCATCCCAGCACGAGCGCTCTAGTACGTGAGCTCTCATCACGCCTGCTGCTGCGGCAAAAGGAAGCGGAAGTTCTTGGCAAAGCACTGTTGAAGCATCCTTTTGATGATCTTGTGCCTGTGCCTTCACAGTGACGGTGATGGTGCGCCACTTTTCTTGAAAAGATGCTGAAAACGATTAAAGTTGTTTAATTAAAACTAGTTTTCACTTCTCGTCCGGTTTCCTCGGTTTCGTCCCTCCAAAACGCTTGGTTCGGGCGTGTGTGTTTGTATTGGTGACGTTGTCCTAGATGAAGCCTACTTCCTTGCTGGAGGAAGCCACCAAACCTTTATGATATTCTTCTAAATAAAGCAAGTTGAGGTAGCAAAAAAAAAACCCCCCCCGAAAGACACATTTTCATTTTCTTCAAAAAAGTTCCTTCCCATAGTGACTTCCGGTTCGGGGACGGTAGCCAAAGAATGGCAGCTTGAGGGATGAATCTTCGCTTCCATTGTGTCATCGCTCGGTAGTCGGCGCTCTGTCGGGCAGGATGTTGATTTTATTTGCTTCCGTCGTAAATTGCGATTCATGGAAGCGTTCGGTGCGGTTGCTTCCGAGCCAAAAACCGTTGATTGATTATTGACAGAGAAAACTCCGCTTTTTTGTTGCTGCTCAAAGCTCGAAAAGTTGTAACCGACTTGCGATACTTTTTATTGAAGGGTATGAAAATTCGTATCGTCATGAAGCATTTTTTTTTATCGTCCAACTATGAAGTAAACGAGAGCGAGGGTACGAAGACAAGAGGAAAAAAGTGAGTCAAAAAAAATCGTTCAAAACGAACGGTCTACCAGAAGGACTAAATTTACTTTACTTCACTTTGAAATGCCTACGTCACCTGTAGCGATGTCCAACCGGCTTGCCAGTTGCTAGCCGGAAGCCGAAGAAAATGATTCTCATGAACGAATTTCCTTCGTGTAATGGTCAGAATAACTCGGAGAGCGACAGAAAAATAAAAACACTAGACAAAAGGAAGAAGCACTGACAAGTCGTCACCAATTTGTCAAATCGTCACATTTTTTCCCTGCCTTGTTGCAGCAAAAACAGCCAACCGACGCAGCCTGTATAACAGTGGACGAACACTGGTTGATGGTGAAGATTTTTCACCTGAAGAAAATGGTGAGGACGATTACTTCGTTATCTTGATGAAATTTAATTGGACACAGGCGTACGCCCAACGCCCCTCGCCGCTAATGATGCAGCGTAGCGAGCGAGGTTGAGTAAGGGAAAAAAATATGGCCTGAGGGCGCATCCGGCAAGGAAACCGACCGATATGGTCACCAGTTTGTGCAGCGCCGGTTTGTGGCGATTGTCCAACAGCGTGACAGGACGTTCATTAGCAACTGAGAGGATGTCCCATTTGAAAGCTAGGAGAGATCGAGTTTTTTAAGTGAATTTTTAATAAGCATTCTGTGTGTGTGTATTTGTGGTCAAATAAGCGAGGGGATGGGTAGCAAGTGTGTGAACAGTGTGTACAACCCTAGTACTACCGGTCAGTCAGTTTTGATAGTGTTTCATTTTATATTTTCTATCTCTTCTCGCAACGAAGCCGATCATTTTCCCTCGAAAATGACACTTTATTGGAGTAGGTGGGTAAAACGTGCAATAAAAAGCGGCAAATAGGTAGTAACTTAGGATTAAGAGAACGCTATAGTACGATCGTGCGACAGAGGGTGAATGTTATGATCGAGAGCGAGTGGAATGGAATGTGTGGAAAGGTCTGTACAATATAATCGCCATCGCCCTTTTTTCTCACCTTTGTATGCAGCTAGAATTGCATTCGAAAACACTAATACTATTTCCCGTTTTCTGTATAGTCAATTATGCGTTACGTTACGGATACACTTATGCAAAGAAAAACTAATCCAAGAAAGTAAAGAAAGTACAGAGGCAGGTCCCTACCGACGCCATCTTTGGCAACGATTGTCAATTCGTTTGTTCTATCTATTTAGGTGCTTATCGTCTCAGTCGCCTCTCTTTTTGGCACAGTGCGAGAGGCGTACGTTCAATTAGTACACGTTAGTCATGGGCAGTCCCGGTTGGGGTATGCTCCCCACTAATCCCGCTTCACTATCCTAGAGGGCCTAACTTAGCGTTATCTACTTGTAGTACAAGCAGAACCGGATCGTTCTGCGTTCAAAACGAGCAATTATCTAATCACCTACGTAATATACTTAATTATAAGTTTGATGATGAATTTTAACGAAGAAGCCTGTTGCAGTAGAAAAGCTTCATGTTTAACCTTTCTTTCATTCCTGCCATACTACTACGTCAGCGAATAAGCAGATAACAGAGTGTGAACTTCTAGTCAGCTCAATGCAAGTGGAAGAAGATTGCAAAACGGACGATGAACAGCTTTCAAATGATCTCTACTAAAAACAAAAACGAATTAAGACGAATGGGAGTGTTGTAAATAGTGCATTTATTTATTTATTTAGTGATGTAAAATATTTAATTTATTTGAATGTACATTAATCGCGACAGTCGTCAGTAGAAAGAATTTTACAAGACTTTAAAGGTTTGAAGGAAACGTTTTTAACTTATGTAGAATTAGAGAACGATTACGTTCAATGATTTGCATGAACACAAGTAGACAAATTAGTGCCAGTACCAGTAAGCTTACACGAGCGACACTCAATACTCAATGCAAAATGGACGAAGCGACTGACATTTCGTTTTCATCTTGTACGTTGTCGTCCCGGAGGAGATTTGAGTTTTCCTTGAGGTGATGATGAAGTTTGCTAATTCTGTCAAATTCATCTCTCAATTCTTAGTGATAAGAAACGAACGCATAAGCAATTGTATATAAGCAATATATACATATATACACATAAAAAGAAAAATTCATACAAGCAAATACTTAAAAACCAACTTTAAATACATGAGTTGAAGGAAGCAAAGGCAATACAATATATATAAAACAAAATTGCAACAAAAGCATCATCTAAATACGTAGTGCTATGAACTTATATTCGTAGAGAAAACAGTTTCTTTCTCACGCATGAAAAGTATATATTTGAAAGTGCATAAAATTATATGAGACAGTTAAACTTTAGCAAAAGACACCCATAAACGCTTGTCTAAGATTTTGCGCGTGCAACTTTTAATCCATTCCACCATTACGGCCAGGTTTGCCAGGAAGCTGTAGTGATGAAAGTAAAGGACAAATATTTTTATACTGAAGCAACATTCACTGACCGTAATGAACTTCTCGCCTCAACGTGGGACATTTAACAGACAGGAGAAACGATGTTCAGGTGGACATAGTGAACACAAAAGCAATTGTTTTGATTGTTTAAATTAAATCTGTATAAATTTCATGTAAAAAGACGTTTCAAAGAAAGCCAACGCGACTCGAACACAAAGAATCGATTTAAAAAAAAAATGACGGAAATGCTTGCAAAAAGGTAAAAAAGCGTTTTAGAAGAAAAATCCCCATTATTGCATAGTGATTAAAAAATGCACACAGTGAATGAGACTTTTAAAAACACAGATACTCGAATAAACACGTGTAGGTTTTGAGAGTTGCAAAAAAAAACACACACACACACACATACCTTTAAATATGAAACACGCAAAACAGACACATAAGATATAAACCACACAGATACACCGCACAACACAAAACAGACAAAGCAAACGCAAATATTATATTGAATTATTATACATTATATTGTATTATTATTATTATATTACTCATTGATTGATTACAATTATTGATAGTGCAGGGCATCTTGCGCTGATTTGCGGCAAGCTAAGCGAAAACATGAGAAAACAGAAACCGTCAAAAGAAAATGGATGAAATATAGTGACAAAAAACAAACCATTTGAAGCAGTTTATAAAAGCAACACCAACCTGTGAGTGTGTTTCATTTTTCATCTTTTAGTTGAGTTTTTGAAGTTATGTTTTATTTAATATAGTTTAATTTTTTTTATATTCTACAATTTTGAAAAATATCATCGGAAAGAAATTGTTCAATTGTGATGTTTTTTTTTGGGTAAAATAGGAGACGAAAGAAATGAACATGAACATGTATAGAAAGCATTGCCAAACAAATAATTCATGTTCCTTTCCAAATCTTCGGTAAGTAAGCGCAAAAAGGTGGCGCCTTTTTGTTTTTCAAAATTTTTACCACTATTTTTATTAAGCACGGATTAGTATTCGAACAAGATTTCGCTTTATGCATAAAAGAGACACGTATAGTGTGGCTTTGTTTAAGTTCTAAGTTTTTGACGTTTGGACAGTGGTCGGTACAATGTTCCTGATAGTTTGAAAGGAGTGTAAAAAACGCATAGTAAACTAACGTAGAGTTTTAAACGTGAATACTAGCAAGCAGGTAGATTTCATTACAGCATCGACGCAGTATTATGTTTTGTGCTATATTTTTGAATTTTTAGTTGTATTGTTTATATGTTTGCGCTTGTACAGTATACTGTTTACATACATACATCAACACTCACAGCTACAAATCACTTAACATTCATTCAAATTGTACTAAACCTGTGAATAAGTGTGTGTAATGGAAAAGCAATTTAAAGACATTTCTCATACAAGCATGTCCTAAAGCAAGTTAACTTTACACTCAATACTACGATACTGTTCTTAAGTTCCCATTAAACAGACGCCGAATAGTTGGCACCCCAAAAATTCAAACCCATCACTCTGCATCCTTCCTTCATAAATAATTCCCATCATATCAGGTGTGCCTGTCTGTCGGGTGGCACACGCCTGATCCTTCACGGTGTCTTGCAAGCGCTCTTGTCAGCAGTTTTAGAAGAAAGTTTTCGCAAGTATCTATTATTGCAAGCTTTTAATTGTACAGCACACGTCGTACACAGCCACACGCAGCACGCCTGTCAGCCTGCAACGGTACCTTCCCGCCATCCCGTATCGTCGACAGGAGCACATTAAAGCATGGAAGTACACTAATTTATGAAAGCTCAACCGAAATTGATTGACATCAGAATGGATGCTTGGAAAACCTTTGTTATAGTTGTCTACGTTTCAGACGCTCCATCGTGCCCGAACATGCCCTCCCCACTTGCTTACCTTTTCCGGAGGTCAAAGGGCTAAATCCTGTCCTGAAATATGAAGCTACTTAAAGTTTAGGATTAAGCACTCGGATGCTCGCACTACTAACGTGCGTCTTCGATGCTGTTCCTTCCCGTCGCTCCTGAGGAAGACTAAAAGGATGGGACTAAAACTCCACCAGCGCCACACGTACTCCCGCAGGATGGAAGCACCATGCAGGGAGCGTTCGGTTGTCTCGCTACCAGAGAACCAGAGTTCTGTACGCTTGGTATCTTAGAGTGCGGTACCCGAATGAAGTCATGATTAATTGTTGATTTTGATCCTGCCCTTGGCTCCCTCCAATACTGTTACCCCGTGCATGTTGAATGTTTATGATGCCGTGCCGTCCGAAGGCGAACCCAGATTCCGGCGGCTGCTTCTCGTAAGTTTCCTGAATAAATGTCGCTACTAATTCGTATTAATTAACTGACTTCCTAAACTTCCGCCCATTTCCCACGGGCTTCACAGCCATCAGCCATGGGACACCCTATCACTTTCCACCTTCAGACCGAAAGCCCCCAACCCCGTCCCTTCATCCGTCGTCGTTTCGATCACACCGAATGACGTGCGCATCGCACTTCGCATCGATGAAATGGGTAAAACTTTTTGCCCAGACGGTGAGGAGGTCCCAGACGTGCACCGACGAGCAGGGAATGAAGCTTTCGGGCTTGGTTTCCATCGTACGGCTTGTTAACGAGAAGGCATCAAGCCGGTAATTTATGTGAATTATTGATGGCTCAAACATTTGTATGGCTGTGTGCGCTTGTGTGCGCCAAGCGTGCAGGAAAAGTGTCCTCTAGACGGGAGTGTTGGTTGAGACGATGATAATGGTGGGTGAGGAAAGGTTTGCTGGATATTCGTTGGTAAGCGGTGGCGTCGAATCGGTAATTAATTTAGTGTTCTATTAGCTAAACACTAGATTTCTCCGACGACCCTTCGGCGACGCTAGGTGATGCGGTGATACATTCCAAGATACCGGACACGACGCGGGCTCATATCATGATTTGAGGCACACCCACCGTACCCGATATCCACAGTTGACCGCATAAGGCATCATGTCACTGGTATCACCTTGGTGCAGCAAGACGTAGATGCTGCCCGTGTGAGCTTGTGTGAGAACCGAGAAGCTGCTCCATAAATGTCAATTAGTTGTTTGTTGTCCGTGGTTCCCGTGGAGATTCGGAAGCATTCGGAGCAGATCCCGCAGCCCATCGATGCACTGGCAGAAGCGTTAGTGTGATTACGTGTCCTCTCGAAGTGTTATGCGTCTGTGGTTTTATCTGATCGGCTGATTCGGGACCATTTTTGCCGAACACGTGTACCGTTTGCTGTGTGGCCGGAATCGTCTGCAAACTAGCAGACAATTTACGGCCTACACTGTCCAATTTCCCGGCCCGGAGTTCGTCCAACCAACCGGGAGCCCATCTTCTGCCTGAGAGTGGGTAGTGGCGTTTTATTTATCGCACATGCTTACATGATCTGGTATAATTTATGAAGGCACTAGCAACCACCAGTTGGGTTGGCTGGCTGGACCATTATAACATACATCCGTTTTTATCACTCACTGCACGCATCGTTGTGCTTGTTAAATGTGGTAAAGTGTATTCCATGCGGTGCTGTCCACCAAACCATAGTAACGAAGGAAATCGGCTGTGTAAAGTGGACGAACATTGCGATGCGTGTTACCGTGCTAGTTGGTACAATTGTTTCGGTAATTCCACATTGCAGTGCATGGTTGGTTGGCTTTTGCGAGTGTTTAGTGTTGACGATTGAAGGATTGAACTTATTTATTCCTATGAAATGTGCCATCAAAAGTTTTGCATGGGTTTCATTTGCGTTGCTCGTTGAATTCATTTTTATATCTAAGCTGATTCCGTTATAAAACTCTATTTATCCATAAAATGATCTTTATCCTTAGTTACACCTATTTGTTGTTCAGATTTGCATTGATTTATATCCTTGAATTATGGCCTAAGATACAAATTGTTTAGTAAACAAGGGCTGAAGATAGCATCCAACCATTTGCAGATATATTTCCGAACTGTTGAAGTCAAGCACAAGTCTGACCGAGTCGTCAGTGTTCAAGTAAAAGAGGCATTGAGTGGTGGAATAATTGACCAGATAATCTACCACAATAAAGTACTCTACCTTCAATTTACCAAAAAATAGAAAATCCGCATTTCCCGTCCGCATTGCCACAGGAAGCCTTTTTTGTTTTTCTGACTAAAATTCCAAACCTCTTTACCTTTCGTGAAACTTCTTCCATAATTATAGATATTTTAACATTTTAATGTACCTAAGGCCACTTTTCTGTTTCGCATTCTGCTGAAGAGTGTTCCCGTTGGGTAAACTTCTTCAAAAGCTCATCAGCAGACACTTCTTCTTTATCCCTCATATAAATTCACACACACAGACAAACACTTCCTCTCCCACACACTCAAGAACAATTTTCGAACAAGGATCAAACTTTATCCTTTTCTTCATTTATCCATTCCCGGCGCAAAACTCCTTATCCCCCGGCGAGCCCCGGAAAGGGGCCAAAGCGAGCAATCAAATTTCACTTCTGCAGCCACTAATCATCGCCAAACTGCAGACAAAGTGCAATTTAATCCACCCAGTGCACCACAAACAGCAAATCTCTCCTGCCACTGCACATGCACTTCCATCCACCCATTGAACCTTCCCTTCCCACATCTCCCACCTGGGTGGGGTATTTTTTAGGCCAATACATTCCACCCAGCTCCACCCATTTGCTTCTGGTGCTGGGGTCCACGCGGTATCTGGAACGCCCAAACTCCCTATTGCTATCGATTGGTTTTACGCCTGGTGGAGAAGGATATTTTGTGGGTACATTTTGTCTGCAAATCCGCCACTGCAGCTCGCTTCCGTGGCTGTGGGCAAATGGGTAGGTGGGTTGGTCGAGTATGCCGGGTGCATCTGCAATGAGCACATTTTCCCGACGAGCAAGTGGAAAAGTGGCTAGGCGTGGATGCACACACACACACGTACAGTCTGCTTTCGATTTGGAGCCAAAAGCGGAAGCGCAACCGTGTGCCAAAAACGCCATTGTGCTGCACCTTGCGCCTGCAACGCTTGCTGCAGCAATGAGGAATGAGGGGGTGTACCCACCGTTTTTTTTCCACCCCCCGGGACATGGTCGTCGGCATTCGATCCTTGACAGAAAAGGTGGCGGAATCTCGAACGAAACAGCAACGAAAAAGACCTACATACAGTCACGGAGATAGTTGTTGTACACCTATGAAAGAGCAAAAACCGCACACCACCGCCAGAAAAGCCAATCAAAAGGATATTGGCAAGTCAAGGGGCTTGATGCGATGGTGGAAGAACGAAGAAACTTAAAACAATGCCAACTCCTGAGGATTTAAGGATACCTTCCTAGTGGCATCGGAGAAGCTAGCTTTCGCCGGAAAGCGGTCCTGCGAATGGGTGAAACAATTGAGAGGTTCGTGGTACTCGAATCGTTCCGATGCAGCTCGGCAAGATGGCTGACCGCAATCGGTTGTAGTCCGGCTCGCGACCGGAAAACCGTAAATTGCCGGAAGTGCAGGTGTTTCTTCCGATGCACCACACAGTGGGATCGCAGGTGTTTGTGTTTATTTGAGGTGAAACAATGACGCCTGCTGTATTTGTTTTTCCAAGAGCGTTGAGGTTGAGTAGTGTGTATTGTAAATTTATTTTTTTTTAAATTTTAAGATTAAAATATATTTCAATGTTCGACCATTTACTGACAAATGTTAATCATTGATCAAGGAAAAATGAATGAAGACCCTTGACGCTAAAGATGCATCCAGCATAGTAAATTATCAAACACTTTTAATTTAAGATAAGTTATTTTCAATAGCAAGTTCTCTCAGCCAACAACTTAAGATTTTTTTTCCTGAGTTCATCATCTTTCACAAACCATAAGCCACAAATACCATTAATAATCCCACTGTGAGTTTGACGGTGCAATTTCCAATCTACCGGAGTAGGTACGTGTCGCTCGTTAGCTATCCACACCTCCACCAAAGAAGCTCCGGCTAGCTTTGCAGTAAACCAAGGCCTGAACAATAGTAATTACACCAATCGACAATCGTTCATCGAATTTCGAGCACAGCAAGGATGCACCTAATCCTGGATGAAGGCGCGAGCTCAGGCACGCGCACTTTCTAATTCGTGGCGCGGTGAAGGAACAACCGATCCACCGACGCCATAAGCCAGCACTACCGTTTGACGAGAGTCCAGCTCTACGAACCTGAAGGTTTGTCTGGGCTTGCAAGAATGTGCTACCATTTGCTAAGCCCTTGTTTACGTCCACCTTCGCGTTCAAGTGGCCGCACTTAGTGTGGTAGTAATACATTCGAGTGCTAATCCACACAATTAGTGAATTGCAGTGGTGGGTTAGTTGATGTACGATTTTACCGAGGAGCGCGTGCAAGATTATCATCTCCTTTTGCACTCACCCAAGTTTCATTGACTTGACGATCCAAAGTGGGAGTTCTAGCGCAGTGTCTAAACAGCTCGAGTACACCTACCGCTAGGCTTACACCGATTTCCAATATCCACCACAGTATGTAATTTATTAATCCTTCCAACAGAAAATTATCTTGAAAATTTATCAAATCGAAGTCCAATCCGCCATTGCCCGGGTACGTTTGCGTGCGGTTCTATCTGCACCAGCACGACGGGAATGTGCGAACGTTTCCTTTTTCGACCAAGCGACTATTTGCAGCAAACTCCACAGCGACCATTGTGCAAATAGAGAAGATTAATTTGCATATGCATCGGTGTCAGGGATCGTAACAGAGGGGGCTGGAACCGTACGCCGTTAGCCACAACTTAACCGCAAGTGTAGGGTTTTTGTGAAGTTGCACTTTGTTTGGTCTCCGGAAGATACGGCTCGTGAAGTTCCACACTGGTTTATGCTGCTCGGGCTTCTACCTCGATCGTTCGGAGTATTAATAAATGGTTCGATTCAATGAGCCAACGGTCACAAGAAACCCAAGTCCCAGTGTGTTGTTCGGTTGCACGACACGGATTGGTACGATGGTCGCTTTCGGAAATTGTTTGTAATTAATATAACTGATTTATGAACCCAAGATCAATCGCGGTACAAATCGCAAACCGTGTACCCGTACGCAATGCTGCTTTCCTGCTGCACCGATGCAACCGGTGCAGGATTGCAGTTCGTTTCCGGTGAGCTTGTTTCGATGGTGGCGAAAGTGAACGTGAATTGAGCGTTGTGTTGTTGGTCCATTTAAATGGTTCTCAACAGCTTTACAGATGCAAACGCAGGTACTTAATTCCACTTGAATTTGTTTTAACGTACTTCAATTTTGAACGATATTATCACATTTATTATTCCACGAAGCTCCGCTGAATTGAGGTAGTAATTTTATTTACATCATTTTCTTCATCATAATTCTTATAAATGCCATGCTTTAATGGATCTTTTATTGCTACTAGTTTTTTTATCATTACTTTCCTGGAAAAAAATTAAAAGCTTTCTACATTATTTAATCAAAATACACTTGTACAAACTGCAAGCAAATTAAACCGATTCCGAAAACCATAACTGCCTCTACCTGTGAACTGCAAACCAAGCGAATTGTTTTGATTGATTTATGAATAAGATATGCTCGTCTGGATGAGGCCTGCAGTTGAACATTCCATATATCTTCGTTCTCGATTGCATTTCTATCCCTCTCACTCACCCGTTTGAAGAGAGAAACAACCCCTCAAAATGCCTGCTATAGTGCCGTTTTATTATTTTACCATTTCACGTCACAAATGACCTCCAAACCAGGCAAAGAAGGAAAGCAGGACATCAACCAACCGCCACAAACCGTCCCAAAATGACATCAACCTTCTCTCGCTTGCTTTTTCTCTCTCTCTCTCTCGCTCGTTCGAGCTGTTTGGGACGTTTCGTTGCATTCGGTTGCATACTTACACCGAACACCGAATTCCGCCGGTGTCAATTTAACGTGTTTTTGAAATGCCTTCACTTGTTTCGCGTCTGCCAGTTCACTTTTTTGCTTCAAACAATGCATACGATCGTGCCATTTGACGGACAGGATTTTCATTAGTTGGATAGCCGGATGGTCGCGGGAGGTTTATTTCCTGCCACTGGTGTGAGTGTGTGTGTGTGTGTGTGTGTGTGTGAGTTGCCACCCTGTCGGGATAGTTAGTTGGTCGGAATGATTGATGTCGTAATTTGGTTCTTTTTTTTTCGAAATATTTCGTTTTGTCATGTTTTCTGGGCTTTTTTACACTGGTCGTTGTATGATACGAACAACAAATGGCTACCATTTGTTCTTTGTATCGCTTATAGCTTGATAAACAGGATCGTGTCAACCTTCCGACTTACGGCCGGCTAAAGTATGTAAAATATGCCATTTTTTGTGGTTTGTGTTTCATTCCCATTCTCACGAAGATTTACTTTTACTCATTTATTGATCATGTCCAATTATGGTTTGCGATGATCTGTTTGATTTAAATTTATTGAATCACAACTGATAGGCTGGTAGATTAAATTTAAACTGCTTGGGTTATTACGAATGTCTTGTAGCTGTTTTGAAATCTGTTTGCTCCATTCTAAACTAACGGAAAAAATCATTTTCTAACCAAATTTCACGTCACGTGTTATTCTGCAGGAAATTTCTTGTAGCTTTTCCTTCCATTCTCAAGTAACGTCTTCCGGCTGCTTTATCGCTTTGGCCCCGCTTTTCAATACATCTGGTCCATAGCTAAATATGGTGCGAATTTTAGCACCTGAAGCTAAAGCAGTACTGGCCTTTCCGTTCACAACTTTCCTAACGGACCAAAAAACACACGAACTAGAACACCTTTTTCGACGGTTAGACAGTCACAAATAACAGATGGAATCACTCAAAATTGAGTATCGATTCTTTTGCGGCAACACCTTCAAAACGCGCCCCATGTAGACATGCCTTTTGTGTCATAAAATCATTCCTTTCGACTGTCTGATTAGTCAAACGTGTTGTTTCAGAGAAACAACAACAAAAAACCCTCCATAAAGATTTTCGCTCCAAAACCAATCCACAAGTAAATCAACCTGGTCCAATCCTTAGCTTCGATATAACGCCAGTTTTGGTGTCATGTTGCGCGCATTTTTGCTCCATTTGCTTTTCTCGTTCTAGCGCTATCTTTCCCATTTTCATCACTCTCGGCCAAACCCACAAAAAGGAATCACGCACGAGGTTTTCTGCTTGCCTTATCTCGATGAAAAGGGAACACATTTCTTCGATTTTCACCATATCTAGTTGTTGATTCACACTCGAACACACTTTGCAACGTTTTTGGTGGCGCATTTTCATTTCTCCCGAACAAAATTGGACACGGACCGTCATCGTCGATAGGCACACACACACACATGCTCTCACACGAGATGACATGATAGATAGGACCCCCGATTGGAGGCTCTCGAGTTCGCCGAGTTGACATACGAACCGAGGAGGTCTCGTGAGGGAACCAAAATCGAAAAAGGTCAAACTGTTTAACCGTTAAAGTATTTCCGACAAGCACTTGACGCGCGGCTGGTGGAATGATGGTAGCACAGTTAAGCAAAAAAAAAAAAAAAAAAGAGGACCGAAACAGTGACAAATATAAACAACACCGTGAGTGGCGTGTGTGATTTAACAAAACGATTCGGGCTATTTTATTCGGCGAGAGGGCATCATATCGGATTTTCGGTATGCCTTTTTTTGTCCACTCGGGAGTGTGTTTGTGTGTGAAGGAGTGCCACACCATGGCGAGCCATGTTTTGTGTATTTTTTTTCTTTTTATTGTTGTGTTGTCGAACGGCAACAATGCGTGAAATCAAGTTAAAGGATCAAAGATGGTGGTTATTGGAAGGTTTCAGGCTGATTAAATTCTGAACCTCGAGCTGCAATCGGTGACGATTTCCAGCAACCTTGTTGATTTGAAAGGGAGGAATCATTTTGAATTATGAGTTTTTAACACAAGTTAAAAAATGAATACTCATGGTGTGCTTGGTAATTTTGTAACTGAAATATTTCATTTCAGAGTTTTTGCCAGTAAGTAGAAGAATTTTAAAATGATTTTTGGATTCAATCAATTTCAGACATTGAAATCCAGTATTTTCTCGTACAATATTTCTCTCGAATGTGGTCAAATTTAATCCTTCCATTCCATAGGGTTTTTTAATTCCAAAATTCCAAAATTAAGCTTCAAGAGCTTTAATCTAAAATTAGTTAAAGAAAAACTGCTCATATTTGCTGAGCAAAAGAAGACAAAACCACCAGTAAAATGCTTAGCGAAAGATTGAAGAAAGCCCAGCCGGCAACAGGCATCCCAGCGTAGTCGAATCTTCAAAATGGTGGCATGTGGGTTTTTGAGCGGATTTAGACCTGCTAAAAACTTTGCTGCTGGCGACAGAAACGTTACGTTATTTTCCTTTTTTTCCCTCTCTCATTGCTTCCGATTCATCAAGCAGACGAGTATTTCTTCCATGCCTGGTTTTTTTTCGTTTGCTCCCAACTGCTTACCGAAAGCATTCCAACTTAATCCGACTGTTTCTTCGAATTTCCTCTTTCACTTCCGCTCGAGCAAAAAACATACGCGTATATGTGTGTTGTGTTTGTATGGGTGAAAACAAAGCAAAAACGTAAAGGCAAAGGTGCTTATTACACACAAGCTTAGCCTGGGGGGAGAGGATTATAGCCTACCGGAAGTGTGGGTACCGAAAACCGAAAGCAATCTGCCAAACGGTCCGGATTGCTTCATGGAGGCGCCTGGTAGCTCGTGAGAATTTCTCTATTCACGTAAGCGCGCAGAAGAAAAGTACCGGCAGCACTTTTGTTGCGCAGAAAGGGAAGAAAAAGAAAAATAATAAAAGCCGATAAGCAAAAAATGGGAAGCTTACTAGCAACGCTCAACGCTACTGTATGGATGGAGGCTGTTGCTTGGATGATTTTCTTTTTTTGTGTTTTGGTTAATTCCCAAATCAGATGAGTGCTTGCTTGCTTTTCTCGTAGTGATTGGTTTGTGTTTCACCCACATACACACACACACACTTACACACCAGTAATCAACAGTTTACTAAATCAACGCCAAATTGTGTACAGCATTTTCCACACCACATCCCTTCTCCGCACAATGTCTGTTGCGTTCGAATTGCGTTTGTTTCGCTGATGTCGACAGATTTTCGACACAGAGTAAAACCACTTTAGCCGCCGATTAGCACAGGGGCCAGTACGGGGACTGTAATGAAAAAAAAAAACAACACTACGCTGGTTCGTTCACCGGATAAGTGTCTCGCTGCCGCTTTGCCGATCACCCGGACAAGGCCCGCTGGCCGGATGACGGAAAATTAAAACCAATGTCTCGAATAAATCATAAACACACTCTAATTAATCAGCTCCAGAGAGCAATGCGAACGGAGCGAAGGAAAGCCGGGGAAAAAAGGCCGAGAAACCGAGTATGCCCCAAAGGGAGGATGGAATTTCGTGGACCAGTGAAGCTTGATTGTTTTCACTTTTCCCTGGATGTTGGATTTTCCGTCCTTTGGTTCACACTGAAAACACGGTACAATCGCATCCAGCTTTCGGGTGGTGGGTGCGCTCAGCGTGCTGCTACTAATTTAATTCCCCAGCCGTCTCATTGCCGACTGAGTGTATGGGCCCGTACACGGATTCCGTCTCAGATTGGTCTCATTAATTACCGCGCTCCGACTCTCGGTACCGTACCAGCAGCGTAGGCGTCTTGAGTGCGCTCTGGTGTGGATTTATGAAGATTAAACATGAAGCACAACACCAACAAGAAAGCCTTGCAGCTTAAGAAGATATGGGATACTGCCACCGATGCTGGATGGGATATTTGTGATAACGATACGCCCGAACGCTCCTGCAGAATTGACAGCTGTTTTGCATAGCTGGGGTGGGTTCTTTGGGCAGTATGCGGTACTGCAAGAACGGACTTTTCAAGGAGCCAGTTGGTCATTTTGGTTGGGGTTGGTGGTGGAATGGAGAGTGGGTGAGATGAGTGATTTATTTGCCACCCGACGCCTGGCGGACTAATCAACCGCAGCGAAGGCAAGCTGTCCAGCAAATGGATCGGTGCGGTTTGGTTGTGGTGAACGCGAATTTCTAATTTCCTTGTGGACGGGTTGTTTTTGTAACGAGAAATTAGTGCTACCACTACATGTATACGTTGAAAATTAATACATCAAACCAAAGGAAAATTAAATAGAACAACAAAAGCAAACACAAAACAAAACATGATTGTGAAATGGGATGGAAACATTAATCTGAATTTACAAAAGCAGAGGCAAACACTAAAATAGCAATTGCCATACCAGTAACAATTTCGCAAAAGCGCAAAACAACACCACATAATACGACCAATTGACATTCGATCCAATTGAAATAATGAAACCTTATACTTTACCCACCATTTGCCCCACCATTTGAGGCCCTATTTTTAACGAAATCAGCCAGCGCAACACAACGCACAAAAAATCGACAAATCCAAACAAAAAACGCAACAAACGATTTAAAGGAAAACTGCTCAATCATGCAGCAATCGCTCAATCATGCGACACAGACACGGGTGCATTCTGCATTTGGCTGGCACAAACATTCGGCTGATCCGTGGCGCTCAGGTTTCATTCCCAAGCTGATTGGTTAATTGAAGCCAGCCAGCAACACAATGCCACAACGGACACAGGCAGCAAAACAAAAAAAAAACAAAAATCGGAGCCGCTCCGAACTGCATTCCTGTCACTGTGGGGCGGGTTAATTGCAGTCGATGGAATTTTTATCGAAACTTCCTTTCGCTTCTGTGTGCTTCAACGTGTGACGTCTATCGATGTGTTTATTGTTTCGTTTGATGCGTGTTAAAAATTGAAATTTAATTAACTGCAGCTTGGTCTGGCGAAGGGGCACAGGCGTCACAGATGGGGAAAGCGGTTTAAAGATCAATCAGAAAAATTAATCAACAAACATGTGGCACGGTCTCTGCGATGCGTGAAGCGTGTGAAGTGTTTTTGGGGCCTCTTTAAAAATGCCAATGTTTCGAAAAACAGGAGAGCTATTTATTTGGTATCGTCAAGGACCAAGGATTTATTTATCCTGAATTAAAGGTATATTTTGGTTACAGTTTGTTTTCTTCAAAATAGTCATATTCGTTAGCTATTTTGTTTGGTTATGGTTCTTTGGGCAATTTTCTAAATTTCACTTTTATACTATTCTTTTGTTACCCATTTTTCACTAGGTTTTAATATGCTCTTATAACAGCTAAATTAAAATTATGTGTTATATTTTAAACTGTTTGTTACTTGAATTTTATCTAATAATTTTTTGGAGGATCCTTAAGACAGAACGATGGTTTCTAGTCAATAAATAATGAAAATAGAGCATTTTTCGATGACGGTAACGACAAGTCTCATTTCATGCCGATAAGATATTTATAAAGCTTCCATTGAAAAGCCTTTCCAAATCAGTCGCTGCCTGTAATCGGAATCAAAATAGAATCACATCAATGCCAGCTGGTTTGCTGTACGGCGCTCAGACCACATTACTTCCTCATCTTTGTTTACGATCCAACTGCTCCTCTAAAGAAAACCACCAGCCATTTATCGACATCGGTATCGGTCAACGGTCGTCTATCGATTGCATTGCTTACATAGCATTTGTAATCTCTTTCCTGTTGTTAGCAGAGTGCAGCCAAAAAACCGTCGAAAACATTCGTTTCCAAATTCGAGCTTCAACTTGCTGCTCCGCCAGTGTCAGAGGTGCTTTCCGTTTTTCGGCTATTTGATTAGTGAGAAAGTTACCACGAAAGAACCTTAGAACAGTACGCACAACACACCACCAGCCGAAAAAGGGCATGTCCGAGGTTTGGACATAAAAATAAAATTTGATTTAATGTTTGATTATTTGACGGATGGCGTGCTGGGGCGCGTTTTCGGGACGATTTCGACGAATTTTCGTGACCAAACGACTTACTGCTCGCGCTGGGTGTGGGAAAGGAAAAACACAGAAACGAAATATCAGATCAACAAATGGAAGTGAACCGTTTATTGGTGTGAAAAGTGCTGTACCAAGGATTGATCCAAGCATGAGCGATTCGTAATCCTTTGCCGTTGGCTGGTGGAGTTTGTGCGTTTTGTCGAGGTCGTGAAATAATAAACAGTTCGAGACTGGTTGGCGTCTCGTGGTGGCGGGATTTTTTTTTCCCTCTCTCTGTTATCACAGGAAACATGAATGTTGTAAGGTGTGATAGCAACATTTAGCAATATTTACCAAGCGTCATAGCCGTGCGTTGTGTTCGCGCAGGAAAAACAACTCCTAATTGCACTTAAATACATCGTGCGGTCAAATCAAAGTTGTAAAGATTTTCTATCGCTTGTACCAATTATGCTCGACATGAAATTTGCTCATTAAAGTCCTTCGTCGGTGGGCATGGTTGCCTCAAAAAGGTTCACTTAATTGATTAAACAAAAAGATTCATTTAAGGGAATTTACATCGAAAGGACATGCTTGTATGAATAAAATTAAGGTAATTATATAAAAATTCCCGAGTCTTCCTTTGCACAATGCAAATTTTAGCAATAAAACCTATCAAACATACATAATGCAAACAGAAACCATCACAAACTAAAACATATTACACAAACTATATAAAACAAACTATACAAACAAAAAACCGTTTCATCATTGCAAAGTAAAAGTTTCTTGAATAATGATCTTCAAACACAAAAATAACGGTTTAAAAAAATAATTTTGTAGCTTCTTTCACTAGCCAGACGAAAGATTTTTTTTCTTCTGTAAATAATAATCATGTAAAATAAGCACAAAAAGCCTTTCACAAAAAAAAATCATGTTGCAAAAATCATTAAATAACTATGATAATAGCGATAAGAACAACTGTAGACTAACACAAAATGCAATATTAAGCGTAAGCCGTTAGATACATAAGCAAAACGAATGTCTTCAAACGAATAGCAATATTTTTTCATTTGTTATAAGCTCTTCCGGCGTCCTTTATCAGCCCGCACACCCCGTGTTGGGTGAATGAAGGAAGGTCGGAAACAAATTTTTCGACAGAAATAAGCAATAACGCAGCACGGAGCAGTTGCGAAAGGTTGGATTTCGATGCAGAAATTGTGTTCATCGAAAAGCACATAAACGAAAAAGTCGTCAACGATGCAGTAAGAAGTGGAATTAATATCATCCTATTTCCGAGTTTTTTTGTTATTTGCGTTTATACGAGAAAGCGTGAAAGCAAGCAAACGATTAAATTAAAAAGGAGAAAAACGGGCACAATGCGAAAAATTGCTCGAAGCGCAAAAGGAGAGACATTTAAGTTCTTTTTTTGTTTCGCATAACTGTCACTCACCGATTCGCACTGCAGGCAACAAAAACATAAACCAATCGAACCGCGAGCGATCTCCACGGGAGCAAAAACCAATGACGACCCTTCGGAAACACCACGAGATCCAGCAGTGTCTGTTCTTTCTTCCTCTCTCCCAGGGGTTTGACGAGATCATACGATTAGCTAATGAATAAATCCAATAAAAATTGCTCCATTCCGACGCTCGACGAAGCGCGCGAAACAGCAGCTCCCGGTGGCAAACATTTGCGATAATTACGATTTTATAAATATTTATCAACCAATGTCTGATGCCTGGACGGATTGGCTAACGGGGTAAGGGAAAGGGTATTTAACAACCCTCCCCAACCGACCGCCAGTATGTCCTATCAGAGTGTACGAGTAAAAAAGAAAACATCCATCAGCAGCTCACGAACGGAATCGCCACCGACCATCACCAGTCAAATAAACCAATTAATCCGCGCACTTCCGCGCGGCTAAACGCGACCAGGCCCGTCTCCATTTTAAGGGTGAGATGGCCTTCCCTCTTTTTTATGGCCTCAGCTGGGGCCCGGTGAGGAGCACGGTTTGATGAGCTAGTTTCGGTCACATAAACGGTGCCCTCTCTTGTGTGAGCAGTGAGTACAGCGCAGCAAATTAGTGCCATAATCAGGAGTTATAATTCATAAATTTTACAAATGGTGCAGATTGCATGCTCTTTCGTGTACGCTGATGTTACAACTGTGCTCCCTCTTTTGATCCTTGGATCGTTAAAAGGGATGACAGAACGGAACCGATTGCCAGCCGCCGAGTAGTTAGCGAGTTTATGTAGCGCATAAGAAATCGGGCGAGTAGGTTTATGCTTTTATTGCTTATCCCGTTGTCATCAGGGGTGGTACAGTTTGCCATTTAATAAAGGGAATGGTTTGTCGAGTTAATTTTTTCCATAGTTCTGTAATTTATGCCTTTCCTTCTGATTATCCCTAAGGAACGGATGTAAATTGGCCAGTGAGTTACTATCAACTTAATACATTTGCCTAGAAACGAATTACTGTGGCATTTACTATCGCCTTATAATATATGGCACAATTGTGACACATTCGTTTTATTTTCTTGGTGCCTCAAAACGACCTTACTTCCAGGCAAACGTTAATCAATCGATGGCACTCAAAAAATGGTGCCCAAATGTAGACATCAAGGTAAATCAATTCATTAAATGTCCGGCATCTTCTCCGGCTTGCTACACAATTACTCACCGAAAAGGGGTTGACGGTTTGCAAGCCTAATCGTGCCAATTAGCAGTGTGCAGTTGATTGCATTCTTGCCCAGTCCATCATAGAAAACAGCAGGACAACCACCCCGTACCAGCCAAGTTAAAAGCCGGTGTTATATATTTTTTATAATTCCTTCCCACAGATCTACTCATTTGTGTTATTGACTGTAATCTGTCATAATAGCAGATGACCAACTCTACCAGCTTTGTCTGGAGAAACGAAACTGGAGCCTCCGTTGGCGGCGCTGCTTTAATTATACCGGCGGCCGGTCCAGTTGAACGCTTCACAGCACATCGTACCGGCCGGATTAGGACTTTATGGCACCCAATCAAGCGCAACGTGTCCTTATGTTGATGTTCGACTGTGGAGAAGAATCCCCTAAAACGGCCCATTTTATGTGTTTTTGGCAAGCGAAAACATAATTATCACAGTGGCTCCAATTGATTAAAGAACGTTCTATTGGCGTTTCTTCGATACAAAATTAATTCCTGCGGCCCTGGAGGCAGTCAATTTCGGTGCAATTTATAATGCACTGAGCTACGTAACCAGTCTGGGCCTCGAATGCTCGAATGGACAGGATAATTTCGCTAATGATAGCAATGGTCAACCGTATCATTTTCCACCTGATGGATCGTTCAAGAATGTGTCATTGGCAAGTGTGTGACAGCTTACGGTTTACAACTTTAATCGCCGCTCGCGTGAAGTAGTTTCGTGTGCATCGTGACACATGACGCTTCATAGACGCTTGTGTAGCGCTTGCATTATAGATCAGTGTCCTGATTGCATGTCATTGGAACACACGGGATGGAATTGGAGCTGGTATTGCAAATTATGTGATATGATATTCTTGTGGTATTATGCAACGGGAGGAATTAAAAAAGGCAAACCCATTTCACTGTTAAAATTTTGTCTTCAAAGTAAAGCAATAAAAACTTAAGCAACAAATCAAACGGTCAAATTTAAAATTGTGATACAACAACAAACAAGCAATATTTAGGAACCAAATCAAGAAAACAGTTTAAAATTAACAAACACATCAAGTGGAATAAAACGTGAAGTATATAACCAACAAAAGCAATAAACGATTAAAAATAACAACGAGCAACACACATTAAATCAACGTTTTCTTACGTCCAAATCCAACCGTTCGCAAACGTTCGCCGTACTGCAGTGAAACATAAAAATGTCGAAGTATCGAAAAGCAATAAAACCTTAGCATGTAAGTCAATCGTCCTCGTGTCGCAACCATCGACCGAACGAAAGCAATTAAGTAAGATAGTGATAGTAAGTAAGCAGTAGCGAGTAGTTGGGTCGCAGAAGTGTGCGAATATATTATGATAATTAGTGATAAACAATTTAGAAACATATATGCAACGGTAAGGAATAAATAAGGCAAAGTTTTTCAAAAGCGATGATGTAGTGCTTAGTTGAACGATAGCGCTGTAAATATTTTATCCTGCCCCATTTCTTCCATTCAACCAACCAGGACCGTAACAATTGTGATGGTTGATAAGGGCAATGGGTAAGATTTTTAATAAGCTAAGCCATTTTCCACAAACGAGCGCGAAACTTACGGTGACGCACGCTGGGTCATAATTTCCCCCATGAAGAGATACATAAGGATTTTTGTTTATTTTCATCGCCCCATTTATGCGACACCGTATGGTAATTCATTGTACATATGGTTTTGGCCTTTGTGTGTTTGTCATTTTACTACTTGCTGTTTTGTGACTTTGGATTTAGCGATTTTTCCTCTAATGAGTGGCATGGTAAACGGTTGATTGAGTGATCGTTCGGCGAAAATCCACTCCCAAACTGTGGGGGGGGGGGATTTTGTTAGGACGCGATAGAATAAATCAGTGTTAGCTTTTTCCAACGCAACGCGAGCCATAAATTATTATGACGGAGAAAACCCTCACCGCTCGGTCGCTTCAGTGCGACGCATTCCCTCGAGCTTTAATGTGTGTTCGTTGCTTTTGTATGTGAGTGTTTCGGTGGTAAAATAGGGCGCCTCGAAGGGACGAGCATAAAATTAATAATCAAAGTCATTGCTCTAATATTTGCAATGTTGCTCATCGTTTAGATTGATGAATTTTTGATCGAAGCTGCAGCTTCCCCCTAACACACACACACACACACGCTTGCATGAACCAGTAAAATCTAAAACTCAATTATCGATCAATGCTGTTGGGTTGAGAAGCAATACCTCCCATATATGACTACAGCCGAATAGAAATTGCTTTATGTGAAGCTTTTTCTTTTACGATAAAATTCATAAAGTTCTTCAAACTCTTCCCCATAAACGGTTGGGGATGATAATTTTATGAAATTTGGAGTTTCTGTCGCACTGAAAGAATTATTGTTGATAAGACACTGGCATGCAGAAGCAGCAGCAGCAGCAGCAGCACAACTGCCCATGAGGTCCCGAATATTTTTATTCTGTATTGCCGAACGAGTTTCATTCAACATTTATTTCTGCTGACAAACATCAAAATTGGTACTGTGGAAGAAAATTTCCCACACACACACACACTCACACAAGCCAACACTCATTGCAGTGACCCTCACTATACATGACACACAGTGACAGCAATCTTACGGATGTCCTTCAAGCGCCGAATGTTATTGCCATTGCTGCTACTTGCTTATGCTTATTGCTTATGATTACAATAAACATATTCATTTCCATAATTTATGCATTTAGCTACCATCACCACCAGCAGCAGCAGCAGCACATTCGTCTACTTTAGGGTGGCAGGAATTGTGAGCATTTTTCCCCCATTTCTCCGATATTGAGTGCCCTGGAAAGCTATTGTCTTTGGTATCGTGTATTTGTTTAACTTTACTTCCACAAACCCCCGGTGGAACCTCAATAATAACGCTCGTACCATCGTAGTAAGTGGTGGGCAGCAAGCGGAACACGGGTAAGAAGATGATCAAGATTGTTTTCTCAAGAAGTGGTTCTTCACAAGTGACGGAAAAAGTTTTGCAACCGAAAACCATGATTTCTTAAGGGTAAATCCTAATCAGAGCAATAGCACAATTCTCACGCCATGCTTTGTGACAAATGTGTTAGGTGAAGGGGTTTTAGGGTGCTTTTTGCTAAAAGCATACCCATCCGATGTTCGATGGAGGAAAAGCTAAACGTTAATCAACGAAAATTGTCGATTGGAACGATGCGTCCCACAAATGAGTTTGCAATCATGCAGCAAATACTCTTCTTAGTATGTTATTAGATAAAGTGATTGCACTGGGAGAGATATACTTATATGCTCGATGTGAATTCACTGTGAATTCTATGTATTCACATACGTCTAATAATCTTTATTCTTCAACGGATTCGAACACAAGCTAATATGTTTTAAATTACTTGATTTGTTCAATGCGCCATGAAACTTGAAATCGAATGCAAACGATCCCTTCGATTTTGCCATTGATTTCATGTTTATTGATTTACCTTTCATTCGTCCAACATTCCAAGGGTTCCACCCTTTGGACGCTGGTTGCGATGAAACAAATTTTCAATTAATATTAAACAACCTCTCCAAGAAAAGTTCCTACTCCATGGCATCCGAAAAGTGGGCGGGAAGTGATTCACGTTACCAACGATTCTACAACCCATTCTTTGGAATCGAATTAAATCCAGTTTTCCCTTTTTGTACAACACGGTCGCCCCACCGGTGAAAGGGTCCCGGACACCCGGACCGGATTACCACTTGGCCGAATGCTTACTGTTAGGCATATATAAAAAACACACCCACACACCCACACACACACACACACACACACACACACACACACACACACACACACACACACACACACAAACAACTACAATAAGCAACCTGTTAAAATGGTCTGGGTGAAGGGTTTTTTCACTCTTTTTCGTTCGAAATTCTTGAACCAAACGTCTGGCGACACAAAATCAATCACGCCATCGCACCAACGGTTGCCGATTGGGGCTACCTTGATTTTGGATCCCTGTTTTATTCGCACCCATTTCACCCCCTGATAAGGGTTTTCGATTCCGGTTAAAACAAAACTGGTCATTCCTTTTGATCAGCACCACTTTGTTGCATGACGTTGAGCCGTCGGAGTGGTTCGGTGAAAAAAAAGGAACTGCAGCTATTTTTCACAATAATCCAAGAATGTTTGAAGTTGAAGCTGAGGTAGCCGTTCGAAACTGTTCCCCGATGATGGGTTTGACTTCATTATGTGCAAGTTCTACGGCAAGCGTGAGCCTCACACCGGTTGCTGTATCGTAACAAGTAGCACCAATTGAACCCGGGCCTAGGCCTAGGCCTAGGTTTCGTACCTAGGCCAAACAATCAGAATAAAGCTCATTTTTTCTCCTTCTTTTTCTTTCTTACTTCATCATTAATTGGTGCAGACTTTCACTGAGGCTTGTAATGGGACTTCCCTTCCGAAGAGGACAAAATCAGACCCGTCGTCAGTATTACAAGTCCAACCGCCGACTCAACATTACCGTATGGAGGGTTCACCTTCGTCGGGTTTCGATAGTCTTTTTTTAGTGCCGCTCGTATCGTAGCGTGTTATCCTGCGTACGGCTACTGAGCTTCAATTGACATTTTTACGATACTTTCGCCCTCCCCGGCAACCATTCGCCGGGCCAGGTGTTGTCCACTTTGCAACGAACAGTGTACCCTTCACAAATTAATCGCTTCCAAACTCCTGCAAGCTATTAGCCACTCAAAGACTCCTGTCTGTGCGCGGAGAAAGGTGCACCTTTCTTGGGGAAACCTTGATAAGCGAAGTTGTTCCTCGGTGGTTATTAATTTGTTTTACGTCCTTAATCGACCGTTTCATTTCCCAAACGGGTTGCTGCTTCTGCCAACGCTCACGCCGCACGGGCAAACTTCCCGAGCACTGTTTGCTCTGTGCTCAATACATATCCACATAAAACGTTCCTGATTTGAGAAGGGAAAATTGAGGCAAAAATCAGTTACTATCGTGTGGTTACGTATTTTGTAACGTAAGCGGCAAGCTCAGTGCAACTGATAACCGGTAAGGTATAGGAATAAAACTTAACGACATCAATACCAACCGAGCAGTACGGTCGCCAAGTGTTGAACGGCACCAAGATTGTAACAACTTCTTTCAACGGAAACCTGCGCTGATGAGCGAGCTAGCGAACTTCAGTTGAGTAGTAGCAGCCCATAAATAGCTCAGCAATGCGGTGGACAGTTTTTTTTCTGTTCAGCAATACTGCCTTCGTTTGATGGATGGCGGTTGGATGTATTTAGGGTGAGAATCCTTCGTGGACACGTCCAAGAAGTCGGACGTGGGACGGCAGCGGATTGATAGTGGAATTTATTAATAAAAGGTAAGGCGCTAAGCAGGTCTTGATACTGAGAGTTCTCCTATCGTCGTGTTTTGCATTTGGTGCCTTCAGTTAATGTTGAAGCACTGGGCGCTCACAGGACGCTCTGCAGTAAAGTATTAATGGTTCACTAAAACAGCAACAGTAGAACATAGAGCTGGCCCACGCCAGAAGGAACATAACCAAATCACACTAATTACCAACAATCACACGATCCATTTTTGACGGAAGGCTTACTGCTAAGGATTTTTTGTGAGACATTGGAACTTGTGGCACTTGCTTCGTTGGTTTTGATGCTAGGCCATGAATGAAGGATTAGTCCAACGATCAACAGGATTTATGTGACAGGGCTGAGAATGGAATGGTTTACGCTAAAACTCACCTAAAACATGCGTGAATGAGTTATGTTTGGTATTTTACAGTACAATAACCTTGTTTCTTTCCAAACTATTTTTCACTCAAAAACGAAAAATTTTCGCCTAAATAATTGATCATCTAAATCGTTGAAGCTGTCAACGTAACGCGTTTTCCAAAAAAAAACGCAAATTATCAGCTTCTTTTTAATCAAAACGAGCTAAAAAAAACACCTTCCATACAAAAACGAGTCTCTTTCTCTCTCACTGCACCCGCTAGACGCATGAACATTATTTTTAATCTACAGTTTTAATTTCACCCAACGAAAATTCCTTCCCACTGTAGCCAGCTCCCTCTGATTTACAATTTATCCGGTATAAGAGGGTTTGGTGTCTTTTTCGAAGGATTAATTAAAACTGTTGGAAAATATGAAAATCGCATCCTTTCCATCGTTATTCTCCGACAGTGGCATCAGCCGGTTGTTTGTCGTCAATGATCATGACAACGTTGTAGCAACTGGACAAGCATGGGAGTGAGTAATAAGTGGAACTGGCATATTTTACTATTCAATTGCAGACGATGTTCTTTGTGCAGGGAATCATTTCACGAGACGTTGTGACTCAATCTTTGGAAGGAAAAGAACCGGTGATAGTTGAAAGATTTAAAGCACTTTTTTGTGATTGTGGGTATTTGATTCGAGCAAATGAATTTTAGGTTCTCTTTTTTTCTCAGGGGAAAAGATACTACATTTTGTATTTTTTGCAGGGAATATGTTAAATTTTTACTAATACGGCACTCAGTTAGCAATGTTTTATTTTTTACTGTTAAAGAAGGCTGGAATGCTGGAAACTCAGCAAACAATAAATTTTCCCCACAACAGGTCACTGATTGGTGATTTTCTTGGTAGTTAATTTGAGGGAATCAACCAATCCAACACTGAGCCAACAAGCTGTTACACGGGAATCATACTAATAGCGCTTTTTTGTACAGGACAACTGTACAGACACTATGTAACATTTATTTAAAAAAAAGCATACAACTTCACCGTACCGTTTGTCCTGAAAGAGGGAATCACGGACGACAGTGTTACGCGTTTAATGAGCAAAGTCCGATAGAGCAATACCGACAAGGAATAGCAAAGCAAACAACAAACTGCGTTACTGGTAACGTGAGTGACGAGAATTAATAGCGAAATATAAATCACTCAAAAGCTTGCTCCAGGGAAGGAAGACTTGGGACAAAAATTAAAGTGAAAAAAACGAAAGGAAAACATAACAAGAAAACAACACTTATCCATCGGCATCTTTTACACGAAGCATTTTGCATTTAATTTTCGTCCGCTGGGAAGAAAGAAGGAAGGTTGATTTAATTTTTTTTCCTTGCTGTTAATTAGTAGTAGTTGGAGCTTTTCCTTTTCTTTACACTTCGAAATTGGAGCTGCTTTTCAATGGAAGATACATTTCTCTCGACTTTCACGATGGATCAAATGGAAGCAAAAATAAACAAAAATTGCAAGAAGAGAAGAAAAAAGAAAACAATTACAATGAAAGGAAAATATAGAGAAAAGTGGAAAAAGCTGTTGAAGGAATCAAGAGCAATTGTATAACACACACAACGACGAACGGTTAATCGACAAGGAATGAAAGGTTTAAAAAAATCTGCTTGAAAAATGGTTGAGTTTAACCACAAAATTTTCCGATCATTTTGTACAAAACAATATAAAACATTCATAGTTTCGTTGAAATATTCGTTGACGATCAAAATAAGAAAACAAACTTAAACGCGATGTAAGCCTTTGTATAGTACACAACGATTTAATTTTTTTTAAACAAATGCATTTCATTCTAATACGATCGACTTTAGACAACCCCACTTTATAACACTTAACAATGCTAGCTGAACACACACAAACAAGAAAAAAGAAAACCAAAAATGGTGACCAGTTTTGTACTCTGCCATCCCGACAGTCTCCTAGACAGAGCAGTAGCAAATTGAACGCATGCTAGGTGCGTGGTTTGAGAATGTTTAAGTTTTTTTGTAACTTTTAGAATGTTTTAGCGAAAAAGAAAAAAAAACAAATAAAAACCACAAGTAGAGAACCATGCATAGAGGATGACTTAAGGCGAGTCTTATCTTTTTTTATATTTCTTGCAGTGAAATGTATCCGAATTTTTTTTATTTTTTATAGAGACTTTCTTTGCAGGTTTCTTTTACGGGGCACCAGTCTTCAAACGGTAGAACCGGGGTTCAAATTCCACCCCCTCGTAGTGAGGGGGTCTATCCAACTACGTGGTATCGACTATCCAACTACGTGGTATCGGCAAGTCTGGTAGGCCATTCGTTGTCCGGCGTGACCTTATACGATCGTTAAGCCACGAAGAACTTTCATAGAGATAAGCTGTGACTAAGACAAAACGGATGCCTTTTTATTTCCCAATTGACTTGTTGCAATGACAGTGCAAATAAAGATTTTGACAATTCATGTTACTGTGTTTATCAATTAAGGCTCGGAACTTTTATAAAATATCTAGCTTTTAATGCTCTACTCTGCATATGAAACCGTGAGAAATCTTGAAGCTTTGTTTGACTTGTTTTGTTGCCAAAAATTGTTGAAAAATCTGCACATCCAGTTCCAGTTTTAGATCCAGGTCCACAGAAGATCCTCACAGTTGAGTTGAGAGAGCCGTACTCAGCTATGTAACGTCCCAGTAGAATCGTGTAAGATTATTCATTTTGAAAGAATGTAACTAAAACAAAATTTTTCTGATAAGGTGAGGCAAGAGGTAAGTGCCATAAGTGTGATAATAATAATGCTGCGTAAATCATTGCTGTACTATTACGTTATCAATTCAAAACGCAACATTATGCATAAACACATGCAAAAGCTTTTCAATTACAGGGTTATAATACTTCTGGGTGATTTTTTTTTGCCTTCTTTCTTGATTCTATTATCCAGCCCTTTAATAAAGGAAGCTTTTCCCCCATTTTGTGATGGGGCGAATGTTCATACTCGCTGCCATCTGTACTGTTTCCTTTTTTCCACTATTTTTACTCCAAAGGCACTTCACTGACTGGTTGCTCCACAAACCAACAAACTAACGGGATGTAATTTTCTGTTTTCAATTATTTTGTAATAGCAAAATCGATACCCATCATCATTCCTGGCTTTTTCCGACACGTTTTCCCAGCGCTCTCACTTCCACCCTAGGATTTGTTCCTTTACCTGCTCATTGTCTGACGTTGGTTTGCCGTGTGTTTACCTTGCGTAGACAATTGAAGGGAAAAAATCTAAAAACAAAAAACTTCAACGCAAAACGTATCGAGCAGAAGCAAGATTATCCTTCCCCGTCCAGGTTTGTTGGTCATTATCTCGACCTGCATTCTCTTTTGTACCCATCATTTGTTGCACTGTGGCTGCCCGTACTTGCAGACCGCCACCATCCGTTACCGCTTATTGATTGATTGTTAATCATCGGGCAGGACATGCGAATGACGCACCACCTTCACCTGACAAAGGGAACGGGGAAGGCAAATTACCTCGGCAGGGAAAATTAGCTGGAAAAGAGCAACAATTTCACTTTGCTTTCGGTTCGATTGTGTGCGATTGTACGTAGCATTTCCATGCACGGGCCCCAATAATGGGTATCCCCGTATCGTATCGGAAAAGGTGGAAAAGAATTTCGAACCATTGCTCGTCACACATATCCGACGCGTAGCAGGGATGATGAGGGAAAATGATGATGTAATGGAAGGCAGACCGAAGCTGATTTGTCCTTCGTTCGCTCGTTTGTAGCAGGTTGGCATTGATTAGTCCCGCTACCTGGGAAAACGGAACGCGTTCGCGGAATCCCATTACCGATTGATTTATTTTCTTTCAATAATTCCGATTGTTCTATTTTTCATCGTGGCCCTTTTTCTCGCTTGTTGGACACCGGGTAGAAGTGTAATGGCGATTGAATGTAAATAGTAGTGCAGCAGTTCCTTGAACGCATTTCACACTTGGTTTAAGGAAAAGCTTTTGCTTGAACTGGTAATTTTTGCTTTCGCTGATTATCGTCTCTATTGCTTCGCTTCGTGGGAATGCATGAGGCAAAAACTGTGTTTTTTTTTTGTTCTTTTACTTTGCAGCATTTTAATTATTATTGATTGCTTTATTGAGAACTTATAAATGGCTAACTGAATATTGTATTGCAGCAGAAAATGAGTCAGTTAGAGAATGATTCAATTAAAACCGCACTGTCGATCGGGTCTTTATTTTTATTTTTAACTCTGATAGAAAACCTAGGCCATTTTGTTTGATGAATCTTTGTTAAAGAAAATATATTTTAAAATATCATAATTTGCTTGCAAATTTTATTCTTTATTTTCTCATTTATTTATTTATATCTCTAACATTTTCCTTCTTAAAATTGTTTCTCTTCTAAAATTCTCCTTTCATTAGACGTCTGATAATTTCCCTTCGAACATCTTTAACATTTTTCTTCACTTAATTTTCGGCAGAATTGAACTCATCTTTAGACTTCAAAGTGAGACCCGTTCACTCTTCCACTTTTTTACACAATCTAATCAAATTTCACTTAAATTCACACAACGTATCTCATACTTCAGCAAACAATCCCCGGTGCAAGTGATCTTAACCATATTTTTAAACCAAATTACCATGTACTCATTAGTGCAAACGTACAACTCTTGTACACTTTTTGACCCGTTTTTCCTTCGGTGCAACGTTACAAAACAAAAAGTAACATAAATGCACACACCTGCATACACTGCACTCACCATTTTCCCGTGCAGTTTCTTAATTATCTCATTTTAACGAGTAAACTCTTCATCGTTGATGTTCCTTCTGCCGTACGCAGCAGCACCGGTGCTCCGATTTTGTGATGTGATTTTTCTGTTAGTTATTTTTCTCCTACAACATCCCGACAATTCAAGCCGGTCACTCTTGCTGCAACAGAAACAACGGTGGTAAATACTTCATCTGCACCAGTCATCATCGTCGATGTAAGCTGAACATTTACCCATCATCATCATCATCACACTCACCATTCGGTTTGGTGTAAGCGAAGCATCAATGCGCCCGGTGGCCATTAGTGCGATTTAGTGCATTTGCTGCCGTTTTGTAAATTTATCTAAATCTTCATCCCTCACAACTGCCCGAAAGCTGGTTACATTTACGCTGGTGATGGTGATCAAAATTTGGAAGTGATTTGGTCATCGTTTTTTTTCTTCTTCCTGCTACCGAAAATGTACACCGGAAATTCCGGAAATGACTGCTTTTTAGCAGACCAAATGAGATGACGTTTGTATAAATTTACATACTTAATTTTAATTGACTAAACGCTGTGTTGTCCTCGTCGTACCGTACACAGTACACTGGCACTCGCATGTCAACGTGACGGGATGCAAAACCAGCTTGCCATCAACCATCCATCAGGTGATATGCCTTGCAATGGGGGATGAGTTTTAACGGGTGTTTTGTTGTAAAACTGAAAGCTCCACTAACTAGTGTATCCACCAACCACCATCAGCTGGGCGTGTGTGAGGGCGGACTAATGGAGGTTATCCCAGGAATAGAATCATCCGTGGTCAACGTGATTCCGGAAGCTAATGCTGGAAAAGTGTGGACGTGACAGACATAATTTACGATTAACTCACATATGCAAACAACATGCGACCGTTCCACTTGTTAGGCCTGTTTTTGGACTTTTATGTACGCTGCGGGATAAATAAAATGTGTATTTGTAGAGCTTGTTTCACTAAAAGTTTCTGTAGGATTAACTTCAATTCAAACAAAACACCATTAGAATAGTTCTATAACTGTATATGTATATATTGTGTATAACTAGAAATTGTTGAATATTTTTATTCAAAATTGTTTGTTGTCAAGTTTTGCTAAAAACAAGCATTTGACTTCAATTTTATTCAACATGTTATAACTTGATCCCGTCTTTTTTAATAAATAAATTTAAAAAATTAGGCTTGCCGTCATAACTGGGCGGTAGTGGATGGATCGGCTCGTGATGTTCCACAAAAAGATGTAGTAAAAGACGCATCAAACATGCATATGCGAATGCAACGGTACGCTGCAAGCCCCGATCAAACCAAAACTGAGCGAGTTTTCGTTCATTTTCCCCAAGAAAACACTTTTTTCGTGGAATAACTGGAAAGGGGGGATGAAGGAATCAGGTTGAGGTGTTCCACAAAAAAAGCGTGGCTCAATCAAGCATCCAACTATATACGAAACACCCCAATCGGACCAGAACTGAGCGAATTATAGCCGATTTTCATGCGAATGTAGCTATTTCCTACAATAACTGGGCGAGGAGTGAACGGATCGGAATGAGATGTTCAACAAAAAGATGCGCGGCCTCAAGACAAATCAACCCGTATGTTGGACGCCAGGATCAGACCTAAACTGAGCCAGTTATAACCGTTAATACCAGTTGTTTTCCACGGGAATGCTGTTGTTTTCCGCAACAATGGGATCGAACCAGAACTGGGCGAGTTATCGACGATGTTCCACGGGGAAAATTTCCCCTATGTTCCTCAATAACTGGGCGGGGTGTTGATGGATCGGGTTGGATGCCTGGTTCGGACCAGGGGTGAACGAGTTATTGCCGATTTTCTACGGGAATGTTGTTGATTTCGAAACTCCTCTAGCGTCCGGCATACCGTTGGATGCGTCTTGAGGCCGCGCATCTTGTTGCTGAACATCCCAACACGATCCCTCAACCCCCCCTCAACACGACCAGTTATTGTTGAAAGCAACAGCATTCCCGTGCCCACTCGGTCATTTCTGGTCCGACCCTGGCGTCCGACTACCGCCCAGTTATTACGAAAAACAACAGCATTCCCGTGGAAAATCGAAGATAACTCGCGCAGTTTTGATCCGATTCTGGCATCCAGCATAACTTTGGATGCGTCTTGAGGCCGCGCATCTTTTTGCACAATATCCCAACCCAATTCCTCCACCCCCCGACCCAGTTGTTGTGGAAAGTGCCAACATTCCCATGGAAAATCAGCGATAACTTGCTTAGTTTTAATCCGATCCTGGCCTTCTGCACAGCATTTGATGCGTCGTGAGGCCGCACAACTTTTTGCTCAACACCCCAACCCGATCCCTCCACCCTTCGCCTAGTGATTGAGGAAAGCAACCGCATTTCCGTGGAAAATCGGGGATAACTTCAGTTATCCCAGTTCAGTTATCAGTCAGTTTATTCCGTTTGGGGCGTTCCGCATATCGTTGGATGCGTCATGCAACCAAGTTTATTATTTGGATGGAGGGAATTGTGAATTATTATGTAATGTAAAACACCTATCGAAACAAACAGTGCACAACACGATGCACATCTATGCCTATCAATCACGTCCTAACACCCGGCCAATATGTAACGGAATTAAACAATGATGATGATAACATGTTTATTGAGAATAACATGATACAGGTCATCCAACACTTAATACCTTAGCTCTGCCTGTGTATAATAATCCTACAATACGTCCAGACAATGCCATCCTAGCACACCAAGTCCAGGATCCTGGGAGTGGATATTGCTTCACACACGCGTATACGTATACATATACACACACATACACAATTGTAAAATGAAAACCCCGGCAGGCACTCAATTTATTTCTTGTCTTTTGAAATGCACATTCCTCAGGACGGCGTGCGAGCCAACCTGTTTGCTCAATTGCTTTGTCAACGAGTTTGGGGCTAGCGATCCTTGTTGTGTGGGTCGAAGAGCGCCTGGCTGTGAGGTAGCAAAAATGTCTACATATTCATTGTAGATTGTCCGTAGAAACCGCATGACCACCTTCCGCACGAAACGCCATACGATCAATGCATCCATGAGGGTGCTTGGCCATATCAACTTCACCAGCAACAGTAGTAGCAGTAGCAGCAGCAGCATCAACATTATACAGCCAACACCAACACTCAGCATCAAACGCAATCGTGTTGGAGCATGGTGTCCTTTTTGCTAGACGTCATCATCCTCGTTGTCATCGTCGTCGTCGTCGTCGTCATTGAGACGAAACCTCGATACATAACGACGGACGGATCTTATTGAATATGTGCATCGATAAGCAGCTGCTAACCGAAAGCGTTTCTTGTATAAATTTTCAATTTCTTCCCATGTGCTCCGACCGCCTCGACGCTCTCGGTCTTGTTCGGTCAAGACGACAAACGGTGGATTTTTGCCGTGTGGCAAAAATAAACCCAAGAAAGTATTTTTTCCGCGCGAGATTTCTAACCTTTTTCCTTCTTTTCTTACACTTTTTTGAAAGCAACATGCATCAACGCATCCCCCGTAAAAAAAAGGTTACACTTTATAAAGGTGCATTCAGTGGGAAAGGTTTAAACGATTCAAGATCGTTAGTAGGACGATTAGCTACCTCACAAATCTTTTAGTGCAATTATTTTTTGAAAAATACAAATAGGAGCCCAACAGAAACTTACTAAACGCATCCTAAACGTCTGACAACTTTACACAACGAAATTGCTTAAAACACCCAGCAGCCAGTGCAACCGTTTCTGGGCTCTTCCCCAAAAAGGAACGTAAGATATCTTCACTGTCATAACTCTTTCTCTTCTGAAAACTATGGAAATCTCTTCCAGCACAGCTAACCCCAAAGCAAAGCCCGTCCTGCTTAATTAAAACGCTTGGCAACGATGTCCTTATCATGTCATAATCATTACGTGGCACCGGAGACACTACCCACCGTTCAGACGGCTCCATGAGTCCGGAAGAGGTTTGCCCGAGCTTGTCGTAGCAGTTGTAGCTGTTGCAGTAAAGAACGGTTCCAAAAAGCAAATTTCTACCCTGCTGTGTGCTATGACTTAAAGGAGCAAACGCTGCTTCCATTGCCCTTTTTTGCCGTTCGGGTGAGGTGAAGCGATTTTTGGTAAATCGTAAGATCTGAAAGCAGGTCGTCTGTTGAGGACATACGGGCGATTATGCACTGCTGCGGTGTGATGTGGTATGTATGTTCGTTTGGTACGCCCCAAAAACGGTAGCCCTGCGCTGCCTGAAGAAGCTATTAATTTGTAGTATCTCGCTCAAACAGAGTCATTGAAATCTTATCTTATTAAAGGGTTAATATTTGCTAGATTTCAATAAAAAATGAATACAATTATAACTATTATAACATAATCAAGGCGGTGTGGACTGAAATAGTCCGTGGAATATTTGATAAACATTATTTAATTTCAATCATTTTTGACTAAAGATGTCTCGTGCTCTCTTCCTCATCTCCAAACGAACGCTTCAACATCTTTGATACCAGAATTTAACAACCGCCTATTGAAAATGATCAACGCTAACGAACAGATATAAAGAAATGAATATCTCACCATAAACACACTAAAAACATGAAAAGGGAGGCTCAGTTTGACTGGCCGGAAAGAAAACGCCCTTTTAACGATGCCAAAATTTACGTCATCCAAAGCCGTGTGAAGCAGCGAGTGCATGGTTGACCGAACAGCTGGACTTCCTGGAATGACATCAAGCCAAGTACCAGCTCTTGTTCCAAACGCCATCTATACATTCCGTTCTTATTTACACACTTTTGGAGGTAAACTGTTTTTATGCTTTCTTCCTTCCATTTCTGCTCCATTCTTGACTCGTACGTAAGATCGATCCACCTCGTCAGCTTCCAGTGTTCCGGTGTCCTACACCACCATCCAGAGCATCCTTGGCTAAGGATGAGAATGATGTTAATCTTGCCTTTCTTGCTTACCCTCTTAAACAAACCATCTCTCCGGCTCTCTAGCTTGTCGTCTTCCTTCATCAACACTAAAAGGATGTTTATCAAGGGCAGCTGCAGTTCGTTGTGTTATTCTGCGCTATCTTCGAGAAAGCGCACCGGAAAAGCGGGTAAAAGGCTAGGGGAAGAGTTGAAGCATCACCGCGCAGAACAAACAAGTATCAACATGTTTCCTCACGCGCGACCTTCACCTTACCACCGGCCCGAGTTTGTGATGGGGTTGTGTGAAAGATAATTTTCATTAAAATAATACGTCATGTCTGAGAAACAAGCTAGACAGCTCCCGGGGTTACCCACGAGTCGTCGGGTCAACAGACGCTCTTCGGGAAGGATGGTTTTAAAGATCCAAGACTAAGGGATCTTGGTTGCTTGGATGATAGGAATGGAAGATGGTTTTGTCAATTGGACACCAAATAAGTCTATTCAGGTACCGAACGACAAGGTTAAGGGAGTATCTTGTAAAACGTGTAGTGTTATTACACTAAAGATGGGTAACTTGTTGCTTCTGAGGCAAATGGTTAAAGAACGATAAAAGTAGTGTTATTGTTTGGTTTCATTGTAATATTAAAAGACCCTTGAGAAGTACCGAAATGGTAGTTTTTAATCGATACAACTAATACTTTTTATCACTACAATTTCCACTTGACTACTTCTACTGTCCAAATGACACAAACCTGTTCGGATTTCCTGCATCCTTTTCTCTTCAGTCTGCTTTTACAATAATTTTGAATGGCTAATTTTACTGATGCAGGTTATACTGATCCTGAATTACTAGTTCCTCCAATATTTTCGTGACCATCTTGTGCCCTCTTTGCTTTCCTAGGACCTTCCCAAAAACCTCTGTTTGTTATTATTATCATCTTTGTATAGCTGTCCAGTCTACTTGCTGCTTATCTGTAAGAGATTCAGATGATGATGACAAATTGATCGATAGCAATGCAAATATTGACATTCAATAAAACATCTCTGTATGATTTACGGCATAGTGTTGAGTTGTTTGCGTTTTCCTCTAACCAACCACCACTTCTCAACAATAAATGAAAAGGTATCAATGCTACACTGAAAGAAACTTGCACCAAACTATTTCCCATCCAGTACAACATTTCATTAACTATTCCATATTTTCTCTGATGACAAGGATACATGATTCCCTGGAATCTTCTACAAGACCACAGAAGTACCATCTTTTCGAGGTCGGTCTGCAGCAAATACCATAATATCGTATCATTTCAATGCGAGAGTTTGGTCACAAACAAAAAAAAACTATGCACCGTAAAGTGAAATGTCCGGTAGATTTTCCTTCCCTGCATCCTGCACACACCCAACCGCACGGCAGAAGCTTTCCACAACTGAAAACGGCAAAAACACTACGGCACTTGCTCACACATTGTGTCTGTCGGTGTAAAAAGTAAAGCTATGTGTGTAACGAAATGATTCATCTTGTGCGAAACGAAGCGAAAGTTTGCTAAGCTCTTAATAGTCTAAATGAATTACTACCGGGTGAGGATGGGAGCCCACGTCGACTTTGCAGCACTCGGATAAGTCTTCTTGAGCGTAAAAAGCAGCCCTAGTTCTCGGTGGATTGGTCAATATGACCGAAACTACTTTGAATTCCGGTAGTTGGGCTAAGGTGCACCCGGGTACGGTAAGCTCTGTGCGGCATGTTGTGCTTGGAAACCGCTACATCGTCCCCAAAGTCCAATTGATTTGTTGTGTTACAGCTGTGATCCTTTTTCAAGCTTAGTTACTCCATTTTTTATTTGATTTTTATTTTTGCTCTGTTTCATTAGCTAAAAGAAACCAAAAATATAAAATATAAGGTATTATGTAAAATCCCAAATACCTTAAAAAACTCCAGTTCCTCAAAGGACCAACCAATACACAGGTATTGGTCTGCTTCCATCCCATCTCCTTCACATTACTTAGAATAGAATAGAATGATAGATATATTGCTTCTACCAATCCATGCAAATGCCAATGACGGCATGTCCATGGAGCGGTGCATTAATTTCTCGACCAACCAAGTAGGGAAGCGCATGGTGCAATAATCTGCATTCGACTAATTGCTTTCGGGTGCACTCTACAGCCATTTTATTGTGTCCGTTTCCTACTCACGCTCCACTTCTAGTTAATTGTTACTGCAAAGCAAAGAAGCCTCTAAGGAACAGGGCTGCATTTCCCCGGTCCCATTACCTACCTAGAAGGTGACCGACACTCAGCCCGGCAAAGAAAGATGACAGAATGCTGCTGCTACTGCTACGAATCGTCCCAATACGATAATCCTGCGGGAGGTTATTGCACAAGTGCTCAACTGGTTCGGAACCCAAACGGACAAAGATTGACAGGCCGCCGGTCCGAACGCTTGCCGACCGGGACACATTAGTCTGGACGCTCTGTTGTCAATGGCAAATGGCAGTGTGCGCCATTGCTTTTCGCATCCGTACACCGCATTTGCTGCTCGTTGGGTAAAACGAAACGATGAATGATTTATGAATTATTCCGGTGATAAATTTGCTTTGCCATCGGATCTTGAAAACGATCCCATAAGAGGGGTGGAACGGTGACCTTACGGGCGGGATGCCTTCGCGTCCGTCCGTGGTCAACGGTGAGCACGATTGTTGATTGTTTAATTGATACAATTAATTAATCTTAAGCACAAAAGCTTGTTGCATACCTCGGTTCGGTGGGGTGTTGCTGATGATGATGATGATGATGATGATGATGAACAGTGAATGCATTCGCATTTGTCTGTCCATCTCTATCAAAGCATTTTGCAATCTACCTCTGATGGCAGCACAGTCAGCCTTCCACCAAGATGCACTTTTGATGCATACATCAAACCGGATGCAAACTGTTACTTTATTCGAAAATCTGAAGAGAATAGACACGTCAAGAGCACGGTGTTCGTCAACTGGAATGTCCTGCGACACGCTGGTGTACAAGATTTGAGGATTGAGATTGAATTCTTGGCGGCTAGGTGAGGTATTGTAATTGCACACTGAATAAACCCACCAAAGTGCTACACTCAATCGGCTGTAAGTGGTGCAAAAGCAAGAATGCATAATTTACGATTACATCACTTCCTAGGATGAACTCCAAGTAAGGAATGGTTCTGTTTCGGCGGTGGCAGTTATCGATCCGAAAACAATCGAGCTGCCGTTCGTAAATAATAGGCAGCAGTAAATGAGCAAATGGGTATCCAAAGCATCTCGAAGAAATTGGCTAAATGGTACATCAATTGAATCAAATCGATATGCACAAACATTACACGAAAAGAAGATAATTGTCGCTTAGCATATGGGTTGGTCAGATTGGTTACGATTATTGCTGGATGAATTATAGTTAATTAGCAAGTAAAACATGATGCTAAATGTGAAAATGAACTGTTAAAATGCTTTATCGATCGAACAATAAAATATTTCGCGGCATTTCCCAGCTCTGCAAAAACTTATGAGCTTGACAAAGGTGAAATGTATCTAACGTAGTAGGTCAACTACTTAGTCAAAATTTCACAAGTTTTGAAATATTTAGACTATGGTGATGATGTGATTTTAGTTCTGTTTAATTTTCAGTATCGCTTAATAAACCTATAAATGAAAGTATTTTACAAATTATTACTTCTTTAATACTTCTTTAGCCCGTGATAGGTTTTATGCATGTTTGTATTTTGAATTACTAATGTTTAATACAATCGGCACAGTCGTCTGAATTACCCTTGATTTCACCCCAACATTGACCAACCACCTAATCACACCAAACGGCATCGTACACGCAACCAACTCACTATATTCCCGTGAGCAACAATTTGCGGTCAATCACAGTACAGTACAGTCTGCCGCATCGGTTCCGAGTCTGCTTCCTATCCGATTAAAGCAGAATGTCCGGTGTAGCTGTCAGCCAAACCGTCTAACCTACCTGCACTACTGGCCTCGCACTCGCGCACCAATCGAAGGCGAAAACCACAAATTGTAAATTGAAAATATGGTTATTGCTTACCCCGGGTGCTGCCCGAAACAAATCCATGCCAATGCAGATGATCTTACGGACCTCACCTCAATCCGGGGCTCTGTTGCACTGGATGTGTGTGTGTGTGTGAAAATGTCATTCCGATTCCTGCTGAGAAAACTCACCCAGCTGCTCAGGATAATAATGGGATGCAACAACCGTCCGCAACAGAAAACAAGCTTCAAAGGCCAATCGATCGATCGATGTAGTTGTATCGGACGGACGATACGTTTCAACGAACACCCTCGTCTCCCGCTACCCTACTTTCTCCCGTCGATGCGCGTCAATATGCAATTGATGCATTCATTAGTGCAACTGACGACCGTTTTCGGTTGTCCGGACTCGTATGCGGTGATGAAACCACAGCCACCTCAAAGCAAAACCACGGCGCATTGTGGTAACATCATTGTGAGGTGAATGGTTTTAACTGACGCCTCGTTTCATGACTGTGTAACGCGACCGAGGCTGCGTGATAAAATGTGCACGAATGTAGGCGCACATAAACTGACGTACCGGTAATCAATGTGCCTTCAAGGGAACAGAATGTTACCTATGCTCTCAAATTTTAAAGGCAAAACTTTCAACGAGCAAGTTTTTACTAAAAGGAAAAATTTGATAATTTGTGTGCAATCAAAATTTTAAATCCTAAGCTCCGATGCAGTCCGGTGATGAGGCTGCATCGAGGCTGGTCTTTACAAGGCAGAACCGAGGTTCAAATTTAGAAAATTTGCGTGACCAAGGAGGTCGTTAAGAATTGTTAGAATAAAAATTAAAAGAATCACCGAATTCAAATTTCAAATTATTCTTAATTTGCTTAGAAAGTTCAATTGTTGCTAGCTATTTTAAATTATTCTTAAACTCGAATGATGCATTGAACCCAATCCGAAATGTCTAATAGCTCAAACATTCTGTCCAAATTTCACGACCGTTTCCGTGCTAATTGCTGACAGATAGCTCAATTTAACCGAAAATTTGTTATCACACCAAACTGAAACCTGTCGAAAGCAAAACAACCAAACAAAAACCTGTAACTAATAGAACAACGCTTTGGAGACCGACCACTCACTTTGCATATAACTAAAAGAGAAATAAAAAAAAAGAACAACCAAACCATCGGTAATTCTCAACCAACTCGTAATTGATGCATTCGGGTCCCAAAATCGCGCAACATGTTTGTGTGAATCGAGCTGGAAAATCGGACCCCTCTCTCAACACAAAAAAAGAGGAAGAAACAATATCCCGCTATTCCGCTTGGAAAATAAAAAGAAAAACAAAACAAACCAACAAATTGCTAGCAGATACCGGAATGGAGACGCCCAGTACCTGGTCGCCCGTGCCTTCATTCACAGTCGCTTCATTTCATTTTTTTCTCATGGGTTTTAGTTGTTATAGTTGGTGCTGCAGCATTGCCTCTTTGCCCATTCCAGGTCGTCCTGGTCGCCCCAAAACCCCCCCATCGGAATACCATCGGTATGCGCTCAAAGTAGCCGCTCTAATTCTCCACCGTACTGTGACTGATTGGATTGAATTGGATTGTGCCGAAGTGCACATTCACATTCACGCACAAACTGAACGTTGCTGCGCCCGAATTCCGGTACCGGTATCGCAAATCCCGCAACAGTGCCACAGCCACCAAGCCACCGCTACAGCACAAATGGGTAAATGGTATTTACGGCTGCAGAACGGCTGTGCCTTTGAATGAGCGTACCAGATTTGTGAATCGCCCTGTCGCCCATCGGCTGGGCTTTTCCGCCCCTTTTTTAGATAGTTTCGTTGAGCGGTTGGTGAACGGTTGAAGCAGGGAAAGAAAATGTACGCAATGCAACAATCGTTCAACTAAAAACCGAAAGTACATGCTCCACGCTAGTGGATGATAAAATTAAACCTTGCAAGACCTTTTCGGTAACAGAGCCGAAACCGATCGTTTGGAGGCTTAGGCGCGTTCCTGTTGCGAGGAAGTGTTGTGGCAAAGGGAGGGTAAGAGGGCGGCGAAAGCTTTTCCTGATATGAACCAGGAACACACATACGCAGTGATTGCGCATTCGAGAGACATAGAGACCGGTCTCTCGATGTACACCGCGTACATTTGGTAGAAAAACAGCCTCCTCTACACACGTTCAATTAGAAATCTCTTTCCAGCAAGGAAGCGCTGTACCGCAGCACGGATGATCAGAAAACGGTGCGTGTATGGTGCAAGGATTTCTGGATGAACGTTTAGAGAAAATCCACAATCTAGCCCAGGAAATATTTTTTGCCATCGTCAACATAACAAAATTGTTCCAACCGATTCAAATGCCAGCCTGGGTTGGTATTTGACGACGAAGGGAAGCCGAGAAGGAGCCTTTTTTTCCCATGAGATTCCGTTCCGTTTGGTCGAAAATCGAAAACGAACGAACCCGATCGCAGATGAAGCGCCCGATGCCGTTTGCCGTAAGCTCTGATACAAATTGCAAAATAAAATACAATCAACCAATCGACCAACCCCATTTGGCACCCATTGGCAGACGATCGTGCACGTTGCGGGTGCGTAATGACAAGCCTTTTTGTGTGCCTGTCCGTACACATTTGGGTAAGGTGGAGGATGAGAAATGCTCCATTTTTTGGTGAGGAAGCGGACAAGACTGCTGCAGTCCCTGGGGTAGAGTGTTGCGCTAAATAATATCCCATCCTGATTGCATAAAGCATACTGGGAGGCAACGTTCACAGAAATCGATACTGTGCTGTCTTTATCGGGTGCAGAATAATGTTCTTAAAATATCACCTTCTCTTATGCGGAGAGATTATTCACATACATATTTAGGGAAACAGGATCCCGAGGGAGTCAAGCGTACTGAGGCTTTGGAATTTTCTTTCCAAATAAAATAGATATCCTGAGAGGACAGACCTACGAAATGCTCTCCCAACTGAAGGGCCTGTTTCAGGTGGCCAAATGAGAAGCGCATAACTTTATTAGCTTGCTTTCTCCGTTCATTCAAACCCAATTTGAATACAGCAAACTTAAACAGACCTCCCGACGCCCTGCAAATGCAAATTCCAACAGGATAAAACCTCGAAAGCATTTAATGGATAGAAATTCCAGGCCCACAAATCGGTCCCACCGCGCACAAACAACTTAACGAGCAGAGCGAGCCGTTTTAGTGTCGCTTGTTCAATCCGTATAGTCACTGTGTGGCACGTCCACTCATGTATCATTATCAGATTTGGATATCCATTATCCTCACGCAAAACTCGAGCAAGCGTACTCGATCACGAAAGAGGATTACATTGTTCAATGAATTTGAAAACTGATAATTGTTTTCGAATTATTTGTGGCAAGCGTCCGGCAACACCAATCGAAACCTACGGCGCACTGTGGGGATGGATGTTCATCCTAGCGGTGCGTTACACGCGTACTTGCACTTGCACATTTGCAGTCCATCCCCTTGTACCTACACAAACACGCTCATTCACACACACTCACAAACATTGTGTGGTTTTCGTCCTACCGATCAAATCTGTTCGTACGCTATTACACATCGGCTACGGATTTTGACCAACCCTAAGCACCTTTCCGTGTGCCCTTGTGTGTGTCTGTGTGAGCCCTGAGTCGTGTGAGAGTCAGAGCTCACACTGGTCAGCAGATCAGCAGAAAAGAAGGGGGGGGGGGGGGGGGGCGAAAAAAAAACATTGTGACGCGGTATTCAAAGGACAAGGAACAAGCTTTTCACATTTCCTGGAGCATTTGGTACGTCCGTTCGGCTAAACAATGTAAATAGTTTCACCTGATGCCACAAAGCCCCCATGTACATGCTCGGTGCTGGGAAATGGATGGGAATTGATTTACTTTAAGCCTTGGTTTGTTTGTTTGTTTGCGTTTGTTTGCTTAAATCGATTTATGATGCAACGGGTGCAGTTCGGAGGTTTTTTGTGGGATTAGAATGTTGCCAGCTTGGCTTAGGGTGTGATTGTGTAGCATAATACGATAAGAAGCAGTTTTCAACATGCTCCGATGATTTACAACCACTACTGGTAGCTGCAGTGTTGAAGTTTGGTTTGTATTTAATAACCTTATATGATGATGATGCAGTGTACAATGCTAAAGTTGAACTTAATGTATATTAATCACCTTATTGTAATCCAATGAAAACCAAAAGGAAATAAGACCCTTTTTGAAATGCGCACTTTTCTATTTTCCATCCATAAACTCATCTTTAAATACCATATTGGCATTTTCTTCGACCATCCTTATCAGTATTAAAATATATCCTTCAAATTTCCCACAAAAGCATTACAAAGAAAATGGCTTTAATTTGCAACCACTACACAAACAATTCATGCTGCAAAAATTTCCACCGTTCGTCCCTTCCCACTGGCCAAATTACTTGCAGGTGAGTAAAGAATTTAAGCCTCAAATTCACACTCCAACACTCACCGAACCGCAGCTGTCTGATATCCACCGAAATGACAATACATTCGAATTAAGGGACACAAGAAAAGGAAAACGAAAAATCGAGAAAATTACCAAAGCCGACACAGATCCCCTCAACCGAATTCCCTACACAAAATGGGAAACAATGCCGAATAGAGACAGAAACACACACACACACACACACACACACACACACACACACACACACACACACACACACACACATACGGGACTGCAATGGGTACGGGTATGTGGGACATGCCTGGCGAAATCATAATCAGTCATCGGAAATAATTCGTACAAACAACATAATTGAATTCAAACAAATTGAACAAATAGCCGAAATTAATCAATTATTGTATGGCGGTCCGGAACGCTATGCACCGGCCGGGTATGCTGGCAAATGCTGGTGGGCACAAGCATTTGGGGTTCCGTTTATTTTTTCTTCCTCCTTCGTGTGGAAATGATTTTTTCCTTTCGTTTTGGAGCGCAAATACAATACGGCGTGGAACAATATGGTACGCTTCGGATGGTGGCGATGAGCATGATGATGATTAAATGAAAGGTACGATTGGGATGAAGGTAGGTATGTTTAAAGTGTCTCTCATCCTTGATTCCAATTCAATTTTACGTGAAAAACATCCGTGTTGGAGCATTTAATGTTCACATTTGTGTTAGAATTTTTCAACCGTATATTTTTCTATTTGTTATAGCAAAGTTCTCAAATTAAAGAAATTCCTTAACAATATCCGTTCATCATTCAACACACTGTTCAACATCCTTTTGTAAAAAATGGCCCAGTTTTTCCAGGAACATCGTCGTCCAAAAATCTATACCTAATTCCTTCACCGAAAGCCATATCCTAAATAGGATCAACAGGAGCAATCACCCTCCTCGCGAAACAACCTGTTAAGACGGATTCCGCCAACTCCGAGCCCAAAAAATAATAAATTGGTGCGATGGTGGAGTTTTGAATTTATAATTTAAGTAAATATTTACAGCACCACCCTAGCCACACCTCCACTTCTTCCGCTGGTTTGTTGCTCTTCCAAGGGAAATATTTAGAGACAACTTGTTGCCCAACGAGTTTCTGCCGGTGGAAAACCTCGGTCGAAAAGAATCAATCGAAAACTTTTGGGATGCTGGGTCTCGGTCCAATACATACCCAACGCCGCTGCACACCAATTTGGCCAACAGGAATTAGTTTTTTGATTAAGCTGTCCTGGAAATCTCATCTTCCCCAGCACCTTCCCCATTGGGAAACGTTGCAGCGCTAACACAATTAAAAAATTACTTCACCGCTTGGGATGAGCTCAGGGCAACCCGCCCCGCAAAGGTCCTTTTGACCGTGCATCAGCCTTTCTCCTGAAAGAAAGTTACAAATTCCATAATGGAAATGAAAGCAGTCGCTTTCGGCTCGTGCATTCTTTTATCACTCGCTCGCTTCGCACTTTTCCATCAGGCACTTTTCCATCTCGAATTCAAAATCAAATTTCATGCTTCGAAAGATGATTCCTTCCAACCGGATCGAACCTCTAGCCGAACATCATCGGGTTATCACCGGCGGGGACGCTTGGGTCGGTTTGGCACTGCGTAAACTTCCTAGAGAAAACAGCCCCGAGCGTAAATTAATTGATTTCTTGTGCGGCAAAGTTTACGCTTCGGGTTTGTGTCGAATCGATGGGCGAAAGTTGGGTTCGTGATGGGTTAAACTTCTTTCGCCGAACCGGGTCATGCCAACTTTTCGTTGGTAGCTTTTGGAGGTGAAGTGAATTGGTACCAGTGTTTGCTGTAACATTGGACCTTTGGGAAACGGAACTGACAAACTGATAAGCTTTTTAGTAAATTTATATGAATGTAATTTAGTTTAAACGACTGGCGAACTCAGAAAAGTTCTGGTGGAGCTAAATGATATTGGAAATTTTGCTTGATTCTCCTACGCAGAATTCCTCTGTTTGGACTCAGGTGCTTTGTTTTTAAAATCTTCAAAGAACGCAGATGTTTAAAAAAAAACAGTAAGACACGCGGAACGGTGTAGTCTTCCAGGTGGTTGTACCGACGTTCTTCACTTGGCAGGAATGGGATTTAAATCCTATCCGGACCTGACCTCCGTAGAGGGAACTAACTATGAAACTAGCAGGAGGCCGTAAAGCCAAGAAAAATAAAATAAAGAAAGAATGTAGACAATAAAGTTGATAAGAGAGGTACGAAAGAAAACGAAACTTTCTCTGGTCTAATATTTATTCTTTCGTTCTTTATTATCGTTCATCCTTAACTCTTCCTAAAGCTTAATTTTTCAAAAGCCGTAATATGATGCATTTCCACCAATGGTTGCCAACAAATTGCCAGTTCCCAGGCAGACTTCGCAGCTTTTAAATCGTTTACTATCGAGTCCTAGCCGTCAATATGCCGTCAATAAACATGATTCTAACTACTTGCGTAATAATACTCAAGCAAACTACATAGAAAATGCGTCTGACCCTCTTGTCTCTCTTCATCCAACTTCATGCGATTAATCCATTTATCCAATCATTTAACTTTAACCCAAATACCACAACACTAACCGACACCTCTCCATCCTGTCCACTATCACCATCCTCCAATTGTCACAAAACGAGCACGAGGAAAAACTTTAATCGTACCATAAATGTACAGCGCATGAAGAAACCGTGTGGCCGTGTGTGCGAATGTGTGGTTGTTCACTTTGAAAATTTGTCCAATAATTGCCCATTATTACACTTATCCGGACCGGTGGCTAATTTAACTTCATTTGAATACCATTTACCTCGCACTTTCACCAGCATAATTGCATTATCGTATGCTCTCCGCCAGACACTGACTCATGTCCATTAATTAACATCGAAACCGTTCCCCACAGCCATTTGGAGGATGGCCCCTTCTTCAAAACACTCCACACAACCTGCCAATAACTGCTTCCGGTGTCGATGCTGCTGTGCAGGGAGGTTTTTACTATCACCATTCTCATCCCGCCCATCAAGATTTGGTCTCCGTCATCTTCACACGCTTCAATGCACTACGACCAAACTCCGATTGGGTTGAACTGCTACTGTCCCTCCTTCTTCCTGCCTAGGGTACGGGCTGGAAATGGTACTTAAGCATCAACTTTCACCGTTTAACGTACTTCTTCTACTATTGATGTCGGGATGCCGGCACACTCGCTCAGGTAAATGACTAACCCGAGCGTGTCCGGACGGCTGGGTTATGTGGTTATTCCATCCGCAGAACCCAGGGTGGATGTTAACTACGACGTTACGATTTTATCGGAGGAAATTTAATAACTAAATATAAATTATGAACATAATACTCATATCCATTTATGAGTATCCACCCCATGCCATCCACGGGACTGCACACTATCTTCCCATATAGAAAGGCGATTCATGAAAGGCGATTTGCCATTCAGAAGGACAGGAAGATGCTGATTTCCACACACACACACATAAGCACTAGTCTGTTGAAATAGAAGAAAGCAACCTCAACCAAAACGGAACGAGTGTCTTGGTTGGATGCTTTACCACCATCGGGGAACTAATAGGGTTAAGATGGTCGCCTTCATCTGGTGGTTGTGCAAAACCACTTTGGACTGGATGGAGTGTTGGTTAACTTTAACTTCCACTACGTCGAATATTGAGCGCTTCACTGGCCAGGATGAAAGCGGATATTGCTGTCACAATCATAGAAGTCACCGATTCAAGAGCACCCAGTAGGGACGAACGAAAATGGGGCTGCAACAAAACACTCGATCATTAAATGTCCGAAACTGTTGCAATGCTGGACACTCAAGCGAAGAAGAATCGCTTCACTGTAGCGACCGAGTTGCTTGGCGCGAGCTCTCAAACTCTTCCGGACCAAAGTAACCGAGTAAGCAAAAGTGCTTAAGAATATAGTGATAGTACGCCACCATGTTACGTTACGTACGTGGATGGATGGTGCATGTTGCTCAACATGGCTTCTTACGGTGATAGATGAGAGATGCTGCACAGCGCCCGTAACTATGGCCACAGATGGTGCCATGATGATATTGTTGTGCTCGTCGAAAAGAAGTTAAACAGTGGCAATAGGGACAAAATGGCTTTGTCATTGTTTCGCATCACTTCTTATTAAATCCACATTATTGATGTGTATGTGGAGAAGTTTATATTATTGTTAGAAAGATTTTTGGTTCCTTTAAAAAGTGTACACGTCTAAGAAATATTTTCAAATATTTTTAAAAAAGTTTTGTTGAATTAATTTCAAATCGTATTATGAAAAGTAGTTTATCATAGGTTGTAGTGTACTAAAAATCACTCCTCAATGAGTTCGAGTCCTCCAGCCGTTTCTATTCAAACTCAAACGGAATGGAATATTGGAATGAAACCCTTTGCTTGTTAACAAAATGAAACACACACACGCATGCACACATTTTCAATGCAAACACAAAGCAACAATACTCCAGCAACAGCAGATCGTTCGGGTATCCATCATCAACAAGTTGAATCCGGGAGCAGACATTCCCTACCGAAAGGGAAGGATCTCTTCCGTCCCACGAGAAGCATGGTCAACGCAAGTACAGCCATCAGCTGGCAGATTTTCATCTGCACGTTACCATGCTCAACAGCGTCCCGTTGTTTTTGGACGATGAATAAGCTTGACGACGAGCTCTCAGCTTCTTCATTCACACGAACCGAACGTCCGGATCCATCCGGACAGGATCGTACGGATGTGTAACATAATGAATCAAGTCCTGTGTTTACATCTTTATCTATAAATAGTTACCCATCGTTGTCCCGGTCCCGGTGCGTTTCGTTTCGGACACTTTATTTCGGGTTTGGCATGATACGGCCGGACTATGGAGTTACTTTTCGGTACAAAACGAAAGGTTTAATACCTTCACATTAAAGTACTATTAGGAAGGAACGGTTTTATTTCGGTAGGGGGACATCTGGAGGCTGGAAGGTGGTCCGTCTGTGCTGGTGGAGATATGGTGTCCAAGATCCGGTACTGCCCATTTTCCTTCGGCACGCTACACGTTGCAGTGTTCTTCCCTACGCAAGAGAAACCCTCTCTCCCAACTACAATTACTAAGAAACTCACCTCGCCCGAAAACTCACCCACAATCCTTAGTTCCTATCGCTTACGAAGGTAGCAGAACAACAGGCAATGTGGATGGCAATATATTAAACTGTAGATTTACTGTCCTACGAAGAAACCCATTAAAGGGCTTCATTTGTGAATGTGAACTGCTTTGAAAACAGATACCAGATACCAATCCCTTTGGTGCTCGGTTCTGTTTATTCACCCGTACCGAGGCCATCCTAGGGAGACCTTGTTCCTAGGCCACAACCAACGGTAAAGGGTCATAATGCGGATCCGAGGGATAGGCAATAGGTTGAGCACAGAAAAGGGTTCACGATTCGAGACAGATTATGGGAAAACTCAAGACGTGTCCAATTCGTGTCAAGTGATATGCCGCTGGCGAAGGATTTGAGCCGTAACGCCAGGGATTGTCAGGTACCTGGGGCATGCCACCAACAGTAAACTGATAGCTTGAGCACAATGCAAACGAACAGGGACCCTATAGCACCCGCCACCTGTTTGGTGTGTATCGGGACACGGGATTTGTTTATTTGGTAAAGTGGAAAATAGCAGACAGTTCGCCCCAAACTGTACACTGACCGGTGCGAGAACGGTACAAACTCCAATCGGTTGATCGATGGCCGGCCTAAGGAAGGATCTTAAAATCGGTTGTTATTTCGTCTCTCAAGAAGTTGGTCACGTTACGCCAAGGGTGGTAGCTCATCGTGCTGGTTTAATGGAATCCCACTTCTAATCCTTCAAGTGTAAAGAGGCAGGCCAGCACCGAGCGTGGAAACATGCAAATGCGTTACGAATTGATTCGCTTTTATGTTGATAGGCGTAGTATAAATGGACCAAAGGGGGACTCGAATCATTATGGGCTCGTTTCCGCAGTTGGTCCGCAGTAAGATTTACCGGCGATAAAACCTGTGAGCCATTAGCATATTAACACATCGGTAGATGGAAGAAGTAACTGGTTTGCAAATAAAAGTACGACTACACGAAACGTTCAAAGTCAAACAACCTTTTCGTAAAATTCGGGTTAAATGTATTGATCAAAGCAAAAAAAAATCAATTTATTTAAACGAATTTTAAAAGCTACCAATAGATTTTAATGAAATTGATCTAGTACTGTGAGTTTCATAAGCATGAAAAAGTATTCAGACTTTTCTTCTCAGTTTAAACACGTTTAATGTACAAATAGCAGGCCCCCATTCACGATACTCTCATATAATTTAATTCGCTACAATTGCTCTTCACAGCACGACTCGTTCACTCGAGTGCTTAAAGCATTAACTTTCCTTTCCGAAATTCCCCCCGATTTGTGACTTTGGCAGGTGACAATCGTTTCGTTACCGCAAACACCAAAACGCTACTCATCACCATCATGATCATCGTCACCGAACCCGATGCCCGACTGTTATTCATCGTGCGACAAACGATTGCAATTGCATTTTTACGTTCATATGTTCCACCACCTGTAGTACTAAATTTTCCCATTTATTCTGATACCTTCTTTTTTGTTTTGCTGCATTTATCGTTTCCAGGGTGTTCTTCTAGCATCCGGATCTCCAGGAACAAAGAAGGACCACCAGGAAATCCTAAGTGGCTTCCATCGTTACATTTGTGCATCAAAAAACCGTTCACTGTGCACTGTCTAGAATGCGGAAGCGGAATCATACAGCAAGCCATAGGAAGGAAAAGCACCAAGCTCCTACCGCACAGACCCTCAACATGGCCATGTGTGAGCGACGGTACGAAGGTGCAGCAAGTTTTAAGCAAACGAACAAAATCATATTTTTCATTATTTGATCACGAAGTAACACTCAAACACGTCAGGATGTATAAAGATGAATTTTATGCAAAGTAAGTGGTGTGATGTTCTTCCTCATCTTCTCCTGCACACACACACATACACTTATGCGGATGTCCCAGCTAGTTGGCGTGGAGAGTGCAGGAATACCTTCAAAAAGGTACTCACTGTCACCCCGGCTGCATCGTGTCCCAGGAGAAGTGCATCGTCGTCGTCGTCGTTTGCGGGCGAAGAGACAATCATCCTTGTGTTCCTTTAAGTGAAACGTACGTACGTGTCTGATGCTGCCGTATGTGGCCAATCGTACCCGCCGCGCCACACGTACCCTTCTGTACAGGAGATGCATCTCGCACTGCTCGAACGATGTGCATTCGATGCAATTTCTCCTCCACCATTCGAGTTCCAGACACGTTCTGCATAAAACGCTTTGTCACAAGCGAATTCAACACGCGACGAAGCCGAAGACGCTACTCGCTCCAGCTTCCGCTCCAGCGCACGATTGTTCTTTGGCCTCGGGGACGAATGTAGAGCCTGCAGCGCTCCACTCTTGGTGTGGCGTGGCGTAGGTAGTACCTCTGCACGGGATATCGGAGCCTGGCAACTTTAAAGTGCCTCTACACCAACAAAGGGACAAAGCAGCAGTACAGTAAAAAAACCCCCTCTCGAGAATCTGGTGTGGTCGCTAGTGTTGCTGCGGACCATGGCGCATTTGGGTTTCATTTCTTTTTCTGCTCGCTTCATACACCGCCGAGCTTCTTAGCTGCGTCTAGTGTCTCGCTTCCCGAGTGCAAGAGCTGCATGCCATCATTTATTACGATAAAAAGTGAAAATACATCAAAAGAAAACGCTTCCTGTTCTGCCCGGGCAGGGTGTCTCCGTGTCTCGAGCGCATCGCACCGGTTGCTCGTGTCCATTCGCTTAGTTTGAAAAAAAAAAAAAGATTCAAACGTGTGAAACAGTAACATATCCAAGAAAAGGAAGGTATCTCTTTCAATGCATCATTCTTCGTCGCTTCCTTTCGTCCGGGAAGCTTGCACTGGCGCAGTATAGTGCAAGTGAGAATGAAGCAAAAGTATTTAAACTCACATATTTTAAGAAAAGAATACTGTTCACGCTTTTACGCATTGTGGGCTCGTTTGGGGCTGCCTGGGACCCAAAATTATAGCGAAACTGTTTTTCTTCAAACTATTGGAAGGGTTTGTATATTTTTCTTATTCTTAAGTTTTCGCTGTTGAAAAGGTCACACACATCTCGAGATTGTCTATTTTTCAGATAAAAAGGTTGAAAATATTTTAATATTAAATTATTTATTATTTTGGTTTTCTTATTGATCTTTTGTTGTGTTTTTATTATATCATGTACAGCATTCTAGTAAGAAAACAAGCAAATTTTAGCCACAATTTAACAGCACATAGTGATGAAGCCATTCAATATGCTGTAGATAACGTATTCCTACCAACCCACCCTTCTGCTTCTTCTCGTCGGCAGCAGGAACAACAGCGAAACTGCTCAATGAAAAGAAAAGCACTGACTAAGGAAAAGCAACCCGGCCGCTACTACCCATTCCTTCCCTTTGGGCAGACGCCCCAAGTGCTATTCTTTGCACTCTTATTCCCTAACTAACACCCTGGCCCACTGTACCCCCATTCGGTTCCAATGCTTTCCCTGCAGACGAGTGATATCGTCGTTGCATCATTTTGCACCGGGATGCATTGCGGGTGCATTGTTGAATGCAGAAAAATCGTGACAAAAGTACCTGATGATTCTCGTACGATTTTTTGCCTCACACCGAAAGAATCTTCGACCAGGGAAGCTTAGGTGAGGCCCGTATTACTCTACCGGGTAATGGTAACGCGCCGCTGTTAAACTGGCTGAGTGTCAAGAGTCATGAGCGCAACTCACAAGTTTGAATTTTGCGCTCTGCGCTTGATGAGCAAACAGGGAGAAAAAAGTGCATCGTCTCAATATTACAAAAAAAAATGTCTAATCTAGATCCTACGAAAGGGGCGAGGAAGTCGCAGTCACATTCCCAGTTTTGATTTTTTCGCGCAACGGATACAAACCCCTCCTTGGATCTGTCCATGTTCTATCTGTTTCATTGTCCTGGTGTGCGTGTGTCGGTTTAAATTGCTCGTTCGTTTTCTCAAGAGAGCAATCTCGATGCAACCGAAACCGGGCGTGCTTGTGCTACCCTTTCTGACCTGCCAGCATCAACAATCAAGTGTGCACACGGATACGTTGCACCACAGAGAAGACCACTAGTCTGTGTGTCGGTGTTCTTCATCCGATTTTCTAGGAAAATTCTTTCACGGAAGTAGCATCTGTAGCATAGGTTTCCATTCTTCCTTCATCTCTTCCGGACTTCCAGACTATCCCAGCTCAGAGAGGGTGGAAGAATTGTGCTTGAATAACACTTACTCTACCGGTGGTACCAGTGCTTCTCACCAACGTTCCACCCTTCTGTGGATCTGTGTCCATTTGTGCTCATTTATCAACCACAGCGAAAGGGGCAGGAACTTCGATTTTGCACCGGTAGTTCAAGTGCGCCTGCCAGCCAACCAGCCAGCTAGCTTGCAATTAATGGATGGGAGCTTGTTCGGAGGCTTCAAGGGCTCGAGTGTTCACCTTCGGCAGCGATTGCTCAGGTATCGAGTGGATTTAAATGAAGTAGCCACTACGCCGGTCAATTGTTCCGCACTTGGGATCGCCCTTTTTGATGAGCGTTTGATTCATTTTTATGTTGCACTTCCTTTTACTTACCCAAAGCTAGAAATGGGCTTTGAATCAAACGAAGCATGTACTGTCTCAAGTTCAATAGAATTTTGAAAGTACTTATTGTAATGGGAGACTACGAGCTGGTGTGATAAAACACATCGATGCATTTTTTGTTGTCTTAAAGCTTCATTATATAATAAGGTTTTTTTTGGTTATTTTTAAATTCTTTTCTGTTCGAAACCATTTTTTCTCTAATGTGTTCCTAATGTTATTCAATTTCTGTATTCCTAACTAACTTGAAACTACCTAGGTCCAACCGTTGAAACCATTCGCCATTACCTAGTCGAATGTCATAAATCATTCCACTCTCTATCATTCAAATGAGAGCGTAATACGTTCATAAAGAAATTCAATCATCACTGGCCATCGGCATGAAAGTACCCATACGCCATTCAACAGCCACTTATCAACTTTAATAGACTTCCAAACTTTACGATCCCATGCTCTCGTCTCGTGCCCTTCCTCCAAACACAGAACACGACCACTGGAGCGGCCCCAATAAAGCGAAGCGTATAAATCTCGCTCACTTCACTAGACACTTACCTCTACGTCTGTTTATGACAATCGGTCAGCACAGACTTCCAGCCATGGTGGAAGAATTTGGAGATCTTTTATTTGCAAATCAAAATGCATTAATAAAAAAAAAAGCCTTTCAAAAACGTTCCTAGTGCCAGTTCCGCTTCAGCCAGACAAAGAAATAAACTCTAACGAAGGTAAAGATGGTTCACAGTCCAAGACCAAGACCGTTGTTCGAAAGACGTTTGCCATGTTTATTTTGCATGCCCCTTTATTATTGCCAAACAAAACGTATTAAATGAAATATCGTTCGCGAATTCCCTCCTTCGTAGGAGATAAGCTATCGGTCGGTACACTATCGCTTGCTGTGCTCCGTTTTATGACGAAGCGGAAGCTGTTCGGGAACTTCTAAGTTTTTTCTCTTGAGCAATTGAAAAAAAAAACTGCCACAATAAAAAGAACAAGGGAAAAGTTCAAATTACTTCCCTTTGCAACTGTGCTTCGTGTCATTTTTTCCCCCTATTTCCCAACTCTCCTTGAACACGTAACACTGTCAGGCGAACGTTTCGCATTTGAGCGTGGCAAAATTTGCTGATGCCAACAGCATGTCTTCAATTATTTTTTAGATTTTCCCAAAAACTCACCCTAAACTGGACGGGCATTTGCAGCAACGCCCTCCCCAACTCCCCTTCCGTCCAACGGGAAGATTTATGATGACCAATTCGGTACAGGTGACGGTCGGCATTCGGTCGGCTGGACAAAGTTTGCGTATCGATTGCGTAGCGAGCCGCTGCGGAAGATTACTGCTGCCCAAAAATCCCAGCCCCAGAATGTGCCATTTCCGATGCTTATGATTATTGAGTTTCATCAAATGACCTACCATCAGAAAAATGTGTGCCACCTTTCCGAACACGGTTCGATTTTCCACGTTTCCCTATTGCCCGATTTGAGCGCCTCCAACGGAACCCTGAACCCGGGAACCGATCGGTCAACTCGATTGCAAAAACTTTCCCCCATTACGGGAGGGCGGGCCATGTGGTGTCCACCATTTTTTCACCTGGTCACACGTCCGGTGTCCAGTCCGTTCGGTGACAGTGGTGTCAGCTGCGAAACGGATTCCGAAATAGACGATAAAGTAAATGAATGTTTCAAATTCATCTCGCAAAACGTGTCTCGCCTGGACCGTTCTAGGGGGACAATTTTCTGCCAGTCAGTGTGTTCGATCTTAGACGAGGAGCGCTGTCGTGGCGTGGCGGACAGCCTCGGCTATGGAAGGGTCTTGTTGCCAGTATTGCCCGTGACGGGACAAACAAACCGTTTTTCATTTTTGTCCTGTGTCAACAGATTTCTCTATTGATTGGTGTTTGCTTTGCGCGATCGTTTGAGATGCTTTAAACGCTTCACTCGAGACATTGACCTAAGCTGAAAAAAATGTGTAACTAAATAAGAAAAGATAATATGTGTGTGAAAACTAGCATTTTTTGTCGAAAACTTTTCTGTTTACATAATAACTGTTGTGAGAACGATTCATACAAAAACCCATAGCGCAATAACCAACCACTCTCAATAAGTTCTAAAAATTTCCAATAAATTACTAGGGTCGCTTTTTGTTACCTTTCTTTTGCGATCAGTTATTGAGTTTACTTAACGTGTTTAATATTTTGACATGATCATAGTATGATTTAGAATGAGTCTTCATATTTTATCAAATCAAATCAACCTAACAACTCCCGTATCATGATTTTTGTGGCTTGCAAACCGTACCCATAAGGTTTCATCGTTGACCAACTGTTGGACTGTTCGGTGTTTGTGTTTCCATACACACCATTAAGATTGCTATAAAAAGAAAAGAGAGCATATTGCATTCACTTGAACTATTCCATCGAGCGGTTGTTTCTTATCGTATTACCTGGTGACACACTGTTGATGATACCACCAACCACCACGATGCTTTTTCGCACAGTTGTACGAAACCGGATCGTTATCCCGATCGTAGGTAGTAAACTTCATCCCTTCATGTTTGCCTAACGAGTCACCTCCATTGCCCAAGTAACTTCTTATTTCCTTCAGCCTGTATTCATCCGTCGCATTACCGAGCACAAATTTGTTATACTTTGTGTAGAGGATCATCCCTTGGAAATTCTTCAACCAGACCATAATCTCCCATTTCTGACCATTGTTCACCAGCAAGCTAATTCGCTCCAAACCCAGCCAAAACTCTCCATCCAGACTACCGAAACCGGACTCGTAATCTGCCCACTTGCGATAGAACGATTCGGAACCGTTGAAACGATTCTGCACCACGATCCAGCCAGCGTCAATAGATTGCATGTCGCACAGCAAGTTGATAGGTTGCGCTTCCTCCGAAATTCTGATAAGAAATTTGCCGCTGACCCGCGATGGGACCTCACGGCATGAGCTGTATATATTGTCCTCACCTAGAGCGAGTTGTTCCGCCGATGGTTCCACACCTAGTGGGTACTTAGATGATGGAGGTTTCAGGGGTTTAGGTGACGCATCGGGCATGCGCTCGGTAGTTTGGACGTGGGACGATTCCGGCGCTGAATACTTTGTAGCTGGCAATAAGGTTGCTTGATGCTCATTTTGAATGGAATGTGACAGCTCTGTTTCAACCTTTTTTGGGGACGTATTTTCCCATTTTGCCTCTAAAGCTACTAACCTGCAATAATGCATGAAATGGTGTGATTTTTTTCGATCTATTACGATCATATTCTGCCTACCTTTGTTCGATCGATTCCAGCTTTGCAAGTATTATTTCATACCCAAAGCCACATCCTCCAGGTTGTGGTGTTTCGCCATTTGCGAGGGAAAAAATTAAGCACACTAAAGCAATTATTCCAAAGAGCATTATTTTCACAAATCTGAAATTTCAAAAGCGCGTGCCAGAATTTGTTGCCCTAGAACCACGTACCCACGTTAAATAGCTTCTACTTTGATAAGAACTTTCTGTAGAAACAATAATAAACAGTTCAACACAACGTGTTTTTCGAGCACTTCCATGTTTATGACTGAGCCTCTATCACTTCAAATTAACCAATGTTTGAATGGTTCAGTTGATATGGCGAGTTAGCTCGTGGCTCATAAACAAAGATTTTTGTATATTGTTGCATAATATTGCATATAATACGGCATATGCTATTTTTAGTAAAAAAAAAACCAAGGTTGATTCTCCTTTAAAAAACAAAATTTCTAATCACTTGCTAGTTTTAAGTTTTTACAACCATAGTGCACAACCATCATTTTAGATGCCAACAGACCGGAAAAAATAAGAATTTGTATCCCAAAAGTACCAAGGCGGTTCAAATCTAAAGTATTGAATTTTTCTTACGATTCGGTGGAAATTTTTGGGAAAGGACTCATCCCAATTTTTTGAGTAACTGTCGGAACGGGTACTTTTAAATGTCATTCATATGTACTGTGACTTCCAAAGCAGTGCCTTGCAAAACAGTATTCTCGTAGTATCAGTCAAATCAAAAGCAGCCGTTGCGCCAAAACACACGCCGAGTACAAGCACTTTCGGGAGAGTAATTATCAGCGGCTCTTTCAAACACAATCAACCAACCAGACTTCCGGTCAGTTCAACAGTTAAGTACTAAATGCATCCACAAAATGGCTCCCTTGAGACACTCGAGGACACGAGATTTGGTTTATGATGTGTCATGCGTATGCCTGGCAATAATGTGCTGTAATTAAAACACCACCCGTGGCATTAAATTCTCATGAGTGAGCGGTACACGGATGATCGAATGGGGCTAGTGAACTCTGAGCGAATGCACCATCAACACATTACTAATTCAACTCTGATGCAAACGCAAAAAGGATGCATAAAAACAGGTTGTCCAGGTTGGACAATCGAAGTTTGATGGATAAATTATGACTCCATCAGCGCGATCTGAACGTATGCCATAAATTTGGAGACACATTAAAGCTGACTCTGAGTTCGTATATTCGTGATACAAACTGTATTCCACAGTCTCACAGTCCCTCTAAGCAAGGGAAACACAAACTTTTTAATTTTCCCTCTATTCAATCCTCGAACGTCGGCCGAAACACAACGACCAACATGCTCACACCAATTCAAAACCGGCCAGGCTTATTCGGAGAATGCACATTACCATGGCGTAGCAACCTCAAAATCGCTAAACATCATCAATTCAATTAAAACAACTTTCATCCTTCCCGAGTTCCCGGGGACTATGAGACGAAAAAAAAAAGTTCGACTCGTAGAAAATTCTCATCTCTGGAGAGTGTCCGGCACTGCTGCTGCTGGAGGCAGGATCGAGGAGGTGGTTGTGTGATTCGAATGCTGAAGGTGAATGAATTAAAGCCACAAAAGTTCGCCAAAAATGCTTATTAGGAAAAACGAACACCCACCCCTGCTCCGGATAGTCCTGTCAGGAGGGTGATCTTTTGTGCCGTCCCATCATGCTCTAGGCACACCCACTTACAACGACGCACGCTCATACGGTCGCCGCAGGTCACATGCAGCAGAATAGGAAAGCCATCCCCACAAGATGGGACAAAAGTTTGACAATAGAATAATTTGAATTCTCACCGAATTTGCCACCGAAGCTCTCGTTGGACTTTCCATTAGGATGCTCGAATGTGCTCTGCAAAACTTCCAACCTGCGAATGCTAGCCATTTCTTCCTCTCTCGCCACAATCTGTGTTATTCTTTTCAGTGGCCATTCCAGGTTTCGCTTGTGATCTGGCTTCGCTTTACAATCTCGTTCCCCCCAAAAAAAACCACCACACTACAGTTATCGTTATCATTTACTATTGTAATGCCGATCGGGCGTTGAAAGCATGCAGACTTAGGGTGCCGAGATTGTTGATTGAATCGTCCCAGTATTTTGGTTTTCCTATTATTTGCTCCGTTTTTTTTTTTCATATTTTTCATGGTTTACACAACGGAAGGATAGCTATCGTTTCCGAACCACCTGCACTCCTGTCTGTATCCGGACTCCATTTACTGTCCCGACTAGCAACCGCACCGCACCAAAGTCTGAGCAATTGATCGGCTTCTGGACACGATCGGAGTGCCTTGTGGGTGTGAGCGAAGGAGACGAAACTTCAGGAAAAGTTTTCTAATTTAATGCCTTGTTGGAGATTTTCATGCACAACTTGGGTGATTTTTAGAGCGGGCACCCAGTACGCTTACCTTACGGAAATAGCATCATTTGCCCTATAGGGGTCAGGAGCGTAGTGTCCAGGGAGGGAGCATTTCGTTCGACTGGAAGCCGTTCCGGAAGGTCAAAAAGGTATCACCACTTCCAGCACCACTTCCCATCATGTTGGCAGTTTGGGGTACGGATGGCACAACTTTCAAGTGCCGCCAACCAGCAACAGCTGAATTAATGAAATAAACCGTCCGCTTTCGACGGTGCCCTTCTTCTTAGCGTCCTTCTAATAATTTACCGATTGAGTGGGGTTTGTGATTGTTCAGCATATAGATGATCATCGTAACAGCATCAATGAAACCGGATGGCCAGAGATTTTGGGATGAGTCTCGATGGTATGTTGGTAAATAAACTCCTTACATTGGACAATGGACGGTGGTGTGGAAAAAGAATTGGCGATTCGAATGGATGATTGTTCATTACGGGTGACTGGAATGCTATGGTGCGAGTCTTTGCTTAGGTAAAACAGGGAGAGATTTGCAGTGAGTAGAGAGAGGGAACTGATATTCGATAGACAATTCTAGGCGGCTTAATTGAAAAAGGAAATCAAATAATTCGGCACATTTCTTTGTCCCACTGGCAACATGTGTCTGTTCAATAAGAAAGTTTTCTTTAAAGTTATATCCTGTTTACGTTGGTTTAAATTATCAGTCAAATACCGTCTAAGACTTATCGACATCCATTAATAAAGAATTAAAGATCACGGATTTTATGAGACGGAAATGTGGAACGTCAAGTCGAGCCTTCTTTTAGTAAATAATAAAAGCACTATAAATCTAGATATTTTGCGTATTTTCGGTAAATTCTTCTAAAAATCTAACTCATAAGAAAATAAACATTCATCCCACATCTCTACGTTTTGTCCGGTAAGCGTCCCTACGATCTACTTGTTCCTCTCTTTGCATGTTCTGCAAACCTTAACGCTCTCTACATGACACTTCCTTCGCCATTTTAACACCCTTTTCTTTCTTTCTTTTTATCCTTCAACCTCGATAAATCCACAGCAAAACGGTAGGCTTGCACCAGGCCACTGAATCAACTGTCATTCGTTATAAATTACTGCATTAAAGTCACCTAGATTGGGTTTTATTACGCCATCATCCGTCCCTGACAGGGCTTTGCTGCACACACACTCATTCACCTCAACGCTTTTCGCATCCTGTACCCAGCATGTCCGGACGCTAGAACTTGCCTTCCGGGATCGACATTGTTTACCCTTCGACAGCTAAGCAGCTTCGCCGAACATGTCAGCGCTCGAAGCGAAGCGACCGGACATATTTCAAGTGTTCTAACCCTTTACCCGCACAGCCTGGTGCTCGGTGTGCTCCAACTTCAGCGCTCAAACTATCTGCCCAGTGCGATCTGCTGATAGGTGCTCCAGTGGTCGATCTAAACAAACACCCAAATATGCTGGAACTGGGGGCGTTACACGGCGGAAGCAACGGATTGATTGTTATGATATAAGAGTTCTCCTTCCCCCGCTTTTCCAGGCTAGCCCTTACGTTTCACCCGGTGATGATATCTTTCGGGTAAAGTTTCGCAGATAAACTTGCCTGGAACAGGACGACACCTCCTTCAGGTCGTTCTATCGCCCACGGGGGAAAGATGTACTGTCGGATCAATATCGCTGCGTCCTGGGTAGGATCAGCGTCGATGGAAAGCTGCCAATAGCGTGTGCCAATACATATATATATGATTCTGGCACAGCCCACCCGTAGCGATAGGGAAGCTCTTACGTGGAGCATCATCGTCATCATTGCCACATCGTCGTAACGGTTGTGTGATGCAAGTGATTTTTTGCCAACCACCTTCATTGAAGATCTTCCTTTAAAGCTTCTTTTGTTGTCATACTGCTAGCAACAGGACTTTCCTTCAAGCGAACTGTTCCGAAAAGTAGAATAAAAAAAATAAAATTGTGTTCTTTTTTTCAAGTTGTTCAAATTGTGCAAGCTTTTTTTACAAATGTTCGTTTATTTGATTCTGCAAAATGATCGCTAGAATTACCAGCAGTTGAAACTGAAAAATTCCAAACAAAAAGTAACCCTGGAAGCAGTAACTCTAATGACGATTCGATCTATAAGGATATAACGATTTATCACCGCAGAATATTATCTTGATTTGATGTCCTTAAATCTTCAACCTTATTCAATTTTAAGGAACTTTATAACTTTTGACGTCTTTAAATGTCTATTTTGTAAAGTGTGTTAATAATAATTTTCACAAAACAAAACTGAATTTTCAATATGATTTTTATTAAAATGATTCAGAATGAATAACAACGCGAAATGAAGATAACAATATCAAAGAATCACGTCGCCAACCATCATGAAAACGGATAAAAACATTTTTGTACTGAAGACCTGAACCTGCACCTGCACAAGATGTACCGACACGATGTCAATGAGGTCGATTGTAACTCCCACTTTCTCGAACAGCTTCCATCGTCACGTTCGCCACCAGTTCACATCACGGTCGTCTCCACTCAGACACACTTTCGAGTGGAGCTCGATAAATGTGTAATCTGTCAAAGCCTGGTGCTCGTTGAATCACGCACAAAACGTCCATCCATCGGTCGGCTAACCCATCCATCGGGCTGTCAAATATTGATCCCTATAGCACGGTTCGGTAGCACACACCATCGCCATCCCCAAGCATTCGCCCACAACCAAAACACTGTTGCGTACCAGTTGAGGCGTTACTAAAACATTTGCTTGACGATGTACGTCGGTCCGACCTCGGGGGCCGCCATGCCACAGCATGCCGAAAGGGTGCATTGCTAATGAACCGATACGGGTCACCTGCGAGACGTCCCGACCATCGCACCGCACCGCAGGTCCTTTAAATACGAATCCAAACAATTTCTCAATGCCTCAATGCCCCGAACCTGTACGGGGGAACCAACCAACCAAACACACACACACCCGGAGCCCGGGGATGCCTCCATGCCTCGGTGGGTGAGACAAACGTCACACTCGCCAGTTCAACCCCAATCCCCCTGTTTGAGCATCACGGGCAGCACTTTGATCGACCAGCAGCCCACCCACCATCAATCGCTACCGATGAACGAACTGCTGGTAAGAAAATGGTAAGCACACACACACACACATAGACGGAAACACATTCGATGCCTTGGAGCAAACTTCCGGTGGGTTGCGTTGGAACGAGACCCGGCATTCACAGCCCTGTGTTGTAGCCAAACAACATCCGTCATAATACCTCCGTTTACGAGCCCGGCCACTGAGGAATAAAAGTCAACGAAGCGAACACCTTTCGCTTTGCCGTTGCGTTCGTTCGATTGGATTTGGATCTCTCGGCCGTTCGTGGGTTCCGGTTTGACGCATTCATTAGACGGTGCGTAGGGATGGAATGGATGGAGAGGTGCGTGGCAAATATAAGGCAACACGTCAGAGGGATAGGGCAAAGCGAGAACATCCTGCCTACCCTTCGCCATCGTAGCACATAATAGAGCCCTGCCCGGGGAGTCCCGGAGCAAATGGCCGGTGCAAACAAGTGAATCGACGAAGGACGGTTGGTGGGGAAGGTGTGGCAGAGAGCCTGGGAACAGAAATCGGAAAGGCATGCCATGCTTGAATCGATTCCTAATGACACCTGTCAGAGTGAAGTAGTTTCATTCATAACGCATTCTGTGGTACCGGTTGCGAACCGCCATATTGTTTGGTCGGTTGGGTGGGGTTGGGGTTAAGCAGAAAAGTTGTTTGTTTGTCACAAACTCCTTCCAGCACACCACATCGCCGTACTCCGCGTACGGGGTGTTTCGCGTTACGTTCTCGATCGCTTCATTCTGACGGCTGTCACACTCTGTCATGCAGCGCGCTAATGCGTGAAGAAAGTGCCGTCGGGCGGTTGGATGTAATATTTTCCGCGCACACACTGTGCAATCGTTTCGCACTTTGGTGGTGAATTTGTAACAAAAATTTACAATAGATTTTAGATTAGTTTCGATTAGTTCCAGGAAAGTCGCAAAATAACCTCAAGCAGGGATTTAAATATATTTAAAATTTATTTTGTAATTTTACCTTAAACTTTTTCGCGTTTCTTCTTCTTTTCTCTTTGAAAGTATTTTCTTTGGGTTGCAATATATTTTACACTCTTTCGTTGCATATTTTTTTAACTTACTTATTCTCAAAGAATATTTTTATTAACATCAGTTTGCATTTTGTTTCCTTTAGTATTTTCCAGTTTTCTTCTAAGCTAAGTTGTTATTGTTTTTAGTGTTCGTTGTTGATTGTTTCTACGTATTAAACGTAAGAGTTTTGATACATTTTTAAATTACTTTAGTTTTTCCTTACCTGATGTTTCTCGCATTCCAGTTTAAAATTCCATTTTGGTCAGTTATCGTACAATTTTCCACCAGTTTGCCATACTCTCTATTTCCTTTCCGATTCCACAACCACCAGCTTTATCCCTTCACAGTACACAGCGCTGAATAGAAACGGCTGGCTAATGACCGGCCGCTTGAAAGATGCTGCCCGTTTGGTGGACGCTTGCTGAAAAGGTCGATCCGTCTGTCAAACCGAACGTGTTCGTAGCAGTACGCTGCGTCCATGGTCCTATGTCCATAACCGGAAGCGCTACTACACTAGACAGCAACCTTCGGGGTGGAGTATTCGGCGGAGGTAGAGCGACGGGTCGGGAAGGAGCACGCGAAAATGGAAAGGTCAGCAGTGCCGGTTGCGACGTTCAACAGGACCGGCTGGATGTCAGTAACTGTTAAGGGAATGTTCGTGGTATAGTTAACCGGTGCTTGTATTGCGCTTGCCGTGGTAAACAGAGCCCGGCCCAGAGACTGGTCGTTAGCGGGCTGATAGCCGACCGCTCCATCCCATCCAGGACGCCGGATGACGGGTGACAAAGGGATAAACGTGCTTTTCGTAACATGAATGTTAGAAATGGAAACAGCTTGCTGTGACATTTATAATTTATAAAGTGCTCTGCAAATACACATACATCCACACGCACATGAGTGGCATGCCACGGGGATTTGATAAGTTTGATTAATGGATAACAATGGTTTCGTGATATGGTTGTATGGTTTTGGTGCATATTGTTGTGAATATTTACTCACTTTTGTTTGGTTAATAATTTTAAACGTGTTTAATAATTGTTGATAATTTACCCTTATCGGTGTATTGTTGGATATCTTAGACCTCTTAAGATATCCTATTTCAATACAAAAGAAATTTATTGTACAACGCGCACGTCCTTTTAAATTCCATCAACATTTCAATCCAGCACCAAACGGGCCCCACACTGTTGCGCTCGCAATTCTGATGAACATGTCAAATCTCCAAGAGCAACGACGCCCTGAAAAAGGGTAAGCGTATGTGATGAGATTTAGGATAAGGATAACCGAGGGCTCCCGTCCCCGCCCTCACACACTCCTCTAGTCTAGTACCCCAAAATTGTCGCCACATCATTCATTCGCAGTGCCATACACAGCAGCATTAGCAGGAAAATTCGGGCTTTGGCCACTAACCGGACCATAGGCAGGCAGTACAAACAGGCGCACACAGCCACATACAACAACACACACAAAAAAAACCTAAAAACCGGAACATACACTCGAGAAAGAACAAAGCAAAACAAACCAAAAACAAGCCGACAATTCTGGAACGTGGGTGGAACCCCAGGAACAACGGTTGACATTTGTTGTTTTATTTCAATTTTTTTATATATTTTTTCCCCACTTTTTCCCCGTTTGTGAAACGCCTAACACTCACGGTACGATTCAGCATTGGCACAAGGCACTTCCGGCATGTTCTGGTCTACGGTTATGGCACGGTGTCCTTCTGCGGGGTTAACTAGAGGAGAGAGAGAGAGAGAAAAAAATCCTTGTGTGCCTACAAATTCCTGGAGGGTCCGTCGCGACCAGAGCCCGGGCGATAAAATATTCATAACCTCTACCCAAGCCCGGCCATTTGCAAAGAAAATTGTGTACGCATTTTAAACGACTCCAATTGCGGTATATGCTACACACACACACACACACGCGCGCAGAAACAGAGAAGGAAAGCGCAACAAACAAAACAATGCGGATTGTGCCCTAAGTATACCCCGTGCACACCATTCGGTTCGGTGAGCTGCAGCACTGATCCTCATTCTTCCGGTTGCGTCGCTTTTCCCGGTTCCTCCCGGGTGATGGATTTTATGTTTCATCCGTCGCCACATTGCTGATGTCCTTTGATATGGGAATTGTTTCTTGATTTATTTTTATTTTCTTATTGTTACACATGCACCACCACGGTTTCTCATTTGGTTTCCTCGAGCAGTATTTCTCGAGATAGTGCAGTTTTTGGGAAGGTCAAATTTTTATGTCGGTTTGCTTCAGTGTGCTGCCCACCGTTGACATTATGTATTTTTTATCGCTTTGTTTTCCACGTGTTTTTTTTCTTTATTTTTCAACAAACAATTGCAATGACGACGAGCAACAGTTTGTCGTACAAGTATTTGCGAAAATAACATTGCAGTCTGGAGGGGGATCGTTCTCGGGTGTACTCGGGACAGAAGATGCAGCATAACGCAGTGGACAGGGTGAGAATTTGTTTGCTAGCTTCCTACTTTCCGACAATGTTTTCAATTAGTGTGCTGTTGCTTTTGTTCCTTTCGTTTTTCATAGCGGGTTTTTTGCTTTTTCTTACGGAAATGCAAGTGTGTGATGAAATATTTTTATGTTTACGTTAATGGAGCGGAACGTGGAACGTGTAGCAATCCAGTGCATAATTTACATTTATGTGTCTATTTTTTATTATTTTCTCATTGACACTGGAAACACTGGATCATATTTTTTCTAAAAGTCAACATAGAAAAAGGTAAAAACATTTAAATTCCCTTTTCTTAAGCATCTTTCAGAAAACGTTCCATACTTTTTTCATGCTTATTGCTTCGAGAATGTGCAATTGTCCAACAGATATAGCCTAATATATGAAATAATACATTTGATCACATAAATTATACACTTAAAATACGATATTTTTACGATTCCATCTAAATATTAGAATCCCAGGGCCAGTCCAAAGGCTTTTAATGCAAAGCCTCTGTCCACACACTGACGACTCTTCTTTGTCTCTCGCCGAGTTCTACAAGAAAATGATCACAAGGTTAATATGATCACCTTTTTCTTCTTCTTCTTTTGATCTGCTCAGGGTTGAGCACGTCCCGTCGACATGGCCAGGTCACCAGCAAGTCACCAGCAACTCATTTAGCAAGAATATACTTTCAATATCGTCATCCACTCCATCATTCGCAATTAAAACTCATATTCATTAATTGACCCAATGGTCCACAACAATTTATTTATCTCTTAAAGCGTCGATATTGATCAACGATTGATTTTGGTTCACCAAAATCCTCAATACCTCATTACAAACTGTTCTTCAATGGCACGCTCATTATGTATCGCTTCCATATTGAAGTTTATCGTCCATTCATTAGGTCCAGTAAAAGCATAGAAAGAGGAAAAAAAGTTCCAAACGATTGTGTGGTCATGATGGCAATTGAAAGGGATCCATCAACTGTAAAGTACATTCCGACTGTCCCGGGCTAACGGGCGAACAGGCTCGTTATTCGAATTATGATAATTCTTTCAATCCCTAATCGTGAGCCTTTGAAATTCAAACAAGGGATTAGAATAATTTTGCATACCAAATGAAACGATTGAAGCATCGTGAAGCGGGGTCAGTAAGGATTGCTTGATGTGTACGGTGGAGAAGGTAAAAATCACTTTAAGATTTTAAACGAAAACTTAGTTTACAATTGATTTCTGCTGATGATGGACAATCATTTGTGATGGAAGAAATTCCATAAATAAAACACTTCATTTTAGAAAATCATACCATTTAAGGAGGACATCGTAAGCATTCCCAGTACTGCACAGCTTACTGTTGTGTGACAATACGGTCAAATATACGGCAATATTCTTCTCGCCTGGCTGCAGCTTCCCCGCAGATTGCTTTATCTCCTCGAAATTGATTTCAATATTTATAACCACTTACCAGCCGGCCAAACCGATTGCTTGGAACGAAGCAGTTAACCGACACGGATGAGTGGCATTAAGCAGTTGGATTATTTCGATAAAAATCATCCATTTGGCCTGTCTCACGCGAACGGGGAACGCCATTTGCCAGTGTCGGTGACTGTTTGTTTTTCTTTCTTGCCAAACTTCCGAAGAAAACGATAACCCTCCTCAAGCGGTGGAACTTATTATGCAATGAGTCGTTTTTGTACGGTCTGCCTGTTACAGCGTTGCCCTTCCATTTGCTTATCATTTGGTACGGTTCTCAAGCGCTCGCTATTAAAATGCCAACCGGTGCGCAATAAAGTTTACTTAAAACCGATACCGCGTGGCTATTGTGACTTTTCTTTTTGGCTCAGTGGAAGGGTGGCTACCGAAACACACCAAGTAGGCGGGGAAATGAGGGTGGAGGGGTTTAAATTTATTCACCAAAATCGAATACCCGGTGCTGAAGGATGCGATTGATTGCTCGCAAGTCGATGAAAAAAAAAACGAAGCAAGTCTTAAGATTTCCCTTTTCACCGACACCGAAATAGACGAAATAAAAACAAAGTACATGGCAGGACTTCATCCACGTTTTTTCGCCCGATTTTGATGTAAAATTTCGATTTCATTTTGTTTTCTTTCCTTTCAATTGATCCAACCGTTTGATGTGAATGCTGTCGGGGTTTTCTTCGTTTTTATTTCCCCCCATTCAGTTGCATCTGCTTAGCTGCGTTTCGTGATTTTGTTTACGATTCGCATCCTCTCTCTCTCTCTCTCTCTCTCTCTCTCTCTCTCTCTCTCTCGTTCACAACCACTTGTGCTCGGATTTTCCCTGTTGCGGGGATTTTCACTTGCAGAACAAGCAAGCATTCTTACAGAGATGATAAAATTGATACCAAAAAATCAAACAAAATCGATTCCGTTTTGTCCGGCTTTTTTCTTTTTGCTTTACTTTTACGACAGAAAATCAATCATTCTTCGCGTGGCTGGGAAGAACTCTTTGGTCTTGATGCATCCACAATCGTACGGGAATCTTCTCGCGAGAATGTGAATTGCGTTTTTTTTTTTGATACTTTGTCTTGCGACAAAAGGATTGCAAGGATATCAAAAAGATTTTCATTCCCACCGGAGTTTTTCACCCGCTGTTTCTCGTGCCGTAACGCGCAACAATTCCCCGAACATCAATACATCAACCTCGTTCGATAAACAATCTGGCACAGTCTGCGTTGCCGCCAAGAAAACTGTCCAACTCCCGCAGTCGTGCCAATCGTAAAATGTTGTTGATGGTTAAGGGAAAAATGTCGAAAGCATACGAATTCGAACCGAACGATGTGTGGCCTTGGCTTTTAAAATGTTTCTTCCCGTCTAGTCACCTAGCTTTTGACGCTTTCAAGTGATCGTTTTCTAATGTTTTTTTGTATAACCATCCCGCAACGTTTCCATCCCGACTTCTTGCTAAGCCTTTGATAAGCCATCAACAGTTTCGCAACACTCGGGTGCAATATTTTCCTACCCAAAACTCACGGCACACGACAGGCGTGAAAACTGGCGTCAGGCGAATCTTTACAACTGCACCAGCCAAGGCCCTCCCTTGACTTTAATATTCCCACACGTGCTGTTTGTCGATTGAGTACGGCAACCCGAGAGCAGTATATCGGATTTCGTGCGCTGATTCCGCTGATCTTCTTTAGCCACCAGCAAGGAACAACTAGCAGAACAAAAAAGCAAACCAAATTCTTCCTTTCTGTCCCGCTTGATGCTTCACGCAAAAAGCAACGCTTCAAACTCAATCCCTTATGTCTCATGTTACTTACCCCTTTTTATAGCGCAAAGGAAGTCAAAACGAGCGAGACTTCGGTCGGTTTTGCGGTGAAGGGTGTGGTGGACGGATAACGCCGGGATACCAACATTGATCTACCGGTGCGACCGTACAAGTGTCATCGTGCAGGTCGAGTACGATTCCAATTGGACCCAAGAGGAAATGACAGATATTATTGGGTTTTGGGTGCAAAGCAATTGTGAGAAACGTTCGGAGTGGAGAGCGCTGGCTCAAAAGCTCTTAAAGTTGCTTTAAAGGTTTACCACAGTTAAGTGGATAAGCAGTGATTAGTGTGTAACGCACAGGGATTGGGAGTGGAAGTTGCTTTAACAAATCGGATGGTTACTTTAAAGATATGGTTCGCGAAACCAAATACCCTCAGAATGCGGTGGCTGTTTATTCAATGGCAGTTGATACTGTGAAAGACATTTGTCTCACGTACATTCAACGAGTTTTTCATGTTTAACCACAAATTGTTGAGTTTAGTTTGAGGAAAACTCGCCAGAGATCTTCAATTTATGGCTTACTTTGCTTGATCATACTCATAGCTGGATAGTCAGTCTTGATATGTGCCCGGATAGGATTCAATTCCCGCCACTGCCTAGTAAGAGACCAGCGTCAACATCTCCAGATCTTCCACTATAAGTACTATTCGAGCAAGCATCACAATTATTGTTTCGTCTTTTTGTATGATTAATGTACATGTTATTTTAATTAATTAATTAATAGCCAGGAAACCGTCCTAAAAGAGAGGAAACGAAAGGAAAGAAACACATAACAAAAGCTTCCGCCTATCCACTGCTCAATGACACTCATAAATGTCAGAAAAAAAACTGTTTTTTTTTTCAAATAATCCCCCGAATAATACGGATTAAAACTCTGCATCAAAAGATCATATTTTATGCGAACGCATTCTACGCACTTTCATTTTGCATAAATTTGCTCCTGCTTATCATGATAGTCCATTATTCTTGCACTATCCGGTGCACAGCTGTGTTCTTGCTAAAGGAAATCTACTTCCTTTGAACTCGTCCTGTGCCTCAAACTATAAGACTTCCTTAAAAATAAAAACGAACATCCATCAATCGCTGTAATGGCTGCAAAATTGAAAATCACTGCGTTACTAACCTGCGTGCATCCCAGCGAACTAATGCAAGGAACTGGGCACGCACCAAAGAACCCACGTTCTTCATCCCCATCACCATACACACATACTCACGGAAGCACACCAATTTCTCAACCCGGAAATGACATCGCACTGCCTCTGACGTCAAACCACCCTCCCATTCTTTCCCGGTTCGGCACGGGTTGCACGGGTTTCAAGATTTATGTACGGCCAGCGCCGCAGCGGACGTCTTGCAACGGCCGACCTGCGACGCAATCGAGTGCAACTGCCGATGGAACTGCGGAATGCATTGCGATGTCCGGCCGACAACCGTCCGTTGAACGGCCGGAAATGGCGTGCGTATGAAAGATAAATTGCCACATTTAAATGTGAAATCGCAGTGCGCACCGATAACCGTTTCTAATGCTCGAGATGGGCATGAAAGACGCGTTGGGCAAATTTTACACTACTTCTTTTAGTGCACGGCGTACCAGAAGCTTCCTGCGAGGTTGAAACACGTCGCCGGAAGGGACAGTAGCCTTAAAACGCGCAAACCACTTTCAATACAGCAATGCGGGCAATCCAATCGTGTTGGAGTGAGCGGCAATAAAGACTCCATTTCGGTGGCTAATGGGTGGCGTCCGAGAAGAAAGCTTACATCTTGGCGGTTAAGGTTTCACTGCTCGATTGCCCACCACAGTCGCACACGCACACTTGTACTAGTTTCTTCTTCACGCTTCGTGAGGTTCTTCCGTGGGCATCGTAGCCCATCACCGGAAACCGCCGAGTACTATTAATCCTTCCATTCAATATCCGCCACTGTTGTGCCCTGGCAGCAGCAACCAGCGAGCGACAGGGTACCACTGTTGGGAGTGTGTCTCCCGGTAAAGGAATGTATTAATACAACCCTAAGCCTGGGGTGGAGAAAGAGATCTGATCCGTTTCGAAATGGTAAGCGAAGGGTGCCTGACAGGATGCCGAACGGGAGGAATTTGACGACCGAATCGGCTGATACTAATCGTAACGAAACTTTATCCTTCATTTTAGCGCTAGCTCAGTGAGAAGGAAAGGAAAGCACTCACCAAAATGGCTTTCGGATCGGAATTTCATCCCCAACCAAACAAAAAAAACTCGCTATTAATGGTGCGGCGGTGAATGAAGAGGGCGAAGCGAATTAACAAACGGTGGATTTCAAGGCTCATTTGCTCTGGTCGCACATCTTCTCGATAAACTGGGCTCAAATTTCTGCACGCAAAGAACAAAAAAAAACACTTCTACAGACACTTCTTTGCTGTCCGCTTTGTCCGATAAAAAGCCTTTCAGGACGCACGCTTTCTGTGTGGTGTTTATATCTTCTGTAAGAAGAGGAATTGCAAATTGATTACGCTCCAAAGTCTTCATTTTCATTCCGAGAATCCAAGGATGGTTCAACAAATATCCGCTCGTAAGCTTCCGCTCACGAAGAAATGTACAAGAGCGCTGGAAATGCAGACCAATATAAATATCGACAAACGAAACTGGTGAAGCTTACGAGATTTTGATGAGCATGTATCCCTGGCCATGTAATCCGTCCATCGAATTGTTTGCATTTGACGCCTTTTCGCGCGTGGCAAGAAGCGTTTCTCTTTTCGTTCGCTCTTTCGTTCCCATTTGTTGCTGCGGATGACGATTCGATACGCACCAAAATTAGTCTAATGACATCAAAATTACCCCCGGAGCGGGGCATCGATGGAGTAACATTTTTCACGTGATGAAATTTCAATCCAGACGAACTCTCGGCTCACACACTAAACGATTTGAAAGTGAAACGGAGAAATACTTTCATCCAACCGGCAAACTCTCGCCGCGTGCAATCGTCCCAATGGTCACCAATCTAAATGATCCTAATTTACATTCTTTTGGTAGCACCTTAAACCGGGCTTGCGGTTGTATTTAGCTCGTTTTCGATTCACTAATTTTCAATTACTTTGATTTGAATTGAACGAAGTGATAGGGCAAGGGTATCGGTGGTTTTGGTGATACAGATAGGATATGCAAATCGGTAGCAACTATAAAAAGAGGTTCAAAGTATAGGAAAGTCGTAACCGATACGAAACAAATCGTCTTTTTCAAACCAAATCAAACTCTTGTCGTTAAGTCCGTGAAATTAATTTAGTTAGTTTTGATATTGTATGTAATAATTCCATGAATTATTATACATAAAATGTAGACCAATCAGAAATTATTTAACCAGGTGAAATAGCACGCTAAAATTACTACAATCAAATCCAAAACTCAGCCTCCATGGTTCATACTCTATCAACCCATCGTATCAGAAAAGGTAAAAAACAATCAGCGACCGATTATCAATATTTGTAGTGCAAAAATTAAAACCCGTTTCATCACTAAATCCTCCCGATCGCATCCGGATCGTGTGAGCTTTCCGACACCGGTCGTTGCTGCCATCTGGACATTTTTGTCAGCAACATTTTAACCAATTTTGCGTGAAGCGGAAATACTAAATCGAGCCCCAAATTTCAATCTAAGGTAAACCTCAAACACTTGATCCTTTCAATCGAACTGAGCGTTACTGCAGTAGCGGTGGGAGTGAGAACCGAGACCAAAATACCATACTACCATTGCACATTTCCGTCCAGTTGATCCCTTAATCAATAGGAACAAAATCCTGCCTCAATTGGTTGGAGATTATGTTAGTTTTTTTTTCCTTTCTTTTTTTTTTGGGGGGGGGGGGACTATATCTTATGAGAACTCGAATGAATGAGCGCGAGGCTTTATCGAACGTATATTTTACGCTTCACTATTGAATACTAAAACTCTCGGATCCAGAGGGCAGAGGGCAACATTCTACTCGTGCCAGTGCCTGTTCCTACCGTACGGCGATGGTGTAGCTACATTTTTATCGATCCTAATTTCATCATCCAACCTCTCCTCCACCGCCACCGGTTTCAGTGAAGGGTGGCGCGCGAAATCCGGCGACAATCGGAAATCTTGATTAAATTAAGATCAATAATCCATCCCCGGATATCGAAGCGAATTATTCAATTTAATAAAACTCGATTCCGCCAACGACAGCCGGGGACATTCGTTGGGTGGTGTAGTCCAACTATCCCGTGCTGGAGGGTGAACGAAAAACGGGGGACAAAGCACACGTTGTAGCCTCGCTGGCGGGATCATTTTCCAATGCTACGGCGGTGGGCTTTGGGTGGCCTTCGGCAGCGAGTAATTGTTAACCCTCATGGTTTGTAGTGCTCGTTTGGTGACATCCAGGCTCTTATTTTTCCTTTTTTTTTGCGATACACCACCGACATAGGATGAGGTCTTTTTCCTTATTATCATTCGCAGGATTTGCCCAAACCATCGCTCTTTCTTCCGATGTACGGTGTAGCATCAACGACGCATTGGTGAGCGCTTTCAAAGCCTACAGGAATTTCTAAGGGGAAACGAATTCTAGTAAACCAAGAGCAAAAAAACGACAACGCTACAGAAAATCGAATTATACTTCCCTACCTCGCCACCGTGCCTTTCACCTTCGCCTGATTGAGTTTTGGCGATTGGCAGGGGCATCGATTTGCAATGATGCTCAGCACGATCGGTGGGGGTACACTCGGGACAATCGTATTTCTTCACGCGATTTCTTCGCCCACTGTGCGTTGGGGGCTTTATCGGGCAACGGAATTTATGTTTCGTAAATAAATTTATGATAATTATCATTATCATCTTTCCCAGTGTGCTGGAAATGACAATATTTATTGGTGAACGCGCTCACGGGGAGCTGACACGGGACGGCTGGCTGGCTGACTGGGATCGGGTCTGTTTACTCTCGCGTGGATGGTGGTCTGATGATGAAGTTGGAGCGAAAGATGATAACCCTACGTTTTACGCCGGGAGTGCTGAACACTTAAGATTTTCCCCATGATTTTTCCCGTGGGGATGTTTTTTTTTTCGTGAACGTAAAAACGAAGGGTTCATTGATATTCATCAGGTTGTTGGTTTGGTGATATTGGCGAGCGGGTTTAGCATTATTTTATGCAACCCAGCGTAACAGGTCTATTAAGCATGGTTTGTTAATGGTATAGTAACAGAGTTATGTTCATATGAATAATTACAACGTTCCATTGTTGTATTTATTTAAAAAAATATTATGATTATAAAATCAAAACAATTCTTTACTTCATTCCCAATGACTTCTGTAACGTCTTTAGGTCTAGACCCACTAGTTTTAACCGGAACATCTTGAAATCCCGGAAAAAAATCGTCCAACATACCATACAAACGCAACCGCACCGCATACCTTCACCCAAATTCAATCTCAATTCCACAAAAGAATGTGCTATATCATCACCTAGATCGTAATCGGCCAAACCATCGGCCATAAAGCAAAACAGCCTACCCAAGATGCCATTAGCATCATATTGACGTGACGCTCTGCGTAATCTGACTGCTTTAAAATTGGCTTCATAAAGACTCGCACATACACAAGATGGAGGATATGATTTAACCGAAGTGATAAAGTGGCATTTATTCACCTGAATTAACATCCACTGCCCCCATCCCTTCCCCCAGCTGCGTACCCAGCATCATTTTCATCCTCCAAAAGGGTGTTGGTAGCATTTCATCTCCATTCCCGTTTGGTGGTGCGTTTAATACGGAAGGAAAAGTCGCTCATGTGGTCGACTCTTGGAAAGTGGTTCACCGTACCTTGCTTCCTACTGCTGTGACGAGTGTGTTGCACAGCGTTTTCCCCCACCTTCAACCAACAAACGGGACAAAATGGAACCGTTCATCAAGAAGCTCTGTATTGTAAACCACAATTTATTATAATTAGATTTTGCTGAATGCTGGGTACCACAGCTACACGCATCCCTGCCAACACAACTGTAAACCGTCCCCGACTTTAGATCCACACTTATCCCTTTCTTGCGACGAACCACAACCGAATGCACAATCAAACCAATTCTACCGCTACGTCACGAGATAAGGACATCATCAAGCAGCATCAAACCCTCCCAATGTAGGCATGCCGGAACATCCACCGAACGGTCCGTAAAGGCTGACAGTATATTTACGATTTAAATCCTGTTGCAATTATCAGTCGAACAGGGTAGCCAGAATGCCGTTAGGCCGTGACTTTCCAAAACTTTCTACCACATACACCGAATCCTGTGTGTGACTTTTCTTCGAATTTGTCGTCTCTTTTAACCGGCGAGTTTTCATCGGCTTTCTGTCTGCCAGGGCGGAACAAATTTGGCACGAGAAAGGTGTGAGGCATTTCTGAATTCCTCACTGCAAAATGTCACACAACAATAATTCACCCTTGCTTCATTCCATATTCTTTGGCATCTTCAGGAACAGCTTTTGTTTTGTTTCATGGTGTTATTAGCTATATTACTAGAATTAGAACTTTGAAAATTTGGCAGTGAGGGAATAAATATCAGAATTCGTATAAAGACTTAGGAAGATTGTAGTATTCAACGACGAGAATTTATTACTTATTCTCTTATACAACATTTCTAATGCACTACAAACATTATTTGTTCTAGAAAGTTGATGATGAAAATGCTCTACTCCGTTGCTCTTCAAGGTGCTTACTTTATGGCGTCTAAATCTCAATCGAATCTTCTAAAACTAAAAAAAAACACAAACATTTCTTCTTATCATTTGTGCTTGTGATATATACAAAATTTATCAATATTTCAAATAATTTCATTTAAAACTTCGACACAAAATTGCTACAACAAATCGCGACTTTAGAAAAGTTATCACATATCACTAGAGCAGCTTGAAAAAACATTTCAACTCAACGCAAACCCTACCCATTACACACATTCAAACCCAAAATTCGACCCCAACTCGACGTCGCACTGCGGTTAATGCTTTGGCCTCTTGATGCCCGCGCAAAAATATTTGGTGTGGTTTTCTCCGCACCGCTGTGGTAGGCTTAATGTTATTGGAAGGAATATTTTGTTTATTCACCCCACTTCCAACCACAAGCACACATCCCCTCTCTGCTGTGCTCTGTTCCGTGACGGAATATTTACAGGGTTTATCGTCGGCGGAAGAAAAATGAGAAATTTTCCGTAAGCAAAGTTTTGCACCGCCTGGTAGAGAAGACGAAAACTAGATGTACGATACGATCGAATCGTCCGCCAGGAGGATGAGTGGGAATATTTTCATAAAAGTTTCAAGATAAACACAAACAACGGTGATACGCTAATTACACAGTTTTGTAGAAGACTTTCGTGCTGGCAAATTGTGGAGCACAGGCCACGTTTCAGCTGCTTACCGCTTACTTCGCGGAACCTGTGCCACCCGATCAATGCTGTCCCGCTGGGGAAGAGTTTCCGGCACGGATTGCTCACACGGTTCACCGGCGGAAGACACTGTTGCGTCTTTACCAGTGTGGCTGGCACTATGTCACACTGGCAGCGTATCCTGAAAACCCCGTTCCTGGCGCCTGGCATTCAAAAGTGTCTGGTGTTTCTTCATTCCCGTGGTAAGGAATAATTATTTTCCGTTCGACATTATGCACAAACTCACAAACTGGTGCCTGGTGCGGTGTAAGTGAATTTTTGACGCCATCGAAAAGTAATTACAACTTTTGCCATAGCATTTCCGGGTGCTGAATTCCGAGAGTAATATATTTTGAATTTGGTTCAACTATTCAATGGAGGTTCAGTTGCTGCGAATGAACATTTTGAAAGGCAAAAGCTACCAACCGGTGGCAAAGCTATGATATAAAAAAGAGGACAGAGAAATTACTTTATTTCAAAGAATTAAGGTTAGTTTTGCAAGTAAAAAGCTATCAATTAAACATTCTTTTGATACGTGGAATAAAAGCATGCAATATTTGTTACTTCACTCCCATAAGCCTGTGTCAAATTTCAATCGCATCTGATTGTTGCAGCAACAATAGCCGAGAAACTTTAAGAGCTCATGGATCACATTACACACAAGAAGTATATCAAAGCTTCTTTGTGCTTAAAACCCCTTAAACAACTACTTCACTCAAGAATCAAGTTTCACTCACCTTCGTCTTCTCAAGATCGCTCCATAAACTACCAAATCCAATGTAGCTGACCGTACCATCTTAAGGCTTTTTCACAAAGAACACAAGAGCATTGACTGGTCAGATGCGATTGGTTTTTGGTGTTGCAAGCGTATCAACTTTCATAAAATCTTCACTTTAAGATGATAATATTTTATGCCAGAATATTGAACCACCTCACACATTCCTTCCAAACGGCTGTATTCTCTTCTGCCACTTTGAATCGCCCCATGGTTCAACAACGCCTATCACTGTTCCTGATGTGCTCTTTATTAAAGGTAGCAGAAAGCACTTCTTTTACCTACCAAACCTTGGTTGGAGTATTGTTTAATAGAAACTATTTAGCTTGTATGGAGTAAAAACGGGTTAAAGCCTAACACACATTCCCACAAAACGTCCAGCCTCCAACACCAGAAGTTTGCGTCCGTTATTTGCAGCTACTGGAAAAATGCCCGGTGCTTGAGCACGGAAACATCCCAATCTTATCGGAATTGCCTTCGTTCGGGTGAAACGATCCAAAAACCCAATGCTCAACGCGTTCCCAACAGCGAAAAGGATTTCTTGCCAAGTGGCACATAAACAACAGCTTTTTGTGGATTCAGTGCGAAACATCGCGTCGTGGGCAGTTTGACGCTTGATCGCTTTATCACATTGATTTTTCGACTTCTTTTTCTCTCTCTCTATCTCTCTTGCTAGAGTCGATATGACGCCATGGGGTGTCAACAGTATTTTCCTTCAAGAACGTGCGCTGGCCGTTCCAGCATACTTCCTTCCAGCATCGTGACCAACAGCAACTAGGTGGCTGTAAATAATCGACCTTTAACTCAATCCAACTGAAGGAGCTGCTTCACAGGATGCTTCTAAAAAGGTTCTCGGAATGTACGCGTTACAGATTGTGGGCCGTACTCATGCAAAAAGTACCAGAACACGATCTTTAAGGGAGAAATTTTGGAAGCAATATAATTTTTATTCAATAGTAATACAGCTTCAAACAGGTTTTCTAAGGACCGATCCTAATCATTCCCCGTATTGAAGACATATCTTCCTTCCAGAAGAAAACAATGCCATTAAAACACTAAAAGCCATTTTCTCCACAAATTTCAGCGATTGCCCTCTGCTATTCCATTGCAACAATCACCGTAATCTACAAGTCAAATATTTATTGTTAATTTATGTTTAGTTTTTCCATCAACTTAAACGAACAGCGAGCGCTACCATTAACCATCTAAAATCTCACCCTGCCCATTGAGGCACCCGTCCCCATCATTGGCATGAAATTACGATATTGTTAGAATTGCAATGAGGCGCTTAAGTTAGCCTCACTCCTGCCTGGTCCTGCCTTTGCTACGATTACAGTTTGCAGGCGCCCCTGCATGCGCCATGCGTGATTTGCCCGCCGTTCTCGGCGATGAATTGTCTCGACAGCGTCCTCCTAGGCTTATTTCGTATGGAAAGCACGATTTTACGGCCCTCAGTTTAGTTGCACAGTTTTAGATTGCTACCAGCACGCACGATAACTTTCTCGCTTGCTCTCGCTGCTCCTGCTCTGCTTGCTGCGCATATCCACGAGCCTTCCATCCTCAGCAAACGACTTATCTTCCGCTCATACGCTGGTTTCGTATTGAGAGCAACGGTTTGGGCAGATTTTTCGCAACTCCAGTGCTTTTTTTTCTCACTGTCATCCTTGTTGTATTGACTTTTCTCTCTTTTTTTCATTAAAACGATGTTTTATGGGATCCCTCTTTTCATGGAAGCGTAAAATCCCAAATAGTGGCACAGCATGCGCCGTACCAGGGACACATTCCAGCATTTCGCCAGCCGCACCGCCGAAGGGTTAAGAAGATTGGAAAGCTTTCTGCGGTAGCTGGAGGTATAAATACTCGTCGTCGCTGTCGCATGTACCCCCGTAACTTGGAACCCCCGTAGTACGGTTGGGGTGAATATTTCCAGCTGAAAAGTGCTACGATCGCACAATTTCGTTGGATCGCCTCGAAAGATGGAAAACAGCCTATTCCGACCTTGGACGCGGCAATAAGCACGCTAAAAACGTAAGGTCGTAAATCCGTTTGACATAAATCTTAATTGGGGCTTCATTGCTTCGAGCATCCTTTCGTTGCTTTTCGTTGCTGCTTCATGATGGTTAAGCTCAATACACAGGCAATATGTGTCATAGTGCAATCTCTTTCCCGGATGCTGGTGAAACGAGTGTTACCGATTCATAATGTATTAAATGGAAAAAAAATCATTACCAACTGTAATGGGCAGGATAGGGTACTCCAAAAAAATCGCACAGTGATCCAGCAATCTTATAGAGAAATAAATAGAGCTTAAGGATGTAAACTTAGCAACCTAATAGAAGGATATTAAAAGATTCAATTCCAATGCCGCATGGTGAATAATTCATGGAGCTATTGTGCAATACTTTGGCCCGATTAATATTTTGGTAGCGAGAAATTATTAGCTGAACTGTTCTGCTTAAACCCATTTGACGATTCACGACCTATTTGTGGCGCCACGCGATCAAGTTGAAGTGGAAAGAAGTTGAAGCACGTGATCGGAAGATGTGTCAAAAAGACATGTTTGGTGCATTAAAGCACATTTATGATACACTAAGGCACTGCTCCAAAGAAAAATTTACAACCGACTCCGCTAAATCAAACGATAAAATCACATATTGCATACCTTCAGGCGTTAACCGTTTAAGGGAACGTTCATACTTGTGCTATCTAGTTTTTATTACCTTTTTATTTATTATATTGATATTATCATATGACTGATCCAAGAAAATAGCTCAGTAGTTTATAAAGTTGGCTATTTACTTGATTAAAATACTTTTAAAAAACTAATTGATTCCTGCTGAATAATTAATTTTCCCTGCAAAATAAAATATCAACCCACTAAAGTGCACCCGTTTTTTTCACCCATCCCGACGTAATGCTAAATCCTACTGACCTTAATGCATACACAAATTCTTTGCCCAGCCTTACCGGATCTAATCGACTCGACCAGCATCGCTTTAAAAGCCACCAAATTGGTTCCGCAAAATGTTTTTAAGAGATTACACGAATTACTAGCACGTTTCGCAGGCTGCACCGCCGCTTAACGACTGGGAGCATGAAAACGAACCTAAAATAGGAAAAACCGGGAGAAGACCCAAAAAAAACACTCCTACAGCAATTGGCTTCATTTTGGGCAGTTTGAAGCTAACTTTAAGCGACCATGCGAAAAGAGAAGAAAAGCTTTCCCCGTCTGTACTTGCGATACACATTAAATACTTCCATCGAATGACTCAATTTGTGGAAACTGAAAACCGAAACCTCACACCAAATCACAACACCACCATACTCGACCAATCTTCGCCAGTCAGGGCTCAAATTAGATTGTCCATCTTCCATCTTCGAGCCACGAAGGGTGGGAGTCAGCCACAAAAAAGAAATGAGCGCTGCTACACAACAAAATATCAGCTCGATAAATATATATCACCAGCCTTAAGCCCACCAGTACTGCTATCATTGTGGCCCATCATCATCATCATCATCATCAGCAGCAGCAGCAGCAGCAACAGCAGAAGGAGGAATCGTCGCGCGGTCCTGCGGGTGAACCTTCCTATAGTGAGATGGATGGAAAAATAAAGACTCCTGTGATGAGGCTTTTTTGTTGTTTTTGTTCCTGCTTTAGACACAAAACGTGCCATCGGTCCATGGCAGGCACAGCCACGAGAGCCTTAGGAATTGTTCTAAAGAAAACATACCCCTCCGAAAGCAAAAAAAACGCACACACCCAGCACTATCACTTACGAAAAGCAACAAACGAACATTTTTTTATCTATGCCGGTTTTTTTTTATTCCCTGACTTCAGTTACACAGGACCCTCACTTGAGTAGTTCAAAGGGAAAGAAAATCACGAGTGCGGAAAAAGAAACACGCCATGTTGGCAAAGTGTGTCTACCAAGCTAAAGAAATTGGTCGAGGACCAACCAAAACAAAAAAAAAAAAAGGCAAGAAAACCGTCACCCATCAGGACGCTCCGGCCGCTGTCCTTCGATCATCGGTTGTCCAATGGCGGATCGGTGCAGTGAGGCGGCCAAACGACTGCTACCACTCCACCAACCACCGTAACGATAAGTAACGCTTCATTAATCTCCCTCGGCGAACGAAAATGGAATTATCTAAAAATGGTACTGGCGATGGTGGCCCGCTTACAACGCGTTTCCTTTCCCGTGTTCCCCTCCTAACCATAGTGCGCCACTGCCATCATTACCACCGACGCCCGTCCACCATGTTCCACCATAGGCCTATTGTGAGGCGCATCTTCATCTAGATGGTTGAAAAATTTGTCGTTGAAACAAAACCATCATCAAAAAAGCACGACACAAAAAAAAAACTTCCCGGTTTGCCATTCAACGACTCTGAACTGATAATAGCCAGTAGGTGGTCGTTGAGGACCAGGCCAGGAGGGTGCATTGTCTTTTAAGCCTCGGTTCTAAGCGATCGGTGCGGTTGACTCCTTTATTTCCTACAGTTTGGATTAATTTTACAGAGGAAAATCGATTCAAAACAATCACATCATGCCTTTTTCCCCCTTTTTCGTTAATTTCTTTGGCCGTTTCCTTTCCCTTAATGCGCGTACTGCGTCTAATTTCATTTTCAACCTAAACAATACACATTGTGGCTTGTGCTCTTAACCCATTCGTTTTTGAGTTTCTTGAGCTCATTTTATACATACCACTTTGCCTTAGCGTAAAACGACCAAAAAACTCGACCCCGTTGAAATTGTTCTTGTCTAACGACCGCCAGTCAGGCTGCGATCGACAGCGCGTGGAAAGGATCTCATCGCAAGCGGAATTGAATTCGTTTCGAATGTTGGCTATTGTTTCGCTTCGCTAGGCACGCGAAAAGCTTAGGCTTAGCGGTTGATTGTAATTGTGCGACCGGTGGCAAACTGAAACCTGACTGTCACCACCAATCGGTTGACCATTGTGTGGATTTCGGAATTTGTTGTGAGTGTTTTGGGACAGGTTAAAATTATTTAAGAGCAGTACGTTTGGTGGTAAGTGAAAAATAGTTCACCGGTGTATGCTTGAATCGGTTTGAAATGTTTGAAATTGACAGATGTGCAGCAGTTTTATCTAGTCTTGTCTATCCTTATTTCAATCGGTCTCTAGAAAGATTTATCCAAGGCTAGGAGAAAGGTTCGCAAGAGGAAGATTCGTTGACCACCAAGTAGAACACATGGGTTGGAATCTCTTCTATGTAATAGAACCTCACCAAAGGTTCTAAAGGACCTAAAACTTCAAAACACCTGGCATGACGAATGATGACAAAGACCGTTTAGAACGTTAATGGCTTGTATATACTAAGCCTAAGACCTAAGACGGTCATAGCTCACAGTGTCTTCTGTTTAAAAATGTTTGGCCCTTTGGGACTAATCTGATTCAGATTAAAATGATGACACACTTCAGATCGTTCTCTTTTACGCAGGCCTGGCTTACTACTAAGTAAGAAATGTTATGTTTTAAGACTTATTTGATGGTTTAACTTAAGATATTTTTGTTTGTTTCATTTTTCTCCTTTCGTTTTATCCTTCCTACTCGTTATTTTTATACTTACCTTCATTAAAGTACCTACTTTTATAAGCTGTTTGATTTTATTTTGTTTTTATTGAATTTTGTCTGAAGTTTTCATTAGTTTTCTCATATTTCTCTTCCATTTCGCACTTTAGCGAACTAATTTTCAGCGATAAATTAGCAATTTTCTCAGCTGATATGAACAACATCGTTAGTAAATCATGATTTCTACTCCAGAACAACACACCGAACCCTCCAAACCATTTACAGTGCCAGATTTCCTACAACCTACAGCGTCGATTAAACGCTCAAATCTAATGCGCACTATCAACTAGTGCGAATTACTGAAAGATTACGCTGCAAAACAACAAACGAAGGAAAACGAACTGCTCTAACACCAGCCGTTAAAGTTTGTAGTAAGAATTGTTTCTTCATTTTTCATCTTTATGCTACGGCGAAGTAAAAAGTTTCCCAAAACTTCATCATCAAACTATTACCACCGTAAAGGCGTCCAGTTTTCACACAGCTTTGCACTCCTGAAAGGACGGCGTGGCGTCGACGGCCACGGTGGTCTAAATATTTTCAGTTTCTTCGCGTTTCTTGCCCACTTTCACTATAATTGCTACTTTTTGCTTTCTCCAAAACCATATACCACCACCATGGATAACGCTGTTAACTCCCGCAAGAAGATAGCGACAACGGGCTCATCTCGTGCTGTGTGTGTTTTTGTTTTTACTTTTTGAAGAGGCTCCAGACTTTAATTACGGCGCCCTAAAACTTTCAATTCCAGAGGCTTGTTTCAGACGCCACCCCAAACCCCATCACTTTTTTATTTTAAATGAAACTCTCGTGTGCGAAACGAGAAAGAAAAAGAGTAAAATTTTAAAGAAACTTCCAGCAACTCCACTTCGTCTTCGTACACAGTGTGATGAACTATAAAACCAGGGAAAGGAGGCAGTTGTTGGTCGACACTGCCCAACCGAATGTGGCCTCGTCGAGAACTTCGGAGCTCGAGCTCTGGTTGGAGAATTTCTTTCGCCGTTGGTTGGTTACTTTCGGTTGGGGTTGCGAATAAAGCAAGCGCAACTTCCATATATCACTCAGAGAGCCGTAAAGAGACCGAATGTCACAGCAAGAAAGCCATAAAGAATAGTTAGAAAGTGTATTTTATTTAGCGTAGGTTATTAAATGAACGAAAGCAACCTCTTTTGGGGGTTTTATCTTAAAGCTTACAGGCGAAAAAAGGGTCTTCAATAAAAGCTAATTGGTATCATGTTTAAGAACACTTTCGAAACAAATTAGACGATATTCAACATTCAATTTGCTTAAATATTTTAACTATATTTAAAATTTTCTTACGATCTATGATCTCATCCCTTTACAAACTTTCGCTTCTGTGCTTAACGTCTTCAAACTCATCACAAACACGTTAACAGAACCGCTCGAGGCTTTTTACAAGTGCTCCCAGGAGCAGCATTAAAAAGATTTCCTTCTTTTCTCGGCGGTACACTAGACTCAACTACTATGTCCTTAACGAAGAAGGAGCTATGCACATAGTGTCATATAAAAACACCGCCAAAAAGGTAAAAATGCAACGTTAAAAGTTGCACTCTAGCTTGAAATTAAAATGTTCGTGTCACCGCACAAGAATCGCTGTTGGTACTGTCCACGTTGTACGTTGTACTCAATCTCAAATCACAGTAAATATTTTACAAAACCCAAAAGCAACCATTTTACACGCTCGTAATTGCAAGCAGGAACATTTACTATACTAGCACTAGACACGATACGCAATGGCAAACCTTTTAAATCCCATCTCAATAACAATGTCGAATGCAATCGTTTTTTTTTCACTCGAAAACGCGTCCAACATCCAGCATTGAAATGGAACGGAACCAACGAAAAAAGCTCTTCTAATCTGCCGGAAAAGTGTAAAGCTTTGGGTGATTTTTCGTACCATCCTGGTTGGCGTTGGTCGGTGGTAGTAAGATAGATGTAATCCGGCATTTCTCGAACCGGTGGCCAACGCCCCACTTTTGCCAGTCTCGTGTTGTCTTTGTGTCCAGCGCTTAAACAAGGCAAACACGATCCGGTGAGAGATTGAATTCCGTTACTGCGGCCGAATGGGAAAATTGATAGCGTTAAGTAGAAGCCAAAACTGGGTAGAAAAAATCTTTTACACAGAAGAACTTATCGCATGCTACACTGTAAGGTTATAAACTAGCATACTCTTGGCTTGACACTTTGCTTTTCCACCGTTGTGTTGGGATGATGTTGATTGCATCACAACCGTGTAAGGATTATGGGTGCACAGGATTGACGATGGCTTTGTAATTTAGCAGTTTTCTGTCAATAATTCTTTTATAAACCTTCAAAACAAAGCAATGCGCTTTTACATAAAAATTTCCAGCAATGCCAAATTAATCTTTTTTTTTTTTCATCACAAAATCTTAAAACAAAACCTGTTAAACCTTCCACAAAAAAGTCGTACATTTCCCTTCCCTTGTTTGTTGCTGTTAGGAAGGATTTTCTGCTTCAATATAAAAATCCTCACGGGAATGATTGCAACAAACAAAAAAAAAAGAAAGCACCAAAGTAAGTGGAAAGATTTTCTCCCATTCATCTCTTAACCTTCTCCCTTATCATGTGCGAGTGCTCTGTGCTCTAGTGTGCAATGTGATAGCCTCGTACGAAGGGTGGCAAAATGAGAAATGATGTCTTCGTTTACCCTTTCACTTTTACCACTTTTATTTGCCCAATCCACCCACCCACAACCCACCCGGGTACGTGAAAAGGAGGTGGTGATAAGACAACACACCCACACACACACATATATAAAAGAGAAAAGGGACAAAAATGAAACGTACCAACCACTAACCGTGGATGGCCGTTCATTGCAGTTGCCACCGGAAGTGGAGCACATATCACACATGAGTTTTGTTTTTTGGATTAGCTTTTTCTTTGTTTATTCTAGTTTTAAACATTTTTTTCACCTTTTTTTTCTTCTCATTCGTTTGTACTTTGCTACCGTTTTCACGCCCACTTGGGGGGGGGGGGGGGGGGAATACATTGTTCCCTCTGGTGAGGTGAAAAAAATTGCACCAGGGCAAAAGTTTTAGAAGGTTTGTTGGTGGATTGTAGACGGGATAAATCTGGAAACTCAAAGAAAATGACAAAAAAAAATCTTAGAAGTCATCTTAGAACTTGGTTGTTAAATGCAGTACAATTCATGTTCTAAATATTATTTTTCAAAAGTAAAAAATAAATTTCAAAATATTTATTGCTTGATGTCTGATTTTTAATATAGTTTAAATTGATCTTTTCCTAATTTTATCTAGTGTTACATCTCATAAATGCACTTCCTAGTCTAAATATTGAAATTGTGTATTATTTTTGTTCTCTACTGTACCGTGTAAGATGAACAAGTCTGTCCCCATCAGATTGACCGTAAAAACCGAAGAAGAACAACCACACTAAGTATAATAAATCCCTTGGCACTTTCTAGCATATTATAGCAAAATTTTCAACACAAATTTTAATGATAATACACAGCCCGTACCTGACAACACTAGACAACGCCGAAAACATGGTTCCGATCGTGAGTCAATTCAACCTGTCGGAAGCGAACCATACACCACAGGCAACGTAGCGCATTTGGTACAGGTCGAACATACGAACAATTTCAGGAGCTACTGCTGTACTTTGTGCCAAGGAGATGGACGCAACAACATTTCGATTAAGATTCTTTTGGAGATTATGTTACATAAGAAGGAGTCTACATGCAGTGAAAGGTTATGCCTGAGAACAGATGCGTCCTGTACGCCTCAAACAGTATCCTTTTTGGTACTGAGAACCTTTTAATACAGCTGCTAGAGTGAGTTGTTACAAGCAACAGAAAACAACCAAAGCTAGAAAGCCAGTGAAGAGTACCACCATGGGAGGCCAATGGCCCTTTGGGAACAATTTTATCTCCATCCAGACACCACCATACTGGGCCATTTAGGTGGAGTACTTCCCACACACACACACACACACGCACATACTTGCCTTTGTACTGATACGGGTAGGTTTTCTTATACCCGGCCAAGAAATCTGTCCGATATGTGAATCTCGCATACCTTTTAGCAGGAGATAATGTACGGATTGATAAAAGATTGATTGATTGATACAGCGCAGTACTTGTTGTCAATGCGGGTTTGCCAGCGAAGAAGCCGATCGAAAAGCTGCCCGCGAACGAGGGTTCTATTCTTGGCTTGTCAGCGATGATAAATTGGTGATTGGTCCTGATTGGCACGGCCTTTTTATCGACAAATATCTACACACGTGAAAATGTTTGCGGTTTGGGTGAGGCCGAAAATTACGTGTAGGATTTAATTCATTCTGGCAGCGGACAACAATGGCAACAAATGTCCTTTGACCAGGATGAGTCGCTCAAGCATCTACTTGAGGATCAATAGTGCAGGCCGAGATTATGCATAATTTCGGACTTTTATCACAAGAGGAAAGTAAAATCTTATCTTAAACCATAATCAATCAGGCTTTTGAAGCATTATTGAAGCATTTTTTATGTTTATAAAATGTGTTTCAAACCATTAGATCGAAAATTCACATTTGATTTCCTTCTTCACATTAGCAAGCATTAGAATCTTCTGTCATTGTCCTCTCTTTCCATTTGAATCGTAGAGACAATCTAATCCAACTTTCTAAATAAACAGATAATCCATTTTACTTTATGCCGCAAATGGTAACATTGTATTGAACACTAAATTACTGAACGACGCCATAATGTTCCTCTGTGACAATACACCATCGCGGTTGAACTACAATCTGGAAAGGAAAAACCGTAAACACACGACTATAGTACCCGGTACAATCCATCTATTTATCTAATGAATTACTTAGCTAGATGTTATCCCATTGCTTCTCTAAAAAAGATCATCCGGTACAAGATTGGTGTCCCATGCTCTCTGCCATGGCTCATCAATTTTCCTCATCGTCCTCCTGTCGTTATCTAGTGTTGTTGCTCACTAGTAAAGTTAAAGCACGATATATCGTTTAACTATCCAAGGAAGGATGAAACAGTCAATGAGCGAAAAAAATATCAATACTAACCACAAACTGGAGAAGGGTTCATGCCTTCAGTTTCAATACAGTAATACTATAGTAAAATGATATTGCATATTTAAAGTGAAAAACTGTAGTACAATAACTAACATACAACGGTTGAAACAAGATTACAATCCTTTTTACTCTATTTCTTTTCGAACTTTCGCCCTTAACTGAAAAATTCAAATGGGATTTTAAGCCTGTTCAGTTGTATTTCGCATATTTAGGTAGTAATATTATAATGATCCGTACATTTCTTCCGTCACAATTAAACAATCTTCAGTCTCCATGCTTGAAGATTTTGCTGCCAACATTCTTCGTACTAATAGAATGAAGATGAATTTCAATCCAACTCAACAAATGTCCTAACATATCCTGTCCACCATCTGACAGATCGATGGACAATTAAAAGATACAGCAGCCACATGAATAAGAACGCAGTGAACACATCGTCCTCCCTAAACCAGCATCCCAACTGATCCACTTTCGCTACATGACACAAAATCACATCACAAAATCCGTTTTCCCCCGGTAGTTTACCGCACACAACGTCCGAGATCATTGATACGCCGCGACGCACTTCCGTACGCATACACTTATTTCAATCTTTCGCAATCGGGACGAATATGGCATCTCCGTAAACAGCACACAGCATAAGCGTCGTACACAATCTACGACAAATGTCCTACAAGTTTGGTTGGGCGATACAACCGGCCGCTTGTCGGTTGCGAGCATTTCGAGTGTCGCCAAAGTACCTCCAAAAACGGACGGGACGGAAAGCCCGAGCTGCAGAGTGAGCTACAGGAGGCTTAGGGGGTAAATCCGCAAAATATTGTCCCTCGTTGTCCATGAATCCTTGCCGAGCAGCGATTCCACACGACGCGAACGCGATAGGATACGCAGCTAGATGTTATCAGACGCCTTCCCTTGGTTGCTCCATACTGGTCACTATCACCGCACGCTAAGGGCATGAAAATCCTAACGGCCCGCAAAGGATATTCGGCTATTCGGTGTAGCAATCCTTCCAGCAGCCATCACGTCTAGTGTGTGTGTGTGTGGATGCGATGAAGCGACGACCAGTACCAACAGGGAGAAGGGATTGTGTCACGGATAATGCCAACTGGATGAAATGGTATATAGGGGAAACATACGGAGGAGAGGGGAAAAAATGGCTACTCGTACATCCCGAGAACGGATTACGATTTAACGCACGACGGTGGTTACACCAATAACGCCGCTTTTGCCTTTTTCGTGTCGCCAGTGCCGACAGTTTGTGCTGCTCGTAAGATGCTGTCTCGTCCTCGTCCCTCCCCCCTACAACGAACGACCGCAAGAGAAAAAGGATGGAATTTGTTTAATTTAATTAGTGGCCAGAAGCATTCCTTGGATATTAAAGCCTCTCGGTTAGTATTAGCAATAAATTATAAGCTTGTTGTCGTACATCGGCTGTTCGGATGTGTGAGGAGCTTGTGAGGCCGCTGGGTAAGCTGGGAAAGGGAGCGCAGCAGCCCATAATGTTTGTGTGACCGTCGTACTCCGGGGATGGGGATGGATGCCGTCGATGTTTTGATAACAACTTAATTAATAATCTGGAAGTGAATTTGAAGGAATGACCTTGTTTATCTTTGGGCCATTTGTTGCCCTACCCACCCTTTTTCTTGGCGGCTACAAATTGTTTAGGCCTTGACCGGGAAAGGGATGACATCTTATAGCGTCTTGTGTAGCTTTGTGTATGCGTGTTTGTGTCGCCGGGACACAGCAGCAAAATAATAAATACGGCTTCAGCTCAAGCTTTCCAGAGTTTGGACGGTGGTCAAGCATTTTCTACATTCCGGTGGAATGAAACTCTCAAGAAAAATCTTTCACCCGAATGGGTCACTTTTAGGAGTGTAAGGTTTTGGGAGAGACATTTAACAAATCACATAAAACAAGCCGTGATGGGGGTTGGAAGGGTAGCGATTGTTGCCGGAAATAAAGGACCTCAAGGGTTAAGGGTTGTACATTTGTTCGATGAGAATTGTTTAATTTCGGATGTTATTATTCACTACATGTTAAGTGAAGGCTTGAAGGCAAGCGCGATTTGCGCATAATTGTACAAAAATGAAGGTACAAACATTAACACAGTTCAAGAAAGGAACGTCGTCGCAAGTTTACTCAAAATAGCTTGTAAGAGCTTAGCTTGTAGCATTATTTATGCAAAGATATATTTCACCAGGCACATAAGCGAAAAAAGAAATCCCTTTCCAACGTCTTTTGAAATCTTTTCGAAACCTAGAGCATCCTCAATTCGAGTCATCCATCACTACCGTGATGGATCGTTGCTTTTCAGACTCTCTCCTCCAGAGCGTCTAATCCGAATCCCAAACCCTAGCTCATCGGCAGATTGAGCCGCGAACCAGCCACGCTTTCTCACCACTCCTATATTCATATATTACCGAAAACGATGTGCCAATCATCCCCGAAACTCTACAATAGTTCCACCGGCCAGTGATGATGCTCCCATTGTCCGTGCCCATGACGTAAAATACATTCATTACCTGCCCTAAGTCGTTTGAAATCGTTGTCAATAGAGCTGGCTAGAATTCTAGTTTTCGGGAAAGAAAAGCACAGAAAGGTATCACACTATATAAATAGGAAACGCCCCGCAATCTTTGCCAACGCGATTGCACTGACGTAACCGCAACGGTGGACAACGCCCAGCAAGAGCCAGCAGCAGCAGCAGCAATAGCGTCCGCAGCAATAGCGTCCGCAGCAATACAACTCAATTTACAGCTGCAAAATGAATCGTCCGGTGCCAGAGTTCGTCAAAATCAATTTATCACCATCGAAAAAGGCCTAGACACAAGACCCAGGGCACCAAAAATACAAAACATTAGTGGGCTTTTCGAGTGGGGCCGAGTTGTATAAAATGTTAGCAGCGGCAACAAGAGAGAGAAAAAAAAGGAAAACCTACCGGACCACCAGAACCGTGGCCACTTTATCGGAACCTTTCCATCAAATGGACCGTAGCGGCATTGTTCGGGGAAAAAGGATTTTCTTTCAAGTGTAAATTAATCATTCTGCCATCCTGCCGACCGGCCAGCTCTTCGCTATTCGATGTCTTAAACCTCACGTTCCGTTGTTTCCCCACCCGGGCAGCCTTTCTTAACTCGGTTGCATCTTTTTCGATAACTGGCTAAGGGTTAGTCGGTCTTTGAAATGAACCAATACACGCAAACAACAACAGAACAGATGAGGGGGAGAAAACACATCATTCTCATCCCACCCATGAGAAATTGAATCCTCTTTATTATCACTGGCCAAAAATTACCATTTTACTCGCATACCGAAATGGTCAGTCCCGACACGAATCACACCTCCGCACAAAAAATTATTGAATAAAAAAGATATTACTCAATATCTTGCCTGCACCCCCGACACCGCACGGAGTCGATACCGATTCCTTTGTCGCCTCGGGAAGGTTTATCGGGCAAATGCTTCCACTTTCGGGTCATAGTGACAAAGGAAAGGGACGCAAAAAGCTTCGATCACTCCCCATACCGGGTACGCAAAACAGTAATAAAATTCGACGGTTTCCCAAAACATGGAACATCCTTCACTTTTCAAAAAAAAATCCTCCATGAAAAACCCAATTGGCGATGTGTGCCGTGAGTTGTGAGGTGAAATTGGGATGGAGGCCGGGTTCGGAAAAGGCCAATCGGATGCAAACAAATGAGAAGCAAAAAAGTTTCCCGAAACCATTTTACCGTTTCCGTGTCTGGGGGTCTTAAAAATAAGTCATTTTTTATTTCCTCTCCCGCAATCACACTCTCTTGGTCCGCAATTACCTTTTCTTGAAAGCGAGATGACAAAGAAGAAACGAAGGGAGGTAGCAAGACGCAAGGACAAGGATCGTCGACATGCCTTGCGTCGCGGCACTGAACCATGGTGGAAAGGATGTTTGTGATTCTTGTTTTTATTCGGATTTTTTTTACTCAAAAAGATAATGCACTTCTCGATGTCCTTTTCCTTATCGGATGGGTAGCAACGGATAGAAGGCCTTAATTTATGTTAGCATGCTTCACCTTCCAAGAAAGATTGTGCATGCCATGAAAGTGATTCCAACGAATTCGAATGACTCAAACGAGGTTTGGCTATTTTACTGGGCAACTACTGATTTTAAAAAGGATATAAGCTTTAAATAGATCCTCACCAAATTGGATAAAATAGAAGTAAAATAACATTAAACGACCAGGGTTTTGCAATTTTACCTTCTCTCTAAAGTTTGTCAAAACCAATTGTTGCTATCCAATGTAACGCTCTTTTTTTCCTGAATATCATACCAAATCAAATTCAACAGCTTCAGTACACAATCCACGGAACAACAAAACAACCCCCTGAATCAACAAACCGCCGTAGAAACGCATGCGTCATTTTCTTCCCTAGCACGTGCTTGCTTCCCCATCACCAACGAACTCGGCGCAAATTTGAATTGTACCCACAACGCTACTGCTCGACTTTTTCGATCACTTTTGACAGCTGCTCGAAACGGTCATTCCGTCAAACGAATCAGCTGTGTTTATTTACATACAGTTTGCGAAGTGAAAGTTTTGCCGTGCTGTTTGTTATGCGGGAACATCTGCTTTGTTTAATTGTAAAAGTGAATAAAAAACGAAAACAACCAGCATGGCCACATCACAGATGATGGCCGTAACGCTGCTTACGAGAGCCATCGAGTACGATGTGGTTGGTCGTAAGCTGGAAGCGCTGAAGCTGTACGAAGATGGCATCGAATCGCTGCTGAAAGAATCGAAAGGTGACGCATCTAACAAACAGTCGCCCATATGAATCATCCTAACGTCTGTCCGGGTGTCTGTCCCGCTGGTGTGCTACATTATTGCAGCTGAAACGGACCCGAAACGGAAGCAACACTTTCAGGCCAAAATTCTCGAATACATGAACCGAGCCGAACAGGTGAAGGAGCTGGTAACGCGCTGGAAGAGTAAAGGTGTGATTAGTGATAAAATTCACATCGTTGAAGGCGCAACGGGGTATGGATATGGTAGAATTTTTGGCAAATATTTCAACGACGATGTACGCGAAATTCTGATCGAGGAACCGTACGTACGCGATCACTACCAAATCTGTAATTTTTTAATGTTTTGCGAGCTAGCGGTTAGTAGCTGTCGGAACGTTAAGTATATACAGCTGCTGACGGTGAAGGACACCAAAAACAACAACGAGCAAGGTCGCGCATTTGACACGCTAAAGGAAAGCTTAAGCAAACATGCAGTAAAGTTTGTGGTCGAATTTTCCGAACACATGCACGATCGGCAAGTGATGTAAGTTGATTTCCTTTCACCTTTTAATTATAGCCAAGACGTACAAAATTTAATTTTGGCCGTTTTATTGGCACACACACTCTCTCTTTCGTTATTCATAGACTTAGCAACGGCTACGTCATTAAGATTGGCCGTGGGCTGAACTACTTCAAACCATCCCCGAGCCGGTACTGTCTTGGTGCATTCGACTACCAATTCCGGGAGTGCCGGGAAACGAACGTGGACGTGTTTTACTGTCCGGAGAATAATAAATCATGACTCGAAGCAGACGCATCGGAAATTTGATGAGTATAAGCCAAAACAAAAAAGCGACAAATAAAGCACACAAATAAACAAACGGCCACTGTCCCCATGCTGTGTGTTTTGTACACGTTGTTATATCACTCTCTTTCGGTCTTTACCATATTATATTCGTACACACGCGTTTTGAAGGTTTTTACGTTTTATTACGCAGCATCTCCACACGTGAGACACCACGTCAGAACAGGAATCAAGAGGCCGTTCCCCACCACGTGCACACTTATATAGGCTATGTGAGTTCCCCGCTTGGGAACTCCCTAACTAGTGAGAGTTTTCTAACTTAACGAATCTACTTACAGTGACTACCTAACTTAACGCTACAACACGCCTAATCTTTTTTTTTTTTTTTTTTTTTTTTTTTTTTTTTTTTTATACATGCCATTCCTTGATCCTATTCTTATGAACTACATCGGGTTTTCCGTTATCCTCTATGATTACGTTTTCACCTTTATCTTCTAATACTGAATAAGGACCGCTGTATGGTGTTTCCAATTTCTTTATATTTTCCCCTCGGATTACTACCTGAGTGCCTGGTTGAAATATTTTCTGTTTTGTTCTTTCGTCATAATATTCTTTGCTTTTAACCTTATTTTGTATTAGACGCTTTCTTACTTCCTCATGCGCTATTTTCAATTTTAGCCCTAACACGGTTGCGTAATTGTCTAGATCGTATTGTGCTCTATTGACTTTTTCGTTTATTACGTTAGATGGTATGTTCGCTTGCCTTCCATACATAAGATAAAATGGAGTATAACCTGTAGCAGTGTGTACGGTGTTATTATAGGCAAACTCGTAGAAGTTTACCCATTCGTGCCAGTCTAACGCTTTCTTATCACTATATATTCTTAGAAAATTTCCTAGTTGTTTATGCGTGTTTTCTAGGGCTCCTACTGTTTCGTGATGATAGGCTGTGGATTGGAGTTTTTCTATTTTCAATAGTTTACATATCTCGGTAAATAGCGTTGAGATGAATTCTGTGCCTCTGTCTGTACAAATACTTTCTGGCACTCCGTATTTAAGGATAACTTTCTCTACTAAAGCTTTTGCGACTGTTTCAGTTCTTTTATTTTTTATTGGCGTGGCTGTTACAAACTTGGTTAAGTCGCATTGTGTTGTTAAAATATATTCAAAACCATGTGAATTTACTAATGGACCTACGAGATCAATAAATATCTTTTCCATGCTTGTTTTTGCAGTATCTGTTATTTTAAGAGGTATTTTTTGTGGCTTATTTGGTTTGTTTAATTGGCATTGTTTGCATTTGGCTATCATATCTTTTACATCCTTATTAATTCCTGGCCATGTATATCTTTGTTTAATTGTATTAACAGTCCGATGAAAACCTGCGTGTCCTGCAGTCGGTAAAGTGTGATAATCATTCATTATAATCAGTTTCTTTGTTTTTTCATGATTTCCCAATACTTTCACATTTTCGTTGAGTACAATTATCTCTGGCATTCCCTTCTCATTGAGGGTTTTTAATTGTTCCATAAATTTGTTCGTAGCTTCATCTCGTTTCTTTATCACCAAATACGTTTTATTCTTCAATGATTTAATAAAAGCTTTTATTCTAACTATTATTCCTCGTAAGTAAACAATAGTATTGAATTTTGGCAAAATAATTTTTTCTTTTAGAATAACAAGATCTTTTACGTTAGGGCAAAACTGCAGCTCAATATAGTTTACTTTAGATACTGCTGAATCATTATCGTTTTGGCAAGTATCGTTGCTATCAGTTTTGGATCTTGTGGAAATTAACACTTCTTCCTGTGCATTAATTGCTTTCAGATCAGATAGTGGTAATCTAGATAAAGTGTCTGCTATTAGGTTTTCAGTTCCTTTTTTATAACAAACAGTAAAGTTGTACTCTTCTAGTGCAAGTCGAAATTTGGTTAAACGGCTTGAAGGATTGTTCATTGTGAAGAGATAGACTAACGGTCTATGATCTGTAAAAATATTGAAATGCCTTCCATAAAGGTATGGGCGGTAATGCTTAACGGACCACACTATGGCTAGCAACTCTTTTTCAATAGTTGCATAATTTAGTTCGGCTTTGTTAAGGGCTCTACTAGCAAAAGAAATTGGCTTTCCATTTTGGTTACTCAAAACTGCACCTATAGCACTATTAGAGGCATCTGTGTGTAAAACAAAAGTATTATTTTTACTGAAATCGGGAAAATCTAAAACTGGAGGGTTAACAAAGTGTTCTTTGAGTTTATCAAATGCGGCCTGGCAAGTGGTTGTCCATTCAAAAGGAATTCCTTTTCGTGTAAGGCGGTTTAAAGGCATGCATATTGCGGCAAAGTCTTTTATATGCTTTCTATAATAATTAGCAAAAGCTACAAAACGTTTCACTTCATCGGAAGATGTTGGGGGTTGCCATTCGTTGATGCATCTTAATTTTTGTGGATCTGGTTTTATCCCTTCTGCCGAAATATAATGTCCCAAGTATATTAACTCTTTTTTTAAAAAATGACATTTTTCTGGGTTTAATTTGAGGTTCACTTGTCGCAATCTCTCAAATACATCTAATAAATTTTTGTTATGTTCCTGCATGTTTTTACCAAATACGACGATGTCATCTAAGTAGATGAGGCATTGCTCTGCGTTTAAACCTGACATAGCCACTGTCATCATTCTTGAGAATGTAGATGGACTTATTTTTAATCCCATTGGTAACCTTGTCATCTGGTATTGACCAGTTGGGGTCGTAAAGGCGGTAATTGGTCGATCTTGTTTCCTTAACTTGCACTGATAGTACCCTTGTGACAAATCTAGATGCGAAAAATATTTCGATCCAGACAAGGTATCTATGACTTCATCAATATTCGGTAGAGGGAACTTATCATCCTGCAATACTGTGTTTACTTTGCGATAATCAATTACAAGTCTCCATTTCTTTTGATCAGTACTAGTCTTTTTGGGAACCAATAATATTGGACTGTTCCATTCCGACTGTGTTGCTTCAATGGTTTTGTTTTTTAACATTTTACGAATTTGAGCATCAACCTCTTCTTTTTGTGCATATGGTAGCCTGTAGGGTTTTGCATATATAGGCATTGTATTATTTCTTATTTTCAAAGAAGCTTCGTAAACTGTAGTGGTGCTCAATTTATCATTCTGCAAACAGAAGATGTCATTATATTTGAGACAAATCTTAGCAATTGCACTTTTATCGTCTTCGTGTAAATGTGATAAATCCAGTTCTTTTAACAATTGGTTTGCATGACCGGTATCGTGTTGAGGAGTTTTTATTTCTAAGATGTTAAAATCTGAGGCAGGTTTAATCGTTGGTTGCAGTTGGGCTATAGTTACAGATTTATTTTGGAAGTTTGCAATGCGTATTGGTAATTTACCATTTTGAGGATTGGCAATTGTATTCGCTATGAATACATTCGGTTGGATTGTTTCATTAAGTACTACACAAGAATCAGTTTGTGAAGTATCAATGTAAGTAACAAATTCCGTCCTAGCTGGGATTACTAAACATGTTGGCCTATGGTTGACATTACAGGTCAAACTCATATTTTCAAAATTTAGATTCGCTTTATGTTTTTTCAAAAAGTTGACTCCTAATAGTCCTACTATGTGGGATGGAAGTGTATTTATGACATGGAACATGATAGGAAAGTTGTGAGAATCAGCAAAAATGTTCGTTTTAATACAACCTAAAGATTTGGTAGGGCCGTTGATTCCGTAAATATTTAATACAATGGTTTTATCTATGATGGTTTGCTTGGGGACATAGTTTGCGTTTAATACACAACAAGTAGCTCCTGTATCAATGACAAGATCGCGGTAAACTCCGAAAATATTAAATTTTGCTTTAACGCCCGTATCGAATTGTAATTTAACGAAATAAATTAGCTATTTCATTTTGCTCTTCAGTTGAGTTTTGAACCATATCGTTACAGTTCTCATAAAGGTCAGCATTTCCCAAATGCACTCTGTTGCTGTGATTGTTTCGCCCAGTGGATGTTGGGGTTGGCGTTCGCTGTTGAATTTGATGATGATTCCTGCTCCCATATCCACGTTGATTATTATTTGCAAAATTTCGTGGTTGGTTTTCATAACCTTGATGAGCAGAATATCGTTGAAATGTTCTACCTCTATATGATGGGTTGTATGATTGCCTTGGGTAGCGCGAATTTTGGAAGCGTTTCGTATAACGTCTTGGTTGATGAGGGGTTTGATACCAAAAGGCTGTTGATTTCTCTGTAATTGGTTCACATTCCAAAGCATCTGATATTGCTTTGCTTAGCGTAAGCGGATTGCGAGCTTGTAAGAAAAATCTTGTACTGGATTCGTTTAACCCTTGTATAAACGCACGCACTACAATCGGGTTCACAATGCTGTGTGCGGCAAATTCAGTAGCAAAAGTTCCTACAGACACATGGGCTGCAGCTAATTTGGCAGCCATTATTTCTAACTCTTTGCCAAATTCAGAAATGGTTTTTGAGCCTTGATTTAATGCGGTCAACTCTTTTTCTACAGCTAGCGGCGTTAAGTGCACGCTAAATCGTGTACGAAGAAGTGAGAAAGCTTCTTTTATAGTACATGCTGTGTCTATGACTCCATGAGCAATTCCAATCAATGTGGTTTTCATAAACTTAATGATATCCACTTCTGGTACTCCTTCAGCATAGTCTAACAGAAGTTCAACACTTTCAATGTATGCATTTAATAGGGTATTTGAACCATCGAAAGGCTTTACCAGTTTTAGTGCTAGATTTATATCCAACTTAGTTGTCATTGTATGTGGTTTTCTGTTGGTTGCGTTTGTAGTTGTTTTAATTGCAGGGATACTAGCAGCTTGGTTCGTGCTGGTATTATTTACAGGGGTACTAATAGTTTTGTTTCTAGTGGATCTATTTGCAGGTGTACTAGCAGTTTTAGTCGCTTTTTTCATTTAGTAAAAGTAGGTTAACTAGTAGAGCGTGTAACAGTATGAGCCGATAATATGTATGGAGGAACAAGAAAATGTAATAGCTATTGAAATACCATTTGAAATGAATATAATTGCTAAAGATCACTGTACTCAAATTTTTTTTTTTTTATATGTGTATATTATTATTATTTTTTTTTCAACGAATATTGGGAATATGTGAAAAATCATAGAATTAAAGAAGACCCATCACGGTCGAGTGATTATATTATTTGCTTTCGAAAAGACCACGAGGTTTCATCCGACTATCAAACACAATTAGTGTAGAGTTATACGTGTAGAAAAAAAGAAATCACTTTCACAAAACGATTTGGTTTCACGTGGCACGATTTATAAATAAATAAATAGCAATAAATAAGGAAATAATTTAAATAATTTAAAAACGAAATAAATAACACAATTAAAAAAATCCTATCTAGCTTAAATTTTACAAACTTTTGGTTTTGTGTGGCACTTGTATGGTGGTTTCACGTACCTTTGTTCCGTAGAGGTTATGCGTCTGCACCTGGATCGGCGTGGTTTGATCAGCGCGATGGCGGCACTCGAAGGGCTGGTGTAGCTGATATCCTATGCTGTGGCCTTTGTTCCGTAGAGGTTATGCGTCTGCACCTGGATCGGCGTGGTTTGAGCAGCGCGATGGCGGCACTCGATGGGCTGGTGTAGCTGATATCTGGTTTAACGCGGTGGCGCGGCACGGTGTTCTATGGTACGCGTTCTGTCGCTCGGCGTGATGATCTTCTCGGATGCTGGTGTTGCTGCTCGACGTGGTCAGCGCGATGGCGGAGTTCGACGCTCTGACGTCACGTGTTCGTTCTGGTTTGGTCTTCGTTATGCTGATTTGGTTTGATTTGGCTGATCAGCGTAATGATGGTTAACGATTTTGGTGTTTGACGATTTTAACGATCAGCATAATTATGGTTGTCTCTTTGTGTTGTTCACTGGTCTGCGGGTGGTGTTGGGTTAGATGCTTCTGCGTAGCTCTTTTCGGTCGGTGTAATGGTATGCGTTCAGATTTTTTGTTATCTGCACTTCACTGTACGTACTTTACGATTCACAGATGTCGTACGGTAAACTTTAGCAGGGCTCCTGGCAGGATCGCCATGTTATATCACTCTCTTTCGGTCTTTACCATATTATATTCGTACACACGCGTTTTGAAGGTTTTTACGTTTTATTACGCAGCATCTCCACACGTGAGACACCACGTCAGAACAGGAATCAAGAGGCCGTTCCCCACCACGTGCACACTTATATAGGCTATGTGAGTTCCCCGCTTGGGAACTCCCTAACTAGTGAGAGTTTTCTAACTTAACGAATCTACTTACAGTGACTACCTAACTTAACGCTACAACAACGTTGTGTCCGAAAGCTCATCAAGAGCACTCCACTAATTGCCATCTCTCTAAACGCTGCAGAGATTTTCTTCTCAAGTGTTCCTTTACTGAATGGGCAGTTGTTTTTCTTGTCTCCTTTTGCTTCTGGTTGTGTCCTTCACTCATGCTTGTTCCGCGTCCGCGATCGATGGCTCTTGGCAGAAGTTGATTTTTCGTCCGGTACGTACGGTTGGCTCATTAATTCGCCATTTTTCCACCGGCCGCCAGCAACGGTCGTCTTGTCCGCTTGCCGAGCTCATTCAACGCCAAGCGTTTTGGATGGACACTTTTCGCATTTTTTTATTTTGGTGCGCTATTTTGCTCCAAGACAAACAAAGCACGGTGCTGCTTTTTCCGCCAAGGACCTGTGTGCCAATCCGCACTGCAGTGGCGATTGTTTGTGTAATAATTCATAACTAATGACTAAAGTTGATTGAACAAACTCAGTCATGGCCGTCGAAATTGGAGCTTCCTTTCTCGTCCCCGCTCAAGTAGTTCGTGTTGGTGCGAGCATCTTGGTTCTTGGCAAGTGTCGCTTGTGAAGCGAGACAAGTTGCAGTAGAATTTAATATTATGTAATGAAAATTTTATATTTTTTTATGAAAATTTACCATTAACTGAAATTCTTCACATGACATTTATTTCTTTAAGTCACAATTTATTTTATTTCTCAGTACAATGAGCAGCTAAAGAAAATTTTCCTCCAAAACGACCGCACGATACACTGAAGGGATAAAATATTTCCTTATAACTGTGAATTTCATGCTGGCACGGAAAAGTGCCGCAAACGAAAACAAATTCATTAATTACAATCGCAAACCATTCCAGAATTCTGCCGAGCACTCACTCAAAGTTTGCCTTCGAGGCCTGATATTGGTCAGTAAGTATGGCCGAGGACAGTTTTTTTTCCTTCTCGTCTCGCCTCTAGAATTATCCATTCTTAAGGCCAGTTCGTCTCGGTTCGGCAAAGACATAATGAATAATGGCAAACGGGTTACAGTAAACAGAGCCGCGTAACATCTAGTGCTGCAAAAACATTTCAATTAGGAGGGACAAGTTTTCCAGTGAATGATTTATATGTTTTTTGAAAAAATCATTTTCTGTATTAAAAACCGAGCAAAAAAGGTAATTTAATTTTTTCCGTTTTTTTATTGGAATGTTAAGCATTTTTTATTCGATTTCAAAAAATTGATATCAAACACATAAATAAGAACGCAAGATTAATAATTTATCTTACAGAGCTAGAATTATTCATACATAACGCGCATACGTGCTTACAATATGATTCGGACCCGAGGCCACAAACGGGTGCTCTCCGGCCTGGTTGCGGTATTGGTTCAACGAGATCGCACTCACGCACCGCATGTCCATACGCTCCCCTATCCGTGCCGCAACTTCACACGTAAAATCTGCACTCACCACACGAAAACGAAGCGATTTCCCGCGTGCCAACTGGAACTCCATCAACTTCTGACCGATCGCTCTGCGCCGGAAATGTGGCTCAACCGCCAGCACGAACACGTGGTACGAACGGCGCGAACGAAACCGACCACAAACATCACCCATTTGTTCGAGATGAGCAAACAGGTGCAACATTTCGGTCCACCGGCGTGTTCCGGACACTGCAGGAACCAGTGCTAACAACTCGTCCGCTGTAGTGGGCTTTACGCACCGTGCAATCGTAACACCAACGATCGTACCATGATCTTCCTCGATCGCCAGCGCAACCATGCCCTGCTGGACGAAAGACAGCGCATATTGGATCTGTTCTTCCGTTGGTCCGATGGTGGTTTGTGTCGCTTCCAGGTAGGATCGTGTCAGTAGTTCCTCCGGGAAGTAGAAAGATAATAGCGCTTCCCGAATCCGATCACACTCGCTCGGTACCGCAATGCGGTAGAGAATCTTGGGAAACCCTCCGTTCATTTGCACACGAGAAGAATATCAACTTTGGAACAGTTTCCCAAAAGTTCGTCCAGAGAGCGTTACCATCAATGGTGTATCATTTCCCAAGAGCGGGAAAAAGCGGAGAAAAACACATTTCTTGACGCACCAGCTGGTTACTGACTGAATGGTTGGTGGAGCTGTCCCATTGGCATTTAGTAGGACTCGAATCCATTCGATAACATTGGCGCCTAATCTCTTTCCCCATGTGCATGCCCTTTCAGCTGAAGCAATACTTTCGTTCCAGTGTTGTTGCACCGAATCGTCGTGTACTCTGTGCTTTACGTGGGTTTCTTATCACTAATGGTTGGGCCGTGTAAACCGTGATCATGTGTGAAGGAATGAGTATTGCAATTTACCAGCTAGTTATGTGGAATGTGGAATTTCAAATTCATTTTCTCGTAGAACTGTTTCTAACGTTTGTCCAATATTATCCAACTAAATTAATGAGGTAGAAGAATTGAATGTCTTTTAACAGAAATACAAAATACGAGGACTAATTAATTAGTTGAAGTCACGAGTTCTAGTTTGTCTCGTTTTCAAGTTATAGTTTTATTATTTTTCAAAAGCTTAAAAGATAAAAAATTTCTTTTGAAACACCCAAAAGATCGTAGGTATGTGCCAGGTGGTATTTAGTACCGATAGTTGATAAGCAATACATGCCATGCTTGTTGACCCGCTCTGCGCTTTGGCACCCTTCCGAGCCTCGCCTCGAACTCTAGTTCCCATGCGTATTTGCCCTTGCCGTTTGTTTTCAAAACACGTCAATGTTTAACAAAAATCAGCTGGCACTATGTTAAGTATGAAACGAACACTTAGAAAATCGATATAGTTTTTTTAAGTATAAAGCAAAAACAGTAACTTAAACAGTTAAGCAAATATTGGACACAATCGACATATGGTTGTAAAGCTTTGTTAAATATCATTTAAGTATTTAACTATGAAAACTTTAGAAAGTTGAATAATATCGATTAAAATCACCCAAAGTTGCTTTCTTTTCATAGTTTTTAAAAGAAATTTCATTTGGTTGGAATTTCGTCCTTCTTAAAAAACACCCAACTCCAACTTAAGATACGTTTCTCTCTCGGTGGGAAAAACAAACACAACTTAAAACGGAGAAAATGCTTCGCTAGCTTGTAATACAAAATTAATTACATGAAGCAGAATTCACAACTGGTCACCGTTTGCTAGCAAAACATCACACCGACCGACGATATTCCCATCGGGTTGTATATCCCATTCAACCATGATAAATAGTAAAAGTCACTAGCAAAATTACATTACGACCAACGGCTCGCTTCGATGCTACCCTCGTACGGTGCCACGTTGAAAGAATGCACCAAGACACATCTTGCCATGGTGCTGGCCGTTTGCAGTAAGCAGGAGTTGTAATTTCCGGATGCAACCCATGCACCGTGGTGGATCCCGAAGCCTTTTTCCTCGTTTTTTTTTTCTACATCGTTTGCCGCTGCCCTTTTCCGTCTGTTGGACGTTAATCTCGTTCTTTCGGTTCTAATCCGGAAACATAAGTTCGGTCGAGAAGATGGGACTGTGTCACACACAGAGCAAAGTATAAACAACGGTAATGATACCGTACCGCTAGTTACTTTTTCCAAATCGTTCCCCTTGTTGACTTAAGCCAGTTTTCGCTCGAGTGTTACGCGGGGTTAGGGATTGGCGAACGGGTATTAAATTTATCATGATCATCGTTATTATCGTTATCGTTCTCGTCGTCCTCGTCGTCGTCGTTGTCGCTCGCTGACAACAAAGACAATTCCAGTCGTTATCCTTCGCCCTCTTTATCTCTTCCCCTCTGGCTTCCTAAGACGTACGTCAGGGAACATCAAGCACCAGCATCGCCATCTCATATCGCTGCCATCGCCATCTTAAGCCGTTAGCCGTATTTCTAATCTCTATCATTAATTCAATTACAATAATTGATTCCGTAATTATTTAAAAACGTTCCCTAACGCGCCAGACGGTTTCACGAAGCGTTTGCTTAAAGAATTCACGGTCCATACGGTTGATGCTTATCAGCGGAGTCGTAAGAAAGTTCGGAACGGAACTGAAAACCAAGGCAACGAGTTTCATTTTGGAAACTGCAAACCTTTCACTCGCGATTGTTTGCAAATCAAGCGAAGGCGAGTTCGAATCATTGTTCGCTTTAGCTAAACACACAAACACACTCCCTGTCTGCTCTAGAAAGGCAACGAAACGAGGTAGTTATCTCAACCTACTCCACTCAGACACCGATTCAAATGTTTTCGGCGTGACATCAAATGAATTGTGGAACATAAATTTTCAATAAGACTAATTGTAATTAACGAAAGCGTTGGCTGCAGACGACCGACTGCAGTTCCTTCACGCAGCACACGTTAAGAAAGGGGTCGAAATTGATATTACTTTAACGGCGTGTGATTTTTGCGGCACCAACTTGGTTCGGGTAACTTGTAGCTTGTTTATGGAAATGAGCATACGCAAGGCTGCGCAAGTCTTTTTTTTTTTCTTTCCTTTCTCCAACACACTATGGACATCCCCCGTTTTGGCCGCTCATCACCATTTCCGTAGCGAATTTTCTAATACAATTATGGTGGCGGAAAATTAATGGCCACTCGGCGAATAATGTTGAGCAGGGAACGGTGACGGGTGCGTTTCGGGGGAGCGGTTGCGATTCGCGGCCCCAGACAAGGTTAATGGTGGTGCAGATAGTGCTGCAGATACGGAACGATACGGGCGAGCTTAAGGGTTAGTTTTCGAACCGGCGCACATAAATCAGGATAAGATGCATATATTTGCTGAGAAAAACTTCCATCGACCATAATCCAAATAAACTGCCCCTGCCAGTTGACGATGGTTCGGCGCGTTTCGCAAGCGCAAGAATCGTTTCGACATGAGATTTTGGCGAAAGAAAATCACCAATCTTATGTATCCTCCCGATGCTATAATGTTTAATTAATATAGTAGTTTAAAGGTCATCAAATAAGGCGAAATAATGTTTTAAATTTAAGAACGAAAAAACGTATCAATCGTGATAAGAATCAATGGGATATAACACTGAAGATTAAAACAATGAAAAAATATATTACTTAAGACAATTTTATTTGTTGGGAATTTTGGATAACGATTGAAACATTTTTCAATTCTTCGCTTAACAATCTCATTCCGAAGAGCATATAAATGTTCCAATCTTTACCAAACCCCCCCCCCCCCCATTTGATAAACTTTCTTCAAACATTGTCGATCATTGTTTGTTTGAGCTAAAATCGATCGTAAATTACAGCCAGCGACTCCCTATAATGCCATGCATTTACCGACTTGACTGATAGCCAAAACCTATCCACAGACAAATCGGCCTCATTTCTTTCCGGAAGTGGAAAACATTTTCCACCATCATCACCCGGCTGGTGACAAAGTCAACCCGCCCCGCCAGTTCCTTGAGACGCCATGGAAGAATGTTTCACCAACTCCAGCAAACCACATTTCAAACAACCGAAAAACCACGTGAATGCTAAACGATGTACACTAGACAGAGAGCATGGAACGTGCACCACGCGGTGTCCCAGAACCCAGCGAAGAAAGAAAGTGGCCACCCGTCAACATGCAATATTTACGTAAACAAAACCGCAGCAAAACCTGCCACTTTTGTACGGCGAGGAACAAACACGAAAACTATTTGCCAAAAATACTCAGTTGCTCAGTTATTTATTGTGCCCGCCATACGATCTCGGTATTCAATTTGTCAACCGTACCGTTTGCGTCGCATTTGCACCCCTAAACAGACCGTTCACCCATCGTCGGAGCACCAGCACCAACAGCAGTGCTTCAGCGTTAGGCATAAAATGTCGCCACCAAACCCGAATTCTTCATTGAATTCCATGTATGGCGTCGAAATTCGAGATGGAAAACTACCAACCAGATTGGTTTGTCGGGACGCACACCCATTGGGATGAGGACACAAAGGGATGTGTGGTGAAACTATTACCACCATAGAGACTGGTTCGATTCGAGCAGCAAATCCCAGACGTTGGCGATTCTTGATCATCCGGTAAAAAGTTGGCAGCGATGGAAATTGTTCGCACCAAAGTCGATCATGCCTCGATGCTCAAAACCTCAACAGTCCATCTATCTAGATTCGGGGCGGCATGAATCGTGCCTAGAAAACTGCCGACAAACAAAACCACCTTCCAGAATGAATGATTTTATTTGCGACTTCAATGTCTTGGTCCTTTTTCCTTTCTTTGGCACTTTACCATGTCGCCACAGGTGAGAAATGTTTCCCTGTAAGGTTATGGATGAGATAATAAACGTTGTACATATAATAGATATTATGTTTTCAATTCTAGCCGACAGCCAGTATAACTACTCATGGCGAAGTTAGACGCGTTTTATCCGATTGAAATGTTCAATCTACTTCCCATTGAACAAACAAGGATTTACAGTTCACGATGGATAGAGGAAAACATCAATCTGTTCTTTTATCTAACTTTGCGAAGAAGATTTAATAAACAGCTTACAAAATTTAAAAAAAGTACAAACATAATTAATTTAACAGGAAATGTTTTTTTTTCCAATATACCATCTCTTGAAAGTATTTCAGGTCACTAAAGACATTCTCGCTGTGTCTTTGTTACTCCCTAAAATACCCTTTGTGCCAATCCCTTATTTATCTTAATTATTCACTGTTGAAAAACTGGGTCACACAGGTAGAACTCCTATGCCAAACCTGTACCGTAGCCTTCGATGGCAACGATAACAATTAAACCTTTCTCACAAAAAAACGATCATATCGTTGCTTGAACCAGTGCTGTGTTGTGTTCTACTTTCCTTGTTTATTGCACATTGTATTGCTTTGCAATTTCTCCAAAAATGTTCCAACAACATTTTGGCAGTAGCAGACCAGCTTTTTGCTTTCGCGAAGCTTCCAAAAATTCTGACCAAAAATTACATGCAGTACACCATACATCCTCAGCTATTTGGATACTCCGCTAAGACGCCAAAGGATAGAAAAAAAAACAACTATCATCACCGTTGTTGACACACTATCGTACCCCCGTTCAGGAGGACAATCCCGACAACGACGAATGGCACTGCGGAGTCGATCAATTTCCACCACACCGGTTCCACACTTCCACATACGAGCCGATCCGAGTAATGCATGTTCGTCTAAAGTGCATTTTCGGTAGTTTGCTCGCCATTTGTTTTTGTGTTCGTCGTTTCATTTTGCCTTTTTTTATTGTCGAACCTTTCTTCCGTTCCATTTCGGTTCCGGAGAGCCGGGTCTTGTTGGACGTTTGGCCAAAGGGCGGCGTCCCCAAAAATACGCCGTCACCTTCAAGTAACGACAAACCATTAGGAGACCAGGTGACTAATGATGCTGACAGACATTCGCAACAGCGGAATTCGAGTGGAAATAAATGCTGTTTTATCTTCCACGGCTACGAGCGGCTAGCAAGTATGCAGCCAACAATAACACCCGGGCGAGTGAAGACAACAAAAAAACGCACTCCATCCTGCACTCAAGAAAGTGGTCGCGTGGTGGAGAACCAAGGAGTTCAAGAGGACCTTCAACGTTCAGCTGCAGTACCTTAGGTTTTATGGTAAAATTATGCACCCCAGTACACTTACTGCTACTTCCTCCGGCACAACATGCAAACACACACGTACTCTTACACACATAATGCATAATTTTTGCTCCCGGCGCATGCTGAACCGCCTCTTTATAGCCAAAAGACGCCGCGCCATTGAGCTGACTTCGAGTGACGCTAGACAACTGGTGCAAGCGTTCGGTTAGTGCAGGTCGCTAAGATGTACCACACAGATCTGCAGCGCAGTGGTTTTGTTACTAACAAAACCCACCAAAACTCGATGCCACTGCTTTAGGTGTGTTTTAATTTCGATGCTATAAACTATTCCTTCTAGAGTTCAACGTAGAGTATGTGAAAAAAAAAAAAACAATCACCAAACACAACACTGTTAAAGCGCTTGGATGGTTTTTCGTCTGCCAAAAGCCATCCGCCGATGTGAGGATCGTTCGCCCCTTCAGCGGTCTCTTCTTACGAATGGATGCAGTGGCTCCGGCTTGCCGCCACGGGTTAACTGCAGTGGCGTTATTGCCGAATGAGGCAGCAAGGTTAGACCACATTCGATTTGAAGATACGCCTTTCTATGTCCACCAAGGACGCACCGGATATTGGAAGTGAAGCGACCATCCTGCAGTAGAGCGCTGGTGCGTGAGAATTATTGCTTAAGAACCACCAGTGGGAATGTTGGACGCAGTTTGTTTTTATTAAGAATCGTTTCAAAAGCTCTGGAAAATCGTTATAGGGCATTCATTTTTCTTTTTCAAATAAATTTATTTTTTTTGTTTCATACATATCAAAAAATCAATGGAAAACGTTTTGTCTGAAGTATTTAGTTTAGATTTCGTGAAAAACATTGCTTAATAAAAGCTTTTACTGTATTTAAAAATACTCATACAACTTTTATTTATCTTTTCTCGTCTTGTAGCCCAAATTAATTACATATGTATTTATTTATTTTTTTGCATTTTTTAAAGCAGTTGTCACAAAAGAGAAGCTTCCCAACTAGGTGAATAGCAAGCTTAGCGCTCCCCACGGCCAGGATGGGGTTAAAACAGCTTGAGATTTTCAGCCACCGATCAGTACGGGCTTCATCCTGCAATGATTTATACCTTGATTTATACAGTAACCCTATTGTTCCAAGACCACAGTCCGAGTACGAGCCAACATAATGAACATCTTGGCAACAATCTATTTAGCACAATTTGTAATTGTAATTTATTGCTTACAGCCCCTAAGAGCCTGTTATTACGATGAAGCTACGAGAACCCAGGTCCAGCTACTTGTAACACGAAGAACTTATTTTTTGGTTGTGTTTCAGGTCTCATATGAACTGGCACAGCATTGTAATGATCGAAGAAGTTACCAGTAGCTCTTCTGTGCCACTAGCAACCGATGGGCGATGTAAAAACTGCATGATATTTTTATAACTTACACTCTTTCATAAATATGTATTTCAAGAATTGTTTTCTAGTTTATAAAGCTTGATGCAAGTCTTCTTTAAGTACAGTTAAAGATCTATAAAAAGCATCTTTACCAACGAGTATTTTAAAATGCGTACTTCACTAATTTGTGCTTTTGCTTTCCCCCTCCCGAATTGCTGAGTAAACGACAGCACTTAACCGCACCTTACTGCTGTTTCCTTTTTTTTCTCCATAATCCAGCATTTCGATTAGTTTCGTAAGATGGCCAGCACCGTAGAACCATTGCCGAGTTTTGTGGGTAAAGCGCTGATGCTTTTAAGAAAATGTAGCAAAACCCTTTTTCGCTGTGGTTGCATAGTGAAAGCACTTTCTTTTTACTTCTTCTGCAGCTGGCAAACTACTACTCGAGCTTTCAGTTTAGCATCATAATTACGAGTAATTAGCCGGAAAATTCCTGTTCCGGCAAGATTTATGATTACTTCAGTTTCTGGTACAGCCACTACCACTACCACTACTACTACTACGACTAAGGCCTCTTTACTGGCACATTTTGTTGGCGAAAGATGTTTCCTTTCGGGAAAATGATTTTTTGGTATTGCGTATTTTGAAATACCAGTGAAAAGTGTGTTAAGAAAGAGGGGTTTTTTTTAATTTCCTTGCAAGCATAAAGCTGTTTTAAATAAAATAAAGTGGATATGCAAAACAAAGATAAATCATCACTTATCAAACAAGAGTGAATTAGTCTCCTATTTTTGCTTCTTCGTCAATATTTTTCGTCCAAATTTTGAGCATCCTGAGCGTGTTTAAGTGAAGCCAATTACCCGCTCACGTTCACGAGAATCCGGTTTATGTCGCTTCCGTTTATGCTTTTATCCAACAAACAATGGCAATGCCGTCGTTAATTTGAATATTGCTTTTTATTATTATGCGCATCCTGACCTTTGTCTGCTTTTTACTATCCCAACACCAACCCAACACATACCAACAGGGAAAATGATCCTTACTCACAGAAAAAAGTTACTCAACCCCTTTTGCTTCTTACTCCTTATAGACAGGAACGGTGAACGATTATGATGACGGTGGCCGTGTTGTTGATTACCAGAAAGTGCGCGAATACACCACACCCATAATAGTTCTTCCACTTATGCTAGAAATCATAGCCAAATTGATGCACAAATTGGAAACTGTCCACCCTCATCTAGGACGTACTGACCATTTTGGTATGTGCGGATGGTGTGCAGCGTGCCTCCATCATCAACCAAAACTCCAACAACTCTCGAGGAAATATGGACGGTAACATAGACCGGGGATTTTGTCTCGCGATCCAAGGACAAGGGTTTAAGTTTAAGCTATAATGGACAAACATTAGCGACACCATCGCATACACATCCCTACCGTAGCGTGGTAAAATATCTTCTGCACTTGACCCATGTCCAACCGGAGACGAAAAATTACCATTAAGCGAACCTTCTTTGCGGGTGAGGCTACGCCAACAAAAACCAGCCCCATACAGTGCCGAGCTCAAAACGAGCAAACGGGAGAACCATTAACATATTCGAGCAGTAATTACTCCATCGAAAAGTGTCCACGAAAGAAGCATTAGGAATCAATTAAAATGCAATAATTAGCAGACGACGGAGGTTCCCCGGTAGGTTCCCCCACGGGGTGGGCGAGGTGATCATGATGCTCCACCAAAGCCAGACACGGCACAGGCACGGCTGCTTGTTGGAATATTACTGTCCGGGAGACTTTGGTCGTTTGGTGACGACCCGAAAGGACATTGGCTTCGGTCGGGACGACCCCTTTTAGTGCTTCGTTTTTATCGACAATTTCAAATCTATCATTTTCACACCCAGCCTTGCTACCCGCTTGCTGCCCACTTGCTGCTGGACCATTGCTGATGGCTTCAATTATTTGGTATGCAAATTTTTGTGACACAGACAGGTCATCCTTTATTAATGGCGGATGGCTTGCCTGTTCCGAGAAGGGCTTCGGGAGTAATAAATCTCGTTTATGATTTGCTGTGTGAGAAAAAAGTATGGCTGTTGCTGCATTTATTGTACGATTTATGCTCTTTTAGTTTAATAAGTTCAATTAAACAATATTTTTATTATAAAAAATTCAACGAATTGGCTTCTGGTCCCTTTTCGTGTTCTCAGAATGGTCTTTGTGGTGTGTTTCATGAAGCTGCCATGAAAAACAATCTACTTTATTTAATCGTTGAAATAACGCTCCAATACTCTATCCAAACGCATAAAACCGCTCGAGGTTATTAAGCATTCTTCTACCATAAAAAAAAACAGCAACTGAACATAAAACAAAGCAACAACAAAAAACCCATAAGTTGATGAAAAACTTTCCCAATTTCTACCCAAACGAAAAAAAAAAAAAGATCGTACCCGTCTACCATGCGTCAGTGTCATACGAAAACGTCATTCAACCAAAGCCTTCTGGCTATAGGAGGCAAAACTCAAATAAAGAATCGCGACAAGTTTGCTGTGGCAGTCGACTGTAGCTACATACATCGTTGCAGACGAATTTGAGAAGAGCGAAATTCATTCATTTGATTTGCGTCGGGCAACTGTTTGCTTGCTGAGCGACTTTGTTGTCAGGGTAAAGATCAAATATGGAAGTTCGGCGGAGCGTGGCGTATTAGGTTTTGTAACAGTCATTAAAATATATGAAGTGGTATGTGAAAATTTGATAGATTTGGTTTACTAAGTGAATTAAGCAAGAGAGAAGGAATAAATTCAAAACTCTAATGTAAAAATGCAAATTTTCAAAAATTAATTTTTAATTACTTCTTGTTAGCATGATTAAAATATGATCAAAAGATAAACTAAATAAATAAAAGTAAACATTAGTTTCATCTGTTTCGTTTCGTCTAGTTATTCGTCTATTCTTCCATTCTATGTTTCGTTTTCCATTCTTCTGTCATTTTTTCTGCTTCTTATGTATCTTTTCTAGCGACGATCTCGAGGTGGTAGAGAAGTTCTACTAGCCTGGTACGATCGTAACTTCGGAAAACAACGTTAGCAGCGACATCTGAACGCGCATTGTTCAGAAGAATCGTGCCTACTACGGACTCTACAAACTCCTGCGATCCAAAAGACTCCAACAACACACGAAATGCACGACTTACCTCCGCACCTTGATACGTCCGTTAGTCCTGACCCACGAGCTTGCTGAACTGTTTGGTGGTGCTGATATCCTGACGGTAGTCAAAGCCGGAAGGATACGTTGGCTGGGGCTGAGGCGCGAGCTCGTTGGCTGGATCAAGTGGAGTCTAACCTGTCGTAGATCGGATGCAGCCGTGAATGGAGGACTGCAGCCCTGATCCGAGTTTCCTGGAAAATGATTGGTGAGCTGGCCATGTCGACGCGACGTGCTCAATCCTGAGCAGGCCAAGAAGAATAATACATCTTTTCTATTATTGATTATAACCTCTTACACCTCTTTTACTATTACTGCTATTTCTACTACTATTTTCAAAGGTACTATTCCTTTCCGACTACTCTTTCTTGTACCAATGTTATCGATATTGTTTCTAAAACATTTTTTATTTCCTTTATTTTAATTTTTTCTCATATGTGTTCACGTCCTCGTTAGATGTAAATTACTTGATGATTAATTTGTGAGTGTTTTTTTTTGCCTTATTCTATTTTTAATTCAGTTCAACAATAATCAAAATCAAAAACTCTCACTTACAAACGGTTATACGTATGTGGACAGCCTAACCGCTAGTCAAGAACAGGTATTAATCTACCTTCCCCAATAGCTCTCTACTCAAATCTATATCTTTATCCTTGAAGTCACCTGATTTCTTTTCCGAACAATCAATCGATCCTAACTATGATGCTCTTTTTTGAAAACATAGCCAAAGCAACAACAGAACACCAAATCCAAATCACTACACTCCAGCATTGTGTCACGTACATTCGTTTCCATTGAGTTTTCATTTCCTCATCGAAACTTCACGTCGTCGTAATATTAAAGTTCCATCACGCATTTCCCACGTACAGAAGGCACACCAACAGAACAAAATCTGCCAATAAAGTGAGCGCGAAAAACATCTTGAATCAAAATTGTCAAAAACGACTTGTTGGCTTGCCCGGTTCTCCCCTCACACATTCCACTGCGGATTACCAATGCCCGTCCGACAGGAATGCCGTGCTGGCGGTGTACACAACTACCCGCTCCTTCTGCCCAAAAGTTCCTCGCATTGGCAGTCGAAGAATTTTTCATCTTAATCTCCGCACCGGCAACGGTTCGGGGCCGAAAATACCGAGCGGGGGTTAGGAAAAAATCAAGTCGGCATGCGATTTTCGTTTCGGAATTTTTTTTGCGTCGGTCGGACGGCACACGCGTACCTAGTCGGCTGCTGTTGTGCTTGTGCTTTATCGTTTGTTATTTATCGCTTTCAGCATCTTGTTCCACTGCTGTTGTGTTGTTTTGTGTTGATTTTTCGAAATTCTCAATTTCTTGTTCTCGTTCATATTGTTGCGTGCCACGAACACACTCGTTCCTTCCTGTCCGTCTTCGCTTGATCCTTCTCTACTAAGGGTGCGTTTCCGCTGTCGCATTGACCTCGCTTCCGACAACACCACAAAACCCTGAAGCTCGAAGTACGAGACTGCGTCAAAGAATCCGGGAAATCCAAAGATAAATATGACAGCTACGTGTTTTTGTTTGACTAGGAATTAACATCCGTTTCACCCTCGCAGCGGATCGGTGGCGGTCGTTTCTTGTAGGTGATGTCCTTCTCCTGGACCGTCTGCCGTCTGCCCACTGACAGATGGAACGCCATCCCCATTTTCAAGCCAGGACGCGTTCCGTTCGGTGCTGCAGGAATTTAAAAATAAATTACTCAAAATTACGTGCTATTTGTAAGTTCTTGTCTTATCCTACTCGTTCGCTTGCTCGCTGCCAGTTGGCCACGGACGGAATGTCGAGGCGCTGGTACCCAGGTTAACGAAGACCAGTTTTTCGTGTCTGACAACTTTGTCTCTCACACCCTTTTGACCCGCGAACAAGTGATAGAAAGTTACGTTTTCTTCGTGGAACCGTTGAAGAATTGCCGCACACAAGCTTTACAGGACAAACAGCACCCTTAAGGACGGCGCTTGGTACACTTGTTACACAGAAAACTTGAAAAAAAAAGAAGCACACAAACTGTCACCAAATTCAAAGCAGTTGTGTGAACGCGAGCAACGTAAGCAAAGCACCGCAATGGAGCATTTTGCTTATTTGCCTTATGTTTCTGTATTTCTTTTTACCCTTCAAAGCTTCACAATATCTTACCAAAAGTCATAATGAACATATTTCTTGCGAGAACTTCTCGTTTTGTTTCTGCTATCTCTTTGCAAGGCATCAACACATACATACATACACTGCAATGAACAACAAAAAAGTAAAGCAACGACTTCTTTTACGCCACTTTGAAGCTTCTCGTTAGCGCGTCTCCAAATCTTAAGCATCCTTCTCCCACCTCTCGGCCGTTAATGACGTCAGCGAAGTGGGAAAATTATGCGAAATGAAATTGTTCTACCTTGTTCGGTCTTGTTGCCATCGCACACTCACGACCACCGTTCCCGTTCGGTTTTTTTTGTGTTTTATTTGTTTGTGCATTGTGTGCGTCTTGTGATAAACAGTTCTCCGCAGCTTGGAGGGAAGCTTAACGTTTCTATTTTTCACGAAGGCATTTTTCGGCCGTTGTTTGAAAATAATGATACTTCACGAAAGCAAATAACAAATGAGCGTAGAATCTGTTGGACTGCTTACTTTCCTGCTTCTTGTGGTTCTTGTGTAGTGCGTAGTCATAGGTGATACGCAAGGGTTACAAATTGCCGTCGAGAATTAGGATCAAACTTTTGCATTTCCATCTTTTTCCAACTTCAGGGTGCTGGTAGTGAGCAAAAGAAGCACGAGGAAGAAATTCGGGGAAGAAATTGAAAAACACAGACAACATATTTTCTACAAGAGGGAGAGAATGTTTGTTCATTGCACCGCTTGTTTAATGGAATTATTTCTTCGGCAGCTTACTAACGCAACAAATGTTTCTTTGAAAAGGAATTCATTTTGAGGCAGATCACTCCTGGAGAAGTATCGACGCAGCAGTAGGAGTTAATTAAAATGTGTATTTTAATTTACAAAAAGAAGTGGCTCTTTGCAAGCTCCGTTTGGAAACATCATCATTATTTCCTGTCTTGGTTCATATTTGTTTTAGCGGGGAAGTTTTTGTGTTCTATTTTCCTAATTTGTGATTGCAGCCCAAGTCATTTGAAGGACAATGATTCTGCTGGTCATTTAGCAAGATTTCATGTTATTCAAGTAAATATACACTCACTTAAAATATTTGGTATGCACCCCAGAAAATGATCACGACAAGTCCTATCGTTTTACACACTACATCTATTTACACGTTCACATTTTCCTGCATTTTAATACGAATAACAATGCCTATCTTTCTAAATTAACTTGCTCGAAACTCATTGTCGGCGTAATAGAAGGGAGTGGCTTAAATGCACCCATACCATAACACACCTGTATTCCACAATCTTGCTTCAAAATCATTTGGAAGAAACCTTCCACAGCACAAAACCTGCTTCCTGGAAAAATCCTCTCAAAACACTTTACTAGCGACGTAATGCTTAGGTTTGCTTTCGGCCACTTGCTACAGCCTGTGCCCGGTGCTAGTTAATATTGTTTCCACCTGGTGCTGTACCGAGCGATGTAAGGTTTTTAAAGACCGATTAAATCTCGATCCCGAACCAAAGCACGCCCAGCTTGTATGAAAAACGTGCCCATAGTACCACATGTGCCGCTACACATATCAGCAAGCTGGAAACTCCAAACCCTCCACATAACGTGAAAGTGTGTGCTGTGGATTCAAAACAGGTAACATGCCTCTAATTAAAAGAAACTGTTACCATTCTCAATTATCTCAACGTTGCAGCAACTGAATTCCCTTTTTGCCCCTCGTACGATCGCCCACGTGCACCGATAAGATAGCCCCAACCGAACCTCTTGTACTGTGGGGATAGCCCCAATTTCTACTTCCACTACTATCCCAGCTGCCGAGCGAAACAAAAACGCTGCAGTAAAGTTTCATTAGAATTTTTAATAATATTCAACCATACCGCTCCACATTTTTTCCCCAAGTGCGCACTACTGGGCGCCTCCATCGGCGATATGGAAATCATTCGCGCGGAATCTTCTGGTGTCATTTCGATGAAGATTTTAAATTATGCATGCATGAAAGATAAGCGTGCTGATTCGAAAAAATAAAGCTGGCCACGGTGATGCTGATATACGCTGGCGGTACGACGAGATTGAACTGGAAAGAAAACAACCGTGCACCATAACCTTTGCCAAAGAAACGGCACACAGCAGCATACACAATTATATCAGCAGTGGTAAAATAGCGATACAGAGTGGTGGCAGAGATAAACAAACAAGCGTACTGTTTTTACAAAACCTGGGGAGTTGAGTTTTGCCTTCGAAAAAACCACAAACACACACACACAGCCACACAAGCTCCCGATGACGTAGGAAAAAATCATCATCCTTGCTTCGTTATGTTAATGTCAACGAGCGTTCTTTCGGCCAACGGCTGTACCATTTTGGCGAAAGGGACGGTAGGTGAAATTTGTGGCCCACCGATATCTCATTGCAAATCATGCCCGTTATCCCCCGTGCCCACAGCGAAGCGCTACTGGTAAAATGGAAACAACGACGATCGCGCCAAAAACCCTGTACCGCATTTCATTTTAGACAGGCTATGAATACGTTTTCCAGCACGACACCCAGCTTCAGGCACGACGGCTTCTTTCTTCACTCGGAATCTTCATCATCGATGAGGACTTTTTTCCAAAAATAAAACAAAAAAAAAACTCACACAAATTCTACCTCCACCTTTCAGGCACGCACGCATACGTTCTCATCCTCACCCGAACGTCATGAAAATGCTAAAGCAAGGCGAAAAATTGTCGTGGCCCAAGACACGAGACACGAGATAAGAGGTACCGTGAGTGGGTAAATGAAGGAGGGCAACCAAACCTAAAACTGCTTGACGGGCCTGGAGGTGCTACGTGCTCGGGTTGTTAACCATTTTTCACTCCACTCCGGGCTAATCGTCCTGCAAAACGACGGGCGTGATTGTGAACGTGTCTTATGCGGTGCGTTCTCGGTACCGGGTTTGTGGTTTTTCGTTGCTTTCGTTCTTTTTTTTTTTGCAGTATCGATTCCAAAATAAACAACAACGGCTACGCGATGTGATGCCGCATGCCGCAGTCATATTGTTTAAGTTAAAACGGGGTACAGGATCCCCCCTCGCAGGATGCCACAAATCATGAAGCAGCGTAGATAATGCGACAGAAGCGAGAAGCGTTAGTAGAATATGTTAGTCTACTCGATGAAAGATCTGTCATTAAATGATTGGAATTAGCAGATCAAGAGTCAATTAGTTTTCTACGTGAATTGTTGCTTCAATACACTTTTGAAATGTATGAGGGCTCAAGTATACGTGAAGGGCCAACGAAAAACGTGTCTTAAAACTAACATTCTAACAAGGGAAAGATAAGAATGAGGAAGCACGAAGACATAATAGTCAATTAGATTGTGAAGGAGTTATGAACGCCACTGGCTCTCTAAGGAGAAGATAATTCTGACCGTCATGGATAAGCCAAATGGGGTGCTAGAGTGGTTATCTGTTTCTAATAGGACCGACTTCAGTAACCGGAATGACTCAAAAGATTCCAGATACCGTCACAAAGACTTTATTGTTGTCAATGCCTACAAAAAAAAAACATACTTTCTTTACATTTGACCATATCTTTCAACCAACGATACCGTCGAGAATTTACATTTTATTATCGCACTCACAACCCTCCTCAAATTTTCAAATAATTCCATAATCAAGGTACGGAAAGAAACTAATCCTTTTGTAAGAAAACCATCCCTTCCCTAACTGCACCGATACTTGCAGCCCCATTAAGCGTCTCTCCAATGCCCAATCGACAACCAACTTTTCTAATATTAAGCTGTGTTTTGTGAGAAACATTCACTGTGGTGGTATCGTTGGTACCACTTTTCCGCAGTCACCCTCAAGTCGTCGGTCGACCACATGCTGGCACTGATTATTCTCCGCCGCTAACATAATTACATCCCGCTGTGTATGATTCCTTCTTACTGTGTTTCTCTTCACATTGAATCGTTTCCGTTCGTTTTTATCTTACCGAAACATTGCCCACCATGGAGGATTTCTGCAACCCTTTTACATACACTTATGTTGGTGGAAAGTATAGGAACAAAAGCTATTGTTATTGTTTAATCTTTCCACAACCACTTTTGGTGTGCGATTTCGATTAAATTCAAATTTACAAAACCAGTCCTTTCGCATGTACACGGCACATACTCACGTGCGTCAAGTTTCGTTACCCATGCACAATGATAACAACACTCATCGTTCGGTGGCCGAATGGAAAAGTGGTTCTTCTTTCGCTTTTTTTTTTGCTGTTTTCTTTAAGCATCTCCAAGGACAAGGACATTTTATTAGCCACAGCCACCCGAATGCCTGTGATACCGAAGCTCGATCGACTGAATAAACCGGAAATCTCCCAGCATACCGAACCACTTCAACAAGTGCTCCCCGAGGACAGCTTTTTCCTATCGGTGTGGCCGGTGCAATAAGCACAGCCGGTGTTTTTGCTTTTTACATCGAATGTTGAAGGAGCTCCACGCTCTTTCCGCATGTCCCACCCTTGTCAGGCCAACACTCGAGCGAAGGAGTGTGTGCAGACGCAAGCTGTAACGAGAAGCTTCCTGTGTTTTATAGTGTGCTGGTGAGTGTGCTCGCCCCAAAACACCCAAACAAATATTTCCCACCCACACGTGTGGTATGTGGCAATACTCGGGGTAGCCTAAGCAACCATTCCTTCACGCAACGTACGGCAAGATAAACAATTCGCAAACAGCTAAAACCGTTCGAAACAACAGAAAACCAAACAAAAACAGCATCATATAAACATAAATGTGAACAGCATCATACGACTGTTCGAAGTTCGAGTTTTGCCACCCGCCTTTGCCACCCGTTTTGTGTTCTTACCCTATCACCCCACACAACGCACACACACAAGATGCTTTCCGGCCTTGCAACCGGTATGAAAAGCTTTGGGAAAATAACAATCAAACAATGAAAACCATTTGTTGAGTGTGGCTGTGTGGTTCTCGCGCCGGTGTTTGTATGTTCCGGGAGGAACCTTTGCCGGGTACGAAGGATGAAAATGGAAAACCACTTTTCAAATGCGAAAACGAGACCGTACACAAACACAAAAACTCAAGATCCGGTTCGGTATATGTGTGTGCGTGTGTGTGTGTGTCTGGATGTGTGTAATCAAATTTACTGTCCCCGAGCCTCGGCACAGCGGTGGACGGAGGTCATTCAAGGCAGCAAAACATCTTCATACAATTTTCTCCATTTTGCACGACACAAAGCACATGTCCCGCATTCCGCAGCCGCTTCGGGAAGGGATCCTACCGGACTGCGATACCGGTCATCTTCAATGTTTTCAGTTCGAATGTTATTGTTTGGTCCTCAAAAGTTCCATTTCAAGAAATGGCCCAAAGCGACCGTTGTGTGGGACTTGGGAGGGTGTTTCGGGTTTCTTCTTCACTTCTCTTGACCCTGCCTGAACTTTCTTGTTCTAGGATGTCTGTGATATCGGACTGGCTAAGAATGAATGGATGTACTTACGACGTTGTACCGAATCATTGGTGGATGTTTATACTGAATTGGTCCATTGGACCAGGAATTCTGGTTAGGAAATTTTCGAAAGTAACTCAATGGTTAATGCTCTGAAGGCGAAGGATTCTACTACAACATATTACTGTAAACTTTAATGACGATCACGATATTTATGACAGAGTTTGGTTTAGCTTTTACCTCTATTAAATTTTATTCTCTACATGTAATTTTACATAATTGCACCAAAATTTATATGAATGTCTGCCATCATTTAATTGTTCCTTATACCTTAGAAAATTTTATTTATCTTTCTGAAATATATTGACATATTTTCCTCAAAAGATTTTTTCCATTTTTTCTTCCTTCCTTCTATCTACTTCTCTCTCTCTCTCTCCTTCTATCTCTATCATCTTCGAACATGCAAACACACTAACTCTTCAAGTTAAGTGTACCATAGCTTACCATAGCTGCCCTGCGGGATTATATGGTCGAGCAGCTACCACAATAGTGTCCACAAACAAGCAAACAAACAAACGCACACTGACGAAAAGCTGGAGCATAACGCTTTTGTTCGCACGCCAAACAATGGCTGTTTCGTCACTTAGCGGCCCCCGGTGGAAGATGATACTAGGATGGATCCATTTCCTTCCCACCATTTCCCAAATGTTGCATCCACCAACAGTACAGAAACGGCGGAAGGCAGACATGAGTACGGGAGTGAGAAAACCATCATAACGACCATCAACCGCACAACAATAACCGTACACATGATTCGTTTTGATTCGCCGACAAAGAATTCAACAATTGAGTCTCGAATCCCCACTACGCAAAAAAAAAACCTTCCAGGCCTGGTGGTCATGGCCAAAAAAAAAACAACGGGCTACTCCGATTCCCTTTTTCTTCGAGCTTTGGCAGTGCTATCGTTTCTTAAAGTATATCATTCCGGGACAGCGGGGATGACCGTCCTGGGAATGCGAATTATTAAGCCTGACGATGCACAAACCCCATTGCTACGATTGCTAGCACAACAATGTCACCCTTGCTGGTTTGGTTAGGCCATTTAATGACCAACCATCGCCACAGCTGGAAGCTGTTACGTGCGCTACTGTTTTACCATTGTTTTTATCTGAAGCGATAAAGTATGGGCATAATTTCCTTGTTTGAAACATTATTATTGATTGCATTTCAGGAGAGATTCCAAGAGAATCAACATGGAAGTTTAACCGTTATATTAATATTTAAGATTAAATTTAACTAAATAAATCATTAGGAAAATTCATAAGCACTTCATTCTAAACAACATTTAGGCTCAAAATAGCTTATCATGCCAATCCTGTCAGCTCCGATAGAACTCGATCCAAGCTATTGCTCTTTTTTCTCTTATAATTATGAATAATCTAGCTTAAGAGTATAGCAAAGCTCGCTGACGATAATTTTTTGCTTGAAAGTAATAGCATTTATTATCCTGTTTTGAAATAATTTCCTCCTAACTACTTGTAAACTACCCCTAGAATGGTTTTCTACAATGTCTAGCTTCAATACTACGCTACTCAACCCGTAAGTTAAATCTTACCTTCGTTAAGTTAACCACCGCCCTTCACAGGCTAAGCTAAAACCGTTATTATCGCGATAAAAATGATCCAAGGCACGCACACCTACACATTGCTTCAACAAAACCTAGCAAAGCATTTCGAGAAAAAAATCCCCAATACCTGCTGGATGACAAAAGCACATAACAACACCCAAAATTGATCGCTTGTGAAAGACAGAATTCTTCCACAACTTTCCCTTTCCTCAAGCTTCCGATATTCGCTTCCCTCAAGTTCACTCAATGATGCGTAAGTGATTAGATACTATTGTTATTTGAATCATATTGTTTTTATTGTAATGGTTATGGATATTAACACGCGAAAACACCAGCACAGAGACGATGGTCGTTGGCAACCGTTTACTGCTGGCATGCCTCAACCTATATGAAAGGCACCACAATCCCGCTCGGAAATAACTGCAGCAGCACCCTTTACGCTTCGGGTTTGGCTTCGAACAGTGGTTAAGTGCGCCCGATGGGTTTCTGGCACGAGAAAAAAAAAACCCCCCATTACAACCACAAGTTGATCCTCACGAGACTTTTGAGAACAGATTGACTTTTGGGTGGCACTTAGTTAGTGCCTCCGGATGGCAAGCAGTTAGAGGTGGGAATTTAGAGCAAAACCCTTCTTTTTCGTTACTGCTTGCCCGGTAATGACGCATTCCGAATCGATGCCCGCAGTGTAATAATGCGTCGAACGAAGTGTAGCTGGCACGCATCACTAGCTCGCTTTGTCGCAACAGTTTTTGGCGGAAAGAGAGTAAAGGATTAGTTGGTTTTCTAAGGTGGTTTAACTCGGTAAAGGGATTTGGTGCGATGCGATACACCGAGAGACTGCACGGATTGTCTCGATGCGCCAAAGCAATTAATTGTAATAGGGGTTTAAAAGTAGCAAATTTTTCGGTTTAAGTGAAGACGATGTAGGAGGCATTAAAATAATAACTAGGTTAGCAGCAGTCAGGTACGGCGCACAGGGTCTTTTTTAAATGCTTCGAAGTAGAGGTGAGGATATCAAGGAGAAATGTCAAATAATTATGGTCATCAGAATTAAATATCAATAAAATGAAATTAATCTGTAAATAATTATCCTCATGCTTTACAGTTTTGAACCTTTACCTGTAACGACAGTTATGATTATGATTGAGCTCTTAATAAAATACACCTCCAACATTTTTATATTTTTATTTATAAACTATCAATTCCATCGCAAACAATCAATATCCAGCAACCAGTTTCATCGAGTACCGAATATAGACTAGCCGACAGGGTCTATTCAATAAATCGATCGATTGTCAGTAAAACCTTTTTCCCATTTTTTGTTCACGAATTTTGCTGAGCATTGGTTTTGCTTCATTGCGATACACTTGAAATGCTACAGGTACGTGTTTTCCCCCATTTCAATACCCACTGTCCATCAACCGCTCTGCTTTTCCTTTCAATACACTTTTTTATCTCGAATAAAATCCTGTTTTAAGCCTCTCTCTCAACCATTTGAAGCTATTTCAGAATGGCAGCGACACAAAAGCAAGTAAATCAATTCCACACTCACCCCATTTCCCCACGCACAATCGGTATCAATTTCTTCAATCCATTTAACATAGCAATCGAAGAAACGGACCGTCACTAAGCTTCCGGGATGCTTCAAATGCCCGTGTGCCCTTCGCGCGTATGGTAAAAAGCCGCTACCTAAACCAAAAAAAAAACGGAAAGGTGAAACACATGGACACAAAGATCGAATAAAACTTGTACGCTAAATTATACGTGGCATAATGCATCAAAATTGCAGTAATCCATCAAACGGAGCGTATGATCCACTCAAAGCTAAATGGAACCGACTTTTTTTTAAGTACAAAAACTGATCATACAAAAATGGTATGTAAAAATGGGTAAAAAACCAAGCTTCCCTCCACTGTAAAACCGGTTCAAGTGGAGCTGCAGCTAAAAAGGAAACAAAAGTAGGCACAAGATAACGTTTACGCAAAAACCCTGCCACGAGCCCGAATGGTGCGGGTTGGCAAACGAGAAAAGTCTAGCACAAAATCAAAACCCCACCACTGTCGGTCGAAAGCTGGGAACATAAATCGTCATCGAGCCGGAATAAGCGGATGTGTGATTGATTTTGCTAAATTGAATTCGAATCAACTGCAAAACGGTCGGTTGTTTTGTTTCGTTACGGCGGCATCACGTGCACGTTGATTGTGCGTGTCGGAGTTTCGCTTCTGTAAAATTTCGATTGTTTAAGCTTTACGTTTTTAATGCAGGGAGAAGAAATGTTACATTTTTTAAAGCTGGAGGTTGAAGTTATTCAGAGCATTAGGTTTACTTGTAGCTAAACAAGCTTGTAACATAAATTGACTATTAGCAAAAGTTATTTTCTTTAACTACGTAAGCCGTCCAGAGTTTTTCCGTTGATAAGACAAAACCATCAATTCCTCAGGTAACAGCTGCCAGCATAGCAACACTTCAAACGGGAAAATTCGTCTTAAAAATCTAAACTTCCGTTACAAGTGATACTTTTGACATATCAACGGAATAGTTTGCCATAGTCAATCCTACATTTTGCCTTAAAAGTTGATAATTCGGCCTTATCAAATGATAAACCCAGTATCGAAAACCGAAATTAAAAATTCTTTTATTCAACGGTTCATTCTCCATCCTGGATATTGGCCACCGAATGGTAGATCCCTTGCCTTTTCCCTTAATCCATTTCCTGAACTTCTAATCAGTCGTCCAAACAAAGCAATTAATTTGTTAACGGGCGCTTGTGTGTTTCTTCCTAGCAATTGCACTCAATCACTGCCAACACAGGGCTAGCCGCATTGCTTCTTGCCATTTGCATTATGATTGGAAGCACGTTTTCCTTGACCCCCTTTTTTGGAAAATGGAAATCCCGAGCACGGGTGTGATAAATATTTACCCAACATAATTCTTACGCAAATTGTCACATTTAGCGGCTTTGCTCATTTGCTTTCCTTTTCGGTTGGTTTCATCGTGCGGTGTGTACCAAGGCGTACGCCAGTATATGTCAGTATATATGTGAAAGGAAGCAATGTTAGCGGTTGGTGAACGAACAATGTTTGGTGGTGGATCATCATGAAATTAAATTAAGTCACTTCACCTCGGCAAATCGTTGGATGGTGCAGCATTTTGTGCCTCGATTTAATACCACTCGAGGTACCATCATCCCCACGAGCCCGGCTGGCCGGTGCCGATGCCACGCTGGATGCCGATAGCTTCGTTAATGAAAGCCACATCGATAATCGGGCTTTCCGGATGGCTTTCGTTGGGAAACACTAACGGATCGGCTATTTATTCACAAGCCCTTGGCAATCCGCCCCGGTAGACAAATGATAGCTGCCATCGACAATATGGCTTCGGTGCGGTCCAACGAGCAGGATCCGAGGTTGGATGGGCTATGGACGAGCGGGAAAGGGGCATGGTGCGTAAAGGCTACGCAACAGCTACACAAACAAACCGCCAACTGCCCGTTCCACACCGAAAACCGCCCATGGACGATAAATTATTGAATGATAATCGGATTAATTTATCTCAGCTCATTTGATCACAAAATGAAAATTTTGATTGTTTCAATTTCACCCCTTTCACTACCACCACTTCCGGCTCCTTTTTCATCCACCCCTCAACGCAACGCATTTGTCAGATGTGGATCGGTCCATTTTCCTGAAACTGATACTATTCTTCGCACACTCACCGGCCGTCAGGGCTAACAGTTTGTCGAACTGCTCGTCGTCGGACGAAGAATAAAGGCTTGGCAAATTTAACGATGCTGAACGTGTAATGTTTCGTTGCTGGAGGCTTTTCCTACCTAACCACCCACAGCAACACACACACACACGCACACCGTTCCGTTTTCCAGATAGAGAGAAGGACAGGCTGTTAAAGTGGTGCAAACAAAGCGGACAACTGTTAACCGACACCCAGCAGTGCCGGTTACCAACAGATGTAGCAATTTGTTCTTGCGCTCGTGGTATACCCGTCGGTGGAGCGTACCGATCTGACCATCCCGGGCCCGGGATGGCCAATTGTGGCGTAATTGAAACGATACACGCGCATTGATGGTTTTTATTGCGCCTTCATCTTGTGCCGGTGCGTTTTTCAGGAGTCAGGGCTGACTGTAGATAAGCATTAATGTTCGTTTCACAGCTGCATTAAATTATTAAATTGAGCAACGTACCGCAAACCGGGACCGAAAAGCCCAAGAAAAAGGGGTGCTGCGACTCACCACCGTGTGCGTTTATCTCAGCAGCAGCAGTGTGAAAGCTTTCGTGTATTTAATGAGGCAAATTGTTGTACTTCAAGTTTGTGGTTGAGATTTATTTCCTCGAATAAAAGTTCTTTCTTTCCCTTCCTTTCTGTTGAGAGTTGGCAATTTTATTACTATTAACATCGAGAAATGTGAATTCAACGTGAATTAAATGCATTAGAAACAGAACATGAATAAACTAAATTAAAAGCGAAAAAATATAAAAAGTTTAATGAAAAAATCTATAAGAACGGAAAATTTATAAAACATACAGTGTGAGTCACAATACAAACATTAAGTAACGAAAAACAACAAACAAGCAGTATATAAAACCAAAAACCTTTACCACAATGAATAAAAGAAGAATGAAGGAAAAACAAAAGAGAAGAGTTGAATGATGAATTGAACCGAAAATAAGTAATTTTAAGTAAGTAAGTAAATAAGTAATGCATAAAGAATTATTAAGTATGACGGCAGGTCGCCATTTTGTCCACATTAAGGAATGCAAAGAGGAACATTAATATAAAGCGATTAGATTTTAAAATGTGTACAATTTATAACTTGAAACTATTTTTTATTTTATTTTCTGCTATTGTAGTTGAAAAAGTTCAAGTACACATAAAAAATTATCGATATATTTTCATGTTATATGCGATTCTCATGTTAAAATTATCTTATCTCTGCACCTTCTCACCAAAAAAAAACCTCGAATCATACCATTTAATTCCATGAATGGATCCATAATAAGGAATGATGCTATAAGTATTGCAGTAAATCTCGCTTTTTCTCCTTATTACCTGGCACGTACCAAAAAACCGAACTCTTCATACACCGAAACTCCGATCGACCCTTCGAAGAACCGGAAAAAGTTATTCTGATTCGATTTAATGCCAACTCGATTCCGAATCCGCACGGAGCACAGCTGAGGTTTGCGAAAAATGGGAAGAGAATACTTTCATCGCTGCACCTACTTCCTTCCTACATTTTGTTCGAGAAAGCTGAAAAAACTACGTCAAAGCCCTCGGTAGCACGATGATTCTTAGTGAAACGGTGCCGGAAACGTCCACGGGTCAAGTAAAATTTCGCTCCAAATGCTAATACCTTTTTTCTTTCCGATTGCCACAACCTCACTCGCTAAGGACCACAGGTGTCAGATGGTAATGGAGATTTGGTGTACAGGGAAGGGATGTTGGAAAGTAACTTTCTTATTGCCAGTAACGCATTCGATTATGGTCAGCAGAAGAAGAGGAGAAAAAAATCACACATGGACTGGTGGCAAACTTTTGAATAATCGAATTAAACTCTTCGACATGGACGAAATGGCGCACACACAGACACACTTGCCCCTAACCACCTTGGCGACTTTCTTCGGGGGCAAGTGTCATACAAACGGAAAGAAAACATTCGTTCACAGTGGTGACATGATTTCAAGGGCTACGGTCACGACAGTATCCTCACGCGCAGTATCTTCACGTGTGTCGGGGCGATCGATTCAAACGTAACGAAAATCCAGTGTCAACTGCGTATGTGCCAACGATTTATCACTGTCACCGTGGTAGCACCGGGCTGAAGAACGCTCGGTTCGATAGAGGGTGGCAGTGGTAACGGTTTGGTGGTTGAACTGTGAAATTGATTGCGATTTGATTCAGCCATCCGGAACGAAAATGTCGGAGGTGAAAGGATGCAGGTAATCGTATACGCTCACTCACAGGTACTCCCAGCTCACGGATACTAACCATTGATGGGAAAACGAACAGTGGAAATTTTCTTTTCGTGAGATTGTCGTGAAAGCTGAAATTAACTGTTGCTATTACTATTCTTTGAAAAAGGACATTAATGACAAAGGAGAACTTGTTCGAGTTTAATTACAGTTTTAATACGCATTTGCTGTGATTTGTTGTACAATTTGGCTTGTTGTTTATGCGTTCTTTTATTTTAGAAGCATACAATTTGGTTTTGAGCTTGATTTTTTATCTATTATCCATTGTTTAATGTAAAATTTAATTACATATGATATCTGCAATTTTTAATCAATTTTATCCGTCTCTTTTTCTCTCTGTTCTCCTCTTCCTCTTCTTCGTTTTTTTTTTTGCTTTCCTTATTCTACTTCTATATGCTTTACATGTTTTCTTGTTATTTTCCTTTCTTTTTCATCTCTTTTTTCTCTGTTTAATCTATTTGCTTTGTCTTTATAATTTAGCTACTAATCTTCTGTCTATAATCATTTTTAAAGATCTATAATAAAGATCTATTTATATAAAAAACAAGATTGACGTTTCAATCTTGTTTTTCATATTTTATACGTTTTACAGTATCTTCTCTTTTTCTATTTTATGTATCATCTTCATCTATTTTTATTTATGATCATCAAAATATGATATTAAGTTTCTTTGAGGATTTTTTAAATTCATTTTAGACAAATTAAAGCGTGTTCTAAGGTTTACATAAAGCTTTCTAAATATAACACCAAAGAAATGATTCATCCGCAAAAAATACGAACAACAAGGATTGTTCTATTGTCTTATGCCTTTGAAATTGATCACAAAAGAACGCTAGCAGGTAGATCAGCATCTTCAGTCGAGTTTTCATTGCAACAAAATACATATCCATGACACGTGAGCTTCCCGTTGCACTTACTTACGTTCAAAGGCGAACTTCTCGCACCACTACGTTCAGTTCATGGATCCATGTCCGTAACGACTTCAATTTGTGCAAAACTTCAAAGCGTTTCAGCTCGCTAAACAAAACGTTTGTGCATGATTGTTACCCCCCCATGGTGATGTTGCACCCTCTTTACACCCAATTCCCATCCTCCCACTGTCTTTACTAACATGCAACACATGCATGCCAGAACTAAAAAGCTCGAGAAGTGTCCCTGAGGGGAGGAGAAGGAAAGTGACGGGGACTAGTTTCTCTCACCATCAAGATGGTCCACCATGTCGCCAAACTTCAATGGGGTATAAATTTGAATTTCTGCACGACTATTTCCGCTTCGAGTGGTTGTATTAAAAAAAAAAGTTTTCTTTACGGGAAAACTTCTATCATACGGATTGTCCCCTTGTGGATGGTTCGAATGCAATGGGGACGGTTCGATGTGTTACTTGCACTTGGCCTGCGAACTGCATGCCTCGTCGTTCCCGGGAGTCTTAGTTCAGCCAGATGCATGTGTAAGGTTCTGGGTGTATTTTATTGGAAAATGAATTCTCCTACCCTTAGCAGTAAAATCGACAGGAAATGCAGAACAAACGGTCACTTTTCTTATGCACGCGTTTTTATTTCCGACGGCAATTTTCTTTTTCCACCTTTCAAGAGTCCACCCAACGGTTTTGGTATGGTACATTTTGGTTGCCATTCGAAAATCCTGAAAGCAATACATAGCGTGAATATAAATTTCCACGCAGTTCCTCACACCTTAAGCCCCACCAACAGCGCAAAATGACCCCCCCCAGTGTCTCTGCATACCTTGACCGTGTGATACTGATACAAGCACAGCGCGACCCCTACCGTTGACAAACGCTTTCAGGGCAGGATTTGGAACGTGACCACATCTTTTGCTACTTGTTGTGAGCTACTTTCAGTGTGGGCCGGGTGCGGGACAAGAACCGCACAGCAAACTTCCTCCTCCAGTACGGCAAAAAGCACAAACCCCATACCCGAACTGAGGTACAATCCACCCGAAACGTACCAGCTCCTGGGAGGAATCGTTTTAAAATGCATTTGCATTTCAATTATATGCGGCGTTATGTGAAATACATTTGGCAAACGGAATTTGCACATAAATTGAATTTTGCTTTGCTATTTTGCTGCTTCCGCCAAGCCAATGGTGTACCTCCTTGCCGCACGGTGCACACGTTGGGCTCTCGTTTTTTACCTCCGTGCGATAAATAAGCACAACAACAACCAGTTTCTGCAAAAGTGGGATACCACTGACCCCGGGAGTGACTTCTGTGGTGCGGCCAGTCGTGTTTGCTGTGGAATGTTGCCGCGAACAGGCTAATGGATGTCGCGGCAAACCCGACCGGAGTTGTTTGCAGCCATGCATCGTGCCAAAAACTTTGCAACTCCTAGCAAGGTTCGCCTGGAGTTCGGCAACGGTTTGGCCCGAAGATGGTTGTGAATTTTCGTATCCTTTTTTAACTAAGGGTTGGGGGAGGGGAGCTTTTCCCGAAGAATCATCTCGAAGGGCAAGCAATGTCTTAACAAAGGAAAATTTCTTCCACAGTTATTTATTGAACTTGCGTGCGTGATTTATTGAAATTGGGAAGCAAATTTTTGAACTTCAATAGCCGGAGCGAAAAAAAAATTGTAAAGAAAAACTCACGTATGAAGGCATTCAAGTACATGTGAATGTCGGACAGTATCATTCGAGAATTGAGTCATTGATTCGAGTATTAGTTTAAGACTCTATGTCTAATTATTGATCTACTCATGTCATTCGACGCGAAGTAGCTAAAATGGCACTTATTCATTTCGTTAACATTTTGTCTAGGCTCAAGCAATAAGTATGTTTTCGTCCTAGTCGAAACAAAGATTGTTGGCTATGTCATACTGAGTGCTAGAAATTTTATTTCAAAAAGAATTAAAAAAAAAACAAATTATTCCTCAACGAGTTAATCAGCTTGATTTATTTATTATATTGCTTTTTTTTACCTGGATTAATGTTAAAAGTCCCTCATCTTTAGCAAATCTACATTCCATTTATCCGATATAATTCATTCCGCTAACACCACAGTTTACAAAAATCTCTTGCACCAGCAGCATTTTTCATCCTTCAATAGGCTACAAAAACAGAAATTAACATATTTCAATGCTATCCCGCCTTATCGCGAACACACTCTCGTGCACCATTACGACCAGATAATGAATTTCAGCGCCAAACTTACCTCCCTTGGTAACCGCCCCAACCCATCGACACCGATCCATTCTAGGAAGCATAACTCATCGAGCCAAACTGTGAAGAAAGACAACCGAATCCAGCAAACAAAACAAAAAAGAAGCAAACCAAACCTCCACCTCCTCACACACACACACACAAAAACCACCGAAACCGAAAACCCTGTACGAAATTTATTCCTAACCATCCTGCGTACCGGTACCGGCCACGATTGACTACAAGCGGTGAACATTAAATCTTCCACAGCGATTCACACAACCAAGCACCGGCAGCCTTCCGAGCAAGAAAACCAAACTGTATCCGTCATGCTTCCGGGGCAACGGAATCCTTGTTCCCTGCGTATGTCAGCTAGCTGGGCAACGAAACCGAATGATCCGCAAAATGCACCGAGTTTGCATTCGGGTAGGTGGGGGTTGGGGGGAGAAATGGTTGCCAGTTGCCAGCAAAAGTTAGCCAGACCATTTAATTCGGGAAATGCTGATTTTCAACCATATTCACCATTATCCGTGGTGAACGGTGAACAGAGTGAAAAAGAGGAAGAGAGAGCTGAAAATACGATAACAGATCTTTCGGAAAGCCATTCCCGGACCTAAACTTTATACTCTTGCCACCGAGATCTACCCAAAAACGTGCTTACGTCCTTGAAGAAAAAGCAAACACAAAAAAGGCCCTCTTTTATCATTGCTGCACCCTTGTATACACTTGTTAGCGTAAGGGGCCCAAAATATTCAAATCCGTAAACTTTGTTGACTTCAAACGGAGAACCTTTCATCGATGGTCGGTTAGAACACCAGCAAAGCAAAAACAACGCCGATCGTACCAGCAGTAGAAATTTTGCTATTCAAAATATGGACCTATTTCCGGGACGTTCAGGAGAATTTTCACTGGGAAAAACGCAAAATTAAAAACCCCCCTATGTTCGTTCGATCCGCTCGCTTTCCGCACTTGCACAAAGGAGCGACGAAACAAACGAAACAACAACAACAAAAAAAACGACGATCTCAACCCATTGTGCAGTGCAGGCTGCAGTTCAACAGTTACGCCAGAATCGCTTCATGATAAATGTATGAACGTTCGGATCGCTTTTGGGTGTAAGCCAAATATTGCCAACCAACACGTTTCGGTTGAACTAGTTGCAATTTCCTATGGACGGCCATCCACATCTACCCGTACCCCGGAACGGATCGCTCTCCGGGAGGATTTCCGGGCTTTCTTACCCTTTGGGGGAGGGGGTTTCTTGTTCCCTTTAAAAAGTCAAATAACCCAGATGGCCATTGTTAGTAAGCCAGAGGGAGAACAGAGCCGAGTTTTTGTGCAACAGTATGAAAAGGAGCTAGTGCATGCAAGTGCAGTAGGGTAAGTGCATGTAATGCGTCCGAAAGGGACGATTTATTTATGATCCATGGGCAAACTTATTGTTATGGGAAATTTTTGGTTTTATTTAAAGTTGTCTCATGTATTTCTTAAAGGTTTGCAAAGATCTAACAAGCATTTTGTTGCCGAAAAATAGTCTCCATTTATGATTCTTTCAAGACAATTCTTAAATACCTGCAATTTATGATTAGTAAGGCCAAATTTCTATCACCAACCAACGTTTAGAATTATCCAATGAGAGTCAACAACTCTTGTTTATCTATTTTTTCCAGTAAAACAAGCTTCGCATTATCTTTTATTAAACTCTCCAAAAGGTGCCCCTTTGCTAAAGGATAGTTACACACCACTGAAGCCAGAAGTAATTAATTATGTTCCACATACAAACCTCCGCATTACTTATGATCTAATGAAAACGAAGCATAACTCATTTTCCTTACCAAAAACTAAATCAAACTACCTGATCGTTGGTAGGAACTTTTGTAATAACGAAACAAAACTTCCTTCCACGGTTAATCCACTCGTCAGCACTAAATTGGTCCTCACTCTGTGATGAAATTGTGTGACTCGGATGTATTCGGACGATCGTCAGTGACACAGCGGGGTGCCATAATCATAACCTCATAATCTAGCCGTCGCTTCAACGGCAGACATCACAAACCTGTCCTTACCTAGACACCACTGGCAGTCCAACACGTTGGCATTCCTTTGTGGACCAAGGTGCTTCATTATGGGACCTTATTCACTATCAACGCGTCCTGTTGCTTAAATAGATTCGATAAAAACTAAGACACTTCACTAGCATCCGAAGGGATTAGGACTGATTCAGAAGGCCTCTAAAAATTTGTTCAAAGCGTCCTTTTACTGTCAAGGTACATTTAAACCCATTTTCCGCGTAAAGGTTGACGATGCGATCCAACGAAGGTTACGTCAAGACTACCACTTGCTTTTGGGATTTTCATTCTGTTTAACAATAATTTAGTGTCCTGCTGAGAGTTACTCGAGCAAAAGAAAGCTATCATAGCTCCGGGGCTATTTCCCACGAGTAAATGGAAGCCACCCAATAGATCCAGCGTATTACACAAGGTTAGTGCCTGCACTCCGTAGGATTCAAGGTCCTCGTAGACTTTGTCATGGCGCTGCCTAAAGAGTTTAAGTTTCAGCTCCAAGGTATCACTGTGTCACAGTAGCTTGGGGCACATTTCTCCATAAACCCAATACCTTCCGGGTAACAAAGAGGGTAAGGACAGAAGGAGGGAGGGGGGAGGAATGAGAGTAAAAAAACGCTGCGTCTGGCCACTTAGGAAGGTAAAGAAAACAGATCACAAAGCATACCTCACTCGGTCGGTTGTGTGTCCTACAGCGAAACCCAGACAGCCCTTAGTTCCGGCGCGAGTACAGCACACCCGCTGGGCATTTGTACTCCAGCATTTTCCCACCCCCTTCGGACTCCACAAACGAGTGGCAAGGATTTATTAATCGCAAAATAAGACATCGTTGTTTGGGGCGTTGCGCTCGATGCAACATGCCAGCCGCAAGGCATCGTCCGCTCCTTATCCCACACTCCGACTGTTTGCTCAATGTCTCCATCGAAACCCATCGCAAAGTGCACCACAGGAGGGTAGTCCTGTACACTCAGTCGTCGTCTAAGACATCCTATTGTAGCGATACCTCGACTCAACGATTTCTTTGCAACAGTTCGTGTGAATGGAATGTGCCGGTGCTGGTGCAACGGGGCAACGTGGCAACGTTCGCCAAAATGCACTTCCTACCAACGGCTACCGTTGGCGGTGGTTTCGGCTTACAAGTGAAGTAATAATTGAGTTTATTAAGTAATTTATGGTAGTTTGTTAGTTTTGTAGTTTGTGTGCTGGCTGGCGCTGCTTTACGTCATGCTATTTTTCTTCCCAGTGGAACCGCTTCCTGGTGTGGAAAGCTTTTTCTTGTATAGCTATGGCATGATTTTTTTTTGGTATGGGTTTTCTTTGTAACACCATCAATTGCTCATGCGATTTTAAATATGAAAGTGCCTCTTTTTTCAACGTAATTTTGTGGGAGATTTTTACATATAAAATATCAAATTCTATTCAATTAATAATGCCAAAACTTTTCATAGAAAAATGTGATTGAATTATGAATACAATCATTTGCTAACAACATCACTTGCGGTAGTATCAATTACGCAAACACTCGATTCATCGAACAGAAATCAATGTGCAGAAAACTTATTCATTACGTCGTACTTAATGTAAACGATTTGCTTACGGGACACTTTTACTAGCAATCTTCCTAACAAAATATTGACACCGTATTACAAGCCCATAAAACACATTTCCACCCGAACATGCTGCACCATTTCGAACTCTGTCCAAACAAGCCAACATCGAACAGCCATATTTACCATACCATGGAACACGGATAGTTACAGAACTCTCAAAGTCTTCAAACTTTTGCATTAATTGCCGACAGCACGATCAGCAAACTTTGTCGGTCCGATTCGAACAAACTCACATCCGATTGTGGAAAGTTTTTTTTTTTTATTATTTCATCTCCTGTTCCAACCGGATGGCCACCGTTTTCGAGGAAGAGCTAGATTAAATGTCCCGGACTTTGCACAGACTCTTATCTTATCGCCCATTCGGTTGACCGCTGCTGGACAATGCTATGAATTGCTTGTGTTCCTTCTCGTGCTTCGCTCGTCCCTGCCACCGAACATTGGCACTTCCGGACCACATATTGTTGAAAGGATAATTAAGTGATTCCGATTCGTCCTGCCGGTGCTGCTTAGTAGTGCCCGTTGCGACTTCCTTCGGAAGAACCGTTGAAGGGTGTGTGGAAATGAATTGTGTCTGTATATATATGTGTGTGACGATATCGGTGTCCGTCACATACGAAAACTCATTCTTCTTTCCGGCTTACTTTAGTTCCGCTTGAGGTTTTTTTTTGCGCCACGTTTTTTTTTCTGCTGACGAAGATGAAAATCTTTACCAACACGTTTATGGGTTCCGGGAGCTAATGAAATAATGCAAGATAAAAATGATTTATCGTTTAGCAAAGGCACAGCGAGAAGGACACTGTCTATTGAGGATCGAACAATGTGTCCACTGAGGTGTGCGTTTGTCGGGTTTCACCTTCGGCAAGGGGTCACCCATTTTACGGATGGTCACCTTAAGGGATGAACACTAATAGACAGACTCAACAATCGACTCACAATTGACAAAAACGAGAAAACTTTACCCAGCGAGGAAACAAATAATAACTATACAAAAACCTTGCTTTGAACGTCATCACGACATCACATCTTCTTCAAAAACATCGTCTTTATTCACACAATAAAACCATTTCTAAAACACAAACAGATGTACGTACGACTTATGTGCTTTCCATCGAAAGGCATCTCCGTACATCCCTAAAGTCCAGAAAACCTCGGGCTCGAAACAAATCTTGTTTACGACCATAAATAACATGTCCTTATTTCCTGTTCGGCCTTACGTCTACATTCCCCCTTGTTTTTGGAAGCGAGATAAAAATGAATTTTATGCAGTGCCAGACAACGTTGGTCAGCAGATTTTCACGCTCGCCATGTGCATCAGTTTCCGGTCACCGGCCGCCGGGTTGACGGGAAGGCGTGCAGCCAGGAAATTCTTGTAGGTCATAAAACTTGTCCATATCAGCAAATAGTGCCCGCATGAAATGGGGGGTGACATCTCGTTGCTGAACGACATTTCTAACAGGTCCAGGCGGCATTCAAACAAGTGGGATATTTGCTAGCTCGAGCCTCGATAGGGATGAATAGTTTGCACACACAAAAAAAAAGTGGGAGCTTAGGCAGGAGGTCAACCCAAACTTGTCGCCTATCGCAGATCTTGGAAGTTTTCTTTGTTCGTTTCGTGTACCTTTCTTGCGCCATGAATCATTACCAAAACCATACGAGCAAAAGAAATTCTAACCAAGAATTTACAAATCTTAAGGATTTGGGAAACGATTTATTGCTTTAAATTATGGCCTTCAGGATGGCCTAGACCGGCATCGCTGTCTGTAACCATTTCCCTAGCGCTTTGGTACCGTATTCACCAAACAAACGCTCATACAAGTTGCCATGTAAAAGCCTCCATCCACAATTACAACCCATACTCCCCTTCTACACGCCCTACATACAATCACACACTTTACGCGAACAATAAAGCTCAATAATACACGTTAAATCGCGTTAAACCACCTGCTCTACGCAATCAACGGGCAAATTGGTGCGCGAATTGAATGGAACCTTGCACTCCCCTTTACCCGTATTAAGTGCTGGAATGAAAAATCCACTTTTCCCGCTAGCAGATAGCTAGGAATTCATTTCGATTCCACTTGACGGGAACGGAAAATTGAAATTTTCCCATCACACCGGGGAATTGGGCTTGGATTTTCACGTGTGAGTGTTACGTATAATTATGTTTGCGCCTGTCGATGAAAGCGCTAAATTCGTCGATTCATGCTGATGAAAGCGTGTGCGGTGGGGGGCGAAATTCTCCCGGGATGTTTCTACAGATCCGTGTAAGGGGTTTAGTATGGATGCCCTTCTTATGCTTTGCCTTCATGATTTTTTTTCTTTTATAGACAACTTCATTTAAAGAACTCTTTCCTTCTAGAGACCAAATATGAAGTACTTGCTCACCGCGATTGAGAGGCCCTCTCAGGAAACTACCAGGATCGAACAATAAACTTGATTGCCAAAAAAAAACTCCCTCTCCCACACACAAGCCTGTTTCATCCCGTGATCAGTGCGATACCACCAGGGTTTAGAGTCTCATCATCGCAATCAGTGGAAATAAAAACATTAAACGATATCAAAACACCATTAAAATATGCACCCCTTTTTACTCCTCTGTTCGCTGTGCTATTCCGTCCGGACAATATATTCTTCCCCGGTGAACAATAAATGGTACAGGAGAATTCTGGCCACGCGTTTTGTGGGAGGGTTGCACTGTTAGAGGGTGCAGTGCGCTATTTAGAAGCTCACCCTCTCTATACTACTGGAGATCTCAGGTTTAGGCAAACGCTTCGTTACCATGGATAGTAGGCGTTTCTAGTACGGAGACAGGTTGCTTGCAGGCAGACAGGCCGTGTCTGTGTTTTGTTATAATTTATGGTGCGCACCATACCCTACCGTGGTACCTCCCATCGGTTCCTATTAGATAAAGTCTGTGTGAGTGTATGTTTGTATATTTTGTGTCTACTCGTACACCAACAAACAGTCGCAGGGGAATAGTCGATAGCATCAAGTGGAAAACATCGTAGCCTCCTGAGCGGAAAAAATCACACGTACACAGTCATCTGTCAAAACGCATCCAAGCAAACACCGCAAACGTCATGCGTTGTTGTAGTACTACCTAGTACTTCACGACCAGAAGAGTAGTGTCCTTACTTATATCGCTCACAAAAACACACAGAAACCGAAGAGGCCGCAATTCGAAACAAAAATAAAACGAGGCAAAATTTGTGTGTGTGTGTGTCGCGGGGGATGAAACGAAGCAAGAGTACGGATGAGATAAATAACACTCGTACACACCTCTGTCCTCAGCCTGCAGCTAGAGACCTCGCGGGTAAGTGCTCATGAGGGTATTTAAGACATGTTGCTTCGCGCTCGCAGGACATTCACGGACAGCCTCAGGAAAAAGGCAATTTGCTGCGATTTATATCACCAACTCTGCTGGTGCTGCTGCTGTTGCGTACATCGTGACATACCGAAAGGGTCTTTGGTGCCCTGGCACAGCGAGATATTGGCGAGATAAATAACTATCACCTACACGGCAGCCTAAAACATGGCCGCTTTCGCCCACTCTGCTCTATAAACAATATGATTTTGCTGGTCAATTTTATGATTGCTTTCTTGTCCACCACTCACTCTCTTTCTCGCCGAACTCCGGGAAATGATATATTCGATCGTTCCGAGAAAGTCAAAGAAAGACACCAACACACCCTTCCTACAGCACCTGCAGGGGTGCGTGATGTTGAGTTTTTCCCTTTTCCTGTGTGCTAGGAAAAGTGTTTTTGCTATTTTATTGCACAGTGTTGGCTGCAACCGTTACGCCACCGTTCGCCGACCCACTGCCATCGGTCATCGGTCGTACAATAAATCCGATCGATGTGCCATCAACATCAGCAGCAGATTCTCGGAAGGCGCCAACAACGGCCGCCTCCCCTAACCTCGTCCACAGCCTCCGGTGGTCGATTTATTTGCTTGTACAGTGTTTCGTGTTGTTGGCTGGTGCTTACCGGCTCGGTATGTTTGTTTCGCCCACCTTCCACACCACACGGTTCCACGGTACATTCGCTTTTATCTGATTTTTCCGATTGTCGTTCACGATGGCCCACGGCCCATCGGCCACGGACGTCTATGGGGTCGTTTTGTCAAAATAAAGAACCGAAAAAAACGATGCCGAGGTATTTCCTCCGGGCTGTGCCACTTGATTGTACTACTGTATTGAGATGTCGCGGATGTTGGGTGTTTGTATGGGTGTTTTTTTTTTATGTGACCATTTTACCTTCTGGTGAAAGTCCCCAAAGGATCATAACTGGCCGTAATGGGTTTATTTGCGATGAGACTGAACGAAGTGACAAAGTGAGTGTTTGGCCGTATCGTACCGCAATTCGTGGTCGCGTTACATCGCGCAATGGTGGAACTGGACATTACTGCTATTATACGATTGCTGTACGTGCGTGTCTTTGCTAAGCTGCTTGTACACATATTGCGTACCAGCTATTTAATTGTTTATGTTTATCGTATGTTAGCTCACCAACACAACGCCCTGGTACGAGGCAGGGAATTCGATGTGTCTGCAAGAGTGTTTTATTCATAATATTTTGTGTTTGAAGCCAGCATTAGGGGCTTGTTTTAAATAGACTGTTAAATATTATTAGAACGAAGTAAATCATGATTATTAAATTGTTTTGATATGAAAATTGAGTACTTTCTTAAATAATATATACTGCGATAAACTTGGTAAAACAAATAAAATTACAGAAAAATCCTTAAGTTACATGTAAGAATTTTACATTAACATACAACATGTAAGAATACATGTTCTTACATGGCATGTTCTTACATTCTTACATTAAAATTTATAATATTAGAATATTGGTAAGAATGCAAAAGATAATCAAATTCTAGAATTTGTAGCAGAATTTAGCAATACTTTTACAAACCACTTTAAGCTTACTTTTATGAAGTACTAAGTCATGGATCATATTACTTCCTTCGGATATATGCTTTTCCATTCACCAACAAATTGTTTTATTGTTATTTTCCACTTCCCTAGTCTGCACAAGGCTAACAAATGCTCAACTTTCATCTTGCATTCTCCTTTATGCCAGCAAAGTTCAACCCAAAATTCATCAACAATCCTGCACTAAGTGGAATTTGTTGTTTAGCAGCTAAGCACCTTTAGCATACCCGTGCCACACTCAAGAGCTTAATTAATCGCTGAAACATCTGGCCGGGTGTTACCATCGTCACCGATGCTCACACACATACACACGCATCGTTCATCACATGTAATGCAGAAATGTACCGTACGAAGCACATTCGGTAAAGTACTTTAAAAAAATCGACCAAATTTTTAAACCACCCCTACCCATTGATGCCATTAATTTGACAACCCAGCCCGTTTACACCGCACGGTCAAAACATCAACTCCCGTTCCGATTGCAGGCACTCACACATGATCCCTATCGCTCATGTGTGTAACCAACGCGACGGGATGTGGATTGTTGCCGGTAGCGAAAGGAAAGGGTTTAAAAATTACATTACCTCTATCTAAATCGCCCGTAAAACTATGGAACGGCCCCTTTCATTTACTGTCGAAGGGATTTCGAAGAAAAAAAAAATTTCCTAGCACACATATACACGCATGTCCTTACACTGGGAAGGGAAGCCATTCCACTCCGAGTGATGGAAATGAATGGCAAGCTCGCATACGTGTGCTGTGATGTGATTTGCTGTGGATAAAACAACATTTTACGACCAGCGTGTCAGCGTGAATAATTTCGGGCCACTATTGCTTTGATTTACCCAGCTTTTATGTTTAAATTTGCGAGGGAGCCAATCTCGTTCCTTTCACGGTAGATCCGGTTTGCTGGAAGCAAGCAGTTCAACAGGCTGGACCCTTTTTTTCTTTAGCAAACCTTTATCAGCAGCACCGAGCGGGTCGTAATCGTAGCTTAGAAAAAACCCAACAACCCAACAAGCAGGCAAGCGATGAAATGTGACTATTTTGATTAACTAAATTACGAAGAGGGATCATCTCCGTTCGCTGTGTTGGTTACTGCAGTTTTTGAACAGCGAAACATCACTGTGCATTGGCCCTGCAAACATCCTTCACTGAAAGTTCCCCTTTTTTGCACTAAAACCCGTCAGTTATCTTCTAAAACCATTGGATGAAAGTAAAAACTTAATCATATTTTTCACACCCGTAAAACACTCGTCTCACCCGTCCTGGATTACTTAAGTGTTTCTAACTCGCGAATTTCAACCAACCTCGCACGTGTCGTGTCATTTTGTTTTTCGTCGTCGTTTGCGATGAAAATATTTCGCAAACAAAGTGAGGAAAAAACATCCAAACCCCAGCGCAGGAGGGTGCTGGAACGCAGCGTCAAACCGGGCACGCTCACACATGTGCCCGGAAAAAGATATGGGCAGGCCATTTTTACGACCACGTTAAATCATCTTATCAGTTTTATTACCGTTTCACAAGTTCCGGTTTAATTTATTATCTATGTTTGGGATGGCATCGCGTAAAAAGTAAAAGATAGAAGAATTAGGAATGGTTTGAGGTGATTCGATTTGCTTTTCAGATTGTAATAAGACTTGTTTCTTAACGTACAAAATACTACACCGAAATTCTAGCTTATTCTAGAATAAACAATCAACATTCAAATCATGACAAGAAATTGAAAACTAAAAGAATTAAGTAAAATAAGGTAAATTGGAGTAAAAATATTCCAACATACTCGTAAAACAGCAAAAAATGGGATCATTTTCTTATTTTGTTTATCTATAACACATGTTACGGTCCAGGTTGCGCTTCTTGGTTAATTATTTGTTAAGTTATCTGGTAGTTTGTTTGGATTAGATGTTGTTCAACTTATACTATATTCTACTCTTCTTTTCTCTTAATTCTTCTACTCTACTCTACTCTTAATTATCTTAAATGCACTACGGGTAGTGGTTTCAGATAGTAAAAAATTTTTAAATTTAATTCTTCTACTCTACTCTACTCTTAATTATCTTAAATGCACTACGGGTAGTGGTTTCAGATAGTAAAAAATTTTTAAATTTTGTGCATCCTACAACCAATGGAATCTGTTCTGTGTTCTCAATTATCATTCACATCTTCCTACAATAAATTGAATCGCTACAGTTTCTGTACACCTATTGCACGTTTTTGCTCTAAATCCTCTTACTTACTAAGCATGCAAAATGGCTCCTTCCAACACTTCCGTACAAGGTGAAGCAACAATTTCCACCATTAAAAAAATCACCAAAAACCCTAAACCCGCAACAGGATCGTTAAAATCACGTTAACTTGCATTTTCCTTGCACTCCGATTTTCCTCCCGTTGTCAGTTCCACAGTATCACGCTGCTGATCATACTGCTCACGGCAATACACCGACCTACTGCTACGGTTGTCTAGAGCGTAGAACAATTGCCCCAAATGACCAGCCTGTTTTCCCCCGAAATAAAAGCCATAAAGGAAAAGAAAAACGACACCGGAAAGACCTCCGTGTACGATATCTTCCAGCGCAACAGAGAACAGATTTCTGGTGCAATTATACAGCACAGCGCAGTAGTAAAATCGTAACGGCCAGTGCATTTCGGTTGCGTCTTGATTTTGCAAAAGTAATGTGCAGCCAATAGACAAAACATTAACGAACGCGCCCAGACACACGAACCGAAAAACGCATTATCATTACACGAGAAGTATTTGTTCTTGTGGGAGGAAAGGAATGCATGGGAGAGGTATGAAAAGGAAATGAGCTTTAAAGAACAAAAAGAAAAAGGAGGGAGGTACGTCTTGCACTCGCAAAACGTCGAGGTGCTTTTCTTAATAACTTTATCTACATTTCCATTCTTCCCTAAAGTGAACTTGCTTCCACACAGTTCGAAAGGACCCACTGTGCATTGTGGGAAGAGATTTTCCAGGTCGTAAGTTTTCCCGTTTGGCCTCCCCTTGCTAAGAACAATGGGATATTTCCCTGCCCGTTAGCAAAGGTTCTAGTGATTTTTATACCATTTTCTCATTTTCAATCCTCCTTTTACTTCACATTATATACCACACCAGCTCAGCACAGTACGGCCAGACCGTCCTTATAGAATAAAAAAAGAAAATATTTACCACACCACTCGTTTTCCCGGTCACTGTTTTTCCCACAGCGGCAGCAGTGGAGCAACAGTAGGAAAATATATATTTTCCTCCATTCAAAACTCATTCTCTCTCCCCGGTCAGCTTCTTCCTGGTCAACCTGGCCCACATGGTGTGTGCACCGTCGCTTTTTGGGGGGCTTCATTGCTAGCAAACCCTCCCGGGCACCACCCGTTCGAAAGATTAAACACAATGACAAAGGAGATTAAGCAAATTATAAACTTTATCCATAAACGAGCGTATAAAAATATAGCAAAGTACAGACCGCTCACCTAGGTGCTGCCTCGATTTCGATTCTAGCTGCTGGTGATACCGTACCAACTTCCTCCATTTTTTAGCTATATCCTCTTTGTGTACAGCAAGCGAAGAGTGGACAGTTGGAGGGCACCTGTTAATGGGGAAAAGAAACTCGGTAGAATTCAGTTCCATCCGCAGGCGGCAAGAATGAATGCGGGAACACCTCAAGCTTTAACGAGCCACACCGGTGAAAGGATTCAAAAATGAAACGCAAAAACATGGCCAGAAAAGGCAAGGGTTACGCGAATTGGAAAATAAACTTCGCCACAGTGGGTGGAAACGGTTTTTTTTTTGTCTTTCCATCTTCAGCACCATGGCAAAGGAAGGAAAGTGTGAATGAGACGAGAGAAATTAGTGTACGAATGCGATTACGGGAAAGAAAAAAAAAAGAGTGTTACAACAAAACGAACTTTTCCGCAGTTCGTGTTTTCGCAAAGTCATGTTCCACAACTTTCGATGGATGTACGATAAAGAAAAAAGTACAAACCCTTTTCCTTTTTTTTTGTCACACAAACCTGATCCGAGCATGGATACTTGTGCGCTGTAAATGAGTGAAGCGAAACTCATGTGGCAGATAGGTTGGGCCGGTTGGTTGGCAAATATTGAAACCGAAACACGACTAACCCCAACATTGACCCACCCATTGACTGCTTCTGGGTGGGGTGATCGTGGAGGGGAAGGACGAGAGTGCTTGGTCACAGCGTTCAGTGACTGTGGCCCGAGCCACAAACGTTAACGTGCTTGTTATGCCTTTCCGGTCACAAGCATACCGTAATGATACACTTCCGGAGATGGGGTTAGGTTGAAAGTAGGAATCGAACAAAATCGAGCACAGGTTAACCGAGTGGTAAGAAAGAATATAACGGGGAAGAATAAAAAAACACACACACATTCATGTCGCATTCATCCACACGACGTCTCACATTGGTCAGTTTACAGGTAAAGGTGATTCTTGATAGTAATTTTGCTACATGACAACTTTAACAACATACCTGAATACAGCATACCAGCGTATCTGGACATCCCGCATGATCGTTGCTTTCTTCGTCATGTCGGATAATCACGGTGGTCGCTTTGCACTTTGACCCGTGTTTTTCTCAGTGACAGGGGAAAAACATGCAGAAAATTGTTTGCAAGCCAACGCTAAGGAAAAGGTAAGGACTTGTTTAGAAAAGAAAATGTCTTTCTTTCATTTTGACCAATTTAAATTAATTTTCTTCCTGGCTTATAGTAGTTCATTTTGAAGCTTCGCAGAACTAGTAAATTCTTTAAGGATATACATAAATATTCAAATAAATAGTCAGAATGTAATTAAGGCTTACCCTATCTCTAAGTATCTGATTATATCTGCAATTTTTTCTTTGACCATGTCATAAGAATGATACCCAACATCCCTGTCCACACAGTCCTTGAGAGCAATATCAAGGATTTCTGCATCAGCTCACAAAATCTTTATGAGTTCAATGCACCACATAATAGTGATTATTGTGACCTTTCGTATTCTAACGTTCTTTTTCGTTTGTTTTACCAGTTTTTCCCAAAATTCATAATTCAAAGTCATCTGTGAGGACTCAATTAACTTTAAATTTGATTTTTGTATGTATAGCCTTAAGAATAAAAAGTATCTTCATGTAAATATACGGCCATTTTTGAAGACCCTTTGAGAAGAAAAGTGGAGCGGCCCGGTGGTATAGGCGACAGCGGCGCCAGTCTTCAAACGACAGGACCGGGATTCGAATCCCATCTGGACCGTACCCCCGTAGTGAGGACTGACTAACCAACTACGTGGTATGGGCAGTCTAGTAAGCCATTTCGATGGCCGGCATGACCTTAGAGGTCGTTAAGCCAAGAAGAAGAAGAAGTTGAAAAGAAAAGATATTATTTTCCCTCATTTACCATTCGGTTGTTGCCGTGTCGTCGATGTGTTGGTGTAGAACAAAAATTAGTTTAAAAAGTTTTGTTTTTATGTGTCAGACTAACGAACATTTTTGTTCAATAAAAACGTGATAGCTCTTCTTCAATCGCCAGAATCGAATAAATCTGATTCGGAAAGTTCGATTCGATTAGGTGATTTATGTTTCAAATTCCGTTTCAAAGTTTTCCAAACCTCAAAAGAAATTATCTTTGTTGATTTCCGCGCCGGCTGGCTGCACGATTCCCCACGACTTCAAACGAAAGAAATATCTTCCAAACGAACCCCTTTTTACACAAGTTCCTGTTTTGCCGTCATCTATGCCGGCCAAGAACGTTACTAACAAATCTAACGATATAATCAAATATTTGACAGCGCGTTAAAAGAACACACTGTTTTGCGCAGAACCAGCATCTCCGTCCTTTATCGATCAAATCTAAAGCACCACGAAGCACTCGAAGGGAGGAACCAGTTTTGAGATTCTGAGCAATGTGTCCATCGCTCATTTTGCTCCTTTTCCCATCTTACATCTCACCAATTTCGAAGGTGACGAAATGTTCTAATGCCTGCGAAACGGGCCTCGATATTATATGTCCACTTTTATTGTTCCGCTCATGCACACACTTCTACGGCGGCAACATCCAACAGATGGCAATCGACTGGCTTAGAGGATGTAATCGTGTGCCGCTCTTACTCACACGCGCCTGTACCAGATTCGTGCTTGCACAAACTATCAACAATCGGCATCCATAAATCGGTATGAATTTTTATGAATTCCCATAAACTGTAAACGATTCTCGGGCCAAATCATCCGGTACAGCGATGTGTGGACGTCCCTGGCATGCCGTACCAGTAGCTGTAAAATATCCCTTTCGCATTCGCAATTTGTTCGCTCGGAAAGCGGAACGCTGATGGTGTAAGTCTGCATGGCTTGGGTCGTAAAATTATTTAATTTTTTATTAACTGAATTATAACATTTTAATGGAGTTCTGTTTCAATAGGTTTCGTATACATTGTACATACAAAGAAATATAGGGTTGGCGTTTAGAAGGGTGGCTAGAACCATTCAAACAAGATTAAGGGTTATTTTATATTCAATTCAAAATTGAATTATATTTTTAATCGTATTTTGTTTCAATGTTTATTGATTTATTTTACTAAACTGTACAGTATATAGCACAACTCGCACCGTAAATTTCAGAATTTTAAACAATATTATTCTACACGAACTATTTTCAAGAATTCGTCAAACCAAATTCATCTAACAAGCTTGCTCGTGTCGACGATTGCTGATGCAAACCACCGATAGTACGGTACGGCGATAGAATTTATTGAAAAGAAGAAAGATAGCGCTCCTAAATCACACTCACGCCCCGCCAATCGGTGTGACAAACTTGGCGAAAATATTGATTCCCTATCGAGCGGCGGCACACACGAAATATCCATTCGCCTCATCAAGCATAGCACATCCTTCTTATGCCCTAGCGCACTTCCATGAATCACATCGGCAACACATTAGCGAGAGCCGTTCTCGTTCGAAGTGTAATAATTTTGGCTTGTCCTCGCAGCCAGAAAGGAAAAGAGGAAGAAAACGTATCGATGAAAAAAACTTTTCCTCTACGATCGTCAAGAACATCCCGGTGAAAAAAAAAATGAATGCGTTACCCAGGGTGCAACAATCTTCACGCTGAACCCCATCCGGTTCGCAAAAGTTAAAATGTGTTTCTTGTCAGAAGCGGGAACTATTTCTTGCTTGCCCACCAGATAGAGCTATCTATTTGCTACCGCTTTTCTTTCACCTCCTCACGATCAGGAGTTTGGAAAAATTGGATATCTTCTTACCACGTTGGCTGTATCACGGACACCACTAAACTAAATGGTGACGATAACCGGTAAGAACCGATTGGAAGATTTGCAGCAAATCCACACAAAAAAAACCCTCCACACGGCCAACTAGCCCGCAATGGTTGGGCATAGACAACCGCCAAAGTTGTAGCATAAATTCAACAATAACGTTTTATTGCTACCGAGAGCAGCAAGCGAAGGAAATAAAAAATGCTTCACAACACAAAAACTCATAAACAGATAAAAATATGTCGTATAAAACCACAGATTTTACGAGTTATGAGTGCTTCTAGTACTGTCCAGAGCTCTTTGCACACATACACACGCCGTACCGTGCGCGCTACTGGGCGCATTTCAATGTGAGAAAATTGCTTGTGCGATTTGTTATTTCCACTTACTGGATGCACTTACCCGTGTGCCAAGAAGAAGCAGAATTTGTGGTTTACCGGCGGTACGTCCCAACGCTCATCCCTACACATACGGTGAAGCTTTTGCTACAAAAATTGAACAATTTCTGGTTTCCTCTTCACTACACAGACCCCCAAATGTGACGTCACCGGATGGTGGAAAACCCATTACCACACTCAATCGTACTATTTTACGGTGCAAAATTGTTGCCTCATTTAGCACCGCAAAACGGTTGCGAAAAGTACGCCGCTACCAAGCGGATAAGTAAGCGAGCGATGAGTGGTGAGAGATAACAGCCGAAAATTGAACAAAAATGGTGCAAACTTATGCCACACTTGATTGAAATATATTTGTGGCTGCCGGTTCCACGGGATGCGCAAAGAAAATTTCAATCAAATCCTTTTTCTTACGACTTTTCAACTGTCATTGGAGAATAGTGCGAAATTCTGTAGCGATTTTAAGTACAAAAATGATAATGGGGATTTTAGGACGTAAAGAAAGCTTTATTTGATTTTAATGTGCCAATTACATGGCTAAGTATATCGATTTCATTTTATCAACAAAAGGTGCCAATTATTATTCTAAAGTATTATAATTACTAGTTTAGTTTACCGCTAACTGGGATTGGATCTTATACCGATTCCGCGGTGTAGATATCCTGCTTCATCTTCTCCATTACTTAACGACCTTTTACCTAGGTCATGTCGTGCATCGAATGACGTACTAGACTATCTGAAACCACATCTTTGAATAGTTAGTCCTCACTTCGAGGAAACGGTTCGGATGAGATTTGAACCCCGCATATACCAGCGCTACAGTTGCATCTTCACTCCTCATTATCTTGGGAGGAATTTCTGCTAAGATGAGTAATTAAGAACAACTCGAACTGTATATAAGATACACTAACCATCCTTCAATATTTTAGAATAAATTGTAAATAGAGAACGAGTTTAAATCAATCAATATCCGTTTGCTTTAAATATTACAGACATAATTAAATAATGCAATGGCTTGAATTTGTTTAAGTAAAAAAATGTCAATAATTTCAACAAAACAATGTCTAACTCAAATATGGCATTTTTAAAAACTAGATTTCACGATTCAACAAGCAATCCAAATCACACACGACGTGACCATCGCCAGGAAAATCTCTTCCAGATCTACACGAAACATTGCGCTTAAATCAAACTTCTACCAATAAACTTTAACCGACTGCATACACAACATTTCGCACCGAACCATCTCTCGAGTTGACTGTTCGCTTCGCTTGATCTCAAGACTATCCAACAACCGTCTTGTGAGTTTTGCTGCCTCATATGTATATATGTCCCTCACCCATTACCGTTGTTTGTAGCTATTTGATGGGAAATTGCGGATCAAAAAGTTGCAACCTCAAGAAACAGCGATACCCGACCGTACACCGGCAGTGCTCGAAACTTCATCACTGCACAAATATTGCAGTGCAACTGCAGACCGTAGAAATATGCCTCTTCAAAGGGAACGACCACGCGCCCACCAACAAACAACCAATGCGGCGAAATGATGGTTGCCTTTTGGGGCGGAGCAGGAGCTTTTCGGGCGATCGCGTACGCGATGTATGGTACAAAGATGCTTCGGCAGGACTGGAAGTTTTATTCACGACCCGAGACAACTTCAAGACAGTGGCTGCCGGCATGTGAAGGATGGTACAAATTTTGGCAAAGAGCGTTGAAGAAATAGCACGGCTTTGGTGCATCAAATCCATCTTGTGGGGTTGGGAAAAGTTTTATCCATCCATTTTTGTTTGGTCTTCTGTTCGTTTTGCTTCTTTAGAATAATTTTCCACACGAGAGAGAGAGAGAGAGGGAATGGAAAAACGCGTTCTGATGGATGTTGCGCCCTGATGAAAGCGATTTGATTTCCTACATCCGATTGTACGATAAGATATTTCCGTAAGCAATTTTTCTTTGCTCACTGTCTTTGCTGGCGTTTACCTTTCTCTGGATGCATCCTTCCAAGAATCTTCCAGGACCTTCGTTTTTTAAATTTTATTTGATCCGTTCCTTTGGTTGGAAAATCCGCTAGATGAGGAAATCTTACTCAAAGCGCGGCATAAATTGATGATGTGTTGGATGGGCGTGTACTTACACTTTGAAATATTCAAAACTGTGAATAACTTACAGGATTTGTTCCTTTTGAGAACGTTTTTTTTTGTAGAACCCGTAAAGCACATTTTGAAACATTTCGTCAATTTCAATTGGGGCATTGGAGGATCGTATTTATTTACATGGTTAATTTTTATTGGAGCAAAATATCAAAGAACTCAAGCAAAGCTTTACTACGTACAGATACAGATAGCTATTGCTATGAGGACTTTTTAAAAATTTATAGAAATGTTCTACTCTTAGAATCTTTAAAATCCATACAAAAACACACAGTATCACAGGATCCATACAACATTAACACAACTTCCAATTGTATTATAGATGTGCAAGAAAAATTTAAAATTTTAAATCCTCCTTCCATACTACGTTTGATAAGAAAGCACAAAGTGATTTTTCTCTGCGCAACATCAAACCCCCAAAAAAAACCCTCAACACACTTCTTCCAACTGCAGTCACCAAACATCTTGGTGACGAAGTGCGATGAATAATGCAGTAAGTAGTATCCTTCCTGCCACTTTTGCCACAGTTCAATGGAGCCAATAGACAGAGCCAAAACGGTAACCTTCCCACCCAAAACCCACTGCAATAATAGAGACACCATTAACAATCAGATGATTTCTCTTCTACACTTTTCTTTGCTCCGAATACAGTCTGCAGTTGACATAATCCTTGCCAGATGCAATCGACGCTACGGGTCACGGTGGGTCAATTCTATTTGGTGCTCTTATCAGAACCCGTTTTAGCTCACAACCGCCTGTGCCCTTGATTGGTGCTTTTTTCGTGGTGCAGCCGAAAGCGAAAGAAATCGAAAGACATAAACCGAATCTACTGGTGCTTGAATGCAGCACTGTAAGTAACAATTTCATTAAGAACCAGCAAACACACACAAACGAGCTAGCTTGAGTGTTACGAGGCACGATGGACTACGGGGGCCCAGAATTACTTCTTGGACAAAACAAATGCAGAGAAGCTGCAAACAAAACACTGATTTCGATTCGACTCACCATCTAATTAGCAATTCCAGTCGAGAGACAGTCGCTCTGCAACTAGGAGTTCTACGGCGACTTTCTCGAATCCGTCCAGCAGACTTCTCGCTTTTCTTAAGACATTTCGACACAGATATTGGCTCTCTGTGTGTGTGTGTGTGTATGTGTGTGTGTGTGTGTTTGTGGTGCATGGAAAGCAGGCGGTCATGACTGACTGGTCAAAACTAGTCTTCCAGCTGATGGAGCTTGTGTTGGATTGGTTTTAGTTTTCCTCCCACCCAGATGGGAACGATATCCTTTCTTGGCCAAGTACGTCTCGTTGTGCATGAAGAATCTGCTCATTTAAATAACCACTTCACTTATTACCATAAACTGTTGTTGAACAAACTTTCGGCTGGGGGTTAAACAAAAGTGAAACGAATCCGATGCCTTGAGGTTTTCGTTGGTTGGTCGGTCGGATGGTCCTGTTGGCATTGGGGTTAATACATCTTGTGAACTTCTTGAACTCTTGTCTCGTGATGCCACCAGTGAGAAAGGTTGCGTTAAAGAACAGCTAGGAAAGTATTGTCCTCATTGAATAAACTGCCATTTAATATGTCCAGTAGGGTAAGTTATTTGCATTTTAATATACTATCAATAATATACTATAGTTTCACACGTATCAAATTTGTATGGACATTCAGACGAGTTAGGTTAGACGATTTCCTAAAATAAGTTTTATTTTAGTTTTTTTGGCAAACAGCAATTTAATACTTGAGTAAAGATGACAATGACAAAAATTTGGGATCTCAACGTTGGACTCAACAGGACACGTAAGATCCTCGACCGAAACTCTACTCGACTGACCAGAACTATGACTTGCTGACTACTTGTATATCCAGATGTAAGCCAAACTGACCAGTCAAGCTTTCTTCCTGCAATACGTATGTATATAGGGATAAATATACCATTTACCAAGCAAAACATACAGCTCGTAGCCGTTTTTATTGTGCCAATCAGAAATGCTAATGTTTCCAAATGGAATCAAGTCCATCTACTCTAGTTTGATGGTTTCGCTCGCTAATATCGAAACAAACATCTTTTGCAGATTCAGTTCAATCCTTGTAATGCACCATCACTGTTATCATTTTATCTTGCTGTTGGAAACAAAATTTCACTTTACCGATACACGCGCATCTCCTACGAGCAGCCGAGGGCCAAACATAAGGTCGTAAAGTTTTTTTTTTCTCCATAAAAACAACAAAAAACATTCAGCAAAATTCAAACCAAAGGACACGTGGCGGACAAAGTGCGCGCCCTTGCTCGAACTTTCTCCACTCGAGTTTGATGGAATCAACAAGACCAATGTCGAGGCCGAGTGATAGAACATTGACCGACCAAAAATTCATACAACACAAAGCCTCCTCCTCCAGTCTGCTTAATCCAATCCATTCCCACTTCGCTTCCCTGGCTCTAACTTTAACAACAAAAAAAAGATGAAATATTCCTCGTTTGTGACGGTCGTTCAATCGTAAGTGTCCTCTTAGCATTAGCAATCCTAGTGGTCCATTTGAGCTGAAGAGTTTTCGGTACAATTTGTAAGTAAGAATTGTTTTCATTTCGTTCCCGCTACCCCTTCTGAAGCCAGTACTCCCGATGTACCAACGCAATACACACAGATTGCATGCGGCGCCATCCTAACAACCCCACGTCAGGACCGTAATGGTCGCATGTAAAGTACGACGAATCCTTTCGACGCTCGTTACCCAACGCTACTTTCTGAACAAGTAGAAGCTAGAGTAGAATGGAGCAACAAAAAAGGAATTCATTCATCAGAGAAACACCAAAAAGAATGTCCTTTCCCTTCGTACTAGCAGCCCGGGCAGGAAAGAGGAGAAGGCAAAGAACTAGAACACACCAGTGCCGAAATCGAAAGTGAGCGTAAAACGTTCGCTCCAAGTTGGCCGCCAAGATTACGCGTATTAGTTTTATGCTCGGTCGTACATATTCGTCGTGCGCTGAAATTAAATTGGCTGGCGTCGTCTCGACTTGTTGGATGTTGCGCGGGTAATTCGGTTTCTGTTTTTTTTCTCTTGTTCGGCCTCCCTGGTTCGTTCAAGTAGAGTGTATGCGAGTGAGAGGGGTTTGCATTACTTATTCGTATGAGCTTCACCGGGGATGCAAAGCCTTTTAGTAGTAAATTTGGGCCGAAAATCAAATGGAAAAATTCTCCATTTGCCAGTTATCTGCCAGCATCGGCACTAGCAATTGTGCGCGCTGAGTGTGTTTGTATGTGTAATGGGCAAAGGATTCTACACTTACAGTAGATTGTTGCTGAAATGTTTAATACGCAAGCCTTGATGAAGTATTATGGTACATTTTGCTTTATGGATATCTTATTCATGCTTGCTTTCACTTATCATCTTAAACTAGCAGTCGATAGTAATTTGAGCAGATTTTGGTATTACAATTCTCCTCTATTGAGTTCTGATTTTCATATTGTTTAACTATTTATGTTTTAGCAATACGGCCTGGCCGTCACTTATGAATAAAAAAAAATAAAATAAAACTATTTATGTTTTAAATGAACAAATTGTTCCATTCGTCGAATGAACTGTGATTACTATGCAAATAATACTCTTAATTGCATACTTCTAGGGGCAATCGTTCTATTTGCACATGTGTGACTCTTATGCTGGTTGTTATACTTTCCTTGGTATGATTTATGGAGCAATTTTATTGTGTTTAGTTATAAAAAATGTCCCACCATCAACAAAACACAAACAACGTTCTACCATCGATCAATGTGCAAACCTTCCAGTAAGTGATGCACCATTTCACTCTCGTTATTACAGTAGAAACAATTAAACCACACCACCATCACTCAAAACCCCCTGCCAGCACGTTGCAATGGTGCCGATTTTCGGTGATTTAGCATTGGATCATGTAACGCAAAAGCGACACGATCTACCCATCGAATTATATCAACCTTCTGCCCCCCTCATACTGCCTGCTACTATTACCAGACAGGCGGGAGCGCATTTCGAGCGCAACGAAACCAAACCAAAAACCACCGAAAAACCTTGCGGCACAGGAGGCAGGGCGATGATATATTTTGCTACCGTTTGTGCATAATTTATGTCACTTTAAATTTTCCAAAAGCGTACATTGCCGCCACCACGAAAGTGCCCGGGCAGTTCAGTTGGCTTGAACAGGCGAAAAACGTTCTCCTGTTGCTTCGGCAGAACGATGGAACCGATGGCAGATATTGGTGGAACGATACGGCTGGCAAAACCCGGTAGCCCAAACTACCTCTGCTACCATGCATTACCACAAAGGAAGCAAAACCACGGTGCGGGCAGTGCGTGCGAGGGTGCGGTCACATGAGGTGAACTAAAGCAGACGGGAAGAATTTTGGATGAATAAATTTTAAACTTATCTGCCCCGCCATCGGCACGGTCTGCGCAGGATCACACCTATAATAATCCGACACGGCGCACACGGTGTAATGCAAGGCGCGCGAAAAGCGGGAAGGAAAAAACTGCACCGGGCGTCATTTATTTTTCATAGTATTCGTTTGGCTTCGGGATGGTGGAAAAATTTCAGGATTTCTGATTTTGTTTTGCCTTCAACAAGCAGTTGGACTGGATGTAATGATGCCTGCGGCTGTTTCACGCAACGTGGCTGAGTTATTAACTGTTGAATGAACCCTTCGAAGAGCTATAAATTCAACACTTCACTATCGATTACGTTGTAAAGGGAACCAGACAAGCAGCTTTAGAACTCAGGAGATAACACTAAAAAGAAAAATAGCCCAAAATCATCAACGCATGCAAAGATAAATCATTGGACATAAAAATAATTTCTAAAGACATTTTAAAATCATGTCTTTTTTCCATAAATACATCATGCTCAGCATTCATAGACGAATGAATGGGAACATCCCAAAGTATCCTTTGTCCAAACGAACCGCCATGGTGGGGAACAATTTTCATGCATACAATAAAACCAACTCCGATGCTTATTTGCACCCAGCAGCCCACCTGGAACAACCGTCGTCCAAAGATGTGGCGGAGTCTGATAGTCCGATAAATCATGAACACCTACATGGTGTGGATTCCTTTTCATCGCACCAACCACAGCCGGTATCCACTCTGTACAGGGCATGGAGAGAAATTATTAATTTTTGCCGGACGCCTCGACATCTCGCTCGTTCGTTAAACCATATGCTTATGTGGGTTGTACCGAACAGAAAACGATTTCAAGGAACTGTCCAACCACTGGTCCCTAAGACATGATTCTGTCGCTAGACGAGTCGTCGCCACTCCAAAGGAGCGTGATTAGGCGATGCAGGACATAAAGCAGGCTACGTATGCCTTATCCATCTGAATACCAAATACCAGAACGCATCCCACTCCATTCTCTCAAAGTGCTCACTCCTTAACGCAAACATAGTGAGTCGTTTCCGGTAGGACGTACCACGACACAACCGGTGTGGGTAAAAATCCGGCACACCACTTCTACTGCTTCGCATTTTGCAGTTGCAAAGCGGACATTGCAAAATTCAGCTGCCTTCATCCGTTGCCCTTACCAAAAGGACGGAAGTGGTCGTCGATGGACACCGGATGGACGAACGACGACGTGCCCCAGTCTAAACAGCGCCCAACCCCGAAGATCAGAACATCCGGCGGTACCAGTAGTGCGCGACTTCTACGTACGATTTCTCTTTGCATAAATGATTTAAGTTAATATTTGCATAGAATATCCATAAATTTATTGAATTTGTAACTTAAACAAATCCTACACGCTGGAGAGGAGAGCTTTTGGGGAGTGGGTCCGTTTTCTTTCCAGCCCAGCACTTTCACATCCGGTAGGACTCTCTGTAGAACGGAAAGTCGTTGGAAGCTGATATGAGAAGGCACACGCGACTATCGGTACACTTTTTTCTCTCTCTTTCTTTCTCTCTATCTCTTCACATTTTCCGGTACTATAAATTCAATCTGTAAGCAAGCCCAAACACACACACACACACACGTTTCCAGTGATCGTTATCCTGGTCACTTCGAGAATGGGGACCTTCACCGAGATGGACGTGATTCATTTTCTCATACTCGCTGCATTCGGATCGACCGCTCGATGGGATGGACCGGAAAATGGCAAATAATGCTGACCAAACGTTTACCGTCCGTGAAGCAGATGATCAACATACTTGAACTTTCATTTTCGACTGTAAGCGCCCTCACTTTCTCATGCTCTTCTACGATGCCGGCTAAAAACAAAAGACCACTAAACGAGGTGGATAGTTTTTCCAAAATTGATTTTGTAAGATGTGTTTTGGGAAATGTGCTGAATTGTGTTTCAATTGTAATCAGGATTCGAGTTTGGTATGGTTAGATAATCGGAAAAGTTTTGAAGATGCTTGATCTGACTTGTAGATACTTTTTAATATATTTGTCTAACTGATCTCTTAATTCTATCTAGAAGAGTGCTAAACAGATGTTAAAGATAACAAAGGCGCCAATTAAGATTATATCGGAAATTCTGAGCAAATTGGATCCTCTACTAGCGATACAACTAGTTTGTTATCTAGTTAAAATTACATCCAGCAAGCGATCAATCTAATCGGTGAAGCCAGTTTTATTTTATATTTGAATTTTATAAAATAAATTATTAAGCCATATTACTAGGCATTTTGTAGACCAAATATATTTTTATGGAAATTAACTTCATCACATCTTGCTAAGCATCGTCTATCATCGCTTCATGTTTACTAACGCTTCATCATAAGACATTCAGCAAACCACACTTTACACTTCATACAAGACTTTTCTCAAGAAAATTTTGCTTTTCATCAAGAGTTCAAAAACAAGCCGTCACTTAGCACCAACTCGGAAATGCAACCCTTCAACCTCTACTACCTCGGCATCATCTATCACCTAACACCTTTTTAGCCACTCACATGCTTTCCCTATGATTTCTTCCACCAACGACGTCTCCCGCCCTATACAAACGACCAAACACCAGGCGTCAACTGTTGCACACGGAATCAGTGTGTCTAAATTAAAATAATTAAAACATAATTAAATTACACTTCACCTTCGCCTGCACGTGAAGAGCAGCACGGACTGTGCAGGGATAGTACAGGCTAAAGGAGAAATCATGTTTCCAGAGGAGCTGCAAAAATTCACTCCCTGACCAAACAAACCTTCCTTTCGCTCCCACCAAAAACATTCGTCTCATTATGGCGTGCCTGCATCTACGAACCTGAGCCCCATACTCCTTCCAATTCTCGACCAAGAAAGGTGCAAAGCGATTCCTTTACCACGACTTGTTATTACAATTTTACACTTCAACACCAAAGGAAGCATCTCTTCGCCCCCCGCCGCCACCCACATTTCTCCCTTCTCGTGCGATGTATCCTACACCGAGAAAGATGTACCTTCTTCATTGGACCGTACGCTGCAACCGGTAGCTAAATGCAGTGGACCTTCGAGCGCGCACCAAGAAACTTTCCCCCTGTTTTTGCTTTATGGGAATTTTGCACGCCAACCTGTGTGCCGAAGGTGTTACGCGGAACGTCTTTGTATAACGCTGCGTTCTTGTTCCACTCTTGTTTCCTTTTATTTCGCGACACTTGACTATCGGTGCACGGCTTCCACGGCTAAACGATAACAGTTCACTGCGCGTATCATCATAAAGAAAACCGCTAGGATATAAATTTAATATAAAGATCTCGTCCCACCGTTGTACGTTCGCTTATCACGGAAATAAACATAACTAAATGGTTATAAAAAAGGCTACACAAAATCAAGCCAAAGAATAAGAGCAGATAGAAAAAAGGGAATATAACCGCTCTCGGTAAAGAAGTGAATGAAAATTAACTTAACCATCTTGAAGTGCAATCGTAAGAAATGCTACAACAGAAAAAGCTCTAAGTATATCAAAACAAACTTGATCAAAAGCGATTAATGGTGCAAAGTGTTTTGCTTGTTAGCGACTTTCTTGCTGCAAAGCATGGAAACCCTTCTTGAAGACTGTTTGAAGCTTAGCATTTCACCTTAAAGGAAGCAAGCGCCCGATAAGTAAATTATTATCATCATCAATGAGCTACATCGCACTTGTTTCCTTTGTCCTTTGTTTTCCCCTTAATGATAAGTGCACTCAAGGAAAAATTGAAGAAAATGTGATTTGGCACCATTCAAGACAGCATTTTTCGTGGCTACCTGTAAGAAAAATGGTAAAATATTGAGTTCATTTCCAGTTTTTGTGTGCAAAAAGTTACACACCGTACTTTCCCTCTTACCGGTGTTTGTATTTAGCGTGAAAATATGCATTTTCAGGCGGGTTTAATTTAAAAAATGGGTTTTTAAGAATCTTTTTTATTTACACAAAGGACGGCCTGTCGGTTTTGCTGATTACAGAAGTGTTGAAAATCATACATTATTATTGCAAAGTTTTCGCATGCCATTTTTGATAATCATACTTTCAAGCATCGTTTGGCAAGTATAATTATGTTTATTTGATTTCTTGAAAGCTTTCATCCCTTCACCTGGAGGTTTCTATAAGCGCATTGAGTTTTCCTTTTTATTATCGTAAAGTTTTGGGGTGATCTTGAGGCCAAGGTAAAGCTAGCGTCAGTACGTTGGTTAAAGATAATCAGTTTAGCACGTCAAGGCTTCTCGTGGCTGTAGAGGCAACATATTTTCTGCCTTTAGGTCACAAAATGCTTAAACGCTTAATGTTTAAACGATTTTAAACAGAAGAGAATGCATTTAAAGTTGCATAAGAAGATTTGAGTAAAGTTTCACTCCAGTAAAGTATGGAAAAATAAAATAAGGAAAACATTGCTAGCTCATTCCGCTTACGAGCCATGAAAACTACCATGCGTCTCCATCGAGTTAGTATTCGGTGGTTGATGTGTCACATCGATTTTAAATAATTTTATCAATCTGTATACTACCAAGAATACTCGAAAGTAGTCCAAAAACTCCACATATATGCTGTATAGATACAATTTTCAAGATGCAAATCGCCAATCCACACTGCGCTACTTTGCTTACTCCAGTGAGCAGGTGTAAAAAATTGCTCTCAGCCAACCACAACGACCTGCTTAACTAACTGACTAATACCAGCCAGACATGCGAAGCAGCGCAGCCTGGCCGCACGCCAAATGGCGCAGCGAAACATTTATCACCCATTTTCTTACCATTGACGCATCGCTTACGATTGCAATCGTAACACGGGAAACGTACACACTCGCATAAAAATTGATTCACCAAATTTAACCGAACTATCCGTGGAAATCCGGCATATTTTTCCGCACCTTCGAGAGTAGATTATTCCACCTCGAAAGACGATTTCAGGCTGCGCTTTCCTTTTCCAATCAAACCTCCCAATGAACCGATTGTTTCGTTTGGCTTCGTGGAAACGAATTTCCACAACAAACAAACCATCGGCGTTGCATCCAATCAGCAAAACGAAAGCATGGCGCCACGCGACACGTGAAAAACGTGTGCACGCAAATGTGAACACACGGTGGGGCACTACTAGGAGCGAGCCAGTGCAGGGTGGTTTGGGGTGGAAGTTGGCATCGATTCAATCAGCACAAAATAAGATAAATAGAGCGAAAAACAAGCCCAAAGCCGCCAAAAGCCGGTAGAACAATTTACGGCCCCGTAAACACTGTGTCGTGTGCCGAAAGAAAGGCGTCTTTTGCCACTACAGTAGCAAATGCTGTTGTTTTTCGTTTTTACGGGAGTCCTTTTTTTTTTGTTGGTTGGTCTTACGAACTGCGAAGCGTAAGTGTGTGCACCGGTTTACCGGTGTAGGCCACATGATTGATTGCACATAATTTACCCGCTAAATCATGTTAATCGCCCATCGCGCTGACTTGAGCTGTTGAAACGCTGTCGGATTCGGATCGATGTGTACGCGGTGCGTTTCGTTGTTTTCGCCGAGAAAATGGGTGACATTGTTTGATTTTATTATTGTTTCCTATTAACGAGGGAAATAGGGACACAGGTGTATGTGTTTGATGTTTGATTATTTGATTTTCGAAACAAAGCGTAATGTTTAAACAAAAATCGTAAGCACATTCGATTCTGCCACAGTGGTTGATTGTAGCTATTTTTGCCAATAGCAAACATCACTAGAATTTTCATTGTTGTTTGTTAAAGGTAAATAATCTCGTTCCCATCCTATGCCTAGTGCGGAAAATTATTTTCACAAAAAATATATTCTTTCCTAAAAAAATACAAAAAATAATTACATTAAATTACTAAAAGAAAACAATAGTAATTAATGTATCAAAAATGGTTAATATAAAAAACGAAGCACAATTTGTCACAAAGTAATTGATTTTTATAAACTATCGCTTAATAATGTAGTGCTCAAATAAAAATATTTAAAAAACACATCGTTTTACATATTACAATTGACATAATTTATCTAGTGAACATACCTGCAAAATATTATTCGTATTAATTCTTCTTTAATTTGTTTTTGTTTGTAATAGCATGTCCGTTTTGCAACGATATGTCCTTAATAAAATATTGATAATAAAGTATAAGGATTTTGCTTCACATATTCCTCCATGAAACATTTGGCCCTTCTTCCCAACATCAGCTAAAACATACAACCATTGAATTCAGATTTATGTCGTGCTCTGTGAAGGCAAATATTTTACGATGATTTGCCTATGCATTTATGCTTCACATGCCTCACTTAACTCACCTGCACACTTTTGTACGTGTGTAGTTGTGCCGTGTGGATCAACAGCGCCAGTTTGGGGAGCGCCCACGAGTTACTATGTAGTTGCAAAAGTCATATTTCCTTGCTCTTAAATCCGAGCGCATTTTGCAAACTTCTGTTGATACAGTTTTCTCACCCATTCACTCCCGCTACTTTAGCGGAACAAACTAAACGGACCAAAAAGACGGAAACCGAAAATGTTGAATCATTGGACACATATAAACACACAGACACAACATGCCGGGGATGGTTACCGAACGATAAAGCTAGTTTGTGTACAGCAAACAGCGACAGCATGGGGACGCGACCAACGAAAGAACTAAATCTTTTAAAACCCAAAGAAATTGCACCAAGGACAAAAGAAAACGAGATGGTAACGCCGATTTTGCAACCGTGACCAATCCCCGATTGCGCACACATCCTTCATCTACGGGTGTGTGTGTGTGTGTGTTAGTTTGGTTTGACTTGACATTCAATTTCGCCCTTCGCCTTCGATAAGCAGCAGCGACTCGCATTTCCACGCGCGGCATACACACACAAACGTACCCCGGTAAGCGAGCCACCCGAACCACCCGAACCACCGGAACCGTACCGACCGGTGCGGCATAAATCAACTTTATTAGATTCGTCCCATGAATAACGAGCGAAAAAATCGAATTTAGAACCTGAGATTTTTAAAACAAACTTTTTCACTGCCATCATCGTTGCGAGTTTTGTACATCCGTTTGCGATTCTTCGCATCCCTCCCGCCATGTCCCAAAATATTCTTTTTAGTGAATTATGATAAATCGAATCGAGCAGCAAAACTCTCGCACGGTGCTCGAGGTAGGCAAACAAAAAAAAGAAAAATACCAACAAAAGCGTTGATACCATCTCGGCCGTTCAACCGTTTCGCACAAACGGTTTACACGCATTGATAAATCGGTAAATCTAGGAATTGTTGTGGAATTGTGGCTTTCAAGGTACAATAAAACAATTACAAATGGTACCGTGTATGGCGTGGGGTAGGAAATTAACTCGATTCGGGTGTAATTCGTTTTGGAATTCGTTCACCTATCAGCTGTAAATAATGTTACTGTTGCTCTCCTCCCGCACCATGGTTCCATGGTGTAATGGTTAGCACTTTGGACTCTGAATCCAACGATCCGAGTTCAAATCTCGGTGGAACCTCTTCGTTTAACTGCTTCTTTAAAAGCATGCCTTTTTTAATAAAGCTTGTTACTTTAAAAAAATAATCTAAATGACGGTTTTCTTGGTTACTGGTACAGACTAACTCTTCGAGGATTATTATTTTTAAAATTAACAAGATCAACTAGACCGATCCAGAATCTGTGCGGAATTTCTGGGATTTACCACACTTAAATACACAACCACTTATGTCGTTCTTCAGCCATTATTCTGTCACCCGATTGTCACCGGAAATAAATTACCGTTTATTTACATTAACCAGTTTCTGCCCAATTTGACAGGATTTATCACCACAATGGGCCAAAAGTAGTACAAAACAAACGATACCACGAAAGAAAAACATGATGCAACCGGTAGGAAATCACCTTATTCTACCAATCCCTCAAGGCTGTCATCTTTTTATCGTCCAACGTGTTGTCCATACGTACGAACGATCGCTCGTCACTGTCCGGACTGTCCGCAGTAGCCGAATTTATTTACGAAAACCATCGTCTGACTAGTTAGTTTGTCGACTTAAGCTACTGTCAACAACCTGCTTGGCCTCCTTCTTCCGTTTTTTTCCGGCTAGAGGTGCGAGATGTAAAATGGCACTACCCCTGTTACTACCCCTACTAGTCCCGTCGCATAATGCTTTCGATGGTGAAATTGCTCGACTTTAAGCCACCAACCTTCGTGCCCAGTACGAGCCGTTCCATCACTGCAACCGGTGTTCCAGCTTTCGGACTTTCGCGCTGCCGGACGCTTCCGGATAGCTGTCGTGGGTTGTTTGCACTGGGTTGACCGTTCGTTACGGCCGGCACGCAAATCTCACCACTGCTGGCTGCCTGTGTCGGAAGTGGTAGCTTCGATGCGCTCTCAGGTGTACACAAACCATCACAGAATGAAGCAAATCCCGTTTGATCCGGTGTGACCGTCCCGGGTCGAAACTCGCCCGAGTTGGAACTTTGCCCATCGGGACTCGCCGCGAGGGTGGCTGTGGTGTTAGTGTACCCAAATGGAGACGTTAGCTCGCTGCCTCTCACACGCAATCCACTCAGTTCGCCGAGAAGAAACGCATCCAGTGCTTGGGCAGAAAAGTGTACCGAGGCGGAGAACTGTTGGTCTAAGCAATTATCACTTTTCCTGCTTCGTGTGCGTTGCACCGAGGGATTCCGTTCGCCGGTAGGATTTAATGCGTTAAGTTCATTTTCATACTCCCCTTCGGAGAGTGTGCCATTCGATGGGTGTTCCGAAAATTCTTCGCCAACTTCCTCTCCGGAGGGGGAGGTCTTTTCGTCATCATAGCGCGTCTTGATGTGGCATCCGGATGGAGACCAACTTGAGTGCTGCTTCCCACTGCCAACCTGCCCGTTCTTATCGGCTAATGAAGTTGGGTCGAGGGAAGATGCTGAATCGCCTACCAGCCCGGCAGACACTAGCGCTGATGCTGATGATGCCCCGTGGACATAGGGCGAATGGTGATGGAAGCAACCGGGACCAATCAAAAGCACGCCAGGATCTGCCAGATCGGCTGACGGTTGTTGTATCAAATCATTTCGCACTATCAGATGATGAAGATCGGTGGTACCCTCGGTACGTCTATTACCGGCAATGGGTCCGTGTGGCAGGTGCGTTGACGTGCCCATAAAATCTCCTGCCGACGGTCCAGCTGGTGGAAAGGCCAACGCAAACGGTGAACCCTACGGAGAACGAAGTAGAAAACGAAATGGACGAACTGTAAATAGAGGAAAGGCTCTGTGGAGGCTCCCAACTACGACAAAAACCGCGAAAATGCACGCGATAAACATCGGCATTTTGTTGAACGCGATTTTTCTTCACCCAGCATAGATTTTTCTCTCTCTCTCTCTCTCTCTCTCTCTCTTGTAGCTTTTGTTGAAGCGTCTTCGAAGGTTTACTCGTATTTATCTACCACAAACACACACACCAGCACACGCAAAGCGATGCCATACCTGAAAGTGGCCGTTCAGGATCAATTTGGCGTTGCGTTGTCGGCGTGTACGGCGGCGCCGGTAATTGCCCTGCTCAAACATATCGTTCGCCGACGGGTCCAGCATCCAGTAGCTGCCTTTTCCACCGGCTCCGGTACCTCCTCCACCACCATCGCCGGTGGCCGATGGATCGTCAGCCGGTTGGCCTTTACCCCCGCCGCCGGATGTCTTATCCCGTGGTACCTTAATGAAACAGTCATTCAGCGAAAGATTGTGGCGGATGGAGTTTTGCCAGCCCTGCCGATTTTCGCGATAGTAAGGAAAGCTGAAATCAGACGTAATGAAGGGAAGCACATGTGAGTTTTTTGCTCAGCTGAATCTAATTTAATGATTAGGGAAGGCTAGGTAAAGTTAGGTATCTAATTTTTTGAACCACAATCAGCAAATCGAGGTGCTCTTCTTGTCTTAAGAAATCGCTTAAAATATTAAGTTAGCTCACTAACTAACATATAACGAACAGTTAAACTATTTTCATCTTCTTCTTTCTTCTTTGACTTTTACCATTTGGAGACGTGTAAAGCTTACGATTACAGACTCTCGTTGATAACCTTTTGTCCGTAATTGTCATCCGTAATAGTCATGCTTAAAGGTAAACGGATCAGACAAGATTCGATACACGATCGGCCACTGAACCGCTTTGAATACTACATTATGTAGTTGTATTCAAACTTAAGAGCTTCAATTCTACATTTCTCCAACAATCTAAATTTATTAGTGCAATTTAAAATTGTTCTTAATTAATATATAATCGTTTTATTTAGCAAAATGCTGTTAAGGATAATAATTTGAATTTTTATATAACCGTTTAAGAGTTTTTGGTTCTTTTTGGTTAATGTTTTACTTCGATATACTTCTCTTACTATATTTGACTTTTATTTTTTCTTTATATTCTTCTTCTTCGGCATTATAACCTCGAGAAGTTTCAGTCCGCCTTTTCTGGCTTACATGGCATGATTTTTTCCCGTAGAATATGCTTATTGCAGCAAAATTAAGGATTTATAAATGAGCAATAAATTATTCAAAACATAATTTTAAATTATTTTAATGAAGTGCAAAAAAACCAATTACAGTCTAAGCAAATAAATTCAACTAATAATCTCACTCCGTTAAAAAAACTGAACAACAGAAATTAAAAAAGAACTTTTAAAAATTAAAATTTACAAAACCAAGCCCTTCAATAGACTTACTTATCCATAATATACTTGTAGATTCCACTCAGCGTAAGTCGCTGATTCGGTGCACTGCTGATCGCCATGGCAATCAGTGCGATGTAGGAAAAGGGTGGCTTTTCCGGTCGATGGACGGACTTCAGAAAGGAAAACGGTAGTGACCAATTGTTCAGTCCAAAGTACGAATTGCCCAGTGTGGCCGCACTATGCTCAGGATGCTGCAGGTAGTGTGCACCATGCTGGCTGAACAGTGCCAAGTCGTGGTTCAAACTTTGTATCTGCTGTATAGCAGCCGCGTAAGAGCTGTACGGTAGCATTTCAATCGTTTTAAAATAACTAAGAACTGTGTTTCACTGATTTTTTAAATTAAAATCACTAATTGAGATACAGAACGTTATAACACAAGGACAACACAACACGCATGAACAACAATTGTTAAGCACTCAACCACACTACTACTAAGATCGATCTTAACACTCAATCCTCACTGTACACGATCGCAGGGCATGCATCTTCCTCAAGATCGTACAAGCAACTAAACTTCTTCCTCACTGTAACCGCACATTTGGGAGTTTCCTCAACGCGCCATTGTGCCGCTCGGTTCGCGCATCATTAACAGTGACTTACGCCCCTCTGAAGACGATGACGATGACGAAGATCCAAAACAACACCTCCTCACTAATCCAGACCCTCACCACGCCACCAACGGGGCACACGATCTATTTATTTTATGCAAAACAGAAACAACTACTTTCATCTTTCATAAACACACCGCGCGAGCGGTTTTCGCCTGAGAGAAAGGATCCTCCGTACGGAGGGAAAACACCGAAACGGAGTCATCCCGTCATCCCGCAGAACGCCACCTTGCCCACTATTTATGCTTTACACTACATCGAACGTCGTAAACGCATGCAGAGCGTGCACTGGTGCGCGAAGGACGGGAATTGTACCGAGATTTTATTGCACTAGGTTATTTGCTATTGCTTTCCCGTTTTTTTGGCTCCGATTTTCCATCGCTCGCTCTCTCGGTCGCTCTTCTTCCGCTAGTTTGCTTTTATGAGGCCCTTCCACGGAAGTCACCCGATACGATCGCCGTTTGCGCAAACGGAACAGCACGGGGCGCTTGCGCACGCACGTTCTGCGCATAGCCGTGTGTTTATGACGAAGGCGGACACGACTTGCAATCCCGTTTATGACTTCCTTTTTCCCCGACGATCGCGTCCGACGCTCGCGGATCACTGGCATTGGCTCCGCCCATTCTATTTATTTAGAATGCTTGGCCACAAACGGTTACGGATGATCCTTTTCTTTTTTAGATTTTTTTTATGTTTGTTGCAGGTTTGTTTCACATTTACCCTCGAAGGCAGGAGTGCAGTTCGGTTTATTCGTTAAGCGATCTATGATTTGTGGCTGATTGTGAGGATTAAAAATGGTGCCACTTCGTTCAACGGAAACAGCTTTTCAGTTTTGATCTGTTTTTATAGGAATTAACAGATAATTTATCGGTAGCGCGATCGTTTCGTAGAGGCATTTGCTTTACAAAAAAAAATCATTTTCCGGAGAAAAATCTGTTCCCTATTAGGTCTTTATTAGTACCAGATTGTTCCAGATTTCCAGTGTACGGGGTCCACTGAAGCAATCTGAGGCATTATGAGGAACTTCTTCAGTAGCTATCACGCTGTGTTTGCTGCTGAGTTGCTCCACCTTATCGACGTTGGTATTGAACTGACTCGATATTCGAAACTTATGTTCAAAGTTGATCAAAAGTACAATACATTCATAGGCTTAATGACGGCTTCTTGTTTTCTGTAAAATTGAGGGAAAATTATTTTCACTAGCTCTACTTTGCGTGGTTGGATTATAAAAACGTTTATAATTTTCTACGAAATTACACAGATTTTTTTCCTATATTTTATACTGAGAAAATTTTCCTATCAACAAAAAATCATTTAAAGACTCCAATAACCAAACGTACTAAACAATCAAATTAGACAATTCATTAAATTTTAAATTCAAGCAATTATTTTTATAGTTTCCAGCATCTCCAGCTTCCACTCTTCAAGCATGGGCTCATTGGCATAGATTTACAGTTCTGAGTTAATTAGAGCTAGTGCTTAACACAGTGAAAAATACTTTTCTTAAGGTTTTTATTATTTCCGCCATACTTTTTTCAATTTTAAATGAAAGTTAAAATGTTTATAATTCTTTATCCAAGTTTTGGTATGCTTAAACCAAGTACAAAAATTAAAAACAATAGTTTGAAAAATTGTCCTAGACCACATATTCAACAGTTTTAGTTAAGTTTTTCGAAGATCCTTTGAAGAAATAAAAAAACCAATCGCAATACCTCTTAGAATCAATTGCCAGCTCAACGTTCCATTTTCTATTTTCGCGTTTGATGTTACCAGTTGCAAATTTTCACCCTGCAAACATCCGCCAGCACCCGAACACCGGAGTTTGTATTTGCCCCCTTCCAGCACGACTCATGCCATTGACTGTGTTGCCACTGGCTGCTGTTTACACAGCAATTCCTTTGCCGCCACCCATCGTAGACGCAGCGCCGCCAATAATCTTTCATCCCGTACTGTGCAGCCTTTGAAGTCAATCGATCAGCCGGAACATCCGGCCATCATCCGGGCTGCTACCGTCTTTAGCACCTTTAGCAAACGCGAAAGCAACAATATACACACCAGCACACAGCTAGCACGGCTAACCCGCACTCATTAGCAAACGGAAAATACACACACACACACAATTTTGGGGTTTGGTAAAAAGCCGGCCTTTCCCTTTTATGCCTCGTGCCGGTCTTTTAATCTTTCTGAAGACCACTTTAAAACTGAACTGTACTGGAAATAAACAAAACATCCATCATAATAAACACCTGTACCGCGTTGGGGGGGGGGGGGGGGTGTGGGTCTCTAATCAGTTGGCGTGTGTGTGTGTATTGGTTTGTTTCCAGAGAGCGAAAACATACTTTTCAAGCATCAATTTCTTCGAATTTTGTCTTCAGAAACTTCAGAAAAGGAGAGAACTTACATTAATGAAGTATAACTCCCTCAGCTCGCCAAGGGTTGCGGTGAATAGCGATTCGTTTTGCTGAATAGCACATTACTACAAACAGTACAAACAAATTGAGGTTAAAAAGTCGGGACTCTTCTTTGATCGTGCCTCCGACAACAAAAAGAGCAACGATCGTTTGTAATACATGCGTACTGCTAATTGCGGACATGTCGGCCAGACGTGCATCACAGTTGGAAGTTGTAAAAGTCAATAATGAAGCCACATTTGTCTTGTCTTATTTCCTTTTTTTTTATGCCCACACCAGAATAGCCCTTTTACGACTTGTCCTTCGCTGTCAACGCCACGGCGAATGGGCAAAGATTTTAAAGCTGCCACTGATGCCCTTGCACCGTACCCGTTGCACTATTTATTGCTGTTGTTCCAGGCTTGATGCCTGACGGTGGCTAATCTTTTGCAGCGGAAGAGTTTTTGTTCGCTTTTGCTGCATTTTTCACCGGGTGATTTTTTATGTGTAGCACCCATTTTATCATCGCTACTTTATAGCTTTCTCTCAAAACGCTGAAAGCTAACGATGGCACAAGATCGCCCGGTTATGATATATTATTTGTTTATGAACTGTCCCAAGTTCCGCCGTTCGGTGCAACGACATATTTGTAACTCCCAGCAGTGCCTGCGACCACAGGGTTCTGCTTATGTGAGGGTCGCCAGTCCTGGTTTATCCTGTGTTTTTTGTTGCTGTTTCTATCCCTCTTTTCGTGTTGTTTTTCGGTTGGTACTGGGTGCTGCTCATTCCGTGTTGTGTGCTTTACGCTTTAGATGGTATTATTATGTTTTATGATTTTCCTCTCCTTAATGCTCATGTGCATGCATGTTGGATTGATTTTTTTTTTGTTGAAAGCATTAAAATTTCACATCCTTTCTTAAGATAAACATCGATGAAATGTAGAAACATCGACAAAATGATAAATTTTCTTATTATTCTATTTTTTTAATTTTTTGTTATAGTTCTGTTTTTTCGTTCTGTGTATCTTTGGCTTCTTTTATGTCTTATTTTATATTTTTTTATAATGTCTCTTTTCTTATATTTCTTATCATGCAGTTACATCATAATCTTGGTATGCTTCATATACTTCTTATTTTGCTTTCAATTCTTATGTTTTTTCTTCTCTGAATGGGCCATATTCTGATAATTCTTGTTCTTCTTCTTCATATTCCTCATCTCATTTTACTTTTAACTGTCAGTCACCTGGCGTACGTCCAGGCAATTTGGGTGGTGGAGGGTGGTAATATATGTCACTATTACTATTCCTCCAGATTATCACCTAATTTTTCCGTACTCCATTCATATTTTATGATCCTTCTTCTGTTATGTTTCTGTTCTAACAATTCATTTCATTTTTAATCTGATTTTCGATACAAACTTTAAAAACAGATTTCTAATGTACAAAAAGTTAAAACGTAAGATGTTTAAAATCATCATTCAATTTATTCATCACCCTTAACCAAAGTTCTGACCAGCATGACCACAAAAACCAAACCACCTGTAATCGTGCGCGACAAAAGAAAATCGGAAATTTACTATTTAGAAAACGTAGGACAAATCAACTGCCATAGCAAAACCATTGTATTTGTCCACCGACAGTCGAACGTTAGATAGCATAAATCGAAACCCCATTCGTACGAGAGAATGGGTTTGCAACTGTGATTTTCAAGTCAATTTTTCCCCGCCTTTACAAAGTGCCCATTTTCACGGTGGCGAAATGGGTGAAAGAGGGAAAAACAAGAGAAAATAAAAGAAAATCCCATCAGCTTTGGTGCATGACGATGGAGCGGAATTTTATGATTGTTTTTCTAGCGGCTTTAAATTTCCCCCTTCCTACTCTACCCCTGCCGACTGCGAAAGTTGCAGACCGTGCAGACCGTCGATCGTTCGATGATGCAGCCAAAAGTTCCTGTGCAATGTTATTTCAGCCCATCGCCGTACCGGGTCCCCGTGTTGGATTTCCTCCTGTTCCGTCTATCCGTTCTTTCTTCGCTAGCAAACATTCTTTCACTGGTTTACTGCACGGATTGTGCCGTCGAGCACGTGACATTTATGGAGTTCCTTTCCGCTTGTCCGCTCACTTCCACCGTTACTGCACCCTGTTCGTGAAGGATCTCACGGATGCACTCCCGTTATACATTCGGTGCAGTTCAGTGCTCGATTTTTAATGTCACACAGTTGCAAACCCCTCGTGCAACCAACTGCCGCCGCAGTTGGTTGTGGTGCGAAACAGACGAAAAAGGAAAATATTTTATATTTGAGCTACACAAACATTACAGTTTTTTTTTTTTTTGCACACTTCTTGGGTGGATTTGGTCCCTCGCTCGCTTCCCGAACCGATAGTCTTCCGTTTATGATGGAGTAACAAATTAGTGTCGCTATTTGTTTTCTTTATGTTTGCGTAATTGACGTTAATACAGTGGAGTGAAGGAAAATCGTTGCAGTTAGTTCCTTTCTGGAAGCATCGTTTGGGAAGAGTGTTAGAGTGTTTAAAAGGCCGATTGACGACGGGGAAAATATAAACCTAGGTCAAGTCTATTGGATGAAAAATATGGACCATAACATTTGAAGAATCCTTATAATAAGTGTTTTGAGTTAAATGATACTTTGAATCCACAAATATTGACACATTAGTATCGGCTCGAATAGCCAACATGAAGGGGCCGATATCTAATTCCATCCGGACTTGACTTCTTTGTCTGAAATGGGTTCAGTTTCAAGAAGGTTCTAATTTCAATAAAAAAATTAGATTTATCTCTATAACAAGGACTCATCATTATTAAGTACTATTATGTATATTAAGGAAGGAAAAATCTTGCCATGTAATTGGTAGAAAACCCGCATAGTGAGGAAAAAATGAAGTATAAAATATGTTTTAAACAGAAACAACTTGAAGTTTAAGAAAATAAATACAATTTTTGTCAAACTATCATCCTTCTAACCCAAATCGTCCACCCTCCATACACAAACAAGGCAAGACTATTTATTTGTTGACTCACCCACGATATATTCTCTCGATCGCACGAACCGAAGTAAAAATATTTTTCTGTCCACCCGTCCAAAATTGGACACGTACATCTGTAACCACACTGAAACACACACACACAGTTCGAAAACAAAACCACTCTCCAGCAATTGCCCTCAGGATTGTACTCGGTTTGCGTTTAGTTTAATGTTCCGTTTAGGGCTTCACTCCTTTCCCTGAAATAAAGCCAACCAGAAGAATGGCTGTATTTTACTTCACGCGACACATTACTATTTGTTTTGATTTGTCCTCCGAAATGAGCGGAAAAATTGACTTTTCTGAATGACACTTTTGGTTCGTTTTCCTCTTAGAAAAACCGGTTGACGGGATGTGCGCTGAAAAATGCCTTTCTTTAAGCTACATACAGTGATACGGTACGAATTCAAACACCCTTTTCGGTGGATCCAAACGCGCATACGTGGCAAAAACTACACAAAACCCCACAAGTCTGATCCCACCCGGGACGACATTCTTGAACGGACGATTTTCGGTGACAAATGGAGTTCGTTCGCTTTGGCTGCCGGTGTGGTCGGTCGTTTGGTAGCAGAAAAATGCCTAACCATCATAGGGCCTCATTGCAATCCATCCCAGTGATCGTCTTTCACCGCAATTTGTAATACGTTTGGTTGGTTTTTGTTTAAGCTGGTGTGTATTAATGTTGGTCGAATCACGCGGACATGTAATAGAGCTAAAATTAGTCCTAAAACAACCAAAAGAGACACCAAATAATAATTCTAAAATATTTTAAATGTAACCGATTTTACAAAAAGCAGTTCATACTTCTTTCTGTCTTTGGCAATAAACAAATGCTTAAATATAAAATTAAATCAATTTTTGTTCATAAACACAAAATTCTACTCCCGGTTTACTGTTGTTATTCCAGCCAGTTCTCGCCATTACAAGCCAACCACGTTGCCAAAACAAAACAAGAAAAAGTTTCGTAGTTTGCGATGAAAATGTTGATACATTATCGCTGGACCGATTCGCCACCGACGTACCGGAATTTGGCACCAGCGCAAAGATTAATAGCGCTAACTGTTGGCACGAAGCTGTTTGAAAACAACGCTACCCAAAAAAACAAACTGTCACCGCGATCCGTCCCATGGATCCATCCGTATGTCCGTTGGTTTTTTGGGGTAATATTTAACACCTAAGCACCTCGTACTATCCAGCAAGCAGCAACCGTGCAAGTGCAAGTGTCATGTTGTGAAAGAGCGTATCGGTGGTGGCTTAGTCGCCCCATTGCAAAGGGAAGTGTTTGGAATGTTATTCCACTTGGAAATGTAGCGTACCGTCTAGGGGTCACAGTGCACTGGCGCTCAAAGCGATTGGTGAAGTTAGCAGCGGAAGATTGCGATCTGGCTGGCTCATTCATACAGTATTTTTAGAAGGTTGGCATGGGGGATTTTGCGTACGAGGAGTTACATATGAAGGCGATATAAAGATATAACCATCTAGGTATTACGAGAAGTTTGAAGACCGTTTTTCCATACCGTTTTGTTTATCTGCTTATTCAAAAGCAAACATATTACTTGTCAAATTTATCCGCAATTTTAAGTAGCAATTTTTTTAGTTTTTAGCAATGCTAATTTTGTTTGATCGCGACGGCCCGGTGGTTTATGCGACAGCGGCGCCGGTCTTCAAACGGCAGGGCCGGGGTTCAAATCCTATCCGAGCAGTCCCCCCGTAGTGAGGTCTGACTAACCAATTACGTGGTATCGGCAGTCTAGAAAGCCAATTTCGATGGCCGGGATGACCTTATTAGAGGTCGTTACGGCAAGATTTTTTTTGTTGATAATCTTGAACAATGATCTGTAGTTGATCGATCACTGATCTGAATAAGCCACAGTTGTCGTGAAGTCTTGAAGAATGACGAATCTTAACAATATGACGAAGTCTTCTGAACCGAATACATGTCCGTTCTGTGAGAGATCCTCCAGAAATCGAGGACCGTCGTCGCCATGAGTATTTTTCGATACACCAGAACAAACCGATCGTCCTACCAATTGAATCTCGTATCTGCTCACAAAGCGTTGGGACGACAGACGTCACCAGCCTTGCTAAGACGATTTTCCCTTTTTCCTGGCCAGGCCAGGAAAAGTACATAACGGCGTACCAGCGACCAGCGTAGTTTAAGTAGTTTTTTTTTAATTCTTCTGACGGATTGGAAAAGAACTGCTAGAGTGCAGGACCAACATGCGTAGGCCGGCAAAAAAAATTCTCCAATCTTAAAAGAGATTCTCTTTTGTCCTCAGATTCAACTCTTAGGTATCGAAGTGGTGAGAAAAAAAGATAACAATCTATTATATGATAGACATCTTAAAAGGTAGATAGGCCAGACATTTTTAGTAAAAGTATCAGCAGAGCCACTGAGTCTTGATCGTTGACAGGATTTACATTGTTTTAAATTGTTTGTTTTCAACCACGAACTCAAAAAAAACTCAAGCCGTTCTACCTGAATTAAAAATTTAAAAATAAACCCCTAAGGAAGTCTTAATTTATTTGTAGCTTTAAAATATATCCTGCATAGAACGGAACGGAGCTAATCAGAATTACAAACAAGAAGTGACTGGCACCAGTAAACAGAAAATCGAGTGATTATCGATCAATTAAACAACCGATAAAATTAAACTCTACACTTTACCATTAATCTCATTGCATTTACCAAACTCGTTCTGATGACTTCATGGCCGCACTTCATTGACACGTCATCAGCGGTTTCTCTCACTCACCAAGCTCACCATCCATCCGAATAGCAACTAATAATCGATCACCGACCATGCGTGGAACACAATACAAAATCGTTACAATCGATACTAGTCCATATTGTTCCGGCTCGTTCCATACTGCGTCAGACCGGCCGGTTAATGAAACCATTTTTTCTTGCCTACCAACAACAACAACCCAAAACCTCACCGGACACATAAACCACACGTTCCCCTGCCCTTACGGGCAGTTCGGGAACGGAAGCGGGCAGTTAAACTCGGTTAAACGATTGTTTGTGTGTTTTTCAATCTGAACCATTTGGTCCAATTTTTACCTCCAATTTTATTGACTTCGATTTGGGTGGTTTCGTCGGGCAACCGGCCATGAAAGCCACAATGGCCCACAGTTACATGGTTTACATATTGATTTATTCTTGCTTGTCTGTTTTTTTTTTTGTTCGCGTAGGAACAGGAACGATCGCTGCCCATTGCTTGGAGCATGTTGGAATGTATTGATATATTATTACTTTCTGTTATTTTCAATCCGCTGACATTGTGCACCCAGCGGCTTTGTTAGGTGATGTTTTCTCGCCTTTATTTTGAAGAACAGCACGATGACGATCGAATATTTACCGATCCTCGTTACCGCGGCGTTGCAAACGATGTTTCGGAACGATTTTAAAAGAACGTGCCGCAAAACATTCCCTCGCGCGGAAGGTTCTGCTTTTTTCTCTCTATTTATTTGATCGATTGTTTGTTTGTTTTGAATTTTACACCATTTTGGGTCGGTGGTAAAGATTGCGGGTTTTGGGGTGATAAAACTGGGCCCCCCGGGCTGGGGCCCTTGTCTCACCAGACTAGAAGAGATGGACAATGGCGATCCGCAAGCAAAATGGCGAAAGGATCTTCTAAGCTCGCGTGGCTTTTCCTAGTCCCTAGTTGTGTGTGTGTGTGTGTGTGTGTGTGTGTGTGTGTGTGTGTGCGCACGCAATGTCGGTACCGATTTTTGCCGATGGTAAACACTGCTCACACTCACATGCACATTTTTATGGGCCACAAACGATCGTAAAATTTACACCGCAACACTTTGATCTTTTCGTAGCGGACGGTATTATATTTGTGCAGCGTGTGTTATGGTTTACATTTAGAAGAAAAAAAACGGACAGCTTTCGTCGATCTGCTGCCTTTGTGCGGGTCAAACGGCAACCGGCCAACCGAGATCTACGTTCCATATCAAAGTGGAGTAAAAATGTATGCCAAACAATTTTGATGTGATGTGAGTAACATCCCCGCACGTCTTATACGTTATTTTATAACCATTTTCAAGAGTTTTTACTCAAGTTAATTGAAATTAAATAGGGAATCTAACACAATTTCAATTGAAGTGCGTGTTACGACCATAGTTGAAGAAATGTATTTAAAAAAAATTTCCTCAAAGTATGCTATTCGCATTACAAAACCATGAGCCGAAAAATAATTAAAAATGCTGGAAAATGCTGGAAAAATGGAGTAAAGATCCTGCTGTGTCCACTTTATACTTTCACTTAAGGGCACAAAGCGTATCAAGTGCTTTTTTGACAGATTTTTTCAACGTACTCCTAGCAGCATTTCCTTTCCTTTTATCATCATTAAAACAAGCGTCATAAATATTTCAATTTCCAATAAACATCGATTGAGTGCATTAAATCGCACCGCATCCGATCAAACCCCGTCGGCACAGTTCCTTGTAAAAAGTGTACTACACACCCCCATAACCGTTCATAAACCATTAGCCCGTTTGATGGCTTCATCAAAGATCAATCATGTTTATGCTCGTACCATCATCATCTTCGTCTAGGCCTACGTTTGTCTCACGGCAATGCCCTTAGCAAATTGATTGCGCTTCAAACGTTTCTTCTTCTCCCTTCCCTGGCCGCAGGGTCCGATTAAAGGCGCGGAAAAAAGTATGGTTCGCCGACTTAAACGGTTAATTGACATATTTTGACGTCAGCATCTTAAGAAGTCGTAAACAGAAGGTTTCAAGTATGCCAGTACCCACGCATTCCGGTCGTGCCGGGGATTGGTTCTGCTCTGTGCGTGCCTTCCAGTGCATTCGTCCGGGTGTAAAAGCAGTGCAATGGGAAAGATGGGAAAAACCCATAAAAAAAGCCAGCCGATCGCCTGCCTGCAGTCGCGGTCTGCCGGGCATTGGATGCAATTTCCAAGAAGTGATTTGTAAACAGATCACATTTTTCCCACACCGCTTGGGATTTTGTCCAGCTTTGCCTGGATTTGAACATGGTACTAAAAAAATTGCCAACGGCGTTGATATTTAACGTCTCCTTGATGTCTAGCTGAAATTTGAATGAAGTATAAAACCTGTGAAGGAAAATAATCTTTTTGGATAAATAAGGCAAAGTAAGCGAGACTTTAGATTCATAGATCATCTTCGAACTGCTGAGTACATCTATCACTAATATCTCACCAATTAACCAATGACCTGGAATCGTATCTCGTTTAAGTGAGAGCTGCAGATACTTAAAACCTTTTCCCCGAAATCGTACCCAATTCGATAGCATCACTTTCGTTGACACTTCCACATTGCTTGCTGCCCCAGCCCCAGCATCCAACCAGCATCGCCCACTGCATCAGCATCGATCGAAACCGATCGTTAAGAGATCGGTGTACGGTTTGTTGCATTTTTATTGCCCTCATTTCGTATCCGATCGTCGTTTCCTTCCCAATCTCGATCGACACTAAACTATCCATCAGAGCAGCAGGTTCAGGTCTGTAAACGGTAGGCAATGTGGTCCATTGCCGTGCCGTACCGAGAACTCTATCCCCGAAAACGGTTCGCTCGTAAAATTCCAGTCGTGTCGGCGAGTATCTCCCAGCAAGGGAAATGATTTAACTACTTCCAGGGAAATATTTTGTGTTTTTAAATACCACCCAAAATCAGGGAACTCACAATTAACAACAAATGGTACTGGTGGTGGATGTTGCTCGTGATATGTTCCTGGTTTTTCCGCTCTTTGCCAAGCAAAACGGGTGCCTTCGGGTGCCCTTGAACCGTGATGCTCGGTATGGAAAAAAAATTCGTTAAAGGAAAATGCAGGAAATGGAACTGCAACTGGGATCCGGCCATCCCGGTAACGGAGCAGCAACTCACCACCAATTTCCTTTCCCAGATTGATGACGGATGTCCCGCGGCATCACCGGCGGGAGACAGTTTTATAGGTGAAAGTAATGTCATTTTTCGGGCTTTTATTACCTCCCCGGGTACCACGTACCACAGGAGCAAGCCATACGCACTCCTCTAATGGCGCTGCTGTGCGGTAGTAAAATTGCTCACGGGTAATTTGAGTGTGCCGCAAAGCAACGCACTTCAACTTGCCCGGTCCTCCTTGTTGCAGCCCATGTCCAATGTCATTGGCGAGAGTGATTGAGTCGAATTTCCCGAGCACCCTTTGTAGTGTTTGTCTGTGTGTATGTTTGGGTATGGCTAGCAATCATGCTCAGTGCTCTCAGCTCCTTAAAGCAAAGAAAACACATAACATTGGTGCGCCCTCCGAGCGATCCTTTCAGTGTGTTTTCCTTCGCGGTATCGACGGAAAGGGTGGGAAGGTTATGATTGTCAGCAAACAAAACAAAACATAACTAATATTTATTCTTATTTTTATCGTTCCTCGTAAACACAGGAAGACATACTGTACTGATAGTATTTGATAGCATCTTTATGTTAACGTATGAGCGTAAACCTTACGGTTTATTTTCGGATCGGCATGATTATGCTTTTCAAAACAATGTCCTTGCACTTATCAATTACAACGGCTTCCGAGCTGTTTTTATTTTTACTAGAATTTATGTTAGGGATCCTAGATTCTAAGATACAAAAATTAGATCTCAGATTTTAACATTCGTTCCCTAAATTTCACACAAGAGCTACTAAAGACTAACAACGAAAGATAGGTTCCATAGTTTCACTGTATGAATGAGCCTACTTCAATGGTGCTTCAATCTCTGGAGGTGTTTTGTGATTTGAGGCTTTTCGAACGAATAGCCACATATTCAAATCCAGACATAAAGTTTAAAGTTTATTGAATATTTTTATTAGTCTACATTTATTCCTTCGAGGTTGTGTGCAAGATATGTGTTGCACATCCCATACGATCGCTAGTAGATCGCCCTCGGCCACTTCAAGACAGAAAAATATTTTTTTACATATTTTGTGAAATTCAACCGATTCAACTTCAACGAGAATCTCACCAAAATATCTCCCTGTTATACCGAGCTCTGACACTTCCCTACGACAGGCGCATTTGGTCTTACGACATCAAAAATGTTCACACATCTCGGCGCCAGTGATTATTTTTTCAACAAGTCACAAAGCAATGATAAATAAATAACGAGATGTGGGAATTTAAGCTACTCTAAAACCTGACACATCCGAAGTCCAAAAGCCGAAACTGTTTTGATAGCAAACGATCTGCTTGTTAACGTTGATGGTGCTATGTGACACGTTCGTAGATTGTTTTATTAGTAGCGCAAGATGAGCGGCCAGTGTGGTTAGTATACGATTTGCGACCGAATGTTGCGCAATATTGGACTTACAAACGGTGATAATAAGATTAAACAGACATACATACGATAATTTATCTCTGAATCTACTAATTGCTAGACATTTTTCCCATAGCAAAAGATCACCCGAGAAATTCACACACAAAGGAATGGCATTAATTGCAATATATGCGTTCACCAATAGATTGCAAACAAATTTAATGAACAACGTTATATAATAGAGCAGACATTCGCAAAGCGATTGAGAAGGTCATTTTTTCTGCTTCTTCTTTCGGACTAATGACTATATCAGAAAATTTTGGCCGGCCATTTTTGGCTTCCAAGACTTGATAGGAGCTCATGTCGTTAGTGATCTTTGATAATTAGGGTTCTTGTATTTTGAAAGGACGGTAGCCAGACGGTTTTGAAACCAAGAATGATGCAACTCGATTTCTAGAGCAACGGAAACTGATTGAATTGAATCTATCGCCGAATCTACGTAATTCCGGTCGAATTTCAAATTCAATTATTCTTTCACTATATCTCCCATACCGTAGCCAACCACTAGGCACCTTGCGGCACGCCGGGAGCGAAATTCTCTGTTTGTTTACATTTGACGTTTTGCTTGTCTTCTACCTGTTCTCGTTGTTTTGAAATCAGCTGTCAAAGCAAAGAATTTCACGTACTTTTGCAAGTCGCAAAATCTAAAATGGACCGCAGCAAAGAGTGAACTTTTCCCCTTTTTATTTGTTAGCGGCAAAATCGGTCCCAAAGCAAAGTGCAAAACATTCACAGCAACTACCCGAAAGACTCCCATTTTCGTTACCTCACGCACAGTGCAAGAGGATTATGGCCAGCAGGTTGCAGCGTCTGGATCGTGTGCATTCGTTTTTTCACCAAAATTTTGTCCACATTTTCAATCTGTCGCAATCGTCAATCTGCTTCCCTCAAGTTGTTCGCTACAGTGACCGTGAACTAGCACGCGACCAGCAGGCGACTTCTTATCTTTCCGTGTCGTCACTACACTGCCTTTACTGAACTGCTGATCGGAGCAGCAGTCTTTCATAAACCTGTGACAGCTGTGTATCCTTCTAACATCTACACCACTCGATGGATTCTCCATCCAGTGACGCCGGCAAGGAAGATGACGATGAAAGTTCGTCCTCTTCGTCGAGTGGATCGGAAGCAACCACACCGAAGCGTTCCGAGCTGGATGATTTCCGCGAACGATGGCAGCAGGAACTGAAGCGAGAGCAACCGGTTACCGCCAACGCACCAGTTGCCACGACGACGGTGGAACATGATTCCATCGAGCATCAGGCACGTACACTGTTCCAGCAAGGTTCGGACCTGGAACGAAGCGGGAAAGTGTTCGAAGCAATGCGACTTTATCGGCGCGCCACACAACTCGTGCCGGACATTGAGTTCCGGGTGTACGATATAAAGCATGCCAAACCGAAGGAAGATCCAACGAATGATAAAAACGCACGGCTCGTGGAAGGGCTAATGGAACGCATGATGGAGGCAAACATAGACGAAGATGAGGAAAATCTGGAAAACGTCGATTTGGCATTGCGCTTCCAGACGCTAATGGCCCGGTCCGGCAAACTGTTCGAACGTGCCAGCGGTGACCGTAAGCTGATCGTGACGACGGCCCACTTCTCAGACCTTCCGATGGAACTGATCCTTTACATACTGCGATGGGTTGTATCGAACGATTTGGATATGAAATCGCTGGAACGCTTTGCATCAGTTTGCCGTGGATTTTATCTACTGGCGAGAGATCCGGAAATATGGCGCCATGCGTGTATGAGGTGGTTTTGCATAATAATTCTTTCACAAGGGTGTATTTGTAATCGATTCTATGATTATTTTTAGAATTTGGGGTGTAAATTTGGGGGTACTGAAGGGAACGCCCTTCAGTTCCTGGCGCGAGATGTACATTAGCCGACCCCGGATACTCTTCCACGGATGTTACATCAGCCGAACTAGTTATCTGCGTTCGGGCGAGAATAGTTTCCAGGATCAGTTCTATCGACCGATCCAGCTGGTAGAATACTATCGATACTTTCGCTTCTTTGCGGACGGTAAAGTGCTGATGCTGACGACAGCCGATGAACCACAGCAGTGTGTCGTTAAGTTGAAGCCACGATGTCCCACTCAGAACGAAATATTGCGTGGACACTATCGGTATGTTGTATGCGATTGGAATCAGCTGAGCGCAAGGATTTATCTTGCGTTTTTTTTTCTTGCCTCTTTAAGCTTGCACGACGACGTCGTTATCGTGGCCATTCAACGCAACCGTCCAACGGCTCCCGCACGGCCAAGTCGCAAAGTGCGCGACCCGGAACCGGAATACGGACAGCAAACGTTTCTGATGGAACTGCAGATCGTAAGCACCGCCAAACGGCCATTTAGCCAGCTGCACTGGAAACAGTACACGATGGTACAGCAGCGAAACAATCAGGAAAAAACGACCCAGTTCGAGCTAACCAGCACCAAGTATCCACCGTTATACTTTTCGCGCGTTAAGAGCTACCACCTGGAATCGGAAGGACCATTGAAGTAGAGGGCACGGTAAAACCGACAGCTCTTTTGCTCACGGAGCATAAAGACGTGCAGCACCACACAACAACACTTTACACAGGAGATAGTGGATTATTTTTCGCCTATTTTTTAGCCCCTAGTAAGTACCGGAACAGAACCGGAAAACAATCGTTAATCATTTTAATCAGTTCAGCCGAACTAAGGACGCAACAGAAAAGAAAAAAAAAACAGAATTTAATCGGTGTCTGAAAAGTGAAGCTTTTGAGTCCCTAATGATAAATAAATCAGTGTTACAAAAATTGTTGTCTGATATACATATGTCGATCATAAGCAGTTTGGGTCCGTATTCCGATTTCCAAACGAAAAAAAAAACCTAACGGTTTTATTTAAGTTTATATTTTAAATATTGCCATGGAATATGCGCATTTGTTCGTTTTTAGTTAAGTTTCCAATCGATTCCGCGGTCCATTCAATCCGTTTTGTTCATTTTTGGCTAATATATCCAATAGTGCGCCCCTCGCGTGACGAATAAAATTGTAGAAAGTATTCGCTTATTTAAATTAAAATATTACCAAAATGTTTTGAAAGCGTTTGGTAATAGAACATAAAATGCAAATTTTCCTATCCTTTTCCTTTCAATAGCTTAATTCCGTGTCTCACGGACAAATACTGACCTTCCTTTAGTTCAATTCGATTCGTTGCCCTCTACGCGGATGGATTATTCTTCATCAGCTGTATATCCGCTGCCATCATGTCAGCGATCAGCTCCAGGAATGTTACCTTCGGCGACCAGCCCAGCTGTGCCTTCGCTTTGGACGCATCGCCCAGCAGCAGATCCACCTCGGTCGGGCGGAAAAACTTAGCATTGATGCGTACCCGTACCGTCTCGGTACCCTTCTCCACGCCCACCTCATCCACACCCGTCCCTCGCCATTCAATCTCGCGCCCAATGTACTGGAACGCTTTTTCAACAAATTCCCGCACCGAGTGCGTTTCTCCGGTAGCAATTACAAAATCTTCCGGCTGGTCCTGCTGCATCATAAGCCACATCGCTTCGACGTAATCTTTGGCGTGGCCCCAATCACGTTTCGAGTCCAGATTGCCCAGCTCGAGGTATTCCTGCTGGCCGAGTGAAATCTTTGCCACCGAGCGAGTAATTTTACGCGTCACAAAATTTTCTCCCCGGCGAGGTGATTCATGATTGAAGAGAATACCGTTGCAAGCGAACATATTGTACGCTTCGCGATAATTTATCACAATCCAGTATCCGTACATCTTGGCGCAGGCGTACGGTGACCGGGGATAAAACGGTGTCTTTTCGTTCTGTGGCGTTTCAACTACTTTCCCGTACAGTTCCGACGTGGATGCTTGATAAAAGCGGACCGTCTTTTCCTGGCCCACGGTACGAATGGCATCCAGCAGACGGAGCGTACCGACCGCATCCACTTCAGCCGTGTATTCGCTTAAATCGAACGAAATCTTTACATGGCTTTGTGCGGCTAGGTTGTAGATTTCGGTCGGTCGGACTTGTGCTATAATTTTCACCAGCGCGCTACTATCGGTCATGTCACCGTAGTGTAGCTTCATCTTGCCCTCCCGGTGCGTGCGCGGATCCGCATACAGATGCTCGATGCGCGAAGTGTTGAATGTACTGGCCCGGCGAATTATTCCATGCACCTCATATCCCTTGTCCAGCAGAAACTCGGCCAAATATGATCCATCCTGTGGAGAAGCAGGAGCAGTGAAAAAGGGTTAACCACATTCGAAAGCCGATAGCACACTTTAATCACTCACTTGACCCGTAATGCCTGTTATCAGTGCCACTTTTCTATCGCTGGCAGGATTCGTCACCGTTGTTTCGCCCTCCATTTTTAATGCTCTATTTTATCGTACTACAAACACTGTTAACTACTATCGCGTCAAGTGTAATCCTTACCTTCTATTAAGTGTCTCAAATTTGTTAGATTAAGTTGAGGAATTGATACAAATTCGTGAATTTAACCGGCTTTTTCGATAGTTTTTCGTGTCTTGTCCCCTGCGAGTGTGACGTGTATTTACATTAGCTTCGTTTGTTTTGAAAAGTAAAGCACTGTGGGTTTGACGCGAGTTCCACATGCGTTGACAGCACAGTTTACAATTAAAAAAAAAATGTTTCCGATATTTTATTGCAATTTCAGAAGGAGAAAAGCATTTTGAACCGCGATACAAGGCGAAATCAGGAGTTTTTCCTATTAAATATAATCGCTTATTGGAGTTATTGTTTGTAAACTGTACAAAAGTCGAAATCGTCTACCATAATCGTATCAACGGCTAGAACGCAGCAGCCATCGCTCTGTCAATCAGTTCTGTTTCTTTGCTGCTCTCACGTTTAGTCTGGTTCGCGCTGTACGTCGCTTTTAGGAAAAGTTAAGAGTTTTTTTTTTGTGCCTATCTTCCAATCAAATTTTGTATTTGTCCCGAAAAATTATGATTTGAGAATTGGCGGAAACTCTCTTCAGCCATCCAACGTCCCTGATCTTTTGGGAGAACAATACCTGTCGCTATAAACGGCACTGCTGTTCGTAAATCCGCCACCGTCGGCAAATCTTCGGCCATCTTCGGGGCAGCGCGTTTACACGTACGAGAGTTGTGAGTTGAGGTCGGCCGCGGAATCTTTTCATTCTCTTGATTTGTGCCCTCCGAACGGTTAAGGCCCTCGATCGCGTGCTCCGCCGGTTTTCACATTTGCTAGCGTCACCAAGACCTATCCATCGACAATGTCCAAGAAGGCTGATCCCTACGCATTCGCCAAGGATTTCCTGGCCGGTGGTATTTCTGCCGCTGTCTCGAAAACGGCCGTAGCACCGATCGAACGTGTCAAGCTGCTGCTTCAGGTGCAGGCTGCCTCCAAGCAGATCAGTGCCGACAAGCAGTACAAGGGTGAGTAGCCGAAAAAGTGGTGCCAGTTCCGGCGAGCAAGCGTGTGTGTTTGTGTGTGTGGGTACGTGCGTGCGTGTGCAGTTGTGCGAATTCTCGCACAAAACCCCCTCGTTATCCGGTTCCCGGCCGGGGAAGTGATTCAACTTTTGGGTCTCGTGGTTGAAAAACCCACGGGAGAGGGGAAAAAACGTGCATCCGGGTGTCTTGAAAGTATAGGAAAAAGTCCTAACGAAATTACTTGCAAGGTGGTCTCGAACGGGCAAAATATGAATGTATGCGAAAACCGTAGCAAGCGATGAAAGAGCGCAGTTATCGCTGTTTGTGCGCATTGTCGCCATATTGGATTTTTTCACCCTGAACTCGTGCTCGTAGGGTTGGGGGCGCCGTGTTTCGCAACGATTCTTGCTCGTATGCGTAGGCCTAATGGGAAGAAAATGGGAAAAAACCTTGAGCTTATTCACATGCCCTAAACTCCCTGCATCAGACTTATCATTTTCACGGTCAAATTCTATGATCCCAAGCGCAAATTAGCACGCTTCACGTGATACAAATTTGTATGGTTATGTAACAGCGGTCACAAGTTGCCCTGGAAGAAATATTCTAGAACGATGAAAGTTTCCGCAGCACCCCAACAGATTAGGAAGCAATTTCCACACACACTGTTGCTCAGCTGGTTTTGGTTCGAACGGGTTGCGTAACGCACAAATCAATGATAACATTTCTTAATGATTTTTCTTCTTTTCATTCTTTTTCCAACACCTCCCCCTCCTCATCACACACCCAGGTATCATCGATTGCTTCGTTCGTATCCCGAAGGAGCAGGGAATCGGTGCCTTCTGGCGCGGTAACTTGGCCAACGTGATCCGTTACTTCCCGACCCAGGCCCTGAACTTCGCGTTCAAGGATGTGTACAAACAGGTTTTCCTCGGTGGCGTCGACAAGAACACCCAGTTCTGGCGCTACTTCCTGGGTAACCTCGGATCCGGTGGTGCCGCCGGTGCAACGTCGCTGTGCTTCGTCTACCCGCTCGACTTCGCCCGTACCCGTCTCGGTGCGGACGTTGGTCGCGGTGCCGGCGAGCGCGAGTTCAACGGTCTGCTCGACTGTCTGAAGAAGACGGTCAAGTCCGACGGTATCATCGGTTTGTACCGTGGATTTAACGTTTCCGTGCAGGGAATCATCATCTATCGTGCAGCCTACTTCGGTTGCTTCGATACTGCCAAGGGAATGCTGCCGGATCCGAAGAACACCTCGATCTTCGTTTCCTGGGCCATCGCACAGGTAAGTGTATTGTGACGCCCTTGTCTCGTAGAAATTACATAACCATTTCGAACTCAATCGATCGAAGCACGCAGAACGCTGTACTCTGAGTTCTCTCTGCTCGTAAACAGCAAGAAGGGAAAAAACACATACGTGAAGGGCTTCGCAATAAGAGCCCGAAAACACACGTTGTGGCACGTTTGTTTGTTCGTGACTTGGTGGAATGTCGCTGTTGTGGAGACGGTTTAATGACGTCCAGCGACGATCTCTAAGGCACCACCTGCTTTCTAGGTTTGGTGCGTTGATGAGTCCTCGCATCTTCTCGCCACTATCAGATTGTTTTGAGTTGTGGCCATTGGCACGGATTTTACTGATAACATTCCCGGTGTGAGGCATAGTAATAGTACGGGCGTCTGTTGCTCCCCCTGTACGCTTCACAACACGTTTCTTCTTTGACAAATGTCGTACAGCAGCAGATTTGACATTGAAAATCCCCTTTCCGTGTGTAGTATAGTTGATTGTCTATGCAAAAAGAAATCGCATCATTTGCGTCGATGATAGATGGGCGTTAGCGTTAATAAAACAAAATGGGTCACACTTCAGAAAGTGTGTCCGGATTACGTAAATGTAGCAGGTAGCAGGGTATGCTCTTGGATCCAGAATCCAGAAAATCATCTGGTTTTTAGAGTTTCTTTGTTTTTGTTTCGGCATTGTTCTTCCCGATCGATGCCGTTGTGTAACACACAGGGGGATGGGTTGTCTGCCGGATAATATAAGGGTAAAGATGTGAGGGGAAGTGTCACTGTCAAACACGGTCAAGAGAGAAAAAAGATTGCAGAATGATGCGCAGGTCATGACGCAAGTGTCAAAACTGCCTGCCACCACCCCCAACCATCTAACCTCCCACCAAAACAAGAAGACATGTTATGTATGGTTCTGTTTTTGGAAAAAAGCAATTGTTTCAACTACCGGAACTGCTCGTAAAGGATTTGCTGCTGCAAAGATGCTTAAGGCAGCGAGCCATGACAGAATTCAAAATAAAAATTTCAGGTTCTCAAGTGTGTTTGTGAAATTTTCACGCTTTGAAATCACTGTTTGAGAATCTGGCGCATACACAATCTACCTTGAATTTAGGAATTTTTTGACGACTCAGCATAGAATTTCAACAGTTTGAAATTTACCGTGGCCTGGGTCCTTTACATTTAATGCATCACACTTTTTTACGTTTGCATAACAAATGTCCTTCAGATATCAGTGTAGCAACAGCACACATTTTGGTTGTTATACAATCCTGTTTGTTCCTCTGTCCCAAAACACAAATACGCATGCATAGTTGCGAGTAGCAACGTCACAGGTTGCCTCGTGCTCATCTCTCGTTATTATTGTCAGTTTATATTTAGAGTAAAATCCATCTTTTCCCCGTATAGGCCCGCCACCTTGGTGAAGTTGTTCGACTGTGATGCTTCATTCTTAACCTTTTTGTAAAGAAAAATGCGCTTTTATTTTGTGCTTTTTCGCTAATTTTTCCTATTTAAACGAACGCTTCTTGCTCCGCTATTAGTTATCAAGTGGAAATATGTATGGATATGAATGTATTCTAGCATCATCTGGCAGATGTGGGCATTGGAGATGCGAAGAGGGTTGCTAACAGGGCAAAGCATCACGCACGTCACGCGTTACATCCAAGGTCGGATCAATTGATGGAGAGAAACAGACGTTAGCTATGCCAGTGCTCATGGTGGTGCATCTGTCAGTAAAGGGAATGCCTTTTTGGCCCATGCAAAGAACGTATGTAGCACACTGCATGTTTAGGGGAGGCCAACATTACTAACCTAACCTACTACACCCAGTTAGCAGAATCACTTGGTGGCACATTTCTTCACCTGAACCTTGCGAACGCCACACGCGCCACTCAGAGTTGAGTGAAAGATTTCGAAATATTTGCCCTTTTTTCTGCTCGTGTCTCTCGTGTCTCGTCTATCCGTCTTGAAGAGGATTCTTTTCTTTTACTTTCTTTTGAAATACACCGAGAGTTGAAAGAGAGGCAGTGTGCAGTAAGCTATAGCAGGTATTTATAGGCAAGAGAAGAAACCCGTCTCCCCGTACAATTCGATTTACACTGTGTGTCGATGATTTTGCCATTGCACGACGAGAGAAGTGGTGTTTCGGGTTAACTGTTGTATAAACTCATGACCACCGTACTCGTCGGCAGATTATTGGACTTAAAGCAATTTCATAAAGAATGTCATTGATAACAGAAGCCTCTTTTCCGGTACTGTTTTTTTTTTACGTTTTGTAGTAATTATGTAACTTTTGGCCGGGGCCTGGTGTGACGTAATGTATACCACGTTCTGTTCCTGTCCAGAGCACACATACATACCTCAAGGCCATCCTTTGAACCGGTCGGTGGAATCGATAATTCTCTTTCTTCACCGGTTTGCTGGTAGCAGCGCGCTCGATGGCCGTTTAGTTGTAACAGATTTTTCATTTAAATTCAAGAAACAGTCTCATTTTTCATCTGTTAAATCATATGACGATGAGTGGAAATGATCCACCTTCTCTAGTTTGTTACTTCGCGTTCAGTATCATCTAACTGGTTTGTTATCACTTATCAGCTGGAAACGCAGCTCTCGACTCGATTCTGTGTGCGTGTGTGTATGCCAGATAGCCTTGAAAAGTGTACGCGCTAAATGGGAAAGATAGCAACGCGTGGCACTAATAATCATTGCAGCAAACACAACGTGACGCTACGTATAACGGGCGGTGAAGGAAATCTTAAATCCTCCTAGACATGTGATCCGCATGTGTGTGTGTGTACGTAGTTGGGAATTTAGGAAGTAGATGATAACACACCGGTACAATGAAATGTCCCTCAAAATGTTACTGCTTTGGAGATCGATAAGCTTTTGTAGAAAGCGAGTTCAATGGCATTTTTACATATCTCGTTGTCCGATGATCGATGAGTTTTTGCTAAATGGAACGATATAACGAATTTTGTTTCTTCTCCCTTTGCCCTTCGTAGGTTGTGACGACAGCTTCCGGTATTATTTCGTATCCATTCGATACCGTCAGACGACGCATGATGATGCAGTCTGGCCGTGCCAAGTCGGAGGTGATGTACAAAAACACGCTCGACTGCTGGGTCAAGATCGGCAAGCAGGAAGGTTCCGGTGCGTTCTTCAAGGGCGCCTTCTCCAACGTCCTGCGTGGTACTGGTGGCGCTCTGGTACTCGTATTCTACGACGAAGTTAAGGCCCTGCTGGGTTAAGTCGCGGAACCGCCCCCTAGCGTGTATTTAGTTAAGTCCAGCAGCAACAAAACCACACCACACATGCTCCTTACAACAGTAAAGCCCGTACTCAATTCAACAACACATGTCGCCACAGTGTGTGTGTATGTGGATAGCGCATAGGAACCTTTAAAAAACCCTTTCACACCTGTCTCCCTGTTTCGCGCTTCCTCCCGACCTTTCTCTCTCTCTCATCACCCGTCTGCTGTATCACTTCAATGTTCTGAACAACCGACGATTGGGTGTTACCGCTGTGCGCTTTTAAGTATAAAACGATAAACCGAGTGATGGAGCATATAAGTGTTCCTTTCGCCGGATGAGAGGAAAGAGAGAGAGAGAGAGCATCGGTTGGGAGCCCACAGCCAGACAGTCCCTGTGTAATTTGTTGCATTTTCTAACTAAACAAAGTTGTATTATCACCGGGTGTGCGCCGAGTAATTATCACCATCCCTCTCCCTGGACGACGACGAGTGCACATGCAATGCAAAGCAATAGGCAAAAAAGATGTACCAGCGATGAAAAAAAAGAACTGCGTTTGCAATTGCGAAAAATAGATTCGAAATATGACCATGGTTAAAAAAACAAGAAATAAAACTAGGTATTTATTTTAAAGTCGAAACTAAACGGTGGGGGAAACGTGGTGAAAATGATGAGAAATTAAGTATATTCACAAGTGGTGGGGTGAGTTATCTTCTGCTGGTGTTATTATTTTGAGCAGCTTTTCTTTACCTCGACACCAATGGGCCATGATTTTGTCAAGCCTTCAGTGTACGGGAGGCTGGTGAATTGATCATATAAAAACCTCAGGAGATTTATCTATCAAAGATACCAGATTGAGGTGAGAGGATGGCGTGGAATCATCCGCCATCAAGGCCGGTATAACGGATTGGCGGACGATGGCGCGGGACCGTGAGCGGTTCCGGATTCTGCAGCGGCAGGCCAAGACCGCAAAGCGGTTGTAGCGCTGATAAGTTGTTGAGTCTCAGGGACTACAGTCGCATCTCTACTGTTTAAATAAGTGGTCTAGTACATTTGATCTAGTACTAAACTATTGCAGGGGTGGCCTAAATATTATGGAACACTATTGCGATTACGGCGTATGATAATGGATATGCTAAAACTACTGCTTAAATTTCTCCATATAAATGACTGATGCATAAAAATCTAATAAAGCGGTTCTGATGAAGTTTGTCGGGTGATAGGATTGTCGTGTGATCGGTGTTTAGTTGGCAGGTGGCTCGGTGTGTCGTGTATCCATGGCAATCGGTGAGGATGTGGCGGATGGGGATGTCAACGCCACAGAAGTTGCAGAATGGAGGAATGGATTTTTCTAGGTTACTTTGGTTACTAGGAAAGAGGTAGGAGCGTATAAGGCGGCTATGACCTATACGAAGGCGGGAAAGGACTCGTTGGATGTTACTAGACTCGGTATCTTCCCATGTAGCGGTGTTGTGCTTAATGGGACGGAGTTTGTTGCTTAGGTCTAGGTTGTGCCATGTGGTGTTCCAGTGTAGGGTGGGGGGGGTGTTGGTGAAGCGGATGGCATCTCGGCGTGAAAGGGTGTTCTGTGGTTCGTCAGGGCGGAGCCGGCCAATGTTGGCAAGTTGATTGGCTTTTTCGCTAACGTGAATTCCGGAGTGACCCGGATTCCAACATAATAGATGACGGCTGAGGAAGCGATGCCGTCATGGAGTTGGATGTGGGGGTCTTTGGAGGTGCCGTGTTCCAGTGAAGATGACGTTCGGTCGGTAGGACTGTAGTACTTCGTCGGCAACTAATTGAATCGCTACGACGGAGAAGATGGAATTGTGGTTAGGGAGTTTGATGGCGCAGTTATCTTTGGTGGAGTGGATCCCACAGCCGGCTGAGTCTAGATGAATGGAACCGTCTGTAAAGATATGATGAAAATGTTTGTATTTAGTCGGTATTAAGTGGGTAAAGATACTATTGGCAATGTGGTTGCTTATTCTGGTTCCCCGGAGAGAGCGTTTGAGTTCCCAGTCTATGGCAGGTGTACGGTGGTACCAGGGACGAATTCTCCGACGGGTGGATTGGATGATCGGTGGTAACTGTTGGTTGATGAGTGTCTGTAGTTGATGAGTGTCTGCGTTTGCTCTGGTGATGATTGCAGTTGCGTCGAGCACTTTCTCAAGGATCCGAGCTGCAGCTAGAACTAGTCGGTTGGTATGCACTAGTCGGATGATGTGTTGCATAGGAAGGAGGCCGCTTTCGCAGAGGAGGAAGTTTATCGGGCTGGTGATGAATGCACCAGTGACATAGCGGATAGCTGTGTGGTAAACGGATGCTACTCTCTTCTTCGAAGATTGCTCGCTCGCGTGAAACAATCTCAATGTCGTAGAGCAGTTTGGGTACGAGCCAGGTGTTGATGATGCGGTTTTGGGTTATACGGGAGGCCCTAGCTTTCCCGGCTCCAAGCATCCGGAACAGGTTCAGCCGGTTGTTTGCTTTCTTCTTAACCCTGTTGAAAATCTGTGAACAATTAATACACTATTGTGTACCGAATCAGACTCGCTAGGCACGGGCCCAGCTGTTTGTTTTTCATTACCAATTTTGAACAGCAGATGGCAAGATATTTAGGAGATAGACACATCCTGTAATGTTCGTTGATAAAATATGAGATTACGATGCATGCGCCGGTCAATCCTTCATTTTCAGGCAATGAACCAAGCGGAAACATACACAAAACGAAATTGTTTCCACCGGAACACGGAAATGATGGGTTTGATTTTAAATTTGCGCCTGAAATTATGCAAGTGAATAGCACAAGAAAGAGATACATTTTCATTCATCGTTTTTATCCGGTCGTTGAGTACTGGTGTGCATATTACCCTCGGAAAAATAGCAAAAAAAAATATTCCATCAAATATTGCGAGCAAAAATAGAGAACGCATCTTAGATGCTCCATAAAACGTGAAATAGAATTTATAAAAAAAACTTGTAGCCGTGAGAAAAACAAAAAATGCCAACGATTAAGTTGTGCTAAAAATGTGTCGGTTCGGTTGAAGTTTCGCCCCATCCAAGTAGCTAGTTTTAGTACAAACAAGAAATTTCGTGTCGTTGCCGGCTTTCCATTTTTGCAGCAGTTTTCTGTAGTTTGTTGCTCAAGATGGAGGGCGGAGCGCGTTCGGTTGCAAAAGAAATTCTTTCCGAATTCATGGTAAGTAGTGAATTGTGCAGAAATTTTGATTGCATTTGTTACAAATGAATTGCTTCCTGCTTGCTAGTCCAACGATTCCATGCCCTCGTCGAACGATGTGTCCTTAAATGAGCTAGAACATTTGGCAGAACTGCACAAGCAGATCGAGCTGAAAAAAGCGTACCGGGATACTTTGCGTGGGTTGAATTTGGGTAAGTGGTGCTATAATTGTACATTTGACCGTATCTTGATGTATTACCACTCCCTACAAAACCGTCAGGACTGTTCGCCCTCAAACAAGGCATAAGTCGTGCTGGGAATGATCCATTTGCGGAATGGCTCGTCAAAGAACAACATGCCACCGTTCGCCTGGTGGCCGATAAGCAACGAGAAGCGTCGTACGGAACGACGGAGCTTAGCCATGAGCCCGCACTGCTTGGCAGTTCGCGCCAGGTGTTGGTGGAACAGGCAGAGCTGCAAAAGTTGCAAAGTGTTGTGCGTCTGCAGGATCAGGTACGTGCCAAACTCGCCAGCACACGTGTGGTGAAGCAGTGGGAACGGGAAAAGGCCACCCTGCTGACGGAACAGAACGAACTATCCAAGCTGGACGTAGTCGGTGAGGAAATTATGCAAAAGCGTAAAAAAATGCTTGTCCGCAAGCATGCGGAGATAGCAACGCTGCTGATCGGTATTGGCGAAAGTGTGGAAAGGACCGAAGAGTTACGGTCGAAGTTGGCCGAGTTTACGAAGCAACGTCGGGATGAGCTGCACGATTTTCAATCAAGCGATTCCGATATGCGATCAGAAGAGGGAAGAAAGGATGGCCGGTTGATCGGTGAAAATGGCAGAGATGGGAGCAACTGCCCACCCTTGTTTGATACGATCGATTGGAACCTGGGAAGCGTTAGTATGGATTTGCGGTTGGATATCCCGTTCAAAAATCCGAACGATTTTCCCGATATCCTCACACGTCTCAGCTCGATCAATACCAACAAATATCAACTGAAGGACGTTTCCGACTACATTAGCGGAAAGAGTGATAATCAGAGTTCGCGCCAAAATACGCCCTTACAGAAAGCATCCAAAATGGCTGCTTCGGGAAAAAAACGTTCCCCAGAACTAGCGCCCACTGATGCTACTGTTGATAAAAAATCGAAAATGAGTGACTCTAGCGAAAAACCCGACCAGAAGGTTTCCAGTAAGGAGCATGAAAATGGAAACACTAACGCGGCCACTCGTAAAAACCCAATAAGCGAAAATGGTTCTGCAACTCCTAAACCTTTGTCAAAGAAAAATAGCTACGATAAGGTGGTGACTAATGGGCAGCATAAATTAATGCAAAAAACCCCAGCCCCGATGGTGCAGCGTGATCCCTCACCGGGTCCAGCTCCGAAAGCCTCTTCCACCCAGGACAAGAGATCCTCACCGACAGAAAAAGGAACAGGTCAAAACGAGGATAAAAAGCTACAAGAAAATCGTATTCGGCAGTCGGTAGCTAAATCCGTAACACCCGGAAACAACAACAACCGTACAACGAATAACCAATCGAAAGGCAAGATGGATCTACCACAGCGCCAGCATTGTGCTCAGCAGGAGAAAGGGCGTAATATGTACCCGAAACAGATAGAACAGATGAAAAAGACTCGTTCCATGCGAATGCTTTCGCCGGCCGGAGGTTCATCGAATTCGGCTAAGAACGTAAAAAAATCTTCCGTCACTTCTGATGCGAACAATGCTGTACCACCACCGGTGGTATCTATGGAGATGGAACCGGAGGAGGCTAACCAAGGTGTGGAATCTTCGCCTAGCAACAGCTCACTGGACTTTGGCATCCAAAGTTCCAGCGGTGAGTTTGATATTAATTTTTCCGGCGATCTCCAGCTAGAACTAAATCCAGTGTCCAACGAGGATGAGGATGATAGGCTGGACTTTCTCTCCATTAATCCTGGGCGAGTTACAAGG